>NC_141879.1:746509132-747134132 GCF_056163025.1 Triticum urartu | reverse complement strand
GGTACGTAAAGTTGGACAAAAGAGGAGGTGGAAAATACAATCTGGTGGGGTGTCAGGCCACACATTACATAAACTACAACTTTACTTTTTATCGGTTTTGATTTTTTTTTTACTTTTCTTTCTTGGTTTTTATTGGGTTTATTTCTTCGTTTCTTTTTATGGCTTTCTCTGTTTCAATTCTTCACATTGATTTCTTCCGTTTGTCTTTTATTCTGTTTCTTTGTTTTTCTTTTTCTTTTTTGTTGGGTTCTTCAATTTTATTTTATTTCTTGTTGATTTTCATCAGTAAAAATGCTTTGTACGTCCTCTAAACGTACTATGTCATGAGCACCTATGTATGTGATGATTCAATAGTGTTGTTTAACTGTACATATGCTAGCTAGCTGATCAACTGAAGCACAGCACCCTTCACACAATAAGCCCGTTACGAATTGACGTTGAGCTTCTCGATCCACACCCCTCACATCCAGAAACGCAATGCAAGATTAAGGAGCCCTACGTTGTTGAGCTCATGCGCCAAAGCGACCTCGATCGATGATCAGCGACCCCTTGTCGGCACCTACGCAGGCTCATGCAGCTCAGCTCATAGAAAGACGCAACCTCATTTGCACTTACAGAAACATCCACTTGTAGATCTCAAGAACGAATGCATCAGGACATACGTTATGGCTTAGTACCATCATATACTTCATCAGTGCCAAAATATAAGACGTTTTTGCAGTTCAAAAGGTAGAAACAAGCAAGAAAGAATCAGTCAATACTAGACGCAAGCCATGTGGATGGTGCAGAATACAATAGAAACCTGTGCAGAAGGCACGCAGCAGCACCAGTAGCAGCAGGTAGAGGTGCGCCAAGCTCCTCGATCTATTCTAAACATCCACTCGCCCACCCAACTAGCTGGCTAGCTACTCTACACGCTCGACGACGATCGAGCTGAACCAAATCCAAGACCCTCTGTCCCTTCTTGCTCATCTCCCTGGCGCAAACGCTGATCACTTCTTGGGCTCTCTCCCCTACGGTCGATGGCTAGCTGGTGGTGCTGAACTTAATTGCAAGATCAGGGGCATTGATGATATCGTCACTAGACTGCAGGGAGCTTCATTTGAGTCACACAAGCGAAGAACAAATCTTCTGCTGAAGGAGATCTGAGCGGCGGTGGATCCAACTGAAGGAGAAGACCCTCCTGCTGCATACAAAAAACTAGGTTGTTTTGAAATAAATCGGTGATTTTGATCACACTGCATAAAAACTAAGTTATAGATTTGATGACTCGCAATAGAGCCTTTGTCATATGAAGCGCATTGGGGCTGAAAAATCTCATGAAGCTGAAGCTATATGGCTCCAGGATATTGGAGCATGATTCTGCCATACAGGTCTTGGGCAAGCTACCCAACCTGACCTTCCTAACTCTACGCTACAAGTCATTCGTGGGTGAGCAGGTCCATATCAAGTTCCACAGGGAGGAATTCCTGAGTCTAGTGGTGCTGGAAGTGTATCTCCAAGAGGAGGTCAAATCATTTGAGTTTGAAGAAGGAGCAACCCCTAAGCTCGAGCTATTGCGGTACTGTGGTTATCCTTCACAGTGCAACATCGGGTATTTTGTTGGGCTACAATATCTCCCAAGCTTCAGGGAATTCATGCTCAGTGACTACTATCGCTACTCCGAGAGTAAACACAAGGATGACTTCCTGGGCGACTTGCAGGCCCAGATTTCACAGAATATAAATCGGCCCGTTCTGAACCGCGCTTTTAATTTCTGTTGAACTAGCATTGTAAACCGCACATTTGTGTAGCTAGATTTATTGTAACATTGTTGTGTTTGGTGCTTTTATGGGGTATTTCATCTCTTGCAACTCTTTATCCAATTTGATTTGAGGCTATTTCTCAAATGAAGAACAATAAAGCGCCAGGACTAGATGGGTTTCCGGCAGAGTTCTACAAAAGGTGCTGGCATTTTATTAAGGGTGACCTGTTGCCGATGTTTCATGACTTGTTCAATGGTCAGCTTCATTTGTTCAAGCTCAATTTTGGAACAATCACTCTTCTTCCTAAGAAGACGGAGGCTATTCGCATTGAGCAGTTTAGACCTATCTGTTTGCTTAATGTCAGTTTCAAAATTTTCACCAAGGTTGGGACGAATAGACTCACGCAGATTGCGCAGTCAGTTGTGCAACCGTCCCAGACCGCTTTCATGCCAGACAGAAATATCCTTGAAGGAGTGGTCGTCTTGCATGAAACGCTCCATGAGATTCACTCCAAAAAACTCGATGGTGTGGTTTTTAAAGTGGATTTTGAAAAAGCATACGATAAAGTTAAATGGCTGTTCCTTCAACAGGCGTTGCGTATGAAAGGATTTGACAAGGCTTGGCGAGACCAGATTGAATCCTTTACGCAAAAAGGGAGTGTAGGGATTAAAGTGAATGATGATATTGGTCACTATTTCCAGACACATAAAGGCCTAAGGCAAGGAGATCCCATGTCACCGATTCTTTTTAACATAGTGGTTGATATGTTATCCATTTTAATAGGCCGGGCTAAGGATGCGGGGCAGGTTTCGGGCTTGGTTCCGCACCTAGTTGATGGTGGTATTTCCATTCTGCAGTATGCCGATGATAAGATCATCTTTATGGAGCATGACTTGGTGAAAGCAAGGAACATGAAGCTTGTGTTATGCTTATTTGAACAATTGTCTGGACTCAAGATTAACTTCCATAAGAGCGAACTTTTTTGCTTTGGGAGAGCTAATGAGGACCAGGAGGCGTATAAGCAATTGTTCGGATGTGAGTTGGGTTCGCTACCGTTTACTTACCTAGGTATACCCATTCACCATCGTAAGCTGAAGAATAAGGAATGGAAATGTATCGAGGATCGTTTCGAAAAGAAACTGAGCTGCTGGAAAGGAAAGCTTATGTCTTATGGAGGACGATTAATTCTAATTAATTCGGTCTTAACCAGTATGCCCATGTTTCTTTTATCCTTTTTTGAGGTCCCGGTGGGGGTCAGGAAGAGGTTAGACTTTTATCGATCTCGTTTCTTTTGGCAGAATGATGAGTTGAAACGAAAGTATAGGCTTGCAAAATGGGATATCATCTGTAGGCCGAAGGACCAAGGTGGTCTAGGTATTGAAAATCTAGAGATCAAGAATAGATGTCTCCTTAGCAAGTGGCTATTTAAACTCTCGTCCGAGACAGAGGCTACATGGGCTCAGATTCTGCGTAATAAGTATCTTCAGGCTAAAACTTTGGCTCAGGTGACAGTGCGCCCGAATGATTCCCCGTTTTGGAAAGGGTTGATGAGAGTCAAGCCCCTTTTCTTTAACAGGACGAAAATCTTAGTCGGTGATGGGGCTAATACGAGGTTCTGGGAGGACACGTGGCTTGGGGAGACGCCTCTGGCACTTCAATATCCTACTCTGTATAACATTGTTCAACGTAGAGAAGCCTATGTTGCAAATGTCTTACAGTCCACGCCTCTCAATATTAGCTTCCGGAGGACGCTAGTAGGCCATCGGTGGGAGGCATGGCTCCATCTTATACGAAGGTTGATGGATGTCCAGCTGTCCCAACAGCCAGATAGTTTGTTTTGGAAATTGACTAAGGACGGCAGGTTCTCGGTTAAATCCATGTATCTGGATGTCATAAATACTAGTGTCATTCCTTGCTCGAAGCACGTCTGGAAAGTTAAGGTACCTTTGCGCATCAAAGTGTTTATGTGGTTTGTGCATAAACAAGTGATTTTGACAAAAGATAACCTGGCAAAACGCAATTGGGTGGGTTCTGCTAGGTGTAGCTTTTGTGATTGTAACGAAACCATAAGGCACCTCTTTTTAGATTGTCCGCTGGCTAAGATTCTTTGGCGCTCGATTCATATTGCTTTTAATATTACTCCACCTACCTCTATCAATATGTTATTTGGAACTTGGCTTGATGGGGTTAACCTGGATGTAGCAAGACACATTCGTGTGGGAGCGTGTGCCTTGTTATGGGCAGTATGGAACTGCAGAAATGATTTGGTTTTTAACAAAAAAACGAACTTTCACTTTTTGCAGGTTATCTTCAGAGCCACAGCATTGATCCGTACGTGGTCGTTACTCACTCCGACGGAGGCCAGGGGGCGTTTGGCTACTGCGTCTACCCGATGGGAGATGGTAGCTCGGGGTATTTTCAACCGGTTTGAATGGCGGTCATGTAATAGGATAGGCATGTAGTGCTCCTATTTTATTTGCCAGCCAGTTGTGGCTTTTCTTTTGATTTGGCTCGATGGAGCAGCTTGTTCTTTTTTTTCTGTACCTTAAGATATTGTGACTTCTTTGGTTTTTAATTTAGGCCGTATGTATCTTTCGGATGCAGAGGCCGGGGTAATACCCCTTTTCTAATAAAAAAAATATATAGAAGGCGCTGGAAATCCTCAAAAGAAATTCTGGCCATTGATTTACCACATGAGCATGTCACAATCGATGGATTTGTGAGTGAAACATTGCAAATGCCTCCCTTTTCCTACCCTATAGGAAATGATACATGATTGAAGGGAACAAAAAAAATAACGTACCGCTCTGCTTGTGCGGCAGGAAGTGCAGACCAGAGAGCGCCGGGGCCGAAGACGCCGCTGCAGCCTCCAGTTTGCTTGCTGGCAGGCAGGTGGGACAGCCGTTCAGGCAGCTTGATTGAGGAGACCGCGACGAAGGCGGCGATCGTCATGGCGTTGAGGGGCCGGTGTGTTAGAAGTAATCTTGTTATTAGCACTAGTTTAGATTATTTGTTTGTTTTTGTTGAGTCATGCATTTAGTCCAAGCTGCGGCAGGGTGTACACGTTAAGTTGTGATCACATGCACCATGCAAAGCTGATCAGTAGAGTTGGTTATTCAGTTGAGATGAAGTCAGTAGAGAATGGATGCATGTGCTGTGCGGGCGTCCATCAGGTTTGTAGCACGCATGTACGCGTATGCCGTTTGCATGCATGACCGGCTGAGTAGCTGTTAGGAGGCTCAGATGTGACCGAGGAGGCGAGGAACTACCTCAGAAGAGTGGCGCCGGCTGAGAGGTGTAGAGCCCCGGATTGCTGCGGTAATGGTCGACGTGAGGGGACGACACAGTGTCGCACGACCTCAGCTCACACCCTGCTTTCCGTTGCCTCTCCACAAATGACTCCACGGCTTCGCTGGGATGACCCGGTCGGCAGAGCTGTATATGTAGAGCTGAGGGCAATTTGGTTGGTTCGCGGACAGAAGCTCCATAACACCAGACTGCCTCCATGAAAACAAAATGTTGATTAACTGGACCATGTAGTGATGTACTGCATTTAGGACATGACCTGTGACATTGTTATACTATTTCCAGCAGAATAGGTAGTTTCCAATCATTTATGACCGAACGCCAGTCAAATCATGAGCCATTCCATGTTATACAATGGAGAATGGACACCAATAACCTGATGAAGCTTCCTGTCAACGCACAGATATGTTGACTAACAGCACCATGTCACAGTTTCCTGAATTTACCACAGATTGTGTGGCTTTCTTGCACTATTTCTGTAATATAGATAATTTCTTATATTTTTGGTATCAAAAGTCAGTTACATCATAAACCATGATCGATGAAAACGGGATAACTGATGCAATCACCCACAAACAATGAACTCTTCTACAAGTCAGATGCTAGACCAACCGATTCATTGAAAAGGCATAGAGAATTTGGACGTGTCCACATGGCTTAAAATGCATCATCGGGCCGGTTGGGCGCACGGATGCAAACAGACAATCATCTCTGCCTGGCCAACCCAAACGGATAAAAACCGGACAAAATGGACGCCCGTTTGGGTCACCGTGTTGGAGTTGCCCTTAGTAATTTGATGCGAAAACCCCATCTTAAGAAAGGCATGCAGAGCAGCTCCAAGTGTTGGTTTAATTAGCACGCTAATTCTTGCCGTACGTCGTGGTAGAGTAAAGCAAGATTCGGCTAAAAAAAAGTTTATCAGCTTGCCCGCGGTGCTCTAAAAGTGAAAGATTATGTTCTAAAAGTGAAAGCACTGATTAGTGATAACCCCTCCTCGGGAGCACACCACATTCTTGCCGTGCTCCTTTCTCGGATTCCTTCTTCCATCAGGATTTACATATACTCCGCTCTGCTCTATCCCCAAGCACGAAACAAGAAACAATCAAGAGAAAGCCAAAAACCATGCCCTCCTAAATCACCCCTGTTGTTTTCTATCCCACTCATCTCTCATCCATCAAGAAGCAAGAAACAATCCAAAGCTTGCCCGCGGTGCTCTAAAAGTGAAAGATTATGTTCTAAAAGTGAAAGCACTGGTTAGTGATAACCCCTCCTCGGGAGCACACCACATTCTTGCCGTGCTCCTTTCTCGGATTCCTTCTTCCATCAGGATTTACATATACTCCGCTCTGCTCTATCACCAAACACGAAACAAGAAACAATCCAAAGCCAAAAACCATGCCCTCCTAAACCACCCCTGTTCCTGTTGTCTTCCATCCCACTCATCTCTCATCCATCAAGAAGCAAGAAACAATCCAAAGCCAAACACTTTATCCTCCTAAACCACACACCTGCTGTTTTTTTTCCATCCAATCATAAAGAAGAGAGAGACCCGGAGACAACGAGTAGGATCGCGACTAATGGCCGAGTCGGCCGTTAGCATCGTGCTCGGCAATGTCAACGCACTTGCAGTTCGGGAGACCACAATGTTGTGTTGTGTCACCCTCGAAGTGGAGCTCCTGAAGGACGAGCTCAAGCGGCTGCGAGGCTTCCTTAGAGACGCCGACAACAAATGGAGGCGGGGAGATGAAAGTACTGCTGTCTTGGTCGGCCAGATCAGAGAAGTGGCGTATGATGCTGACAATGCCATCGAAGCCGCTGAGTACATGCAGAAGAGAAACAGATTGAAGAAGGGGTTCATGGGTACCATTTCAAGGTATGCTCGCCTACCAAGTGATTTGACTAACCTTCACAAAGTTGGTGTTGAGATCCAATGCATCAAAAGGAAGATTTCTGATATATTTGAAAGTGCAAACCGTCTTAAAATAGTTGATTTGGGGAATACCTCAACAGAAAATCTTCAAGTTGATGGTGAACTCCCACAAGAGTATGGGCCTATGCACCAGAACTTTGAAGATGTTGTCATGGTTGGTTTTGAGGATGATTACCAGGAAATAGTGGGGAAACTACTTGATAAAGGGGACAGTCTTAGTGTTGTCTCCCTAGTTGCCATGGGTGGGGCGGGGAAAACAACACTTGCTAGAAAATTCTACACTTCAACTAGTGCCAAACAACATTTTGAGATAGTTTCTTGGGTGACGGTGTCTCAGAAGTACAAAGGAATTGATTTACTAAAAGATATTCTGAAACAAATCACTGGAAGCACATTTAGGTCAGCTGATCAAATGCAAGAGTATGAGGTGGCAAAGATGATTCATGATTTTCTATCCCAAAAAAGGTACTTAGTAGTTCTTGATGATGTGTGGGAAACAGATACATGGGAAATATTAAACAGAACAACTAGAGCCTTTCCAGATGCAGAAAATGGTAGCAGAATACTTATAACCACACGAAAAGAAGATGTTGCAAATCATGTTCAAATGCCAACCCATGTTCATCCTTTGAAGAAGCTAGATGAGCAGAAAAGCTGGGAACTTTTTAGTAGCAAAGCCTTACCATCATACAAGAGGTCTGTCATACATGATGTGGATGAGTTTGAAAAACTTGGGAGAAAGCTTGCAAGGAAATGTCGTGGATTACCACTTGAACTTGCAGTATTGGGGGGTTACCTATCAAAGAATTTAAATGCACAAACATGGTCTGATATACTATTGGATTGGCCATCGACCAAAAATGAGCAGATGCTGCGAAACATGCTAGCTCGCAGTTATTGGGACTTGCCAAATCATTATTTAAGATCTTGCTTCCTCTATATTGCTGCTTTTCCGGACTCCATGGTATATGTGTCAGATCTTACCCAATTATGGATAGCAGAAAGCTTCATTCCACACATACCAAATCATACACTAGAAGAAACAGCATATAAGTATGTAACTGAGCTGGTCGAGAGAAGCTTGGTACATGTTGTTGAAACAAGCATGGCAGGTGGAAGGATTGCGGTAATAAGGATTCATGATATCTTACATGACTGGTGCAAGGAAGAAGCAAGACAAGATGGCTTTCTTGATGGAGTGGATAAAACTACTGGTCAGGGCTTCGTTTCTTATCTCTTATATATTACTATATAGTTTCATTTTCTATTTTAATATATGTCTGTATATATGGGTAGCTTCTTCCTGACATATCGTCCACTCTAAAAACAATTACAGGACGAGCTGGTGCACAATTATCATCGGCTAACTTGGCATCCTATCGTTCTACTTTTCAAAGTTTGAGTAATGTGATCTTACCTGGAGCACCTAATGTCAGAACTCTGTTTGGCTTTCAACTTGAATCAGTATCCCTTCCTAGGTTGAGGTTCCTAAGAGTTCTTTACATTGAAGGCTCAACATTGAGAGATTTCTCCACAGTGATTGGTGGCTGCATTCACCTAAGATACCTTAAGTTGCATTGCTGTGGAGGTGTAATGCTACCTTCTTCAATAGGCCAGCTTCTTTACTTGCAGACTATTGATCTAAGAGACACAAAACTGGACTCACGAGTACCACAGTCCCTCTGGGAGATCCCTACTCTAAGGCATGTTTACCTCACCGATGGGTTTTCTCCACCACCGCCTGCAAGAAGGAGTGTGCGGCAGCAACATAAAGAGCTCCAGACCTTGTTTTGGGATGTTTCACATGTTGTCAGTGAATGCTGCGACCATGACATGGAGATTTTATTGGGCCAGATGGGTCAACTAACGACATTAGTTTTGGCGATGTCCCCCATGCCCTCCGAGGTGTTTAACATACTTGCACACATGCCTCACCTTGTTGATATTTCTCTCAGCAACTTTGGTGTGCTCGATAAGTTGCCTGCTGAGCTCCCACGGGGTGTCAAGCGTCTTCGTCTCTGTGCCCGTGTCATTAAACAAGACCCGATGCCGATCCTGGAGAAGCTTCATTATCTTGTGGTGCTAGAGTTGTCGGTGTACGAAGGTCAAACGATGTTCTGCTCTGCCCAAGGGTTTCCTCGGCTGCAAGAGTTAAAACTTGATGGTTTTTCAACTGATGATTGGAGGATCGAGGTAGGAGCAATGCCAAAGCTTTCCGACCTGACGCTTTGGGAATGCAATCGCAAGCTCCCCGAGGGGTTTCTACACCTTCCGTCCCTCAATCACCTGGCGTTGTACAGAATGCCCCAGATTTCCGAAGATGACAACACACTAAAGGAGCTCAAACGGAAAGGATGTCAGGTACATACTTATATTGCTTAAGCTTAATCAAATTGCTCTCTCCTTGCATTTAATTTGCTACCTGTAGACGTGCATATGTCTATCTGTGCACAAGTTAATTAGTTTTATTCTTTGATGAAACAAAAAGTAAATTAGCTTCAAATAATGACTTGCATCAATCTATATATGCTGCACTGCAGCAAATAAATGCTAATGTTTTTTCGCTATAGTCTTCATTGATGTTAATTAGCAGTACCACAAGATCAACATTCAACTAAGTTATTTCTTATGAATGGTTTTTGCACAGGTGGAATCTTTATGAGACAGGCGAAATCAAAGAATATTTCTCCAGGATGGATCGATGAACACTGCACGTCCTTCCAAGTTCCAACTGCATGTTGTGTGATGTATTCGAACAATAATAAAATGCTTCGTCATCGAGGCGATGCAATGAGTGATGAGTGTGTGTGTGTTTCTTTTTCTGATATATGTACCGTGGCTTTGCCTGTTCATGTATTGTGTATTACCTGATTTGTGCTGTACTATTGTATATTACCTGGTTTTTCTCTCTTTTCACAATCAATGAACAATGGCTTCTCTTGATTCAAGTTTGTATAGCTAACTGTTATTTTGTGCATCAAAATTACCTGTGCATGCATCAGATGTAATTTTGTTTATCAGATTTGGTATACACCAGCATCATTTGATCCATTGCACTTGCTGCTGCAAACCACCAGGAAATTACCTCCCTGATTGCTTAATCCGATCCTTTTAAAACCTTCGGTCAAGCACAACAGCAGACGTCTGAATATTTCCTTTGACAGTAAGAATTCTGAATGTTGGGTACATCAGAAACAGCTTCTTGTCATGTGAACATAGCTTTGTTCAGTAGCCACAAGAAATTTGCATGATCACAGCCCGAACCCCACACAGAGAGACAGTAACCAGTCGTCAGAGTATGCACAAAGAAACCAGCACATCTCCCATCCACACAAATAAACCGTCTGTGCACTGGAACCAACAGCAAGCCAACCACAATTTTGTTTTGCTTTTCTTCTCACGTTTTTTTACAGTTGTGCCTCCTAACATAAACCCACAAGCGAACCAACAAGGAACGAGTAAATTGGGTCAGATGTATAATTAGCCGATGTATAATCCTGGTACATTTCAATGGATCACCAGGAAAAAATATGGTGGTATTCATGCAGAAACACCCTATGCAGACGGTGACGGTGACGACAAATCATCACGGCAGGCCAGCACACAGTCCTCCAAGAAGTTGGTCAGCTGAGAGGTGTAGAGCCCCGGATTGCTGCGGTAATGGTCAACGTGAGGGGACGACACAAAGTCACACGACCTCACCTCACACCCTGCTTTTCGTTGCCTCTCCACAAATGACTCCACTGACTTTGCCGGGATGACCCGGTCGGCAGAGCTGTATATGTACAGCTGAGGGCAGTTTGGTTGGTTTGAGGACAGAAGCTCCATAACACCAGACAGCCTCCTGTAAGTAAAAATATATGAAATGTTGATTAACTGAACCATGTAGTCATGTAATGCTGCATTTAGGACATGATATATGACATCATTACACTATTTCTATAATAGGTAATTCCTTATTATTTGTGATCAAATGTCAGGTTTAACATTAGGCATGCCATTTTGGGAAACAGAAGTACTGGTGAATCACATGCATGGTTTTTACTGAATGTGCAACAGATGCTATGGCATTCGTACACCCTCTGTAACAGGTCTTTTGTTATCAAAGCTCTGTTACAACATGAGCCATGGCATTTGGCAAGATATAATCGATGATGACAGGAACACTGATGACTCATCAAACAAACAATGAACTCTTCTATGAGTAAGATGCCATGCCTCACATTTAAAAACGGATCTACTGAAAAAGCTTAGAGAATTTGGATATTGTCCAAAAGGCTGAAAATGCACAGAACTCCTACTCCTGCATATGTGGATGAGCTGCATACCTATTTACGGCCGGATAGTTCAGAACAAGATCAAAAAACTTCTCCAATGCAGATAGTAGAACCGCCTCGGTAGCTGCAGGTCTGATATCTTTCTGAGACTCCACAACTACGACGTCAGACCTTGTATTTGGTGCAGCTCCTTTCGTCGCCACACTGTGTTTCTTCATGATAGCAGCTGAGAAACCTAGAGCCCACACCTAAGTTCAGAAAAAGAGAACAACAATTAAATAACAATGTTTATGTTCGAACAAACCGTTGTCCTGCGTGTTGTTCAAAAATAATAATTGAGGAACAGAGTAAATGACAGATATGCAAATGAAGAAGGATAAAACACAACTGACGACACATTCATTCGGCATAAACAACAAAATTTGGATGTCCAGAATTTACAAAGAGGATTCTTTTTATAGGATTTCCAGTAACCACATAATACCATTCACGTGAGGTTAGCTAGAGTTTTTACCTGAGAGTCCGGGACAGCAACAGGCGCTGAATCGATTATGGAACCCTTGATTTTCTCCACTGCTGAAGGATCCTGCCGCTGCAGGTTCTCCAGTATCACACCATAGCTACACAAGGAGCAGCACAAAGCAGTAGTAAGCTCAAAATCCCAAGGTTTCAGTAAATTCTTGATGCAAGAAATCCAAACAAAGTGCACATACCAAAGCCAGCCAGTGTTACTGAAAGTGTGGAAAACAATCTTCTTCCCATCCTCCTCCCTGACCCAATCACCAAGATGTTCCGAGAGCATCTCCACATTCTTCTCAGCCTTCCCTCCGACATTGTAGCTGACAATGTCGGACATGGGGAGGGTGAAGGTGACGGCGTGGAACCCCCTGGAGGTGTACCAATCGGCATATCTCTTCAGATGCTTCTGCTTCGAGCCCAGCCAGCCGAGCAAAACCACCACCGTCTGGGACCTGTCAGGCGAGCCGCCGCACGCCCTCGGGTCCGGCAGGTGCCAGCGGTACAGAACATCCGAGGAGGAGGAAGGGATGGCCGGTAACGCCGCCTCTTGTTCCGGTGAGGTCTTGGTGAACTTGGCGTACTGGTAGACGGTCTGGATGACCGGCAGGGACGCGACGGGCACCTTAGCCGGGTAGAAGGCCTGGAGGTTCCGTGGGAAGAACTGCAGACCGGACAGCGGCGGGGCTGAAGGAGCTGTGGTGGCCTCTGGTTTGTTGGCAGGGAGCGAGACGACGTCGTCGGGGAGCCTGTGGTGGTGGGAGAATTTGTCGGGCAGCTCGATGGAGGAGACGGCGGCGAAGGCGGCCACCGCCATGGCGGAGAGGGGCCGGTGGAAGGATGCCATATCCCTTTTGGTGCCTCTCAGCAATCAATCAATCAGATTCTGCCAATGAGTAGGAGGAGGGGGAGCTGGTGTCTGTTATCTACTTGTCCTTCCTTCCCCTGCTGCCCTGAGTCATCATATAAGAAGAAGAAAAGCAATGACAGAGAATGAGATTTAGGTGTCGGTCCTGTCACGCAGGCAGGCGGTTGGCATAAATCAAGTTGAATTGAAGTGGATTCAAGCAGCGCTGGAAATAGGGAGGAAACATGTGTGCCACGAGATTTGTGTGCCCCAGCTCGGCCAACCAACCCGGACCGTGTGTGGTGTCCTAGACGTCTTTGTCAGGGTCAACACAAAGACACATGATGTATAATAAGAAAGAAAAAGATTGGGAATTTGTTTGTTGCCGCTTACCTCGTTGGTCCTGCGTGGCCGGAGAAGTTGGGGGCGGCGGAATTGTGGGGTGGCTGCCAAGGTGGGTTGACAGCCGAGCCCCGTGGACGGCAGCCGGTGCCTGCCCGCCTGCTTCCTTGCTCCTGCAGCCAAATAATTTTGAAAAGAGAAAAACAATTACAGGTGTATCTGACTGAGGAAATCGTGAAATAAAAGGTGTAATCTGACTGCTCTGCCTCGTGGCATCCACAGCCACAAGGAGGAGGTGGGGTTCGCAGAAGAGGAAAACAATCTTTTTTATGTTGGTTGATGAAGAGGACGGGAGGGAGGAGGGTGGCCGGTGACAGCGATGGATGGGTAGATTTGCGTGCGTACGCGGCCCGCGCTGGCGTCAACGTTGCTTGGAGGGATTGCGGGAAAGAAAGAAACACGCTTTGGCTTTTGCTTGCTCCGCCATTGCTGGATTGCTGGAACAGGGGAGGGGAAATCTCCATCTTTTTCCAGGAAAGCTGGAGGAACAAGAAGAAGAAGCCAGATTTCTTTCTTCCGGGAAGTGGAAGCGGGGGATCCGAGCGGCGGCGGGATTGGGGAGGGGCCGCCGGCGCCGGGAACCAAATCGAAACCATGGAAAACACCGAGAGGGAGGAGATTCGGCCGATTCCGGCGAGGAGATGGGACCCAACCCAAACCAAAGCAGAAGGATGCGGTGATGGGGGGAGGAGGAGGAACGTACCAGGGAGGGAGCGGTGGAGGCAAGGAAGGAAGGGGATGAATCTGGCTGCCCTGCCCTGCAGCTGCCTTCTTTTTGTGGGATATAGAGGGAGCGAGCGAGCAATCTGGGAAGGGAAGGCGAGGAGATAAAAATAGGCGGCCGAGTTTGAAGCGAAGCGAAGGGATTTGGGGGCGGCGGCGGCCAAGTTTGAAGGGAATCGAGGGGAGGGAGGGAGGGAGGGCGACGGCGCCGTCGCTGCCCGGCTGGCTGCTGCCCGGACCTCTGACCGGACCCGGCCCCCTCCTCTGACTCTGGGCTGCGCGTTCCTTCCAAGTTGAATGGCATCGAATGGGGGTCCGTCTTTCTTTCCTCTCCCAAACAAATATCCCACGGAATATGCCATCCGCCTTCCTTCCTTCCTGGACCCAAACCGTGCACCGGCCTATCTCTCTATCCATCCGTCCGTTCGTCCGTCCATTTGGCACCGTCCCTCGGTATGGTTAATTTCCTTTTCTTTTTCTCTTTCAATTATTACGCTCGCTCGTTTCAAATAGACGTAGCATCAAATATCCTTACCATGAAATCCCCCCCAAAAAAAAACTCCCCGATGAATGGTTATTGAGGTTGCCCATCAATTTTTTTTCCCAAAAATCTGTTTTTTTTTCTACCACCCCGCCCCCTCTCTCCCGGATGGTGGCGTGGTCGGCTTCGGCTGTGAGCAGGCATCGGCAGCAAACAACATGTAGATGGACAATGACAATAGCATGATTGCGGTCGAGAACGCTGCCGCCAGCTGCACATCCTACAGGCCGCCAAACAACATTTGGCTGCGGCAGTGGCATGAGGAGAGTGCCATCACGTCCACGTCCACCGGCAACGGACAGTTCGTGGACTCTGACGGGGCGGTGTGTCCTCTAGTCCCTAATAGTGCGGCCAGTCTTCCATGTACTGCTCTTGTTCGCCAGCAACCACACCTTCACTTCGCGGGTCTTATAGCCGCCGCTCACCTGATGAAGACGCGCGAGATGAACCGGGCCATCACTGGAAGGCAATAACAAAGACATGTGGGACAAGCGTTGACGTAGGCTAGATTTGTGTCCGCTCGCTCTTTTTAGTTAAAAATATTGTAAATGTAATGAATGTGCACCGGTTTACATAAAAATCATTCGCTTTGAAATATATGCGGCTACGATTGGATGGTCAGCTTCCACATCAGTGTCCACCGACTGGTCTTCTCCGGTCCATGGACAGATACGTTGTCCGGGTTAAAAGACAGCGTTGGAGATGCCCTTGCAACTTTGTTAGCATTATTTGAGGCACTAAAGCCAGGCATGGTGGCATTTTTCTTAAAAAAAAGTCTGTGGCGCCTTTATTTCTAAGGCCGATGTATCCCCCTTGTTCCATGGGATGTCCTGTCCTACCCAAGAGCGATACGAATACGAATATGTAGGCAAGAGAAATACATAGTCTCCCACGAAGGAATGTGAGCACAAGGAAGGAAAAGCAGAAGGTGACATTGTTTTGTGTGACACGCGTGCTAGCCGGATGACAAAGGGATGCTCATCTCGCATGAGTGTAGCAGTCCCAATATCCCAGATTTATATTCCCGGGTTTATCTACTTTTGCATGAATAGCAAATCCCAAAAAATATTATGGCCATACAACATCGAAGGAGCTCTGGAAAGAAATAACAGAACCGAAGCTTAAAAACGGTTAGAAAATTTAGATTTTTGGACAACTGATTTTGTAGCATACGTGGACAAGGCGGCCAATTAAAAGCCACGAATAATAACACCTTGGGAAATTCTGTAAAAAGAAAAAAGAAAAGTATGTTTTTGGTCCCTCAAGTTCTACAAAAATATAGACTTGGTCCATCAAGACTTTTTGATACATATTTGTCTAGATACGGAGGTATCTAGCACTAAAATTAGTGCTAGATACCTCCGTATCTAGACAAATTCAAGACAAGTAATTCGGAACGAAGGGAGTAGATCTTTAAAAAGATCCGTCGGCCGATGCCTAGCACTCCTTTTTTGTTGGCACGCGAACTAATAGCAATAATCCAACGAGCAATTGAATCAAGCATATGCTATTTGCAAATTCCGAAAGCTACACATGGATTCTCCTCGCCGCGCCGCCTTGTGAAGGAAGCTTGGCACATGCGCTGATGCGCACCTTGGCTCCCATGGAATCTCGGAGGAGCACAGTACAGCCGCGATATCTCAGGAATATTCCTCCTCCATTTCTCCTCTGGTAGCCACGGACGAGAGAGCTACACGGCACGAGCACAAACAGGGAGCTATCATACCACCACGAGTGAGTGGGACGCCGTCTCAGCAACCGTGAGATACGGCGTCTGTCCTCTCTCCAACTCACAGCAGCAAAACACGGAAAGAAGAACAACCAAGAGGATGTGATCCTAAATCCTGCCGCAAAGCTATTCTTTTTTTTTTCCGGTCCATGCGTGCGAAAGTAATTAAATAATTCCAGGCTTCAATCCCCGACCGCCGCGACAGAGATGGAGTCCGCCTTGTCTGTCGGCATCCCTTCATCGGCTCCATCTTACAAGGCGGATAACATCGCCCGGAAGTTGTGGCGACGTCGACAGCAAGACAGGGAGGCGGCCGCGGCATCGCAGGGAGGTTCAAACATGGTGGAGCACTTGCACTAATAGAAAATGGAGCTTTATTACCGGTTCGTAAGGGCCTTTAGTGTCGTTTCTGCAACCGACACTAAAGGATGGATGTCGGTGTCAAAACCGGCGGATCTCGGGTAGGGGGTCCCGAACTGTGCGTTTAGAATCGATGGTAACAGGAGACCGGGGACACGATGTTTACCCAGGTTCGGCCCTCTCTATGGAGGTAATACCTTACGTCCTGCTTGATTGATCTTAATGAATATGAATGTTACAAGAGTTGATCTACCACGAGATCGTAATGGCTAAACCTTAGAAGCCTAGCCTGTATGACTATGGTAATGAATATATCCTTTCCGGACTAACCCCTCCGGTTTATATAGACACCGGGGGGAATCTATGGTTTAGATAAAGTCAGTTACATAAGAAGAAATCTTCATAATCGGTCGCTAAGCTTGCCTTCCACGCCAAGGAGAGTCCAATCCGGACACAGGTACAGTCTTTGGCCTTCATGTCTTCACAGCCCATCAGTCCGGCCCATGGATAACAGGCCGGATGCCCGAGGACCCCTTAGTCCAGGACTCCCTCAGTAGCCCCTGAACCTGGCTTCAATGACGAGTAGTCCGGCGCGCAGATTGTCTTCGGCATTGCAAGACGGGTTCCTTCTATCCGAACTTCAAGATAGTCTTCGGATGCGATGATAGTATCCAGACCTGTCACACACACCATACAATCCGCAGAGAGAATATATTTTTACACGAGTTTCATCCGCTGACAACTTTTTCGCAGCACGATATTACGTCTGACCGGCCATAATTCCAAACCGCTTTCATGTTTCGACGCCCCACGTCCCGAGACACGGTTGCCATTGGCACGTCTTGTCAAAGCAAAGATCGTGTCCCCTTATCGCGGGATTCTCATCAATGCGGGCATGGATAACCCAACCGTGCCGTTTATACAGCCCTTGGGAATAGGCGAATCTTAAGGCGAGTGAGGAGGCGTTTAATATTCGCTGCCTTTATAAGGGGATAAGGATTCCCTCTTCCTCTCTCACGCCCTCTCTCTGTCTCCGCCTTCCCAATCTCGAGCTCCAGCGCCCAAGTTCTCATCTCCTTTCCACTCAAGCAACCATATCCGGATCCGGAGGCTAGGGCAAGTGGATGGTCTCCTTTGTCAAGGAGGAGGACATTACTGAGCTTCGAGCGGCCGAATATTTGGCGAAGGAGATAGCTCACCGCCTGCTGACCGAGGGACAAGTTGTCCCCACGCCGAAGCGCACCGAGAGGATAGTGTTCATCCCCCATTTCTTCCGCGGGCTAGGGTTTCCACTCCACCCTTTCGTCCGCGGGCTGATGTATTATTACGGGATAGATTTCCATTATCTGTCCCCAAATTTCTTTCTCAACATCTCGGCATTTATCGTCGTGTGTGAGGCCTTCCTCCGCATCCAACCCCACTTCAGGCGGTGGCCCAAAGTCTTTAGCGTGAAGCCGAAGGTGGTGGATGGCCAGCACGCGGAGTGCGGAGGAGCCATGGTGAGCAAACTGTCCAATGTCTCCTGGCCCAAAGGTACTTTTATAGACACGTTAAAGGAGTGCAGAAGCAGTGGTTCTACATCACAGAACCTCGCGGCACCACCTGGGCCACACCTGCCGAATTCCGCTCCGGCGCTCCCATGCGACTCACCTCCTGGGTCGAGAAGAGTCCGGACTGGTGTTCACCTGACGAGCTGATAGCGCTGCAGACGCGCGTTCAAAGCATGGTAACCAAGAACGTCAAGCTCGTTGATGTGATCCAGGTGATGCTAGTTCGCCGGATCCTTCCGTGCCAGCGCCGAAGCCGCCCTCCGTGGGAGTTCAATCCGAAGAAGCACCAGACCCTGGTGAGGCTCTTCGAGACTACTCACGAAGCTGCATGGAAGTTGCTCTTTAAGGGCAATGAGAAACCGCCGGCCGCAGATTCAGATCGCGGGCACGGCGCTATACGCCTCGCTAGCGAGGTATGTCATTTTTTATGCATTCTCCACTTGTTTGTTTCAAGGATGATGCCTGAGCTTTTATTGTTTGCTATTTCAGGACTGGACGGAGAGGGCGAAGCGGATCCAGTGTCCGGCCCTGATACGTCTCCAACGTATCTATAATTTTTGATTGCTCCATGCTATATTATCTACTGTTTTGGACTATATTGGGATTTATTTTCCACTTTTATATTATTTTTGGAACTAACCTATTAACCGGAGGCCCAGTCCAGAATTGCTGTTTTTTGCCTATTTCAGTATTTCGGATAAACAGAATATCATACGGAGTCCAAACGGAATAAAATCTTCGGAAATGTGATTTTCTCACCGAACGTGATCCAGGAGACTTGGACCCTACTGCAAGGGATCAAAGAGGTGGTCACGAGGGTGGGGGCGCCCCCCCTAGGGCGCGCCCCCTGCCTTGTGGGCCCCTCGGTGCTCCACCGACGTACTCCTTCCTCCTATATATACACACGTACCCCCAAACGATCAGAACAGGAGCCAAAAACCTAATTCCACCGCCGCAACTTTCTGTATCCACGAGATCCCATTTTGGGGCCTGTTCCGGAGCTCCGCCGGAAGAGGGCCGTCATCACGGAGGGCTTCTACATCATCATAGCCTCTCCGATGAAGTGTGAGTAGTTTACCTCAGACCTTCGGGTCCATAGTTAGTAGCTAGATGGCTTCTTCTCTCTCTTTGAATCTCAATACAATGTTCTCCCCCTCTCTCGTGGAGATCTATTCGATGTAATCTTCTTTTTGCGGTGTGTTTGTTGAGACCGATGAATTGTGGGTTTATGATCAAGTCTATCTATGAATAATATTTGAATCTTCTCTGAATTCTTTTATGCATGATTGGTTATCTTTGCAAGTCTCTTCGAATTATCCGTTTGGTTTGGCCAACTAGATTGGTAGTTCTTGCTGAGGGAGTCCTGGATTAGGGGGTGTCCGGATAGCCGGACTATACCTTCGGCTGGACTCCTGGACTATGAAGATACAAGATTGAAGACTTCGTCTCGTGTCTGGAAGGGACTTTCCTTGGCGTGGAAGGCAAGCTTGGCGATACGGATATGTAGATCTCCTACCATTGTAACCGACTTTGTGTAACCCTAGCCCTCTCCGGTGTCTATATAAACCGGAGGGTTTTAGTCCGTAGGGACAACAATCATACCATAGGCTAGCTTATAGGGTTTAGCCTCCTTGATCTCGTGGTAGATCTACTCTTGTACTACCCATATCATCAATATTAATCAAGCAGGACGTAGGGTTTTACCTCCATCAAGAGGGCCCGAACCTGGGTAAAACATCGTGTCCCCTGCCTCCTGTTACCATCCGCCTAGACGCACAGTTCGGGACCCCCCACCCGAGATTGGTGCTTTCATTGAGAGTTCCTCTGTGCCGTCGCCATCAGGAAGGATGCCTCATCCCGTCTTTAAAGACGGCACCGTTGCTAAGGGAGTTTTGGCTGTCGGCCAAACTCTCCGGCTAGGTGGTTTCCTTATGACCGCCTGTTCGGCTGCTGCACCAACGATGACCTCTCGGGTCATCGAAAGCAATCCTCACGTCAGCTCGGAATTCGCCGAGCAGCTAGATCCAATGGAGCTCTCTTCCCTAAACGAGCTCTTGGATCGCATCGCCGCCCTAGGAGTTGCTACAGGTTACGACCAGATTGGGCCTAAACCCGATCTGAGAGAGATTAACTCTCCCAGGTCACCCATCACATTGCCGTGGTAGAGGGACAGTGCGGCGACCCTTCATCTATCTTAAGGACTAGCTATGTCCGGATTCCCGATCCCTCCAAGTCGGATACCCGCGGAGGGGAGGACATCACTCAAGACCTGAACTTAAAGTCAGGCGACAGGCTAGATTCATTGGACAACATCCAAGAATCCAAACTTCCGAGTTCGGAAACTCCTTGGCCCCTGGGTCTCGGATTGGGTGAGGTTTCGGATTTGATTCCACCCACCCGTACATAAGCGATCTATCCCAAATTAGGCAAGAGCCCGAAAGAAACAGTACATCATTACTGGGCCAGATTCCTCCTAGTTATGAATAGGATAAATGACTGCCGCGAGGAAGACACAATTTCATTCTTCTGCAATAATTGCACGGACAAGGGAATCCTCAACGCCATAAGTCACCGTGATATTACACGCTTCGCTGACT
Source organism: Triticum urartu (assembly GCF_056163025.1). NCBI lineage: Eukaryota > Viridiplantae > Streptophyta > Magnoliopsida > Poales > Poaceae > Triticum > Triticum urartu. The sequence goes on along the minus strand of NC_141879.1, from coordinate 747,113,609 downwards.
TGGCGTCCATAGTACGAAAGTATTGTGCGATGGAAAGCGCCTGGAAAACCGAAATAAAATTTTGGGACAATCCGGCCCTGAATACAAACCCAGTCCGAAATAAAAGGGTGCATCATCGCCAGACACCCGGGTTCAATACAAAAAAGCAAAAGCCCTCTACAGGGCACGGATCCGTACTGGAAGGATGGCTTAATGGACCCTGTAAAATTCACAGTGCAGAGGGCGCCACACCAACTCACAGCCTTAGAGCATGTTGGATACTCCGGCAGGTGGCAAAAATTGGCGAAGATCTTCTAATTCCAAAAGCCACAGAAAGCCACCCCAGAGAAACCAGTACGGTATTAACAATCTTCGAGACTTCCGCATCAAATAATATGCGAAAAAGAACACTCCGCAGCCTTGCCGCAGTCTACCAAGTAGCAACAATAAACCCATGGAGTGACACGGCTATTACTTTTAACGCCAGTGATGAACAACAGCCCGAGCACCAGCCGCATTGGTCCTCAGTCCAATAGTGGATAGCTTTCGCCTTACCAAGGTACTCATGGATGGCGGCAGCGGATTGAACCTCATTTATGAGGAAACCCTTCAAAAAATGGAAATAGTCTGGAACCGCATTGAGCGAAGCAGCACAACCTTTAGAGGAATAATCCCCAGTCGGGAAGCGCGCTGTACAGGAAAAATCACACTAGATGTGGTGTTCGGCACGCCGGATAATTACAGGTCCGAAGAGGTCACGTTCCAGGTGGCCCCGTTCAGTAGCGGATATCACGCTCTGCTAGGGCGGGAAGCGTTTACAATCTTCCAAGCAATACCCCATTACAGGTACATGAAGCTCAAGATGCCCGGGCCTCACTCACTCTCGCTAGTGATCCGGACATAGCACTCCGCGCCGAAAACAAGACAGCCGCACTGGCCCTCGAGGCGCTATCCGAAGCCCTAGCGGCTGAGGAACTGACTGTGCTGCGCTCCACGGTGAATAGGGACGATGTGATACTCGATAAAAGATCCAAGTCCATCTCCTTTAAACCGGCGGACGAAATAGTCAAATTCCAGGTCCATCCAACGGACCCCAATAAAACAGCTTCTATCGGGGCACAGTTAAACCCTGATGTAGACGCCGCACTGCGAGAGTTCCTACGAGAGAACTGGGACATTTTCGCCTGGCACCCTTCAGACATGCCAGGAATCCCACGCAGGCTGGCCGAACACAGCTTAAATATCCTAAAAGGATTCAAGCCAGTCAAACAGGCTCTTCGGCATTTTTCCGAACCTAAGAGACAGGCCATGGGAGAGGAAGTAGCCAAGCTATCGGAGGCCGCATTCATCAAAGATATAAAACACCCGGACTGGCTAGCAAACCTGGTGATGGTACCAAAGAAGGACAAATCATGGCGCCTGTGCGTTGATTTTAAAGACCTTAACAAGGCTTGCCCAAAGGATCCCTTCCCTCTCCCCCGCATCGATCAAATTGTCGACGCTACTGCGGGACACGATTCGTTGTGTTTCCTCGACGCATACTCCGGGTACCATCAAATAAAGATGGCAGAGTCAGACCAAGCCGCAACGGCATTCATCACACCATACGGCCCATTCTGCTTCAACACAATGCCCTTCGGGCTCAAAAACGCCGGCGCAACATACCAGCGCATGATTCAGACATGTCTGGCAAACCAGATCGGCAAAACAGTGGAGGCATATGTAGATGATGTGGTCGTTAAAACAAGACATGTCGAATCTCTAGTAGACGACTTGAGGCTAACATTCGATAACCTCCGAACATACGACATCAAGCTCAACCCGGAAAAATGCATTTTCGGCGTTCCAGCCGGAAAGCTCTTGGGCTTCATTGTATCCGGTAGAGGAATTGAAGCAAATCCAGCCAAGATCCGAGCTCTGTCACAATTGGATATCCCGAAGGACCTCAAACAAATGCAAAAATTAACCGGATGCATGGCGGCTCTAAGCCGCTTTATCTCCCGCTTAGGAGAAAAGGCCCTACCCCTTTACCGCCTCCTTCGGTGCACCGAACACTTCAAGTGGATGGACGCAGCCATGACCGGACTCGACGAAATAAAAGCCATCTTGGCAACGAACCCAGTCCTGGCCGCGCCAAACATTGGCGAACCAATGTTATTATACATTGCAGCAACCCATCAGGTCGTAAGCGCAGTGCTCGTCGTCGAACGAGAAACGGACGGACACAAATTCCCCCTTCAAAAGCCGGTCTACTATGTGTCCACTGTCCTTACTCCGTGCAAGTCACGGTACCCGCAATATCAAAAGATTGCGTACGCGGTATTTATGGCATCCCGGAAGCTGCGACACTACTTTCAAGAGTGTTCAATAACAGTAGCCTCGGAAGTGCCACTTAACGATATTATAAACAACCGCGACGCGATGGGCCGGATTGCAAAATGGGCCATTGAGCTCCTCCCGTTCGACATAACTTACAAGCCACGGCGAGCTATCAAGTCGCAAGTTTTGGCCGACTTCGTCACAGAATGGACGGAGGCCGAACTCCCTAAAGAGTACGACACATATTCAAAATGGGTCATGCACTTCGACGGCTCCAAAATGTTGGCTAGTCTAGGGGCTGGCGTCGTTTTGACGTCCCCACAGGAGACACAGTTCAATACGTACTCCAGATAATGTACACAGACTCCAACAATGCAGCCGAATATGAGGCCCTTTTACATGGTGTCCGGATGGCAGTATCCATGGGCATTCAACGCCTAGAGGTGCGCGGGGACTCGAACCTCGCAATATCCCAAATAAATGGAGACTTTGATGCCAAGGATCCAAAAATGGCAGCTTATCGCAACACCGTCCTAAAGATGTCAACTCGGTTCGAAGTGCTCGAATTTCACCATATAGCCCGGGAAAATAATCAGGCGGCAGATGCCCTGGCACGCATCGGCGCAAAATGCGATGTAGTCCCCCCCAACATCTTCTTGGAAAGGCTGTTCAAGCCATCCGTAGTATGGGAAGGGGAACCCAGCAATAACAGCCCGGACCCAACTGCACTGCCCGACACCGAACACTCTGACATAATTGGAGGCTCTGCCAATGAAATAACACCTTCAACCCACGTAATAATGGCCGTCATCGCCCCGTGGACAGAACCATTCCTCGCCTACCTTACTAGGCAGGAACTCCCCGAGGACCAAAATGAGGCACACTGCATAGTGCGGCGATCTAAAGCCTATAAAGTCCATGAGGGAGAGCTTTATAAGAAAAGCACTACCGGAGTCCTTCAAAGGTGCATCTCCGAAGAGGAAGGGCGGAACCTCCTGGCTGAAATTCATGCCGGACTCGGCGGTCATCACGCTGCAGCTCGGTACCTTGTAAGCAAGGCCTTCCGTACAGGCTTTTATTGGCCGACGGCCCGGGCAGACGCCCAGGACTTAGTCCAACGATGCGTCGGTTGCCAGCTTTTTGCAAACCAAAGCCATATGCCACCCACCGCCCTCCAAACTATCCCCATCACTTGGCCCTTCGCGGTCTGGGGACTTGACATGGTTGGACCCCTTAAAGGCGGAACCCACAAGAAAAAATACTTACTGGTCATGGTGGATAAGTTCACCAAATGGATAGAAGCCAAGCCTGTTAAGACGGCCGAATCCGGACCGGTGATAGACTTTATATCCGGGGTTGTACACCGTTACGGCGTCCCCCACGGCATCATCACTGATAACGGCACAAACTTTACGGGCGACGAGGTAAAACTCTGGTGCAAAAACATGGGCATCAAGCTCGATTATGCTTCCGTCTATCACCCATAAACTAACGGCCAGGTCGAATGTGCAAATGGTCTTATCATGAGCGGCATCAAACCCAGATTAGTGCGGTCCCTTAAGGAATCTAATACGAACTGGGTAGAGGAGCTCGACTCCGTACTCTAGGGGCTGCGGACCACGCCGAATCGCACCACCGGATACACACCATTCTTCATGGTGTACGGCGCAGAGGCAGTTTTGCCCTGCGACATAATTCATGACTCACCTCGAGTGCGCATGTACGAAGAAAGAGAAGCCGAGCTCGATTGGCAGGACAGTTTGGATGCCTTGGAGGAAGAGCGTGACGTGGCAAAAGCCCGTTCCGCATTCTATCAACAGCAGGCTCGAAGATACCAAAGCAGAGAAGTACGGGCCAAAAATTACAACGTTGGCGAATTAGTTCTACGCCTGCCGGACAAGAAAAAGGACAAACTCAAGCCCAAGTGGGAAGGTCCCTTCATAATTGACCAAGTCCTGACTGGTGGAGCGTACCGCCTGCGAGATGCATCGGATAACCGACTCGAGCCGAACCCATGGAACGCAGCCCGTCTCCGAAGATTCTATGCCTAGCGCCGGACTCTATGTTCGTCTCCTTCCTCTGTCCATTTTTTATATATACTTTCTGTCTTACATTTCTCTCCTTCTCCTCTCTCTCTCTCTCTCTCTCTCTCTTATAGCCTTTAAAGGCTCATAAAGTGATGTGCTATCTGCGCTCATTAAACCTGGGGGCTTTTTTAAACAGAAGCTTATTTATACGGGCTTCATGCCCAACACATGTGTCACACTTCCGCATGTACCTTTTATTCACCATTATATGCATCGATATGACTTAAGTTTTGGCCAAGCTGGGTTGCCTAGCTCCTGTGCTTACCCCTACGTTCCCGATTGTTCGGCTATGTGGTAAAGGGAGCACCTCTGCGATTGTTACTGCCGGGTCAGCCGGATGTGTACCTCAGACTGGGTGAAGCCGAAAGCTAGCGTTCTTAAGGGAATGTTCGGTCGGTGCACTAAAGATGATCTTTTTTTTCACTTATTTATCTATACGCCCCCAGATGTTTTTCCTGCGTCTCTTTTCGCAGAATGGACATGCACTTTAGGGCATGCCTCCCAGGGAAAGGAACCCCTAACGGAACTATTCTCCCTGGAAGATGTTTCTTACTAACCATGTAATATAACATAACTAGTTGGGCACTTGTCTGTTCAAGCAATAATGACCCCTACGCCTGGTCTCCATGCATACCCCGGTTCTTATATAACCGCGAGGGTATTCGGACTCACTCCGGACCGTCAGGTCCCGAAGTTGAAGCGAAAAGGTCGGCCATGACAAATGATCTACAATCCGGCTAGAAGGCATTACACATGTCAATTAAAATTACATAGTCAATCTGACTGATTGTATTCCTCTTCAATACCATCTAACAGGCTGTCTAGCTTACAGTCCTGTTGGGAATACTTTGCGGCCAATTCTACTTGGCCGTATACTAAGCTCACAGGGATCTCCTTCCCATCGGGCCCCATGGGCCCGACCTCGGCCATGTGGTTTGGGTCAGCCTTCGTATACCGCGTCTTCACCATGGCCCAGGCCTCCCTGGCGCCTTGACAGGAGGCCGACATCTTCCATAATCGGAAGCGCCGCCGCACTCCCTTCAGCTTCTCTACAAGCTCTCCAAGGCCTTCGAGCATGGAGATGGATGGCCACAAGGCCTGGGCGACGCCTTGCATCACCTGCCGAACTCGCTCGTGCAGTTGTGAGAGCTCGGGAAGAAGGTCACCCGTAGAACCGGGCATTTCCTCTGCAGGACGACCTGTTAGCATACCTACAGACATTACTCTGTTAGTCGACTTCCTCGCCGAACTCTTTTTTCAAAGTTCGTTTAAGCACTTACTAAATATGCCGCGTCGAAGCCGCTGATTCTCCTTAACGGAGTCCAACAGCTGGGCGCGAACATCCTTCAGTTCAACGCCCAGCTTGGTGTTGGCATCTTGGAGATCGTTCTTCTCCCGCCTCACCTTTGTCGGCACACTCTCACCAACCTTCAGCTGGCGTAGGAGTTGCTGCTTTTCCGGATTTAATCCGGCGCCATCTGCAACTTCATTTGTCAGATTTGCACCCACGCCGCACTTCGCAAAATACTTATCTTTCGAAGCGTATATTACCAGAGGGGGTCTCCTTGGGCTCCCCTGCCGCGGATAGTGCGGCCTCAAGTTCGGCTTTGCACTCTTCCAGCTCCTAGGACAGTAGGGTATTTTTTTCTGTAAGAACCTGCATAATAAATGATCCTTAAATCAGTTATTCTGACTGTTTCAAGTCTTGGGGGCTACTGGTATATATATATATAATTACCAAAAATTTCTTACCCGTATGTCTTTTACATACTGCTCCGTGGCTCTGGCTAGACCATTTTGAGCGGCACGGAGGTACGCGTCTCCCGAATTGAAGGCATCCAATGCCTCTTGGGAGAAACAAGCGTCGCGAAGAACTGTCCGGCGACGCCTGTGGTTCATGGCACTCTCCACCTCGGAATTGGTGGCAGACAACCTGTCTGCATCCTCTGTCGGAGGAGCGTCCGATGCGCGCCTTGTGTTCGCCTCCGCTTCCGGACCAGGCTTTGGAGCCTGGCTGGTGGAGGCGCGATTGGCAACCTCTCCGGATATAGTCCGGCGAGGTCTCTTCGTCCTGAAGAGAGCACGAGCGTTAATATGCCTTGAAGGAATAACACCTGGGAATAAGATGGCGCGCTATACCTTTGCACCGACGTCTCAGTCCGGACCGCACTTCTTTTCAACCCACGAGGCCTTGCCACCCCTCGTTGGCTAGTCGCCGCAGGCTCGGCCTCCCGCCTCAAGGACCTCCCCTGCAAAACACGGTTGTCATACGGCAATCGAAAACACACGAGGATAGATCCCTTTTCAAAGTGCTGGGACTTCGGTCTCAGTTACCTGTGAGACTGGGAGTAGCCCTGGGTAATCGGCCGTAATGGCCACCAAGGCATTGTCCTTGCTCAATTGATGAAACACCCCATCAATCAGCTCCACAGATAAGTCCGGATCCTCTTGAGAGGCCGGGTCGAGGGACCGTCCCGGATCCTCGGGTTGTGGAGGAGGGCTGTTTATTTCTTTAACAGCCTGGCACAGTTCCTGCGTTGAAGTCGTTAGACTGAATATTTAACGATGGGAATATAAAATGGATGGGCAAGTAAAAGTGTCCACTTACCCAACTTGGGGGATTGTACATAGAAAATCCACCCTGTGGGTTGACGCGGAGAAATTCCTCCTCTTCTCCCTTGTACAAAGCGGACAAGGTCTTTATTAGAGCGGCAGCCGAATCTGGCCCCTTACGGCCATGGCGGGTGGCGTTGTCCTCCCCGTTGAAGTCCCACATGGGGTGGCCTCTATACTGGAGCAGCTGCACCCCTCGCATGATGCATGCGGCCATGACCCCGATCATGGTCAGTCCGGAATGAGCTAACAATCTTATCTGGCCCATCAGGTAAAGAACGTCCTTGTCGCTTTCCCTCTGAGGGCTCCGTGGACGCCATCTTAGGCGCTTCTTTAGGGGAGCACTGTCGAACTCAGGGAGGCCGATCCGGACAGGATCCGGCAGCGGGACGTCCTCTATATAAAACCATTCCGAAGGCCAGTCCTTGGACGCCTTCTTTGGGGTTTCGGATAGATATCCGGTCCCGGCGATGCGCCATACTTCGGCTCCACCCACTTGATATATTGACCCCTTCTGAGAACAGGGCACAAGGCAGAATAGCCTTTTCCACAGCGCGAAATGAGCCTCGCAGCCAAAAAACAGCTCGCAAAGGGCTACGAAGCCCGCGATATGCAATATGGAGGCAGGCGTGAGGTTGTGCAGCTGGAGGCCATAGAACTCCAGGAGCCCCCGGAGAAACGGATGAATTGGAAATCCGAGCCCTCTTATTAAGTAAGGGACAAGGCATACCCGCTCTCCTTTGGAGGCATTGGGGGCGCTCTCTGCTTGCTCTCCGCCATTATAGGTGGCAAGTCCGGCTCGAACCGGGACCATATAGGCCGGGGGGAGAAATCCCTTGGACTGGAGCGTCACTAGCTCGCTATGCGGGATGGAGCATCTCTCCCAGTCTCCAGGCTGAGGGCTGGAAGGGCGAGAGGAGGAGCTGCGGCGGCCGGCCATGATAGAATGGACCTCTGTCGGATACGCTCTGATGAATACTCGCGGAGGGGAGAAGGTGTGGTTTGGATCTAAATCCTCGTCCCCTTAAATAGGCGGCTCATTCACGCGGCTAGGGGTGTAAATATAAAAAAATACCCTGACTTTTCGTATTCGTTTGACACGTGGAAGACGACCATTATTGGGCGTAGAAGCCAAGGAGCGCTACATTTACAAGAGACCGGACACTATTCAACAGGTACACGGAATTTGGAGGAGAACCCGCCTTGCAGTGCCAAAGACAATTTGCGCGCCGGACTCGTCGTCATTGAAGCCTGGTTCAGGGGCTATTGAGGGAGTCCTGGATTAGGGGGTGTCCGGATAGCGGACTATACCTTCGGCTGGACTCCTGGACTATGAAGATACAAGATTGAAGACTTCGTCTCGTGTCCGGAAGAGACTTTCCTTGGCGTGGAAGGCAAGCTTGGCGATACGGATATGTAGATCTCCTACCATTGTAACCGACTCTGTGTAACCCTAGCCCTCTCCAGTGTCTATATAAACCGGAGGGTTTTAGTCCGTAGGGACAACAATCATACCATAGGCTAGCTTCTAGGGTTTAGCCTCCTTGATCTCGTGGTAGATCTACTCTTGTACTACCCATATCATTAATATTAATCAAGCAGGACGTAGGGTTTTACCTCCATCAAGAGGGCCCGAACCTGGGAAAAACATCGTGTCCCCTGCCTCCTGTTACCATCCACCTAGACGCACAGTTCGGGACCCCCTACCCGAGATCCGCCGGTTTTGACACCGACACTTGCCATGGGAGAAGTGCTTAGCTTTGGGTTCGATCTTGCGGTGTCCTTACCCAGTGACAGAAGGGGCAACAAGGCACGTATTGTATCGTTGCCATCGAGGATAACAAGATGGGGTTTATTTCATATTGCATGAATTTATCTCTCTACATTATGTCATCTTGCTTAAAGCATTACTCTGTTTTTAACTTAATACTCTAGATGCATGCTGGATAGCGGTCGATGAGTGGAGTAATAGTAGTAGATGCAGAATCGTTTCGATCTACTTGTCATGGATGTGATGCCTATATACATGATCATGCCTAGATATTCTCATAATTATGCACAATTCTATCAATTGCTCAACAGTAATTTGATCACCCACCGTAGAATACTTATGCTCTTGAGAGAAGCCACTAGTGAAACCTATGGCCCCTGGGTCTATTCTCATCATATCAATCTCCATCACTTTTATATTGTTTTGCTATTTACTTTGCTTTTACTTTTTACTTTGCATCTTTATATCAAAAATACCAAAAATATTCTATCTATCAGATCTCACTCTCGTAAGTGACCGTGAAGGGCTTGACAACCCCTAATCACGTTGGTTGCGAGTAGCTATCGCTTTGTGCAGGTACGAGGGACTTGAGCGTGGGCTCCTACTGGATTGATACCTTGGTTCTCAAAAACTGAGGGAAATACTTACGCTACTCTGCTGCATCATCCCTTCCTTTTCGGGGAAAACCAACGCAAGATCAAGACGTAGCAAGAAGGATTTCTGGCGCCGTTGCCGGGGAGTCTACGCAAAAAGTCAATATACCAAGTACCCATCACAATCCCTATCTCTCGCATTACATTATTTGCCATTTGCCTCTCGTTTTCCTCTTCCCCCAATTCACCCTTGCCGTTTTATTCGCCCTCTCTCTCTATCCTCCCTCTCTGTTTGCCTCTTTTGTCCGCTTGCTTTTTGTTTGCTCATGTGCTAGTTTGTTTGCTTGTCATCATGGCTAGTCTCATATCTTCTCCGTTGTCTCCCAAGAGTGAAGTTCTAAATTTTAAACAAAGGGAGGGGGAAAATCTAAAAGATGCTTGGTATAGGATTTACAATGCTCAAAATAGATCTACCAGGAAGCAATCTACCTTAGTTCTTCTCCGCAATTTTTATGTAGGTGTTAATCCTTGGAATAGATATATCCTCGATACCATTACCGAAGGGAACTTCTTGGGTAGCCATACTTTTGATTCTTATAATGCTATGTTAGATTTATTTGGCTCACCACCTCTTTTGGTTAATGGAACCATGTTAACTTTGGAGCATGTTATGCAAAGACTTGAAATTATTGAAAATAAAGTTGCTACTATTGAATCAATTGAAAATCTAGATAAAAAGATCCACAATCAAATCACTCAATATGGATCTAAGGTAGGAATGACTTTGAAAAATATTAAGGAAAATGAACCCATCGTTAATGAGAAGATGAACTTAGATTCTACTAGAATTGATAAACTTGAGGGTATCATTACAAATTTGGGAACCGCTTTTTCTTCCGTAAAGAATACTCCTAGTCCTCCTACTAAAATTTCCATGCTCATGTATGTTCCTAAAAATAAGGGTGAATCATCTAGTAAGGAAACTGCTGATCTTAAATCTATAAGTATTCATCCCAATCTTTTTGCTATCATTAAAGAACCATTTATTACAAATGATTTTTTCGATCTTGTTCCTATAAGTTTGATAATTAATAAAAAGAAAGATATTCCTAAATATGGTAGATGCCTAATTGAAGAATTGCCTACCAAAGATGGCAATACCTAGATCTATCCTTGCTTGTTATGCCTAGCTAGGGGCGTTAAACGATAGCGCTTGTTGGGAGGCAACCCAATTTTATTTTTATTCCTTCCTATTTGCTCCTGATTATTAATAAATAAATTATTTAGCCTCTGTTTAGGTTGTGTTTTTTGTGTTTAATTAGTGTTTTTGCCAAGTAGAACCGTTGGGAAGACTTGGGGAAAGTCTTGTTGAACTTGCTGTAAAAAAACAGAAACTTTAGCGCTCACGAGAACTGCTGCCATTTTTATTTGAAGAGTGCTATTTAGTTAATTCTTTTCACAGATGATTAATAGATAAATTCCTCACGTCCAGCAATTTATTTTAGAATTTTTGGGGTTCCAGATCTTGCGCTAGCTACAGATTACTACAGACTGTTCTGTTTTTGACAGATTCTGTTTTTCGTGTGTTGTTTGCTTATTTTGATGAATCTATGGCTAGTAAAATAGTTTATAATCCATAGAGAAGTTGGAATACAGTAGGTTAAACACCAATATAGATAAATAATGAGTTCATTACAGTACCTTGAAGTGGTCTTTTGTTTTCTTTCGCTAACGGAGCTCACGAGTTTTCTATTTTGAGTTTTGTGTTGTGAAGTTTCCAAGTTTTGGGTGAATTCTTTTGATGGATCATGGAACAAGGAGTGGCAAGATCCTAAACTTGGGGATGCCCATGGCACCCCCAATATAATCCAAGGACACCAAAAAGTTAAAGCTTAGGGATGCCCCGGAAGGCATCCCCTCTTTTCGTCCACTTCCATCGGTAATTTACTTGGAGCTATATTTTTATTCACCAACATGATATGTGTTTTGCTTGGAGCGTCTTGTATTATTTGTGTCTTTGTTTGCTAGTATACCACAATCATCCTTGCTGTACACACCTTTTGAGAGAGCCATGCATGAATTAAAATTTGATAGAATACTCTATGTGCTTCACTTATGTCCTTTGAGCTAGATAATTTTGCACTATGTGCTTCACTTATATCCTTTGTGAAAGTGCGTTATATCGACTAGAGGGGGGTGAATAGGCAATTTTTATGAAAGTATTCAAAACGTGGAAGTTATGAAGACAAACGATAGAAATAAACCTATTACCCTGCAGCGGAAGGTAGACTACACTAGGCAAGCCATAGTCAAGTATTCAATAGAGTGAAAGCACAATGACTAATAGCAGCAATGTAGTAAGGATCAGGTAGGAAGATATTATGAAGCCAAACAGAACACGCAGTCACTCAGTGAAGATAAAAGATAGTGCAATCATACAATGACTTCACAAGGAGTAACAGTACGTAAAGAGAAGGGAAGGATGAAACCAGTGACTCGTTGAAGACAATGATGTGTTGCACCAGTTCCAGTTGCTGTGACAACTGTACGTCTGGTTAGGGTGGCTAGGTATTTAAACCTGAGGACACACAGTCCCGGACACCCAGTCCTGAACACGCAGCTCAGGACACCCAGTCCTCACCGTATTCCCCTTGAGCTAAGGTCACACAGACCTCGCCCAATCACTATGGTAAGTCTTCAAGGTAGACTCCCAAACCTTCACAGACTTCGTTCACTGGCAATCCACAATGTCTCTTGGATGCTCAGAACGCGACGCCTAACCGGCTGGAGGATTCACAGTCCTCAAGTGTAATAAGTCTTCAGATCACACAGACAAGAAGACTTAAGTGATGCCTAATTCTCTTTGGCTCTGGGTGGTTAGGGCTTTATCCTCGCAAGGAATTCTCTCTCAAAAGCTTCGAGGTGGGTTGCTCTCAAACGACAAAAGCCGTATACTCACTCTGAGCAGCCAACCATTTTTGGTTGTAGGGGGTGGGCTATTTATAGCCACTAGGCAACCCGACCTGATTTGTCCGAAATGACCCTGGGTCACTAAGGAACTGACACGTGTTCCAATGGTCAGATTTCAAACTCACACGGCAACTTTACTTGGGCTACAAGCAAAGCTGACTTGTCCGACTCTGGACAAGATTCGCTCTCATAGTCTTCACTCGAAGACATAGGTTTTGGTTAAGCATCACTTCAGTCATTCTGACTGGTTCTCTTGGACCCCACTTAACAGTACGGTGGTTCCTATGACTCAAGAAAGAAGAAGAAAAAGAACTAAGAAAGATCTAAGTCTTCGAGCTCCATAGACTTCATGCGATGTCTTCTCTTGTCATAGTCTTCAATGTGAATATCTTCATATACCACCTTTGACTTCAATGTCTTCATACATTTTTAGGGGTCATCTCTGGTAGGAAAACCGAATCAATGAGGGACTTCTACTTGTGTTATCCTACAATTCTCACAAACACATTAGTCCCTCAACTAGGTTTGTCGTCAATACTCCAAAACCAACTAGGGGTGGCACTAGATGCACTTACAATCTCCCCCTTTTTGGTGATTGATGACAAACTAGTTGAAGTTTTCAACGGGGAATATAATATGTGAAATTGTAAAGGATAAGGAATTGTCTTCATAAGTTGCAAGGGCTCCCCCTGAAGATGTGCATATAAGTAATTTGCTTTTGGAATGCAAATGCACATGGCAGGTTGTGCTTGTGGAGATCCTCTTCAACTTATAATGACAATCCACTATGCATGTGAAGGTATGTGAAGATAATGACATGCATAATGGAAAATGATCTAAGTGCGGAATTTATCGTCGCACATGTGGAATTTATCATCGCATCACAAAATGGCAAATAAGTAGCAGACGACCATCGAGTTTAAGTGTTACAACTCAAAGCACCAAATGTATCAAAACGAGAGTTGTAAACACGAAGCAAAAATATGAAGCACCCGCTCATATGGACCCGCTTGAAGACTATTAAACTCATATGCTTCTCCCCCTTTTGTCAGTAAGGACCAAAAAGGTTTGAAGACATAGAGCCTCTACTCGTTCCCATGAAGAGTAGGTGAAGCAGCAGGGTCGTTGCTGTTGGGGAACGTAGCATAAATTCAAAATTTTCCTACGTGTCACCAAGATCTATCTATGGAGTCATCTAGCAACGAGGGAGGAGTGGATCTACATACCCTTGTAGATCGCACGCGGAAGCGTTCAAGAGAACGGGGTTGATGGAGTCGTACTCGTCGTGATCCAAATCACCGATGATCCTAGCGCCGAACGGACGGCACCTCCGCGTTCAACACACGTACGGAGCAGCGACGTCTCCTCCTTCTTGATCCAGCAAGGGGGGAGGAGAGGTTGATGGAGATCCAACAGCACGACGGCGTGGTGGTGGAAGTAGCGGGATTCCAACAGGGCTTCGCCGAGCGCTGCGAGAGGAGGGAGATGTGTCATGGGAGGGAGAGGGAGGCGCCAGGGCTCAGGTATGGTTGCCCTCCCTTCCCCCCGCTATATATAGGGCCAAGGGAGAGGGGGGGAGGCGCAGCCTTGGCCCTTCCTCCAAGGAAGGGTGCGGCCAGGGGGGGGGGAGGAGTCCATCCTCCCCAAGGCACCTCGGAGGTGCCTTCCCCCTTTAGGACTCTCCCCTTTCCTCTTCTCTTGGCACATGGGCCTCTTGGGGCTGGTGCCCTTGGCCCATATAGGCCAAGGCGCACCCCCTACAGCCCATGTGCCCCCCCGGGGCAGGTGGCCCCACCCGGTGGACCCCCGGGACCCTTCCGGTGGTCCCGGTACAATACCGGTGACCCCGAAACTTGTCCCGATGGCCGAAATAGCACTTCCTATATATAATTCTTTACTTCCGGACCATTCCGGAACTCCTCGTGACGTCCGGGATCTCATCCGGGACTCCAAACAACTTTCGGGTTACCGCATACTAATATCTCTATAACCCTAGCGTCACCGAACCTTAAGTGTGTAGACCCTACGGGTTCGGGAGACATGCAGACATGACCGAGATGACTCTCCGGTCAATAACCAACAGCGGGATCTGGATACCCATGTTGGCTCCCACATGTTCCACGATGATCTCATCGGATGAACCACGATGTCAAGGACTTAATCAATCCCGTATACAATTCCCTTTGTCTAGCGGCATTGTACTTGCCCGAGATTTGATCGTCGGTATCCCGATACCTTGTTCAATCTCGTTACCGGCAAGTCTCTTTACTCATTCCGTAACACATCATCCCGTGATCAACTCCTTGATCACATTGTGCACATTATGATGATGTCCTACCGAGTGGGCCCAGAGATACCTCTCCGCCACACGGAGTGACAAATCCCAGTCTCGATTCGTGCCAACCCAACAGACACTTTCGGAGATACCCGTAGTGTACCTTTATAGCCACCCAGTTACGTTGTGACGTTTGGCACACCCAAAGCACTCCTACGGTATCCGGGAGTTGCACAATCTCATGGTCTAAGGAAATGATACTTGACATTAGAAAAGCTTTAGCATACGAACTACATGATCTTGTGCTAGGCTTAGGATTGGGTCTTGTCCATCACATCATTCTCCTAATGATGTGATCCCGTTATCAATGACATCCAATGTCCATGGTCAGGAAACCGTAACCATCTATTGATTAACGAGCTAGTCAACTAGAGGCTTACTAGGGACATGGTGTTGTCTATGTATCCACACATGTATCTGAGTTTCCTATCAATACAATTCTAGCATGGATAATAAACGATTATCATGAACAAGGAAATATAATAATAACTAATTTATTATTGCCTCTAGGGAATATTTCCAACAGTCTCCCACTTGCACTAGAGTCAATAATCCAGTTCACATCGCTATGTGACTAACACTCAAGGTCACATCCCCATGTGACTAACACCCAAAGAGTTTACTAGAGTCAATAATCTAGTTCACATTACCATGTGATCAACACTCGATGAGTTCTGGGTTTGATCATGTTATGCTTGTGAGATATGTTATAGTCAACGGGTCTGAATCTTTCAGATCCGTATGTACTTCGCAAATTTCTATGTCATCTTGTAGATGCAACTACTACGCTACATTTGGAGCTATTCCAAATAACTGTTCTACTATACGAATCCAGTTTACTACTCAGAATAATTTGGATTAGTGTCAAAGTTTGCATCGGCGTAACCCTTTACGACGAACTCTATTACCACCTCCATAATCGAGAAAATTCCTTAGTCCACTAGTTACTAAGGATAACTTTGACCGCTGTCTTGTGATCCATTCTTGGATCACTCTTGTACCCCTTGACTGACTCATGGCAAGGCACATGTCAGGTGCGGTACATAGCATGGCATACCGTATAGAGCCTATGACAAAAGCATAGGGGACGACCTTCGTCCTTCCTCTTTCGTCTGCCGTGGTCGAGCTTTAAGTCTTAACTTCATACCTTACAACTCAGGCAAGAACTCCTTCTTTGACTGGTCCATCTTGAACACCTTCAAGATCATGTCAAGGTATGTGCTCATTTGAATGTACCATTAAGAATTTTGATCTATCCTTATAGATCTTGATGCTCAATGTTCAAGTAGCTTAACCCAGGCTTTCCATTGAAAAATACTTTCCAAATAACCCTATATGCTCTACATCATTTCTGATCAACAATATGTCAACATATATTTATCAGAAATTCTATAGTGCTCCCACTCACTTCTTTGGAAATACAAGTTTCTCATAAACTTTGTATACACCCAAAATCTTTGATCATCTCATCAAAGCATACATTCCAACTCCGAGATGCTTACTCCAGTCCTCAGAAGGATTGCTGGAGCTTTGCATACTTATTAGCATATTTCAGGATTGACAAAACCTTCCGGTTGTATCACATACATCCTTTCCTCAAAAATCGTCGAGGAAACAATGTTTTGATATCCTATCTGCAAGATTTCATAAATGATGCAGTAATTGCTAATATAATTCCAACAGACTCTTAGCATCGCTACGAGTGAGAAAGTCTCACCGTAGTCAACTCCTTGAACTTGTCGAGAAACTTCTTAACGACAAGTTGAGCTTTCTTAATGGTGACATTTACCATCATTGTCCGTCTTCCTTTTAAATCCATCTGTACTCAACAGCCTCACGACCATCAAGTAGTTCTTCCAAAGTCTACACTTTGTTTTCATACATGGATCCTCTCTCGGATTTTATGGCCTCGAGCCATTTATCGGAATCCAGGCCCACCACCGCTTCTCCATAGCTCGTAGGTTCATTGTTGTCTAGCAACATGACTTCCAAGACAGGACTACATACCACTCTGAAGTAGTACACATCCTTGTCATCCCACGAGGTTTGGGAGTGACTTGATCCGAAGTCTCATGATCAATATCATAAGCTCCCACTTCAATTGGTGTAGGTGCCACAGGAACAACTCTTTGTGCCCTGCTATACACTAGTTGAAGTGACGGTTCAATAACCTCATCAAGTCTCCACCATCCTCCCACTCAATTCTTTCGTGAGAAACTTTTCCTCGAGAAAGGACCCGATTCTAGAAACAATCCCTTATTGCTTTCGGATCTGAGACAGGAGGTATACCCAACTGTTTTGGGTGTCCTATGAAAATGCATTTATCCGCTTTGGGTTCAAGCTTATCGGCCTGAAACTTTTTTCACATAAGCGTCGCAGCCCCAAACTTTTAAGAAATGACAGCTTAGGTTTCTCTAAACCATAGTTCATACGGTGTCATATCATCGGAATTACGTGGTGCCCTATTTAAAGTGAATGTGGTTGTCTCTAATGCCTAACCCATAAACTATCATGGTAATTCGATAAGAGACATCATGGTATGCATCATATCCAATAGGGTGCAGTTATGATGTTCGGACACACCATCATACTATGGTGTTCCAAGCTGTATCAGTTGTGAAACAATTTCCACAATGTCTTAATTCTGTGCCAAACTCATAATTCAGATATTCATCTCTATGATCATATCATAGATATCTTATCCTCTTGTCACGACGATCTTTCAACTTCACCCTGAAATTACTTGAACCTTTCAATAATTCAGACTCGTGATTCACCAAGTAAATGTACTCAACATCTACTCAAATCATCTGTGACGTAAGATCATAACGATATCCACTACACACCTCAGCACTCATTGGACTGCACACATCAAAATGTATTACTTCCAACAAGTTGCTTTCTAGTTCCATTTTACTGAAAATGAGGCCTTCAGTCATCTTGCCCATGTGGTATGATTTGCATGTCTCAAGTGATTCAAAATCAAGTGAGTCCAAACGATCCATCTGTATAGAGTTTCTTCATGCATATCTACCAAAAAAAACATGGTTCGCATGTCTCAATCCTTTCAAAAATGAGTGAGTCCAAAGATCCATCAACATGGAGCTTCTTCATGCGTTTTATACCGATATGACTTAAGTGGCAGTGCCACAAGTAGGTGGTACTATCATTACTATCCTATATCTTTTGGCATGAACATGTGTATCCCTACGATCAAGATTCAATAAACCATTCATTTTAGGCGTAAGACCATTGAAGGTATTATTCAAATAAACAGAGTAACCATTATTCTCCTTAAATGAATAACCGTATCACGATAGACATAATCCAATCATGTCTATGCTCAATGCAAACACCAAATAACAATTATTTAGGTTTTAATACCAATCTCGATGGTAGAGGGAGCGTGCGATGCTTGATCATATCAACCTTGGAAACACTTCCAACACATATCGTCAGCTCACCTTTAGCTAGTCTCCGTTTATTCCGTAGCTTTTATTTCGAGTTACTAACACTTAGCAACCGAACCGGTATCTAATACCCTGGTGCTACTAGGAGTACTAGTAAAGTACACATTAACACAATGTATATCCAATATACTTCTATCGACTTTGCCAGCCTTCTCATCTACCAAGTATCTAGGGTAATTCTGCTCCAGTGGCTGTTCCCCTTATTACAGAAGCACTTAGTCTCGGGTTTGGGTTCAACTTTGGGTTTCTTCACTAGAGCAGCAGCTGATTTGCCATTTCATGAAGTATCCCTTCTTGCCCTTGCCCTTCTTGAAACTAGTGGTTTCACCAACCATCAACAATTGATGCTCCTTCTTGATTTCTACTTTTGTGGTGTCAAACATCGCGAATATCTCAAGGATCATCATATATGTCCCCGATACATTATAGTTCATGACGAAGCTCTAGCAGCTTGGTGGTAATGACTTCGGAAAAACATCACTATCTCATCTGGAAGATCAACTCCCACTCGATTCAAATGATTGTTGTACTCAAACAATCTGAGCACAAGCTCAACAATTGAGTTTTTCTCCTTAGTTTGTAGGCTAAGAAAATCGTCGGAGGTCTTATACCTCTTGACGTGGGCACGAGCCTCAAATCCCAATTTCAGCCCTCGAAACATCTCATATGTTTCGCGACGTTCCAAAACGTCTTCGGTGCCTCAACTCTAAACCGTTTAACTGAACTATCATGTAGTTATCAAAACATGTATGTCAGATGTTCGCAACATCCACAGACAACGTTCGAGGTTCAGCACACTGAGCGGTGCATTAAGGACATAAGCCTTCTATGAAGCAATGAGGACAATCCTCAGTTTACGGACCTAGTCTGCATAATTGCTACTATCAACTTTCAACTAAATTTTCTCTAGGAACATATCTAAACAGTAGAACTGAAGCGCGAGCTACGACATAATTTGCGAAGACCTTTTGACTATGTTCAGGATAATTAAGTTCATCTTATGAACTCCCACTCAGATAGACATCCCTCTAGTCATCTAAGTGATTACATGATCCGAGTCAACTAGGCCGTGTCCGATCATCACGTGAGACGGACTAGTCAACATCGGTGAACATCTTCATGTTGATCGTATCTACCATACGACTCATGCTCGACCTTTCGGTCTTCTGTGTTCCGAGGCCATGTCTGTACACATGCTAGGCTCGTCAAGTCAACCTAAGTGTTTCGCGTGTGTAAATCTGTCTTACACCCGTTGTATGTGAACGTTAGAATCTAACACCCGATCATCACGTGGTGCTTCGAAACAACGAACTGTCGCAACGGTGCACAGTTAGGGGGAAACACTTTCTTGAAATTTTAATGAGGGATCATCTTATTTACTACCGTCGTTCTAAGCAAATAAGATGTATAAACATGATAAACATCACATGCAATCAAATGGTGACATGATATGGCCAATATCATATTGCTCCTTTTGATCTCCATCTTCGGGGCTCCATGATCATCATCGTCACCGGCATGACACCATGATCTCCATCATCATGATCTCCATCATCGTGTCTTCATGAAGTTGTCTCGCCAACTATTACTTCTACTTCTACAGCTAACGGTTAGCAATAAAGTAAAGTAATTACATGACGTTTAAGTTGACACGTAGGTCATAAATAAATAAAGACAACTCCTATGGCTCCTGCCGGTTGTCATACTCATCGACATGCAAGTCGTGATTCCTATTACAAGAACATGATCAATCTCATACATCACATATCATTCATCACATTCTTCTTGGCCATATCACATCACATAGCATACCCTGCAAAAACAAGTTAGACGTCCTCTAATTGTTGTTTGCATGTTTTACGTGGCTGCTATGGGTTTCTAGCAAGAACGTTTCTTACCTACGCAAAAACCACAACGTGATATGCCAATTGCTATTTACCCTTCATAAGGACCCTTTTCATCGAATCCGATCCGACTAAAGTGGGAGAGATAGACACCCGCCAGCCACCTTATGCAACTAGTGCATGTCAGTCGGTGGAACCGGTCTCACGTAAGCGTACGTGTAAGGTTGGTCCGGGCCGCTTCATCCCACGATGCCGCCGAATCAAGATAAGACTAGTAACGGCAAGCATATTGAACAAAATCAACGCGCACAACTACTTTGTGTTCTACTCGTGCATAGAAACTACGCATAGACCTAGCTCATGATGCCACTGTTGGGGAACGTAGCATAAATTCAAAATTTTCCTACGTGTCACCAACATCTATCTATGGAGTCATCTAGCAACAAGGGAGGAGTGGATCTACATACCCTTGTAGATCGCGCACGGAAGCGTTCAAGAGAACGGGGTTGATGGAGTCGTACTCGTCGTGATCCAAATCACCGATGATCCTAGCGCCGAACGGATAGCACCTCCGCGTTCAACACACGTACGGAGCAGCGACGTCTCCTCCTTCTTGATCCAGCAAGGGGGGAGGAGAGGTTGATGGAGATCCAACAGCACGACGGCGTGGTGGTGGAAGTAGCGGGATTCCAACAGGGCTTCGCCAAGCGCTGCGGGAGGAGGGAGATGTGTCATGGGAGGGAGAGGGAGGCGCCAGGGCTCAGGTATGGTTGCCCTCCCTTCCCCCCACTATATATAGGGCCAAGGGAGAGGGGGGAGGCGCAGCCTTGGCCCTTCCTCCAAGGAAGGGTGCGGCCAAGGGGGGGGGGAGGAGTCCATCCTCCCCAAGGCACCTCGAAGGTGCCTTCCCCCTTTAGGACTCTCCCCTTTCCTCTTCTCTTGGCGCATGGGCCTCTTGGGGCTGGTGCCCTTGGCCCATATAGGCCAAGGCGCACCCCCTACAGCCCATGTGGCCCCCCGGGGCAGGTGGCCCCACCCGGTGGACCCCCGGGACCCTTCCGGTGGTCCTGGTACAATACCGGTGACCCCGAAACTTGTCCCGATGGCCGAAATAGCACTTCCTATATATAATTCTTTACTTCCGGACCATTCCGGAACTCCTCGTGACGTCCAGGATCTCATCTGGGACTCCGAACAACTTTCGGGTTACCGCATACTAATATCTCTATAACCCTAGCGTCACCAAACCTTAAGTGTGTAGACCCTACGGGTTCGGGAGACATGCAGACATGACCGAGATGACTCTCCGGTCAATAACCAACAGCGGGATCTGGATACCCATGTTGGCTCCCACATGTTCCACGATGATCTCATCGGATGAACCACGATGTCAAGGACTTAATCAATCCCGTATACAATTCCCTTTGTCTAGCGGCATTGTACTTGCCCGAGATTCGATCGTCGGTATCCCGATACCTTGTTCAATCTCGTTACCGGCAAGTCTCTTTACTCATTCCGTAACACATCATCCCGTGATCAACTCCTTGATCACATTGTGCACATTATGATGATGTCCTACCGAGTGGGCCCAGAGATACCTCTCCGCCACACGGAGTGACAAATCCCAGTCTCGATTCGTGCCAACCCAACAGACACTTTCGGAGATACCCGTAGTGTACCTTTATAGCCACCCAGTTACGTTGTGACGTTTGGCACACCCAAAGCACTCCTACAGTATCCGGGAGTTGCACAATCTCATGGTCTAAGGAAATGATACTTGACATTAGAAAAGCTTTAGCATACGAACTACATGATCTTGTGCTAGGCTTAGGATTGGGTCTTGTCCATCACATCATTCTCCTAATGATGTGATCCCATTATCAATGAAATCCAATGTCCATGGTCAGGAAACCGTAACCATCTATTGATCAACGAGCTAGTCAACTAGAGGCTTACTAGGGACATGGTGTTGTCTATGTATCCACACATGTATCTGAGTTTCCTATCAATACAATTCTAGCATGGATAATAAACGATTATCATGAACAAGGAAATATAATAATAACTAATTTATTATTGCCTCTAGGGCATATTTCCAACAGTCTCCCACAATTCTAGTGAGAGTGTAACGCCCCGAGACCGATGTGCCAGGTGTCGTTCAGTTATTCGCTGTTGTTGCCTTGTCATTGCTTGCGTGTCATGCATTGCATATCATGTCATCATGCGCATTTCATTTGCATACGTGTTCATCTCATGCATCCGAGCATTTTTCCCCGTTGTCCGTTTTGCATTCCGGCGCTTCGTTCTCGTCCGGTGGTCATTTCTACCTTTCTTTTGTGTGCGGGGATTAAACATTTCCGGATTGGACCGAGACTTGCCAAGCGACCTTGGTTTACTACCGGTAGACTGCCTGTCAAGTTTCGTACCATTTGGACTTCGTTTGATACTCCAACGGTTAACCGAGGGACCGAGAAGGCCTCGTGTGTGTTGCAGCCCAACACCCTTCCATTTTGGCCCAAAAACCCACCTAACTCTGCTCCATCATCTTGAGCGTTCGATCACGATCGCGTGGCCGCAAACCGCACCTCATTTGGACTCTCCTAACTCCCTCTACCTATAAAAGAGCACCCCTCCCCGAAATTTTGGATCAATTCGCGGCCTAACCCTAGTCTTCTTCCTCCACCGCGCATCCGGACGCGTCCGTGCCGCGCCGGACATGTCCGCTCACCGCCGCCACATCACTCCGACCAATCAGAGCATGCCACGTCACAGCCGCCGCCTCCCGCATCCAACCCGCGCGCGCCACATGTCCTCCCCGCGCCCACTTCGTCGGGGCCCGGAGGAGCCCAGATCCGGCCCTCCCCAGGCCCGAGCCGAGCCGCCATTTTCCCGCACAGCCGCCGCCCACGCCCGTCGTCTTCGCCATCTCCGGTCACCGGAATCGCCCCGCCGGAGCGCTCCGCCTCGCCGGCGCGGTTCCCCACGCACGTCGCCGGCCACCGCCAGGTCTTCGCGCCGCCGCCCACACTCGGCGCCGCCTCTTCGCCCGACGCCTCGCACCGCCTCCCGGAGCGCGTCGCTGCCGTTGACCCTCGCCGGAGGCCCGCCGCCCGCGCCGTCCTTCGTCGCCTCGCCTCGCCGGCGGGAACCGGCGTCGCCGCCCCTGCCTCCCCGATCCGATCGGGATCGAGGGAGACGAGCGTGCCCCCGTTGACTTCTTCGCGGGCCCCGAGTCCGGCCCAGCGCGCCGCCCCCGCCTTCGGCCCAGCTCCAGCCGGCCTCATTCGGCCTGCCTCTCCCTCCTTCCTGGGCCGAGCCCATGGGTGAGCCGCCCCAGCGCCCACCTGTTTTTTTTCCTGCTGTTGGGCTTGCCTCAGATTCGGCCCGCATCGTTTTTTTCCAGATCTGGACGATTTAGCTATTATTCCTGAGACTGTTGTTTTACAGATTAGTCCCCCTAGTTCATGCATTTAATAACTCACTAACCGTGCATCGGATTAAAATGTTTTATATATGAAACTTTCTCAGAATTTTGTGTAGATTAATAATATCCAACTTTCATCTATGTTTGAAATGTTAAAAATATTGTTTGCATTAATTTTCTCCTATGCCATGTTAAAATGATTTAATTCATAACTAAATAACCGTAACTCCGATTTTAATAAACTTTATATGTAAATGGGGTAGAATTTTGCCTAGTTTAACTTGGTGGCCTTACTTTGCATGTTAAACAACTCTAAAATAATGTTTAGGTCAGAACAGTACCAAATCTAAAATATGCTATGGGGATTTACCGGAATTGTTGTTCGTTGCTTCCGGCCTCATTTAAACTTGTCTAGATAGGTAGTTTTACTTTGCTTCACCCTCTTGCCATGCTTAACAACATTTAATATTGTTGAGTACCTAACCGGGAGAGAACTAAATAATTGACGTGGTGTTCCGTCAATATGCAACTCCGTTGCATAATGAGCTCCACTTAATTTGTAGGATTGTTTGTGCACTTTGCTATGTCATGCTTCATTAAATCGGACATGCATCATACTTGTTTGTGCATCATGCCATGTCTTTGTGGTGGTTGTTTACTATGTCGTGTGCTTCTTTTCCGGTGTTTGCTTCTTCGGGTTGGTTCCGGTAACGTCGTGTGCGTGAGGATCCGTTTGACTACGTTCGTTTGTCTTCTTCATGGACTCGTTCTTCTTCCTTGCGGGATCTCAGGCAAGATGATCTTACCCTCGAAATCACTACTATCTTTGCTATGCTAGTTTGCTCACTCTTTTGCTATGCCAATGCTACGATGCCTACCTTTTGCTTGTCAGCCTCCCAAATTGCCATGTCAAACCTCTAACCCACCATGTCCTAGCAAACCGTTGATTGGCTATGTTACCGCTTTGCTCAGTCCCTCTTATAGCATTGTTATAGTTGCAGGTGGAGATTGAAGTTTGTTCCTTGTTGGAACATGGTGATGTCGTTCCTTGTTGGAACATTTATTTACTTGTTGGGATATCACAATATATCTTATTTAATTAATGCATCTATATCCTTGGTAAAGGGTGGAAGGCTCGGCCTTATGCCAGGTGATTTGTTCCACTCTTTCGACCTAGTTTCCGTCATATCGGTGTTATGTTCCCGGATTTTGCGTTCCTGACGCGGTTGGGTTATAATGGGAACCCCTTGACAGTTCGCTTTGAATAAAACTCCTCCAGCAAGGCCCAACCTTGGTTTTACCATTCGCCTCCTAGCCTTTTCCCCTTGGGAGTCGCGCATCCCGAGGGTCATCTTTATTTTAACCCCCCGGCCAGTGCTTGTCTAAGTGTTGGTCCAACCCAGAGCACCGTGCGGGGCCGTCCCTTGGCAACTTGGGTTACGTTGGCTCCCGTACGCTTAGCTTATCCGGTGTGCCCTGAGAACGAGATATGTGCAGCTCCTATCGGGATGTCGGCGCATCGGGTGGTCTTGCTGGACTTGTTTTACCATTGTCGAGGATGTCTTGGAGTACCGGGATACTGAGTCTGATCGGAATGTCTCGGGAGGAGGTCTATTCCTTCGTTGACCGTGAGAGCTTGTCATGGGCTAAGTTGGGACACCCCTGCAGGGATTTGAACTTTCGAAAGTCGTGCCCGCGGTTATGGGCAGATGGGAATTTGTTAACGTCCGGTTGTAGAAAACCTGAACTTGACCTTAATTAAAATGAATCAACAGCGTGTGTAACCATGATGGTCTCTTTCCGGCGGAGTCCGGGAAGTGAACACGGTTGTTGGAGTTATGCTTGACGTATGTTGTTTTAGGATCACTTCTTGATCATACTTTTAACGACCGTGCTTTGCCTTCTCTTCTCGCTCTCTTTTGCGTATGTTAGCCACCATATATGCTAGTCGCTTGCTGCAGCTCCACCTCATACCTTTACCTTACCCATAAGCTTAAATAGTCTTGATCGCGAGGGTGCGAGATTGCTGAGTCCCCGTGGCTTACAGATACTTCCAAAACCAGCTTGCAGGTGCCGATGAGTCCGAGCAGATGACGCAACCAAGCTCAGGAGGAGCTCGACGAAGATCTTGTCCTTTGTGTTGTCCCGTTCTAGTTGATCAGTAGTGGAGCCCAGTTGGGGTCGATCGGGGACCTTTGTCGCATTTGGGGTTCTTCTTTTATTTTGGCTCCGTAGTCGGGCCTTGATTGTATTTGGTTGATGTAATGCTTTATTCATGTAATTGTGTGAAGTGGCGATTCTAAGCCAACTATGTATCTCTTTCCCTTATGTATTACATGGGTTGTGTGAAGATTACCTCACTTGCGACATATGCCTTCAATGCGATTATGTCTCTAAGTCGTGCCTCGACACGTGGGAGCTATAGTCGCATCGAGGGCGTTACAGAGAGGTTCGGCCACAATGGGCTTCTTCTTCTGCTTAGCAGCCATCCTGGGATCAATGCCCGGACGCCCAAGGGCCTTGAGCTTCTCAGCTTCGTTGTAGCCTTGCACACACTTGTCAGCCATGCTCTTCATACGCTCTCGAGAACCCTGAGCTTCTGCGCGTTTCTTGAGAAAGGCTTCTTTGAGCTCGTGCATCATAATCTTGAAGTTTTTCACCTCTTGCACGCTGAGCTTGGCCATATGCTTCTTGAACTGAGCCTTTTCATAGTCAATCTTTTGCTTCAGTTCGACGATGCGCTGAGCGAGAGCTAGCTCTGAAGCAATGGCGCCATGGAAGGCGACACTGAGGCCAATGGGTAGCTGCAGATCTTCGAAGCTGATGTTTGGCGTGTCAAACCACTCATCAATGAAGTTGTGGATGATTGTCACGTCAAAGAGAGGCAGATCATTGAAGATTTCTGCTTCTTCTTTGCTCTTGATGAGTTGCTCAAGAGCGTCATCCGCAAGATCTTCATCACTTGACAGATCAATGGCATCATTGCGCAGAATGGCAGCAGCTGTTAGCTCTTGGCCGGTGTGTGGCAGAGGCATCTTGACCTTCTGGGGCTTGGAGATGCGTGACAAATCTTCAGACTGCACACTGTCTTCAGGAGGTGCAGTTGCCAGTGGCTTCGCCCGTGAAATTTTTGGAGCAGTGGCAGGCTTTGAAGCTTTAGGCTACTTCTTTGGCTTCGGTGCTGCAGGCGCTTCATCTGATTCAGCATCATCTGCAGGCTCATTCACAGCTGTCCCTTGAACCAAGATATGGGTGATGAGACCTTCAAGGTTGTAGAAAGGACCGACGACATTGGGTTCTGCATCACGGGTGCCGTCAGCCCTTGGAGCAGAAGGACCAGGGTTCAAGTCTAGTCCCAATGTCTTCTTGTTCTGCTTTGCTGAGTCCTGGGCAAACTGGAAGTTGCGCTTAAACAGATTGTCGTCACGACACCATAGCAGAGACGATGGGTCAGCATCCGCAGGCTGTGGTCCACGGACCATGCAGGGATAGAAGCCTTGTTCAATGGCTTCATCTCTGGTCCTGGGTTGAAGATTTTTGTAGAGGATGTCTCCCCATGGTCGCTTGATGGCATTCTTTTCAGCATATTCCTTGGTCACAAATCTGTACTTGAACCACTGTTCTGCCCAATAGCGTCGAATCCATTGGATTCACGTCTTGCACTGATTGTAATCCTCTTCAGGATCTGTCTTGTACAGCTCTGAGAGATCATCGGGTAGATCTCTTGATGTTTCTCCTCGACGCTTTCTGCCACCCTTCCTTGCTGATTTTTCTGAAGCCATGAACCTTAATCTGAAAGGCTTCAATACGTTCAGAGGCTTCAAAGGTTTTCGCTTGCTGGACAAACAGGAACTGGCTTCGGGAGAATTTATGTGATGCTGTAAGAATTCTGCAAATGAATGCAGACTATGAGAACCAAGGGATTCTCCCACGGACATGTACCTGTGACAGCATTAAGGTGCGAGGGAAGGGGAAGAGGTCATATGCATTCTCAGAAGATTTTGAAGATAAATTAGTTTAGAAGACATTGACCTCATCATGCGAAGACATTCACTCATAGATAAGGAGTTGGTTCCAGATTTGTACGAATCCACGGATCAGTACAAGTGAGGAATCTAACTACTTTGTGAAGCATAAGTGAATATACTAGGCATGTTATGAGATGCAGTATGAAGGAGATCCAACTTGTGTGAATAGAAACTGCTTGTGGTAGAAAGTGATAAAGCTATAGGATCAAAGGGGCCGTAAAAAGGAGGTTTTATTTACCACACGAGGAACTGCTAGACTGAGTGGAAGAGGAGGCCGAGCAGTTCGATCGTCCGTGCCCTAACTTGGCGACGGAGGACACCTACGGCGACGGCGGAGAAGACGATTTCCGCGGTCGCGTGAAGACGGCGTCGGAGAGGTTGCGGCAGCGAAGCGCTTCGTCGCCGGCGTCGTTGAGGGCTAGCGGTGGCGCTAGGGTTCATGCGAGAGTGGAAGAAGAGATAATGACTGCTGTGAGGTGTGTATTTATAGGTACAGGGGCGGCACTGCGTTATTACACAGGTGCCCCTAGCAATTCGCATCTGAGGAACACGTGGCCATCATGCAGCATATTGGGGTTTGTTCCACGTCCCACGCACGCCTGGATTGTCGGGTGGTCGTTCCCACTTCTCTGGGTTTCAGGTGGAGGAATGAGCATTGAAAACGGACTTAATGGTTGTCTCTGTATCTTCTGCTGACAAGGACGCAGAGAAGACATTCGACAGTTTCAATAGAATGCATATGATTTGGAGAGATAGAGTTTGAGATAGAAAGCATAGATAGATTAGGGTCCGATCACATTCACTTAGTTCAAAAGATTCAACAAGAAGACATAGCTATAAGTGAATGCTGTAGAGGACAGAACACTAGTATATATATATAATCAACATAGTGAAGATAATCATGAAGATATGTTGAGATTGAAGCCAAACCAAATGTGAAGACATAGCAAATGTAACGCCATGAGTGAAACACTTCAAACAGAACATTTGGTGGTGGCGTTACCCACCGTATAGGAAGTATTAGACCCAGACACGGCGCACAATTATCGTGGCGCTCCGAAGTCAAATTCCACATTAATGTATTCACACTTAGAATGTATGTCTTCATTGATTGAAGATATACTTTACTTCATGTGTTGCACATCTAAGTCATCAATATGCATAAGTGTTAGGATGTGTGCCTGATCACAGGACATTTGAGGATTCCAGGATATTTAGCTCACACCGTAACTTGCAAAATCTCTTCTCATCCAAGGGCTTGGTGAAGATATCTGCCAATTGCTCTTCAGTGTTGACGTGTATGATATCAATATCTTCCTTCACAACATGATCTCTAAGAAAGTGATGACGAATCTCAATGTGCTTTGTCTTCGAGTGCTGAACTGGGTTGTTGGCAATCTTGATGGTGCTTTCGTTGTCGCAGTAGAGTGGCACTTGCTTCAGATGAATGCCATAGTCCTTGAGTGTTTGCTTCATCCACAGAAGCTGAGCACAGCAAGATCCAGCAGCAATGTATTCATATTCAGCAGTGGAGAGATACACAGTTCTGCTTCTTTGAAGACCAACATACAAGTGATCGTCCCAGAAAGTGACATGTGCCTGATGTAGACTTGCGATCCACTTTGTCACCAGCATAATCAGCATCCGAGAATCCAACCAGATCAAACTCGGAGCCCTTTGGATACCATAATCCTAAGGTTGGGGTGTGAGCCAAATATCGAAGAATTCGCTTCACAGCTAAGTGATGCGACTCCTTTGGTGCCGCTTGAAATCGAGCACACATGCAAACACTAAGCATAATATCTGGCCTAGATGCACATAGATAAAGCAAAGAACCAATCATGGAGCGGTATACCTTTTGATCGAACTCTTTACCATTGTCGTCAAGACCCAGATGATGCTTGGCTGGCATTGGCGTCATGAAGCCTTTGCAGTCTTGCATACCGAACTTGTAGCGACCTGACCCGAATGGATCACGTCTACTGTGCTACGGTGTCATCCCTGGATCAGTAATGCTGACACCACACAGTACATCGAGGTTTTATAGCAGAGTTGCAATCACACACTTATTACATCGATGGCTCAAAAAGAACTTATTACAATAAATATGGCTTAAGGCCATATTTTAAAGATAACAGCGGAAGACTTGGAAGATAAATGGGTCCATCAACTCCAGCGGCATCACTGAGTATAGAACCACGACCTAAACGCACCTCAATCGTCGTCTGAAAAGTCTACAACATTAACGTTGCAGCCCGAAAACGGGTCAGCACATGGAATATGCTGGCAAAGTAACACATAGAGAGTAATGGAATGAAACAGCTATACTACATGCATATATGGCTGGTGGAAAGCTCTATGGTTACAGTTTTGCGTAAAGCCAGTTTTTCCCTACTGCAAAGGAATAAATTTATTTAACTATCATGGTGGTTGTGAAACATTGAGAATGGTTGACAGCATTCTCAATCCCAATTAAAAGTAATTAAAACCCAATAACATTAATTAGAAGTAACATGTTGAGATTCACAATGATATTCAAGTACTAGATACTCAAGTTGTCCATAACCGGGGACACGGCTAATCATGATTAGTTTGTTACTCTGCAGAGGTTTGCGCACTTTTCCCCACATGACTCGATCGCCTCCATTTGTTTTCTCGCACTACATGGTGTTTGAGAAACGGATGACCGAGACATAGTCTTTCAGAAGCACTAGCACCTTACATGTGGGGTAGGCCGGTACACCTACATCCCCTACATCTGCTAGTCCACCCCGTAAGAGTTCGCACAACTTAGTCAACTATGCTAGAGCCCATAGTAGCATGTGGCTGCACACGGAAGTTTCTAGCATGAATTATCTTATGATCCCTTTGAGCCTGGGTGGCGGTTCGAAAAAAAACAGGCAAGTCCTGATAGACATCAGGTGCCTCAATCCACCCAGATGTGTGTTTAAGTTGCCACCTTAGATAAACCATTAAAATTATCAATCTCACATCTGTCATGGATATCACTCACCCAATCCACGTCTACTAGCAAAGCATGGCAATATAAGCAAACGTAGAGTAACTCCCAAAGGTTTCATAATAATACAGGTAATAGGTACTACCTCATCTACTTCCCATCCCACAATTTAATTAGATCCTAATCATGCAATGTGTGAGGATTGATCTAATGCAATAAAACATGGGTTGTAGAAAAGGTATGATCAAAGTGTTACTTGCCTTGCTGATAATCCGCGAGTCCTAGGGTTTCGAAGTAACAAGCGGCGCAATCCGGGTAATCTATCGCAGACAAACAACAAGCATACAATAAGTACTCAACTAATGCACAGGTAAAACTCGAACAAGAGATCGAACCAGGTAGTTCAACTTAAGAACTCCGGTTGCAAAGAAAGAACGAAAAACAAACGACGGAAGAAAACAACTCGGTTCTAGCAAGTTGAAACTAGGTCAAAATTTTACTGTAGCAAAAGCTTGTTCAAGTTGATTAGACGGAACGGCGGTTTCGAGTCGAAACTCCAGGCGCTTGAATCACCTGATTCCGATAAACGAGCGGAAAAATAGACTAGGAAGAAAATCGGATCTGAGATCGCGATCGCGGAATAAATCCGACGAAAAGAAAAAGAAGAACGGTTAAACGAATGGACGTTCGTTAACCTAGAAGAATCCGGTGATCACGTTCGTTAGGACGAACGGTCCAAAGAAACTAAATCGGAGAAGAAAACGAATCCGATCTAGGGTTTTGGAGAAGAAAACCGATCGAAAAACTGATCTAGAAAACCGGAACGGTTTAGAGAAGAAAAGAATCGGAATGATTAGAAGAAAACGATCCGAGAAAAAGAATAGATGTAGCGCGGGGCAACCTTGGCGAGGTCTCCGGTGAGGGGCTCCGACGGCGTCGGCGTAGGGCGGCGGCGTGGGCAAGGTGCCGTGGCGGCGCGGGTGTGGTGGTGCGGCGGCGCGGCGTGGGTGAGGCGGTGGCGTGGGCAAGGTGCGGCGGCGGCGCTGGTGAGGTGGTGTGGCGGCGCGGCGTGGGTGAGGCGGCGCGGCGTGGGTGAGGCGGCGCGGCGGCGGTGCAAGGCGCGGTGTGGAGGAGAGCTTTGATTTGATGTGTTTAGAGGGGGGGGTGCTTGGGTATTTATATTGGTGAGGGGAGGGGTTTACTTGGGGTAGAGGACAAGGAATTAGAATAGGAGTAGGAAAGATCTAGAAAATAAACGGAATAAGGAAAGGGGAGGGGCTAAAGCCTAGAATCCATAAAGGATTCGGCTAAGAGGCAGAGGCGGCGGCGGCCTTGCGCCTGGCAAGCGCACACGCGGCGGTAGGTTGCTTGGCTTGGGCCTTTGGCCCAAGGCGCTGCTCAATTTTTTTTAAATAGTTTCCTCGCGCAGAGAAAAAAAACAAAAAAAACAAAAAGGGATCTAAACGAACTCCGAAAAATCTAAAGTAAATTTTCCCCGACTCCTAAAAATGAGCCGAACAAAATGAACTTTTCTCCGGACCTAAAATGCAATTTTTGAAAACGCGCATTTTTCCCTATCCAAATAAAATGCAAATAAACACCGGAAAGCAAAATTGATCTATTTATTATATCTTCATTTTTCCTAAATTTGGGAAAGTCATATTATTCCCTCTCTCATATATTTTGACACCGGAAAATTTATTGAAGATAAAATAAATAAATCAAATGATCCTATTTTCAAAATTCGAGAGAACTCTCAAATATGAAAATAACGAAATCTCCAACTCTCTCCGAGGGTCCTTGAGTTGCGTGAAATTTCTAGGATCAACCAAAATGCAAGAAAATATGATATGCATATGATCTAGTGTATAACATTCCAAATTGAAAATTTGGGATGTTACAAACCTACCCCCCTTAAGATGAATCTCGCCCTCGAGATTCGGGTTGGCTAGAAAATAGGTGAGGGTGGTCTTTGAGCAAATCTTCTTCTCTCTCCCGGGTGGCTTCATCCTCTGAATGGTGGTTCCACTGAACTTTGCAAAACTTGATAACCTTGCTGCGAGTAACTCTACTGGCAACATCGAGAATCTTGACTGGCTTCTCCTCATATGTTAGGTCATCCTTTAACTGAATTGCTTCTAATGGCACTGTATCTCTTAGCGTTACCTCCGCCATCTCGGCGTGACATCTCTTCAGCTGAGAAACATGGAATACATCATGAACTCCTAACAGTCCTTCTGGTAGTTCCAACTTATAAGCGACTTCTCCCATACGTTTCAAGATCTTAAATGGTCCAACGAAACGCGGTGCTAACTTTCCCTTAACTCCAAAACGCTTAACTCCTCGAAGTGGGGATACTCGAAGGTAAACTCTGTCTCCGGTTTCGTAAACTGTCTCCTTGCGTTTAGAATCTGCATAGCTCTTCTGCCTGGACTGGGCTACCTTGAGCCTATCGCGAATCAACTTAACCTTCCATTCAGACTCCTTAATCAAATCTGGTCCAAAGAATTGACGGTCTCCAACTTCGTTACTGTTGTCATGGAACGAAACTGTTATCTGATACGATACTCCTCGGAACTCCATGCAAACAAATGATTCTAGTCATGTATATCTTTGCCAACTTAGCACTGGTGTAAGTGGTCTTAACTGGAATGAAATGTGCTACCTTCGTCAAACGATCAACTACTACCCATACTGAGTCATATCCGGCTTTTGTCCTGGGTAGCCCTGTGATAAAATCCATGCCTATCTTATCCCACTTCCATTTGGGTATCGGCAGTGGTTGTAACAATCCTGCTGGCTTCTGATGCTCTGCCTTTACTCTCTGGCATACGTCACAAACTGCTACATGTGCTGCAATATCCTTCTTCATTCCGGTCCACCAGAATGTTTCCTTCAAATCCAAATACATCTTGGTATTCCCTGGGTGAATCGAATATGGTGAATTATGTGCCTCCTGCAAAATCAACTTCCTGATCTCCGGGTCATTGGGCACATAAACACGGTCCTCAAACCATAAGGTGTCGTGCTCATCCTCACGAAATCCCTTTGCTTTTCCTTTGCTAAGTTTCTCCTTTATAGCAGCAATCTCCTTGTCAGATTTCTGAGCTTCTCTGATCTTATCCATCAATGTTGACTGAATCTCCAATGCTGCTACATAGCCTCTCGGAACTATTTCCAAACATAGCTCACGAAGGTTTTCTGCTAATTCCTTTGGTATTTTCCCCGTCACTAGGGTATTGACATGGCTCTTACGGCTCAATGCGTCAGCTACTACATTAGCCTTTCCAGGATGGTAATGCAATCTCATGTCATAATCCTTGATGAGCTCCAACCATCTCCTTTGTCGGAGGTTCAACTCCTTCTGAGTGAAAATGTACTTCAAACTCTTATGATCCGTGTACACCTCACAATGATTTCCAATGAGGAAATGTCTCCACGTTTTCAATGCATGCACTACGGCTGCTAACTCCAAATCATGCGTGGCATAATTCAACTCATGAGGCTTCAGTTGTCGTAATGCATACGAAACAACTCTCCCTTCCTGCATAAGCACTGCTCCAAGTCCTCGACGTGAAGCGTCGCAATACACCTCATAATCCTTGGTCTGATCTGGCAAAATCAATACCGGTGAGGTAACCAATCATTTCTTCAACTCCTGGAAACTAGCCTCACACTCCTCAGTCCATTTGAACTTAGTATCCTTCTTCAACAACTCTGTCATAGGCTTCGCAATCCTTGAGAAATTCTCAATGAATCTCCGGTAGTATCCTGCGAGTCCAAGAAAACTCCGGATCTCTCCAACTGTTGTTGGTGCTTCCCATTCGCTTACGGTCTCAACCTTTGTGGGGTCAACTGATATACCTTCTCCGGATATAACGTGTCCGAGGAATCCAACTTCCTTCAACCAAAACTCACATTTGCTGAATTTGGCATATAACTGATGTTCCCTTAATTTCTCCAAAACCAAACGCAAATGTTCCTTATGCTCCTCTTCATTCTTTGAATAAACCAAAATTTCATCGATGAACACTACGACGAACTTATCCAAAAACTCCATAAACACTTTGTTCATCAGGTTCATAAAATAGGCAGGTGCGTTAGTCAATCCAAACGACATAACAGTATACTCATACAGTCCATATCTTGTGGTGAATGCTGTCTTAGGTATGTCCTGCTCTTGAATCTTCAACTGATGGTACCCTGATCGCAAATCGATCTTGGAGAACACTTTAGCTCCTTGCAATCGGTCAAACAGATCGTTGATCATTGGCAGTGGGTACTTGTTCTTGATGGTTACTTCATTCAATCCACGATAATCTACAACCATCCTTAATGATCCATCCTTCTTTTCCACTAGAAGTACGGGTGATCCCCAAGGTGAAGAACTTGGGAGAATGTAACCTTTATCCAATAACTCCTTAATCTGATTCTTAATTTCCACCAAATCCTTTGCTGGCATCCGTTACGGTCGCTTCGATATTGGGCCTGTACCTGGCAATAACTCAATCAAAAACTCAATGTCTCTATCCGGTGGCATGCCTGGTAATTCCTAAGGAAATACATCAGGAAAATCCTTTACCACTGGTACTTCCTCCTGCACAACTCCTGTTAGGCAATTCACTTCTGTCCTGTTTGGCACATGCCGGGATACATACTTGATCCTTCTTCCTTCTGGTGTGGTAAGCAAAATTGTCTTACTGGCGCAATCGATGTTTCCTCCATACATCGACAACCAATCCATACCAAGAATCACATTCAGTCCTTGGGATTCCAGAATAATTAAATCCGTTGGGAATACATGCCTTCCTATACTCAATGGTACTTGAAAACATCCTTGTCTGGCCACGTATTCTGCTCCTGGCGAGCTGCATCCGTAGCAACGTCATCTGGGGCATAACGTGCTAACTTACTAAACTCTTCCACATACTGGCCAACAGTCCTTCCTCCTTGGCGTAAGTTGCGAAACTCACGCTTCTTTATGGCCATAGCTCCTGCTGAAACATGGGCAGTGCGGAAAGCTTGCTGAAACTGATCCCATGTGACAGTGTCAACTGGGTAAGTGGCTGTGAAATTCTCCCACCATGCTGCCGCGGGTCCGTCAAGCTGGTGAGCGGCAAACTTCACTTTCTCACCATCCGTACATCCTGCAGTGGTCAACTCCCTTCCTATCTTGCGGAGCCAATCGTCTGCTACTATTGGCTCGGTGCTACTGGAAAACACCGGCGGATTCAGCCTAAGGAAACGGGCTAAGTGGTCAACAAGTGGTGGTGGTGGTGGGTTGTTGTTGTTGTTCTGCTAATTCTGAACTAACATCTGCATCAATTGATTCTGCTGCTGGATCAACTGAGTGAGCTCCGGTGGAAATCCATTGTCACGTCTCGGAGGCATCTGAGGGTTTTAGAAAAGACGAGAATTAAGAATAGAGGGGGTCTAAAGGGAAAACACTACCCATATGCACATGAGGCAAAAGCACACAATTCACTTCAATCAATCAAACAAGGGCTTACAAACGGTCTAACTATCGCAAAAGTGCTCGACTATAATGTGTTTACATGGGGGAATACTATTACTATCTGGTGGTCATCTAGAAATTTGAACCGGTGGAAGACTCCATGATATCTACTCCAGCTTCGTCTTCAAAGTCGGGTTCACTTGGATCCGAATCGGTGTCGTCGATGATGATGTAGTTGTCCGGACATGCGACGTACTTGTCTTCCTCCTGGGATGCTAACTTCCTCTTGAGTTCTTCAATCTCCTGCTTAAGATCGCCATTGTGCCTTGCTAGAGCTACGATCTCGTCCATGTAGTCCTTGCGTGTAGACTTTAGTTCTCCTTCTAGCTCGATGATCCTTGCCTTCGCATTCTTCAACTCTACCATATCATTGCACATCTGGTTCTCGTGGCGTCGAATGTGCTGGTTTAACTCCTGGATGAAAGATGCAATGGATCTATCCTTCTTGGTGCTGACTAACTCCCATTGTTCATCACGGCGTCCGCAAATCTGGTAGATAGTGTCCTTGAGGTCTTCTTGATAAACTTCTCCAATGCGTCCTATGGTGATATGAGCTGCCATGCTCCTTCCTAGACTCCAGGTTGGTGCATTGAAAACACTATCTATGGGTTTCGTGATTGGCGCGAATGTTCTTCCCGGAACGTGAGCTTGAATCTTCCAGCGCTCCTCTTCAGGCAGAGTGGCGTTGAAGGTTCCCGTGAAGCTTGGTAATCCAATGTTCAGGTACTTGGTGACTTCCTTCAGGTGAAATCCAAATGGTGTGCCTTCATCCGGTTGAGCGTACTTAATCTTCGCGTGCGTCATCCTAAAAGAGTAGAAAAGATGAGGAGTTAGAAAATGAGAAGAGAAGGGTGATCTATGGCTTTAACTTAGTGGTCGTGTCCTACAGTCAGCGTGTGCTCTGATACCATCTCTGTAGCGACCTGACCCGAATGGATCACGTCTACTGTGCTACGGTGTCATCCCTGGATCAGTAATGCTGACACCACACAGTACATCGAGGTTTTATAGCAGAGTTGCAATCACACACTTATTACATCGATGGCTCAAAAAGAACTTATTACAATAAATATGGCTTAAGGCCATATTTTAAAGATAACGGCGGAAGACTTGGAAGATAAATGGGTCCATCAACTCCAGCGGCATCACTGAGTATAGAACCACGACCTAAACGCACCTCAATCGTTGTCTGAAAAGTCTGCAACATTAACGTTGCAGCCCGAAAACGGGTCAGCACATGGAATATGCTGGCAAAGTAACACATAGAGAGTAATGGAATGAAACAGCTATACTACATGCATATATGGCTGGTGGAAAGCTCTATGGTTACAGTTTTGCGTAAAGCCAGTTTTTCCCTACTGCAAAGGAATAAATTTATTTAACTATCATGGTGGTTGTGAAACATTGAGAATGGTTGACAGCATTCTCAATCCCAATTAAAAGTAATTAAAACCCAATAACATTAATTAGAAGTAACATGTTGAGATTCACAATGATATTCAAGTACTAGATACTCAAGTTGTCCATAACCGGGGACACGGCTAATCATGATTAGTTTGTTACTCTGCAGAGGTTTGCGCACTTTTCCCCACATGACTCGATCGCCTCCATTTGTTTTCTCGCACTACATGGTGTTTGAGAAACGGATGACCGAGACATAGTCTTTCAGAAGCACTAGCACCTTACATGTGGGGTAGGCCGGTACACCTACATCCCCTACATCTGCTAGTCCACCCCGTAAGAGTTCGCACAACTTAGTCAACTATGCTAGAGCCCATAGTAGCATGTGGCTGCACACGGAAGTTTCTAGCATGAATTATCTTATGATCCCTTTGAGCCTGGGTGGCGGTTCGAAAAAAAACAGGCAAGTCCTGATAGACATCAGGTGCCTCAATCCACCCAGATGTGTGTTTAAGTTGCCACCTTAGATAAACCATTAAAATTATCAATCTCACATCTGTCATGGATATCACTCACCCAATCCACGTCTACTAGCAAAGCATGGCAATATAAGCAAACGTAGAGTAACTCCCAAAGGTTTCATAATAATACAGGTAATAGGTACTACCTCATCTACTTCCCATCCCACAATTTAATTAGATCCTAATCATGCAATGTGTGAGGATTGATCTAATGCAATAAAACATGGGTTGTAGAAAAGGTATGATCAAAGTGTTACTTGCCTTGCTGATGATCCGCGAGTCCTAGGGTTTCGAAGTAACAAGCGGCGCAATCCGGGTAATCTATCGCAGACAAACAACAAGCATACAATAAGTACTCAACTAATGCACAGGTAAAACTCGAACAAGAGATCGAACCAGGTAGTTCAACTTAAGAACTCCGGTTGCAAAGAAAGAACGAAAAACAAACGACGGAAGAAAACAACTCGGTTCTAGCAAGTTGAAACTAGGTCAAAATTTTACTGTAGCAAAAGCTTGTTCAAGTTTATTAGACAGAACGGCGGTTTCGAGTCGAAACTCCAGGCGCTTGAATCACCTGATTCCGATAAACGAGCGGAAAAATAGACTAGGAAGAAAATCGGATCTGAGATCGCGATCGCGGAATAAATCCGACGAAAAGAAAAAGAAGAACGGTTAAACGAACGGACGTTCGTTAACCTAGAAGAATCCGGTGATCACGTTCGTTAGGACGAACGGTCCGGCGAACGGTCCAAAGCAACTAAATCGGAGAAGAAAACGAATCCGATCTAGGGTTTTGGAGAAGAAAACCGATCGAAAAACTGATCTAGAAAACCGGAACGGTTTAGAGAAGAAAAGAATCGGAACGATTAGAAGAAAACGATCCGAGAAAAAGAATAGATGTAGCGCGGGGCAACCTTGGCGAGGTCTCCGGTGAGGGGCTCCGACGGCGTCGGCGTAGGGCGGCGGCGTGGGCAAGGTGCGGCGGCGGCGCGGGTGTGGTGGTGCGGCGGCGCGGCGTGGGTGAGGCGGTGGCGTGGGCAAGGTGCGGCAGCGGCACTGGTGAGGTGGTGTGGCGGCGCGGCGTGGGTGAGGCGGCGCGGCGGCGGTGCAAGGCGCGGTGTGGAGGAGAGCTTTGATTTGATGTGTTTAGAGGGGGGGTGCTTGGGTATTTATATTGGTGAGGGGAGGGGTTTACTTGGGGTAGAGGACAAGGAATTAGAATAGGAGTAGGAAAGATCTAGAAAATAAATGGAATAAGGAAAGGGGAGGGGCTAAAGCCTAGAATCCATAAAGGATTCGGCTAAGAGGCAGAGGCGGCGGCGGCCTTGCGCCTGGCAAGCGCACGCGTGGCGGTAGGTGGCTTGGCTTGGGCCTTTGGCCCAAGGCGCTGCTCAATTTTTTTTAAATAGTTTCCTCGCGCAGAGAAAAAAAAACAAAAAAAACAAAAAGGGATCTAAACGAACTCCGAAAAATCTAAAGTAAATTTTCCCCGACTCCTAAAAATGAGCCGAACAAAATGAACTTTTCTCTGGACCTAAAATGCAATTTTTGAAAACGCGCATTTTTCCCTATCCAAATAAAATGCAAATAAACACCGGAAAGCAAAATTGATCTATTTATTATATCTTCATTTTTCCTAAATTTGGGAAAGTCATATTATTCCCTCTCTCATATATTTTGACACCGGAAAATTTATTGAAGATAAAATAAATAAATCAAATGATCCTATTTTCAAAATTCGAGAGAACTCTCAAATATGAAAATAACGAAATCTCCAACTCTCTCCGAGGGTCCTTGAGTTGCGTGAAATTTCTAGGATCAACCAAAATGCAAGAAAATATGATATGCATATGATCTAGTGTATAACATTCCAAATTGAAAATTTGGGATGTTACAGAACTTCTTGAGACAATCTTTGAGATACTTCTCTTGAGATATGAAGATGCTGTTGCGTTGCTGTCGTATTTGGAGACCGAGGAAGAACTTCAGCTCTCCCATCATGGACATCTGATATTGCTCTTGCATCATATATCCAAACTCTTCACTGTACTTCTGATTGGTGCAGCCGAAGATAATGTCATCCACATATATTTGGCACACAAACAGTTCACCATCATATGTCTTCGTGAAGAGAGTGGGGTCTAGGGAACCAGGTATGAAGCCTTTGCTCTTCAGGAAGTATTTGAGTGTGTCATACCAGGCCCGAGGGGCTTGTTTGAGGTCATACAGTGCCTTGTTGAGCTTGTATACCATGTCAGGATGTTTTGGATCTTCAAAGCCAGGCGGTTGTGCAACATACACTTCTTCTTCAATCTTGCCATTGAGAAAGGCGCTCTTCACATCCATTTGATATAGAAGTATGTTGTGATGATTGGCATAGGCCAGCAGTATGTGTATGGCTTCAAGTCTAGCCATAGGAGCAAATGTTTCATCGAAGTCAATGCCTTCCACTTGAGTATATCCTTGAGCAACGAGACGAGCTTTGTTTCTGACAACTTGACCATGCTCATCTTGCTTGTTGCGGTATATCCATTTGGTGCCTATTATGTTGTGCTTCCGAGGATCAGGACGCTTAACCAGTTCCCATACATTATTCAGCTCAAACTGTTGAAGCTCTTCTTGCATAGCTTGAATCCATTCAGGTTCCATGAAGGCTTCTTCAACTTTCTTGGGTTCTGTTATTGAGACGAATGCGAAGTGCC
Source organism: Triticum urartu (assembly GCF_056163025.1). NCBI lineage: Eukaryota > Viridiplantae > Streptophyta > Magnoliopsida > Poales > Poaceae > Triticum > Triticum urartu. The sequence continues at coordinate 747,073,078 of NC_141879.1, read as the reverse complement.
CACAGAAATTTGCCAGCTGAGTTGCCCTTGATTGAGTGAGCGGACCGGGTGCATTGATGCTGTCAATTATTCTCTCAATCTGCACTTCATTGGCAACACGAGGATGTACATGGCGAAGGTTTTGCTCTTGCTGATCATTGTCATTGTTAGTGGGATTGTCTTCAGGCTGAGCATTGTCTTCAGGTTGATTAGGTGCGGAGATGATAAGTTCCTCTTCAGGTTGAGCTTCAGAGGGTATGATTTCTCCGGTTCCCATAAGCTTGATTGATTCGTTGGATAGAACTTCATCTAGCATATTTGGGAGGTGCTTTCTTTGTGAACCGTTAGTCTCATCAAACCGCACATCCACTGTTTCAACCACTTTATAATGAAAGAGATTGAAGACTCTGTAGGAGTGCGAATCCTTTCCATATCCAAGCATAAAACCCTCATGTGCTTTTGGTGCAAATTTTGAAGTGTGATGTGGATCCTTGATCCAGCACCTGGCACCAAATACTCTGAAGTAACTAACATTTGGCTTCTTGCCAGTAAGGAGCTCATAAGATGTCTTGTTCAGAAGCTTGTGAAGATAAACACGATTGATTGTATGGCATGCAGTATCAATGGCTTCAGGCCAGAATTTTCTTGGAGTCTTGTATTCATCAAGCATCGTTCGGGCCATCTCAATGAGTGTTCTGTTCTTGCGTTCGACGACGCCATTCTGCTGTGGCGTGTATGGGGCTGAGAATTCATGTGTGATGCCCAAGGTATCAAGATATGTATCAAGGCCAGTATTCTTGAATTCAGTGCCATTGTCACTTCTGATGTGCTTTATCTTGGCGCCATAGTTGTTCATTGCTCGATTGGCGAAGCGTCTGAAGACATCCTGCACTTCAGTCTTGTAGACGATTATGTGCACCCAAGTATATCTAGAATAATCATCAACAATAACAAAGCCATAGAGGCAAGCAGTAGTAGTAAGAGTTGAGTAATGAGTGGGACCGAAAAGATCCATGTGGAGCAGTTCGAAGGGTCGAGTGGTTGTCATAATTGTCTTCGAGGGATGTTTGGCCCTCGTCATCTTCCTTGCTTCACAGGCACCGCATAAGTGATCTTTCTTGAACTTGACGCCCTCGATGCCTATGACATGCTTCTTCTTTGCAAGGGTGTGGAGGTTCCTCATGCCAGCATGCCCTAGCCTCCGATGCCAGAGCCAGCATTCTGAAGCCTTTGCTAGAAGACATACAGCAAGCTGTCGTCCTGCCGAAAAATCTACCACATACAAATCATCTTTCCGATACCCTTCAAACACTAGAGACTTGTCAGATTCCATTAGTACAAGGCAACGATATTTTCCAAATATTACGATCATGTTCAAATCGCAAAGCATTGAGACAGACATTAAGTTGAAGCCAAGGGATTCAACAAGCATGACTTTATCCATGTGTTGATCCTTTGAGATTGCAACTCTACCTAGACCCAATACCTTACTTTTACCAGTGTCAGCAAATGTGATGTGACTCTTGTCGGATGGACGTAAGGTTGAGTCCATAAGAAGGCTTCTTTTGCCAGTCATGTGGTTGGTATACCCACTATCAATAATCCATTCTGAAGACGCTGGTGTCGTACCCTACAGTGCAGTTAGGGGGATAGGCTTCACGAAGAGAATTTTGAAGCAAAAACATTTGATGAACCAGTGGGTTATGAAAGCTTAGATCCAGATTAGGACTGATAGGGAGAGTAGCAAGCGATTCAGGAACGAAGTACATAGTAAGACCATTTGGGCATTTGATCTTGCGCCCTACAAGATGTTTAAGGTCCCCAGCAATAGCGTCAGGCGATTTTGGTTTTCTGCTGGAGACCTTTCCCTGCAAAAGAGAGTTAAGCTTTCTTAGCCACCCACATCTTCAAGGGTGGCTTAGAAGCAATAAGTCTAAGTGCAGCATCTGAGAACTTTGGCTTTGGAGCCCTAGCAAAAAGTCTTGCAGGCGGACAATAGTACTCATAAGAATAAGCAGAATAGTTCTTGGTCTTATGAACATGGCGGTTTGATGAACCGCGCTCATATTCATAGGCCTGAGTATGGTTTCCCTGCAAAATATTTGCGTTAGTGTGACTCAGGTGAGTCCTCTGTCTCTATGAAGCCTTTGGACCGTATGAAGCATGTGGTCTGAGGTTTGTCTTCTTCACGTGTGGTGTCATGATGACATTCACAGGAAGATTTTCCAGACACTTTTACGGAACCCAGATCTTCTTCATAGGCGGTCCATTCCTGCAGTTAGTACCAATGTACCTGGCAAACACTTCACCATTCTGATTCTTAAACAGTTTATAGTTTGCATCAAAGGATTCATCAATGACAATGGGATTTGCACAAGAGAAGCCAGATAGATTGGACAGATCTGCTGAAGATTCCTTTGCAGCAACCCATGTGGTTTTGGGGTACTGCTCAGGTTTCCAGTAAGAGCCATCAGCATTCATTTTCCTTACGAACCCAACACCCTCTTTCCTCGGGTTTCGGTTCAAGATCTGCTTTGTGAGGACATCACATAGTGTCTGATGCCCTTTAAGACTTTTGTACATCCCTGTTTCAAGCAATGTCTTCAACCTAGCATTCTCATCAGCAATAGCAGTGGAATCCTCAGCAGAGGGGTTAGTTCCCACATCAACAGTTGAAGATATTGCAACAGTAGCAGCAGTAGAACATTCAGCAACAGTAGTAGCATTATCACGCTCAATGCATTTAAGACATGGTGGTTCAAATCCTTCCTAAGCGGAACTGATCTGTTTGACGTGAAGTGACTCATTTTCCTTTTGAAGAACTTCATGAGCCGCTCTCAATTTCTCAAGATCTTGCTTCCTTTGAAGATAATCATAGGAAAGCTTTTCATGAGTTGTTGAGAGCGTTTCATGACGACTTTCAAGTTCCTCATACTTAACATGAAGATTTTTTATGTCTTCAATTAAGGACTCAGATCGAGTCATTTCAGCGCCTAACAGATCATCGCTTTTGTCTAACAGTTTTTGAATATGTTCCATGGCTTTCTGTTGTTCAGTTGCAATTTTAGCAAGTGTTTTGTAGCTGGGTTTTGAACCACAATCAGAGTCATCGTCACTAGATGTGTGATAGTGAGTAGTGCGTGTGTTTACCTTGGCACCGCGTGCCATGAAGCAGTAGGTAGGAGCGAAGTAGTCCTTGTCATTTGCATCGGTGTCGGTGATGAAGTCATTGTCTTCAGTGTTGAAGATGGACTTGGATGTATGCTGTAGCCAGACCTGCGATGCCAGAATCGGACTCCTCCTCAGACTCCACCTCCGCCTCCTTAGTGAAGGAAATATGCCCTAGAGGCAATAATAAAGTTATTATTTATTTCCTTATATCATGATAAAAGTTTATTATTCATGCTAGAATTGTATTAACCGGAAACATAATACATGTGTGAATACATAGACAAAGAGAGTGTCACTAGTATGCCTCTACTTGACTAGCTCGTTAATCAAAGATGGTTATGTTTCCTAAACATGGACAAAGAGTTGTCATTTGATTAAACGGGATCACATCATTAGTTGAATGATCTGATTGACATGACCCATTCCATTAGCTTAGCACCCGATCGTTTAGTATGTTGCTATTGCTTTCTTCATGACTTATACATGTTCCTATGACTATGAGATTATGTAACTCCCGTGTGCCGGAGGAACACTTTGTGTGCTACAAAACGTCACAACGTAACTGGGTGATTATAAAGGTGCTCTACAGGTGTCTCCAAAGGTACATGTTGGGTTGACGTATTTTGAGATTAGGATTTGTCACTCCGATCGTCGGAGAGGTATCTCTGGGCCCTCTCGGTAATGCACATCACTTAAGCCTTGCAAGCAATGCAACTAATGTGTTAGTTGCGAGATGATGTATTACGGAACAAGTAAAGAGACTTGCCGGTAACGAGATTGAACTAGGTATTGGATACCGACGATCGAATCTCGGGCAAGTAACATACCGATGACAAAGGGAACAACGTATGTTGTTATGCGGTCTGACCGATAAAGATCTTCGTAGAATATGTAGGAGTCAATATGGGCATCCAGGTCCCGCTATTGGTTATTGACCGGAGACATGTCTCGGTCATGTCTACATTGTTCTCGAACCCGTAGGGTCCGCACGCTTAAGGTTTCGATGACAGTTATATTATGAGTTTATACGTTTGATGTACCGAAGGTTGTTCGGAGTCCCGGATGTGATCACGGACATGACAAGGAGTCTCGAAATGGTCGAGACATAAAGATTGATATATTGGAAGCCTATGTTTGGATATCGGAAGTGTTCCGGGTGAAATCGGGATTTTACCGGAGTACCGGGAGGTTACCGGAACCCCCGGGGAGCTATATGGGCCTTAGTGGGCCTTAGTGGAAAAGAGAAGAGGCAGCCTGAGATGGGCCGCGCGCCCCTCCCCTCCCTTGGTCCGAATAGGACAAGGAGAGGGGGCCGGCCCCCCTTTCTCTTTTCCTCCCTCCGCGAATCCTATTCCAACTAGGATTTGGGGGGGGGGGGGATCCTACTCCCAGAGGGAGTAGGACTCCTCCTGGCGCGCCACCTCTAGGCCGGCCGCACCCCCCCCCCCCTTGAGCCTTTATATACGGAGGCAGGGGCACCCCAGAGACACAAGTTGATCCACGCGATCATATTCTTAGCCGTGTGCGGCGCCCCCTGCCACCATAGTCCTCGATAATATTGTAGTGGTGCTTAGGCGAAGCCCTGCGACAGTAGTACATCAAGATCGTCACCACGCCGTCGTGCTGACGGAACTCTTCCCCGACACTTTGCTGGATCAGAGTCCGGGGATCGTCATCGAGCTGAACGTGTGCTAAAACTCGGAGGTGCCGTAGTTTCGGTGCTTGATCTGTCGGGCCGTGGAGACGTACGACTACATCAACCAAACGCTTCTGTTGTCGATCTACAAGGGTACGTAGATCACACTCTCCCCTCTCGTTGCTATGCATCACCATGATCTTGCGTGTGCGTAGGAATTTTTTTGAAATTACTACGTTCCCCAATAGTGGCATCCGAGCCTAGGTTTTATGTGTTGATGTTATATGCACGAGTAGAACACAAGTGAGTTGTGGGCGATATAAGTCATACTGCTTACCGGCATGTCATACTTTGGTTCGGTGGTATTGTTAGATGAAGCGGCCCGGACCGACATTACGCGTACGCTTACGCGAGACCGGTTCTCCCGACGTGCTTTACACATAGGTGGCTTGCGGGTGACAGTTTCTCCAACTTTAGTTGAACCGAGTGTGGCTACGCCCGGTCCTTGCGAAGGTTAAAACAGCACCAACTTGACAAACTATCATTGTGGTTTTGATGCGTAGGTAAGATTGGTTCTTGCTTAAGCCCGTAGCAGCCACGTAAAACTTGCAACAACAAAGTAGAGCACGTCTAACTTGTTTTTGCAGGGCATGTTGTGATGTGATATGGTCAAGACATGATGCTGAATTTTATTGTATGAGATGATCATGTTTTGTAACTGAGTTATCGGCAACTGTCAGGAGCCATATGGTTGTCGCTTTATTGTATGCAATGCAATCGCGCTGTAATGCATTACTTTATCACTAAGCAGTAGCGATAGTCATGGAAGCATAAGATTGGCGAGATGACAACGATGCTACGATGGAGATCAAGGTGTCGCACCGGTGACGATGGTGATCATGACGGTGCTTCGGAGATGGAGATCGCAGGCACAAGATGATGATGGCCATATCATATCACTTATATTGATTGCATGTGATGTTTATCTTTTATGCATCTTATCTTGCTTTGATTGACGGTAGCATTATAAGATGATCTCTCACTAAATTATCAAGAAGTGTTCTCCCTGAGTATGCACCATTGCGAAAGTTCTTCGTGTCGAGACACCACGTGATGATCGGGTGTGATAGGCTCTACGTTCAAATACAACGGGTGCAAAACAGTTGCACACGCGGAATACTCAGGTTATACTTGACGAGCCAAGCATATGCAGATATGGCCTCGGAACACGGAGACCGAAAGGTTGAGCGTGAATCATATAGTAGATATGATCAACATAGTGATGTTCACCAATGAAACTACTCCATCTCACGTGATGATCGGACATGGTTTAGTTGATTTAGATCACGTGATCACTTAGAGGATTAGAGGGATGTCTATCTAAGTGGGAGTTCTTTAAGTAATTTGATTAATTGAACTTAAATTTTTCATGAACTTAGTACCTGATAGTATCTTTCTTATGTATGTTTGATTGTAGATAGATGGCCCGTGCTGTTGTTCCATTGAATTTTAATGCGTTCCTTGAGAAAGCAAAGTTGAAAGATGATGGTAGCAATTACACGGACTGGGTCCGTAACTTGAGGATTATCCTCATTGCTGCACAGAAGAATTACGTTCTGGAAGCACCGCTGGGTGCCAGGCCTGCTGCTGGAGCAACACCAGATGTTATGAACGTCTGGCAGAGCAAAGCTGATGACTACTCGATAGTTCAGTGTGCCATGCTTTACGGCTTAGAATTGGGACTTCAACGACGTTTTGAACGTCATGGAGCATATGAGATGTTCCAGGAGTTGAAGTTAATATTTCAAGCAAATGCCCGGATTGAAAGATATGAAGTCTCCAATAAGTTCTATAGCTGCAAGATGGAGGAGAACAGTTCTGTCAGTGAGCATATACTCAAAATGTCTGGGTATAATAATCACTTGATTCAGATGGGAGTTAATTTTCCAGATGATTGCGTCATTGACAGAATTCTCCAATCACTGCCACCAAGCTACAAGAGCTTCGTGATGAACTATAATATGCAAGGGATGAATAAGACTATTCCCGAGCTCTTCGCAATGCTGAAAGCTGCGGAGGTAGAAATCAAAAAGGAGCATCAATTGTTGATGGTCAACAAGACCACTAGTTTCAAGAAAAAGGGCAAAGGGAAGAAGAAGGGGAACTTCAAGAAGAACAGCAAGCAAGTTGCTGCTCAAGAGAAGAAACCCAAGTCTGGACCTAAGCCTGAAACTGAGTGCTTCTACTGCAAGCAGACTAGTCACTGGAAGCGAAACTGCCCCAAGTATTTGGCGGATAAGAAGGATGGCAAGGTGAACAAAGGTATATGTGATATACATGTTATTGATGTGTACCTTACTAATGCTCGCAGTAGCACCTGGGTATTTGATACTGGTTCTGTTGCTAATATTTGCAACTCGAAACAGGGACTACGGATTAAGCGAAGATTGGCTAAGGACGAGGTGACGATGCGCGTGGGAAACGGTTCCAAAGTCGATGTGATCGCGGTCGGTACGCTACCTCTACATCTACCTTCGGGATTAATATTAGACCTAAATAATTGTTATTTGGTGCCAGCGTTGAGCATGAACATTATATCTGGATCTTGTTTAATGCGAGACGGTTATTCATTTAAATCAGAGAATAATGGTTGTTCTATTTATATGAGTAATATCTTTTATGGTCATGCACCCTTGAAGAGTGGTCTATTCTTATTGAATCTCGATAGTAGTGACACACATATTCATAATGTTGAAGCCAAAAGATGCAGAGTTGATAATGATGGTGCAACTTATTTGTGGCACTGCCGTTTAGGTCATATCGGTGTAAAGCGCATGAAGAAACTCCATACTGATGGACTTTTGGAACCACTTGATTATGAATCACTTGGTACTTGCGAACCGTGCCTCATGGGCAAGATGACTAAAACACCGTTCTCCGGTACTATGGAGAGAGCAACAGATTTATTGGAAATCATACATACAGATGTATGTGGTCCGATGAATATTGAGGCTCGTGGCGGATATCATTATTTTCTCACCTTCACAGATGACTTAAGCAGATATGGGTATATCTACTTAATGAAACATAAGTCTGAAACATTTGAAAAGTTCAAAGAATTTCAGAGTGAAGTTGAAAATCATCGTAACAAGAAAATAAAGTTTCTACGATCTGATCGTGGAGGAGAATATTTGAGTTACGAGTTTGGTGTACATTTGAAACAATGCGGAATAGTTTCGCAACTCATGCCACCCGGAACACCACAGCGTAATGGTGTATCTGACGTCGTAATCGTACTTTACTAGATATCGTGCGATCTATGATGTCTCTTACTGATTTACCGCTATTGTTTTGGGGTTATGCTTTAGAGACGGCCGCATTCACGTTAAATAGGGCACCATCAAAATCCGTTGAGACGACGCCTTATGAACTATGGTTTGGCAAGAAACCAAAGTTGTCGTTTCTGAAAGTTTGGGGCTGCGATGCTTATGTGAAAAAGCTTCAACCTGATAAGCTCGAACCCAAATCGGAGAAATGTGTCTTCATAGGATATCCAAAGGAAACTATTGGATACACCTTCTATCACAGATCCGAAGGCAAGACTTTTGTTGCTAAATTTGGAAACTTTCTGGAGAAGGAGTTTCTCTCGAAAGATGTGAGTGGGAGAAAAGTAGAACTTGATGAGGTAACTGTACCTGCTCCCTTATTGGAAAGTAGTACATCATAGAAAACTGTTTCTGCGACACCTACACCAATTAGTGAGGAAGCTAATGATAATGATCATGAAACTTCAGGACAAGATACTACTGAACCTCGTAGATCAACCAGAGTGAGATCCGTGCCAGAGTGGTACGGTAATCCTGTTCTGGAAATCATGCTGCTAGGTCATGATGAACCTACGAACTATGAAGAAGCAATGGTGAGCCCAGATTCCGCAAAATGGCTTGAAGCCATGAAATCTGAGATGGGATCCATGTATGAGAACAAAGTATGGACTTTGGTTGACTTGCCCGATGATCGGCAAGCAATTAAGAATAAATGGATCTTCAAGAAGAAGACTGACGCTGACGGTAATATTACTGTCTACAAAGCTCGACTTGTCGCAAAAGGTTTTCGACAAGTTCAAGGGGTTGACTACGATGAGACCTTCTCACCCGTAGCGATGCTTAAGTCTGTTTGAATCATGTTAGCAATTGACGCATTTTATGATTATGAAATTTGGCAGATGGATGTCAAAATTGCATTCCTGAATGAATTTCTGGAAGAAGAGTTGTATATGATGCAACCGGAAGGTTTTGTCGATCCAAAGGGAGCTAACAAAGTGTGCAAGCTCCAGCGATCCATTTATGGACTGGTGCAAGCCTCTCGGAGTTGGAATAAACGCTTTGATAGTTTGATCAAAGAATTTGGTTTTATACAAACTTTTGGAGAAGCCTGTATTTACAAGAAAGTGAGTGGGAGCTCTGTAGCATTTCTGATATTATATGTGGATGACATATTACTAATTGGAAATGATATAGAATTTCTCGATAACATAAAGGGATACTTGAATAAGAGTTTTTCAATGAAAGACCTCAGAGAAGATGCTTACATATTAGGCATAAAGATCTATAGAGATAGATCAAGACGCTTAATTGGACTTTCACAAAGCACATACCTTGACAAGATTTTGAAGAAGTTCAAAATGGATCAAGCAAAGAAAGGGTTCTTGCCTGTGTTACAAGGTGTGAAGTTGAGTCAGACTCAATGCCCGACCACTGCAGAAGATAGAGAGAAAATGAAAGATGTTCCCTATGCTTCAGCCATAGGCTCTATCATGTATGCAATGCTGTGTACCAGACCGATGTGTGCCTTGCTATAAGTCTAGCAGGGAGGTACCAAAGTAATCCAGGAGTGGATCACTGGACAGCGGTCAAGAACATCCTGAAATACCTGAAAAGGACTAAGGATATGTTTCTCGTATATGGAGGTGACAAAGAGCTCATCGTAAACGGTTACGTTGATGCAAGCTTTGACACTGATCCGGACGATTCTAAATCGCAAACCGGATACGTGTTTACATTAAACGGTGGAGCTGTCAGTTGGTGCAGTTCTAAACAAAGCGTCGTGGCGGGATCTACATGTGAAGCGGAGTACATAGCTACTTCGGAAGCAGCAAACGAAGGAGTCTGGATGAAGGAGTTCATATCCGATCTAGGTGTCATACCTAGTGCATCGGGTCCAATGAAAATCTTTTGTGACAATACTGGTGCAATTGCCTTGGCAAAGGAATCCAGATTTCACAAGAGAACCAAACACATCAAGAGACGCTTCAATTCCATCCGGGATCTAGTCCAGGTGGGAGACATAGAGATTTGCAAGATACATACGGAGCTGAATGTAGCAGACCCGTTGACTAAGCCTCTTCCACGAGGAAAACATGATCAGCACCAAAGCTCCATGGGTGTTAGAATCATTACTATGTAATCTAGATTATTGACTCTAGTGCAAGTGGGAGACTGAAGGAAATATGCCCTAGAGGCAATAATAAAGTTATTATTTATTTCCTTATATCATGATAAAAGTTTATTTTCATGCTAGAATTGTATTAACCGGAAACATAATACATGTGTGAATACATAGACAAACAGAGTGTCACTAGTATGCCTCTACTTGACTAGCTCGTTAATCAAAGATGATTATGTTTCCTAACCATGGACAAAGAGTTGTCATTTGATTAAACGGGATCACATCATTAGTTGAATGATCTGATTGACATGACCCATTCCATTAGCTTAGCACCTGATCGTTTAGTATGTTGCTATTGCTTTCTTCATGACTTATACATGTTCCTATGACTATGAGATTATGTAACTCCCGTGTGCCGGAGGAACACTTTGTGTGCTACAAAACGTCACAACGTAACTGGGTGATTATAAAGGTATTCTACAGGTGTCTCCAAAGGTACATGTTGGGTTGACGTATTTCGAGATTAGGATTTGTCACTCCGATCGTCGGAGAGGTATCTCTGGGCCCTCTCGGTAATGCACATCACTTAAGCCTTGCAAGCAATGCAACTAATGTGTTAGTTGTGAGATGATGTATTACGGAACGAGTAAAGAGACTTGCCGGTAACGAGATTGAACTAGGTATTGGATACCGACGATCGAATCTCGGGAAAGTAACATACCGATGACAAAGGGAACAACGTATGTTGTTATGCGGTCTGACCGATAAAGATCTTCATAGAATATGTAGGAGCCAATATGGGCATCCAGGTCCCGCTATTGGTTATTGACTGGAGACATGTCTCGGTCATGTCTACATTGTTCTCGAACCCGTAGGGTCCGCACGCTTAAGGTTGCGATGATAGTTATATTATGAGTTTATACGTTTGATGTACCGAAGGTTGTTCGGAGTCCCGGATGTGATCACGGACATGACGAGGAGTCTCGAAATGGTCGAGACATAAAGATTGATATATTGGAAGCCTATGTTTGGATATCGGAAGTGTTCCGGGTGAAATCGGGATTTTACTGGAGTGCCGGGAGGTTACCGAAACCCCCCGGGAGCTATATGGGCCTTAGTGGGCCTTAGTGGAAAAGAGAAGAGGCAGCCTGAGATGGGCCGCGCGCCCCTCCCCTCCCTTGGTCCGAATAGGACAAGGAGAGGGGGTCGGCCCCCCTTTCTCTTTTCCCCCCTCCGCGAATCCTATTCCAACTAGGATTTGGGGGGGGGGGGAATCCTACTCCCGGAGGGAGTAGGACTCCTCCTGGCGCGCACCTCTAGGCCGGCCGCACCCCCCCTTGAGCCTTTATATACGGAGGCAGGGGCACCCCAGAGACACAAGTTGATCCACGCGATCATATTCTTAGCCGTGTGCGGCGCCCCCTGCCACCATAGTCCTCGATAATATGGTAGCGGTGCTTAGGCGAAGCCCTGCGACAGTAGTACATCAAGATCGTCACCACGCCGTCGTGCTGACGGAACTCTTCCCCGACACTTTGCTGGATCGGAGTCCGGGGATCGTCATCGAGCTGAACGTGTGCTAAAACTCGGAGGTGCCGTAGTTTCGGTGCTTGATCGGTCGGGCCGTGGAGACGTACGACTACATCAACCAAACGCTTCCGTTGTCGATCTACAAGGGTACGTAGATCACACTCTCCCCTCTCGTTGCCATGCATCACCATTATCTTGCGTGTGCGTAGGAATTTTTTTGAAATTACTACGTTCCCCAACACTTAGAAGCGGACTCTTCCTCTGAATCCATTTCCTTGCCAACAAACGCACGTGCCTTGCCAGATGAGCTCTTCTTGTGTGATGAAGACTTTGTAGAAGACTTGGAAGAAGACTTTGAGTATTTCTTCTTCTTCTTGTCGTCAGAGTCGTATTCGTTGCTCTTCTTCTTCGTTTTGTTCTCATTTTCCCACTGTGGACACTCAGAGATGAAGTGGCCAGGTTTCTTGCACTTGTGACATGTTTTCTTCTTGTAGTCATGAGCAGAAGCTTCATCATTCCTTGAGCTTGATCGGGAAGACTTTCTGAAGCCTTTCTTCTTAGTGAATTTTTGGAACTTCTTCACAAGCATAGCAAGTTCCCTTCCAATGTCTTTAGGATCATCAGAACTGCTGTCAAATTCTTCTTCAGATGAGGAGACAGCTTTTGCCTTCAAGGCACGAGTTCGCCCATAGTTTGGACCGTAGATATCTCTTTTCTCAGAAAGCTGAAACTCATGTGTGTTGAGCCTCTCAAGTATGTCAGACGGATCGAGTGTCTTGAAATCAGGACGTTCTTGAATCATCAGGGCTAGGGTGTCAAATGAACTGTCAAGTGATCTCAGTAGTGTCTTGACGACTTCATGCTTGGTGATATCAGTAGCGCCAAGGGCTTGAAGCTCATTCCTGATGTCAGTGAGTCGATCAAATGTGAGCTGGACATTCTCATTGTCATTTCTCTTGAAGCGGTTGAAGAGGTTGCGAAGGACACTGATTCTCTGATCTCTCTGGGTTGAGACGCCTTCGTTGACCTTGGAGAGCCAGTCCTAGACTAGCTTAGATGTTTCCAAAGCACTCACGTGGCCATACTGTCCTTTGGTCAGATGACCACAGATGATATTCTTGGTAGTAGAGTCCAGTTGAACGAACTTCTTGACGTCAGCAGCAGTGACACCTTCTCCAGCCTTGGGAACGCCGTTCTTGACGACATACCATTGGTCGACAGCAATGGCTTCAAGATGCATGTGCATCTTATTCTTCCAGTAGGGATATTCAGTTCCATCGAAGACGGGGCACGCAGCGGAGACTTTGATTATCCCCGCAGTCGACATAGCTAAAACTCCAGGTGGTTAAACCGAATCACATAGAACAAGGGAGTACCTTGCTCTAATACCAATCGAAAGTGCGTTATATCGACTAGAGGGGGGATGAATAGGCGATTTTTATGAAAGTCTTCAAACGTGGAAGTTATGAAGACAAACGATAGGACCTATTACCCTACAGCGGAAGGTAGACTACACTAGGCAAGCCATAGTCAAGTATTCAATAGAGTGAAAGCATAATGACTAATAGCAGCAATGTAGTAAGGATCAGGTAGGAAGATATTATGAAGACAAACAGAACACGCAGTCACTCAGTGAAGATAAAAGATAGTGCAATCATACAATGACTTCACAAGGAGTAACAGTACGTAAAGAGAAGGGAAGGATGAAACCAGTGACTCGTTGAAGACAATGATGTGTTGGACCAGTTCCAGTTGCTGTGACAACTGTACGTCTGGTTAGGGTGGCTAGGTATTTAAACCTGAGGACACACAGTCCCGGACACCCAGTCCAAAACACGCAGCTCAGGACACCCAGTCCTCACCGTATTCCCCTTGAGCTAAGGTCACACAGACCTCGCCCAATCACTATGGTAAGTCTTCAAGGTAGACTCCCAAACCTTCACAGACTTCATTCACCGGCAATCCACAATGTCTCTTGGATGCTCAGAACGCGACGCCTAACCGGCTGGAGGATTCACAGTCCTCAAGTGTAATAAGTCTTCAGATCACACAGACAAGGAGACTTAAGTGATGCCGAATTCTCTTTGGCTCTGGGTGGTTAGGGCTTTATCCTCGCAAGGAATTCTCTCTCAAAAGCTTCGAGGTGGGTTGCTCTCAAACGACAAAAGCCGTATACTCACTCTGAGCAGCCAACCATTTTTGGTTGTAGGGGTGGGCTATTTATAGCCACTAGGCAACCCGACCTGATTTGTCCGAAATGACCCTGGGTCACTAAGGAACTGACACGTGTTCCAATGGTCAGATTTCAAACTCACACGGCAACTTTACTTGGGCTACAAGCAAAGCTGACTTGTCCGACTCTGGACAAGATTCGCTCTCATACTCTTCACTCGAAGACATAGGTTTTGGTTAAGCATCACTTCAGTCATTCTGACTGGTTCTCTTGGACCCCACTTAACAGTACGGTGGTTCCTATGACTCAACAAAGAAGAAGAAAAAGAACTATGAAAGATCTATGTCTTCGAGCTCCATAGGCTTCATGCGATGTCTTCTCTTGTCATAGTCCTCAATGTGAATATCTTCATATACCACCTTTGACTTCAATGTCTTCATACATTTTTAGGGGTCATCTCTGGTAGGAAAATCGAATCAATGAGGGACTTATACCTGTGTTATCCTGCAATTCTCACAAACACATTAGTCCCTCAACGAGGTTTGTCGTCAATACTCCAAAACCAACTAGGGGTGGCACTAGATGCACTTACACTTTGAGCTAGATAATTTTTCTCTATGTGCTTCACTTATATCCTTTGAACTAGATAATTTTGCTCTATGTGCTTCACTTAGATCTTTTAGAGCACGGTGGTGAATTTGTTTTAAAGAAACTATTGATCTATCATGCTTCACTTAAATTAATTTGAGAGTCTCTTAATAGCATGGTAATTTGCCTAATAATAATATGCTTGGTATTCTAGATTTGTGAAATTTTCTTTTGAGTGTGTTGAATACTAAGAAAATATTGAAGCATGATAATTGTTTTGAGATATGGAGGTGATAATATTAAAGTCATGCTAGTTGAGTAGTTGTGAATAAGTCTTCAGATCACACAGACAAGGAGACTTAAGTGATGCCTAATTCTCTTTGGCTCTGGGTGGTTAGGGCTTTATCCTCGCAAGGAATTCTCTCTCAAAAGCTTCGAGGTGGGTTGCTCTCAAACGACAAAAGCCGTATACTCACTCTGAGCAGCCAACCATTTTTGGTTGTAGGGGTGGGCTATTTATAGCCACTAGGCAACCCGACCTGATTTGTCCGAAATGACCCTGGGTCACTAAGGAACTGACACGTGTTCCAATGGTCAGATTTCAAACTCACACGGCAACTTTACTTGGGCTACAAGCAAAGCTGACTTGTCCGACTCTGGACAAGATTCGCTCTCATAGTCTTCACTCGAAGACATAGGTTTTGGTTAAGCATCACTTCAGTCATTCTGACTGGTTCTCTTGGACCCCACTTAACAGTACGGTGGTTCCTATGACTCAACAAAGAAGAAGAAAAAGAACTACGAAAGATCTAAGTCTTCGAGCTCCATAGGCTTCATGTGATGTCTTCTCTTGTCATAGTCTTCAATGTGAATATCTTCATATACCACCTTTGACTTCAATGTCTTCATACATTTTTAGGGGTCATCTCTGGTAGGAAAACCGAATCAATGAGGGACTTCTACCTGTGTTATCCTGCAATTCTCACAAACACATTAGTCCCTCAACTAGGTTTGTCGTCAGTACTCCAAAACCAACTAGGGGTGGCACTAGATGCACTTACACTTTGAGCTAGATAATTTTTCTCTATGTGCTTCACTTATATCCTTTGAACTAGATAATTTTGCTCTATGTGCTTCACTTAGATCTTTTAGAGCACGGTGGTGAATTTGTTTTAAAGAAACTATTGATCTATCATGCTTCACTTAAATTAATTTGAGAGTGTCTTAATAGCATGGTAATTTGCCTAATAATAATATGCTTGGTATTCTAGATTTGTGAAATTTTCTTTTGAGTGTGTTGAATACTAAGAAAATATTGAAGCATGATAATTGTTTTGAGATATGGAGGTGATAATATTAAAGTCATGCTAGTTGAGTAGTTGTGAATTTAAATAGTACTTGTGTTGAAGTTTGTGATTCCCGTAGCATGCACGTATGGTGAACCGTTATGTGATGAAGTCGGAGCATGATTTATTTATTGATTGTCTTCCTTATGAGTGGCGGTCGGGGACGAGCGATGGTCTTTTCCTACCAATCTATCCCCCTAGGAGCATGCGTGTAGTACTTTGCTTTGATAACTTCTAGATTTTTGTAATAAGTATATGAGTTCTTTATGACTAATGTTGAATCCATGGATCATACGCACTCTCACCCTTCCACCCTTGCTAGCCTCTCTAATACCGCACAACTTTCGCCGGTATCATACACCTATCATATACCTTCCTCAAAACAGCCACCATACCTACCTATTATGGCATTCCATAGCCATTCCGAGATATATTGCCATGCAACTTTCCACCATCTAGTTCATCATGACACATCCATCATTGTCATATTGCTTAGCATGATTATGTAGTTGACATAGTATTTGTGGCAAAGCCACCATTCATAATTCTTCCATACTTGTCACTCTTGATTCATTTCATATCTCGGTACACCGCCGGAGGCATTCATATAGAGTCATACTTTGTTTTAGTATCGAGTTGTAATCATTGAGTTGTAAATAAATAGAAGTGTGTGATGATCATCATTCAATAGAGCATTGCCCCAAAAAAAGCCAAAGAAAAAAGAAGGCCAAAAAAAATATAAATAAAAAAGGGGCAATGCTACTGTCCTTTTTCCACACTTGTGCTTCAAAGTAGCACCATGATATAGCGAGTCTCATATATTGTGCTTCAAAGTAGCACCATGTTCTTCATATAGAGAGTCTCATATGTTGTCACTTTCATATACTAGTGGGAAATTTACGTTATAGAACTTGGCTTTTATATTCCAATGATGGGCTTCCTCAAATTACCCTAGGTCTTCGTGAGCAAGCAAGTTGGATGCACACCCACTAGTTTCTTTTGTTGAGCTTTCATACATTTATAGCTCTAGTGCATCCGTTGCATGGCAATCCCTACTCACTCACATTGATATCTATTGATGGGCATCTCCATAGCCCATTGATACGCCTAGTTGATGTGAGACTATCTTCTCTTTTTTGTCTTCTCCACAATCACCATTCTATTCCACCTATAGTGCTATGTCCATGGCTCACGCTCATGTATTGCGTGAAGATTGAAAAAGTTTTGAAAAAGTTAGAGTATGAAACAATTGCTTGGCTTGTCATCGGGGTTGTGCATGATTTAAATACTTTGTGGGGGGAAGATGGAGCATAGCCAGACTGTATGATTTTGTAGGGATAACTTTCTTTGGCCATGTTATTTTGAGAAGACATAATTGCTTTGTTAGTATGCTTGAAGTATTATTATTTTCTATGTCAATATAAACTTTTGTCTTGAATCTTTCTAATCTAAATATTCATACCACAATTAAGAAGATTTGCATTGAAATTATGCCAAGTAGCACTCCGCATCAAAAATTCTCTTTTTATCATTTACCTACTCGAGAACGAGCAGGAATTAAGCATGGGGATGCCTGATACGTCTCCAACGTATCTATAATTTTTGATTGCTCCATGCTATATTATCTACTGTTTTGGACTATATTGGGCTTTATTTTCCACTTTTATATTATTTTTGGAACTAACCTATTAACCGGAGGCCCAGCCCAGAATTGCTATTTTTGCCTATTTCAGTGTTTCGGATAAACAGAATATCAAACGGAGTCCAAACGGAATAAAATCTTCGGAAATGTGATTTTCTCACCGAACGTGATCCAGGAGACTTGGACCCTACTGCAAGGGATCAAAGAGGTGGTCACGAGGGTGGGGGGGCGCCCCCCCTAGGGCGCGCCCCCTGCCTCGTGGGCCCCTCGGTGCTCCACCGACGTACTCCTTCCTCCTATATATACACACGTACCCCCAAACGATCAGAACAGGAGCCAAAAACCTAATTCCACCGCCGCAACTTTCTGTATCCACGAGATCCCATCTTGGGGCCTGTTCCGGAGCTCCGCCGGAAGAGGGCCGTCATCACGGAGGGCTTCTACATCATCATAGCCTCTCCGATGAAGTGTGAGTAGTTTACCTCAGACCTTCGGGTCCATAGTTAGTAGCTAGATGGCTTCTTCTCTCTCTTTGAATCTCAATACAAAGTTCTCCCCCTCTCTCATGGAGATCTATTCGATGTAATCTTCTTTTTGCGGTGTGTTTGTTGAGACCGATGAATTGTGGGTTTATGATCAAGTCTATCTATGAATAATATTTGAATCTTCTCTGAATTCTTTTATGCATGATTGGTTATCTTTGCAAGTCTCTTCGAATTATCCGTTTGGTTTGGCCTACTAGATTGGTAGTTCTTGCCATGGGAGAAGTGCTTAGCTTTGGGTTTGATCTTGCGGTGTCCTTACCCAGTGACAGAGGGGCAGCAAGGCACATATTGTATCGTTGCCATCGAGGATAACAAGATGGGGTTTATTTCATATTGCATGAATTTATCTCTCTACATCATGTCATCTTGCTTAAAGCATTACTCTGTTTTTAACTTAATACTCTAGATGCATGCTGGATAGCGGTCGATGAGTGGAGTAATAGTAGTAGATGCAGAATCGTTTCGATCTACTTGTCACGGACGTGATGCCTATATACATGATCATGCCTAGATATTCTCATAATTATGCACAATTCTATCAATTGCTCAACAGTAATTTGTTCACCCACCGTAGAATACTTATGCTCTTGAGAGAAGCCACTAGTGAAACCTATGGCCTCTGGGTCTATTCTCATCCTATCAATCTCCATCACTTTTATATTGTTTTGCTATTTTCTTTGATTTTACTTTTTACTTTGCATCTTCATATCAAAAATACCAAAAATATTCTATCTATCAGATCTCACTCTCGTAAGTGACCGTGAAGGGCTTGACAACCCCTAATCACGTTGGTTGCGAGTAGCTATCACTTTGTGCAGGTATGAGGGACTTGAGCGTGGGCTCCTACTGGATTGATACCTTGGTTCTCAAAAACTGAGGGAAATACTTACGCTACTCTGCTGCATCATCCCTTCCTCTTCGGAGAAAACCAACGCAAGCTCAAGACGTAGCAGGCCCCGCTGCCCGAAGAACCGGTCATCCGGCATCTGGCGAAGATGCTGGCGCTGGCGCCCTATAAGGAGGCCAAGAAGAAGGCCAAGGGGGCCAAGAGCGGCCCCCGTCGCAAGATCACTTCGAACGTGACGTCCGAAGACGAGAAGCTCATTCCTCTGTCCCTGAGTACAATGGCGAGGAAGAGGAGGAGGAGGAAAACAACCCTCCCCCTGAGGAGAGGAGGAAGAAGAGGGCGGCTTCGGCGCATTTGGAGGCGGAAACGCCCAAGAAGGGGAAGGGCGTCCCCGCGGTTAATATCGCGTGGGACGTTGACAGCAATCCGGAACGACGCCCCCGCACTAAGCCCCAGGCCGTATCGTAAGTGGCATGGCTTGCTCGTGCACACATCCGGCCATTTCTCTTCATTATTTTGACATAGTTAACTGTACTATTGCAGTCTGGCACGCGACCTTAGCCAGCGATCCTCATCTGGAGGTTCGTTGGCTCTGTCGGAGATGGCGAGCATGTCGCCACCGCCTGCTTATTGCCCCAGGGCCAGGGACGTCATCGAAGTGTTATCCCGAAGGACCGCTCCGAACCGGGGAGGAGCCCAGGACACCGTCCAGGAGGCGCCACAAGGCGAGACCTCCACTGCCGGACACATGGGGGAGCCGATCCCCATGAAGACTGGCGAAGAGGGCCGCATCCAGTTCGGCCCTCAGCCGAATACGATTCCGGAGACCCATATGGCTCCGGAGTCGGGCGAGCAGCCCCCTTTGATAGAGGGGCGTGCGCCGCTTCCACCGGTGGCCCCTGTCCATCCAGGGGCGCTGGATAACCTGATGGAGGCGCTTCGAGGCGCCTCCGTCGTGGACGAGCACCGTTTCCTTATGGGTGCGGTGATCGAGAAGATTCAGTCCACCAAGAGTGGACTGAATGAAGCCTACAACAGCCTTTTGACAGGTTTCGAGGTAAGAAAGAGAAAAACCCTGTGTAGACAGTAGCCCCTGAGACACTGTCCGGAAGTTGCGGCGACACCGACAGCAAGAGAGGGAGGCGGTGTCGGCGTCGCAGGGAGGTTCAAACATGGTGGAGCACTTGTCTCCTTCACCGTGCCCGGACCCCGCACCCCTTTCATCCGAGCACCGACGCGGATTACGCCGTCCGATCCCGTTGGGACAAAGGAGGATTCGACGGCCGGCTGGGCCATTCCGGAGAGCTTTCCGCTGACGCGGATGCCGGCGGTCAACGTATGTGAGTTGCCGCAGATCGTTCGGGCGCGGATAAGCATGGGCACCGGCTCCGCCCGGGCTGCCCTCGACATGTTCGACGTGATGACAGAACAAGAGTCGGTACGTTTTCTTTGCTCATGTCCATCAAATTTTTGCATAGATCACTAGTTCATTTCGCACATGATGTATGCTTGCAAACCATGATCAGGTAGGAGGCGTTTCTTGTCGAACATGATCAATGACAATGAAGATCCGACCGAAATGGAGTATGAATTGGAGGGCACCACTGCATTTGAAGTTGGGGTCATCCAATCCCAATCCGAGAAGAAGAAGAGGACCAAGACGACGAAGGCAAAAGGTCCGGCATTCTCAAGATTTGCGGACATCTTGTTGGTCAAAGCTTGGTTTGCCACAATAATGGATCAAATATGCGGCATGGAGCAAAAGGGAAACACGTATTGGGAGAAGATTTGGAAGGAGTATCACGAATAAAAGGAGTATGTGGAGCCGCATCCTATCGTGACCACCCGCAATGTGGCATCTCTTCAAAATCGGTGGGGTCACTCAAGGGGTAGTGAACAAGTACGTCGGCTATTACTCGTGAGGCACAAAACGCCCTCAAAGTGGGATGGGAGTGGCAACTCACGTAAGCTCAATTGCTTCATCTTGTCGTCATTTGCATATGTTTCTTGTCTTTGCATTCTCGTGCTCATACATATGTTTTTTGCTAGATGGCCACTTTGTATCATGAGGTGGAGAAGAAGCCATTTGCTTTTAGCCATTATTGAATATTGAATGGCAAGCCGAAGCGAACCAAGTTGTGACCGACCTCAAGTCCGGCAAGAAGAGGAATGATGGCTCAAGCTCCCAC
This sequence comes from Triticum urartu, assembly GCF_056163025.1. Taxonomy (NCBI): domain Eukaryota; kingdom Viridiplantae; phylum Streptophyta; class Magnoliopsida; order Poales; family Poaceae; genus Triticum; species Triticum urartu. The sequence goes on along the minus strand of NC_141879.1, from coordinate 747,051,984 downwards.
CAATCAATTGGGTTGGACGATGAAGATGACAATGATGTCGTCACGAATGGAAGAGCCACCGTGCCAAATGATAACCGAAAAGTCATGGGAAACAAGTGGGAGAAGGCATTGGCCTTCCGTGATGCCGCGGCTACAAAAATGTCGTCCACATGGGCGTACATTTTTTCGGTAAGGGAGAACAAGAAAGAAGAAAGGTACAAGCTCATGTTGGATGCACTAAAGAAGAGATTGGGTGGGACCGAAAAAGGGCGCAGAAGAAGCTCGAAATTGAGAGGGAGAAGATCCAGTTGGAGAAGCAACATGAGGCGATCGAATGGGAACTCGAGAAGGCCAAGAAATTTGCAGGGATTGAACTTGAGAAGGAGAGGTTGCAAGTCGCATTGGACGCGGAGGATGCAAATATCATGTTGGTGGACGAAATCCTCTTGGATGAGCATGCAAAGAAATCGCTTGCGAACAAGAATATGGAGATCAACGACCGTAGGAAGTACGAGGCATGAGGGCGGCTTCGGCAGTGGCAGCGGATCATGCAACCCGCATGCAGGCGGAGCAGGCAGCCCGCATGCAAGCGGAGCAGGACAAGCAGGACGAATTCCACTCGGAGTAGGCGCCCGACCAGTGATCCGAATCCATCCGTCACGCTCGAACATTGATTTCATTTTTGGTTTGTCCGTTTGTTGAACTATGATTTGCTTTGGCTTTGATTCGAATTATTGAATTCAGACAATTTGTATTGTATGATTGATGTATATGGATTGCGTGGATTTGATGATTGAAATTTGTGGTATGTGGATATGTGACGCAACATATGGAGGGCCATCGGGCGCTGTCCACGGACGTGTCAGGACCCGACCACGGGTGTATACGGTGCCGGATTTGCCAAGTTTGACTGTAGAAGCTTTTAAGCCTTCTGGCAAAAAGATTTCTTTCAAAGAGGAAAAAAAACTCCCACCTTTTGCCATGCGATGTCCCACCAAAGGACGATACGAATATATAGGCAAGAGGAATAAATATTTCTCCCACAAACGAATGAGAGCATAAGGGAGAAAAGGAAAAAAGATACCATTGTTTTGTGTGACACGTGCTAGCCGAATGAAAAAGAGATGCTCATCCCAGGTTTCTGTTCCTGAGTTCATCTACTTCCGTGTGAACAGTAAATTGGAACGAAGAAGTGGTATACCTACAATGCTCAAGTTCCTTTTGGGTTTATGAAAAAAATGTGGCGATATATGACATCGAAGGAGCTCTGAACAAAAATAACAAAACCAAAGCTTTGAAAAAGATTATAATTTTCATATTTTGGAGCACTGATTTTGTAGTATTTGTGGACAACGCGACCAATTGAGAGCCAGGAACAATACACCTCCGGAAATTCTAATAAAATGCTCCTAAATAATAAGATGCCACTAGATACTCTCTCTGCGATTTTGACACACACACACACACAAACTTATCTCCGGAATAACAACAGTAGCTCCTCTTGTCTTTATTCTTGTTCTTCTCCTCGGCATTTTTGTTGGGACGCGAACCAATAGCAATCCAACAAGCAATTAAATCAAGCATATGCCATTTGGAGTGGCATCCTTGTGTTGTATGGTTGATTTATGTGTCCCACGCACACAGATGCCGTCTCCGTCCACATGCTCTTGCCGCCTTGTGAAGCTTAATTGGCACATGCGGCCCTCTGCTCTCCACGGAGTCTCGAATGAGTACGCCCCAATATCTTCGGAATATTCCTCCTCCATTTCTCATCTAATCTAGAGTAGTACTAGCTACTCCTTCCTTTCCTGTTTATAAAGCTTATCTCAAAATTTTAGTTTTTTTTATTTTATAAGGTTCAATTTGGTTATTCTTCATCACATGTTCAGACTTTAAGGTGCATTAAATCATTGCATGCAAGTATTAAGAAAAAACAGACCAATGCATGCATTGTAATTAATGCATTCGTAAACATAATTTTTTAAGGAAAACAAGAGCATTAATTGGGTGTTTTTGCAAACTACAAAAAATATTCCACCACTCATCATCTACCTTGGTTGATGAGATTTTTGAATTGAGCCTTATAAATCGGAAAGGAGGGAGTATGAACGAGAGAGTTAGAGCAACTCCAATTTTTTTTTGGAAAATCTCATTGTCTTTATTGATTCATGACAATGTTCATAGGTACACGGTTTGAGTCATGAGGAGTGCCCAACCAAACATGTCTACCTATATCTAGATTACAAACAAACTTAGCGAGATTATAAGCCTCGAAATTAAAATTCCTACACTCAAACACAAAAAATCAAGAAGTAAAACTATCCTTGCAGTTCGTTATTTCATGTATAACAGCCGTATTGGGGCCAGCTGTCCCTTCATTGATATCCTGCACCACACCTTGGCAATCCGATGCCACCCTGATATTCTGCTCGTGGAGATCTTCAGCCAACGCTAAAGCCTCCTGACACATTTTGTCTGCGGCCGTCCGTTTGGGTCGGTGCGGACAAAAAAGCTGGCCCAACGCACCGATCCAAACGGACGCGCGTCCGCTTTCGTCCACCTGCCGACCCATTCCTGATCCATTTTTGAGCCTGATTTGCATCGGCGCAGACAAAAGACAGACGCGCGTGCGCTCGCCCTCTTTCCTCACCGGGCCCGCTGGTCGGTGGCACATTGGATTCACACACTCGCCCGTCTGCTACGTGCCGATGCCGCCGGCCATTTTTTCAGATTAAAATGGATACATAGATAGTTTTAGCGGACACAGATAAAAGAAAAAGATCACTACTCGTTGCTTTCTGACTCCGACTCGGTAATGTCCTCCTCCGACGTTTGAAGGTAGGCGTCAGCAAGCTGCTCGTCTTCAAAGTCTCAACCCGAAGTTTCTCGTAGCTTCAGTTTCAATTGAGCTGCCTGCTTCTGCGAACGCTTGTCCTCCCGATAGGCGGCTCGCTCCCTCCTCCTCGCGTCCCTCTCCAATCTCAAATGCTTGTAGAACTGGCACTCGTCGATGATTTCCTGCGGGTAGCCTCTGCGCCACACCACCAAGGCTTCCACGTCCTTCTCTGCGATGGCGAGGCGACGCTGCTGCCTCCGGTGGACATGACGATCCTTGTCGGTGAAAAGCCGCGGGAGAGGCGCCAGATCCTGCGCCCGCTGGCTCGACACGTTGGAAAAATTCATATCCTGACGAGGCCTCAGGAGGCGTCACGCCGCCGCGTCGTGCACGCGGGCTGCCTCCTCTGCGGTGTCGAAGGTGCCGAGGACGAGACGTTTCTCGTGAAACCAGATCTCGGCGGAGAAGGCATCGGAGCGGCGCTCGCGGACTCCGCGAAAATCCGAAGCGCCCAGGCGGCGGATCGACATGGTGGCGCAGAGGCGGGGAGAGTGGGCGGCCGACAGAGTGTGGAGGGAGCGCCTTCTTTATAGCGAGCGCCGGCCATGGCGCGCGCGCGGACCTTTCCCACGCGGTTGGAGCGCCAAAACCAACGCGCTAAGCCGCTTTCCCCCGCGCGCGAACCTTTCCCGCACGCTGGAGCGCCAAAATCAGGGCGACAGCATAATGTTAAACACGCGCGGTCATGAAAATGGGTCGACCTGTTGAACGCACTGCCGATTCAAAACTAAAAAAGGATGGACAGCGGGCGGACGATCGATCCAAACAGACAAAAACACCATCCATTTGAATCGGCCTGTTGGAGTTGCTTTTACACGGCACGAGCACAGACAGAGTTATCATACCACACTCGCTCGGTACCACGAGCGCGACGTCGACTCAGCAAGTGTGAGATACGATGTCTCATCCGATTGCGTCAGCTTAAGTGGATGGCTGGATGCAAGCATGTGGCCACGTAAAAGGTAGGTAAATCCGAGGCGGCTGTCCTCCCTCCAACTCACGGCCAACAACAGCAGCAAAACGGAAAGAAGAACAACCAGAGAGGATGTGCCGCAAACCTATTCCTGTCCACATGTGCGAAAGTAATTACTCACTCCGTCTTATAATATAAGATGTTTTTTGACACTACACTAATGTCAGAAAACGTTTTATATTATAGGACATAGGGAGTAAATAATAATGCCCGGCTTCAATCTCCGCTGCTACAAGGTGCAAAAGCGAAATCCAAAATAAAAGCAACGCTCATCAACAACGAGCAAAAAAAAAACTCTTCCTTGTGTGTATGTGTGATTTTGGGTTGGCTGTGTGCATCCTATTGTGCAGAGGCGATGTGTGTATTCATGACCATGCATGTATTCTCCTTTTACTTTTCAAATGATAAGTGTCACACACGTCAGGTGTGTGGCACTCCGGCCCTAATGTTTTCTGACGGCAATTTCCACTAGTGCAGAACCAGGCGATAGCACCGGTTCGTAAGGCCCTTTAGTGCCGGTTCGATAACCGGCACTAAAGTGTGGACACTAAAGCCCCCTCCCCTTAGTACCGGTGCTAAAGGGCAACCACGTGGCACGAGCCAGCTCCGTGGGCGCGTAGGACATTAGTACCGGTTGGTAACACCAACCGGTACTAAATGTTTGGGTGTGTTTTAGTTTTATTTTTTATTTTTACTTTAATTTTGTGTTTTCAATTTAATTCAGTGATTGTTTTACATTATAATGAGTTGTTAAATCATTAGGTGAATGTACCGCAGATTAGTTTGACTGGATGCATGTGGATCCTAGCTAAGTCATCAAGTATAAGTCATCCGCAAACCTAATTAAGTGATCGAGGTAATATGGATATGGCATATACTTGATCACTTAGCTAGAATCCATCCGGTTGAAACTAATCTGCGGTTTCTTTCAAAAATGATATAATAACTCATCATCATCATCATCATATTAATATAAAAACTCTTGCATCATATATATCATCATCAACACTAGCTTAAGGAAGAAACATTCACTTATACCAGAAGCAAAGATATCAACGAGTTCGACATGGTAATGATATTATAAGCGTTCATAACACCACAAAAGCAAATCACTCTTTAAGATTAAGTTCAGGACGAAGAATACAGACATGAGAGGACAAGTACTAAGAGCATGAACTAGCTAATTAATCACTCGTGCTGCTCTCTCACAGGTAAAATAGCATCGAACATGTATAACTTTCCTGATTCATCATATTGGAGCATGCAGATGAACCTGTCTCCTAATCGTGGGTTGCATTTCTGATTGCTGCCCCCTAGTACTTCTCTGCGATCGTTCACAATTTTGCTCCAGTCTTTTACTATTAAGCATTCCTCGCTATTAGAAATCCTGAATGCACTAAAGTGCATTGTAGAATATCTTGGCCGTAAACTAACAATATTCATGGTACCTTTAGTCTCGATCCAATCAGGCACAACATTCATCGGGAGTCCCTGTTGAAGAACATCGTATAGTAACATACTTAGCAATGAAGTTTAGCTTAAAAAAATAATGTATGCAAAAGATGCACTGAGGAAAAATAGTAGAAATCTTACCATCTTTCCTAAATATATGTGACCGTAGTTTAGTACGAACACTATTGGTCGCACGTTTTGAGTACTAACATTTCTAAGTGCAGGAAAATAATTTGTCTTGACAGCATCAAGATCCTCAAGCCATGAAGCATAATGAATTGTCTCCTCGCAGTTTAGTTCAGCCCGGGACAGTGGACGGTCCTGTCTACCAAGCGCCAGACATGTTTGCTTGATTGGAAATAAGCTGTCAATATAAATTGAGATCTATTACACTAGTGCAGAATAGGGCAATAGCACCGGTTCGTAAGGCCCTTTAGTGCCGGTTTCGGAACCGGCACTAACATTTCGGCACTAAAGGCCCCCCCTTTAGTACCGGTTCAGCACGAACCGATGCTAAAGGGCAACCACGTAGCACGAGCCAGCTCCGGGGGCCGGGAGCCCTTTAGTACCGGTTGGTAACACCAACCGGTACTAAAATGTTTGGGGGATTTTTGGTTTTATGATTTCTTTTTCATTTAATTTTGTGTTTTCCATTTTAATTCTTTTTCGTTTGCTGGTATTTTACGGTACTACACATTGTACACGTTATGCATATATATATATATATATATATATATATATATATATATATATAAATAGAATTTCTAGTAGAACCAATCATATATATATATATCATCAATGTCTCACAAACCACCATATTAATTTACACATACACACATGTATAGCTATATACAATTTCTCCTACATATGCATGTTGCCTTCGGAGCCAGTGGCATTAGCCTAATTGGTGTCTTCGGAGCATGATGAGAATTGGAAGTGGTTCATGACATGTTCGATGGGGGCGGTAGCGGGTAATAGTATTCTCCCTTCGGATTTATGACCTGGTCGAGCAAAAATCCCGCTATTTCCTCTTGAAGTGCTTCTACGCGCTCCGTTTGTAGGAGCTTGTCCCGCACCTCTTTGAACTGTTAAGAAGGAGATCAATATGCATGTGTATTAGTTGTGTGACTAGATATCGATAATGGTGTAAAAATTGTGAATAGTGTTCTGACAAGCGTACTCATTCCTGTCTTTGAGATCTGCTCCTTTCGGACGCCATCATGCGAATGTTCTCGCAAACGCAGTATGCACACAGATTAGTCCCCTGCGCCTGCTTCAGGGCCTTTATTACGAGAATGGAATTTAATTTGATCAGATAATAATTAATCAAGCATGATAATTAAAGAGATGGCAGCTAGCTAGCTAGCTAGTACTACTTAATTACTTACCTTGGATCGAAACCATTTCAGCTGTGGTTTCCATTCGCCTTCCGTGACGCTGATGAACCTTGCCCAAGCCCTGCCCGCCGACAAAGAAAATGAATAAAGGGGTTATTAAATAGTTCATATCATGAAATGACGAACTAAATAGGCCGATATATAGTTAATAATTATTGAAATTACCTGTTGACTATCCCATACAAGATGTTGTAGTCACTATTTGCTTTGAGTAGCGAGTCCAGTATTTCAACTGTTCCGGCGTCAACTTTAATGATACACAAGATCCAGTGAAATCTGCATGCACACACGTTTGCATGTCTTAATTAAGCGGGCATATGTAAGAAAAACATGTAGCTAGCTAGTAGGCAAAAATAGAGAATTTGTAGTACAAGAAAGTGTGACTCACTCGAAGTTGTAAGGAAGTAGTATATCTTCATTGTATTTGAGGCGCTTCAAGAACTCTAGCATGCTGTCCTCTACCTGCTTTTCATAATACTTGCTCATTTTCCATGTGTATTGATTAACGGTGTTTGGGTCAATGAACCCAATGGCATAGCGTCCACCTTTTCTCATTTCATACATCTTAATCCTGCATAATACCACAGAAAAGAATATAGTGAGGATAATTACAGGTAATGATTGATCAAAAGGATCACTACAGCTAGCTTGAGACTTAAATTACAGAAAGAAATCACTTACAGACAATAGCAACTGACGATAGATTTGTCGAGTGCGTCTTGATTGTATAACTGAAACAGTTCAGAATACTCAACGGCCATAGCTTTCTCATGGTAGTAATGATCCTTCTTGACATACACCATGAGGGACTCTCGATCGGATCTCTTGGTAATGTCCATGTACCATTGATGCAATTCATACATTCTCGTTGGGAGCTTCTTGACATCTTCTGGCTTGACCAAAGGTTGGCCCCGGACATATTTCCGTTTTATTTCCTCCTCTGTAATCACAGGCATGTCCTCGATCTCGAGGAGTTGTCCAACAGTGATCTTGAGTTCTTCAGCCTGCATTATATGCTCCTGGGTTATTACCACATCGCCCACCTCGGGAACGTAAACTGTTTGGCCACAATAATATTGGGCGCGCGTACTGTCACGTGTTGTCGGCACAACAAGCGGGGGGGTCGATTGCGCCGCCTGTTCTCCCAGCTGGGCAACGGTTTTCCCGCATTTTTTGACAGCTGCTTGTTGTTTGCTCGAGCTCGAGCTCGCCTCCTTCTGTAGACGTTGTCGATGTAACTTCCTGATGTGGCGCTCATAGTCTGTGTCAACAGGCTTAGGAGCTGGTGGTTGAGCCATACGAATGAAGTGGTCAACTACTTCCACAGGCACTTTCTCCCTTGGCGGCGGTGGCGGTTTCGGTCCAAAATGGGCATCGACTTCTGCCCGCACTATGGCATTGGTTTGCTCCTCGGTCCTGTCGTAAGCCCTCACAGGAAGAGTAGTGAGGTTTGGACCATATTTATATCGCTTGCCTCCGCCTGTACTTCCTGTACTATGACCTCGACTGGTACCGCTACACACCATAGCTGCGGGGTGTCTCTTCTGCGATTGCTGAGGCGGCGGAGACGGCTGACGGGGCTGAGTTGGACGAGGAGGAGTGGCCTGAAGTTGTGCCGGACTTGGAGGAGGAGTGGCCTGAGGTTGTGCCGGACTTGGAGGAGGAGTGGACGTCTGACGCTGTGTCGGACTTGGAGGAGGAGTGGCTTGACACTTTGCCGGACTTGGAGGAGGAGGAGTGGCCTCACGCGTTGGTGGACTTGGAGGAGCGGGAGTCTGCTGACTCGGTGGCGCACTTCGACGAGGAGTCGGGTGACGCGGTGTCGGTGGCCTTCGAAAAATGATGCAATCCTTTCTCCATAGGATGATACGATGTTTGGCATCTCCGAGTGTGTGCTCCTCATCACCTCCAGGAATGTCAAGCTCTAGCCCCGAATATTGGTCCACCACCTCATCAACCAAGACACGAGCATAGCCCGCTAGAATCGGGTTGCAATGGAAGGTTGCCTCGGGGGAATTTGAAAAAGCAACGGCGTCCGCCACCTTCATGGATATGTTCTTCATTTTGAAGTGTAGCTCGTAGTTAGTGTTCTCCGTGATGTCATCCACGGGGTATCTATCCAGCACAACTGCGTCACCCGGGGCGGAACCCACGCTGCTTCTCGGCATGGATGGGGCGGTGGTATCCAATGCTAGATCATCCGCTAGCTGCTGCAGCTGCTGAGACCCCCTTTGCTGGCTAAGTGAGTCGATCTGCTCCTGCTGCCGCTGGAATTTAGCTGCCAATTCCGCTTGACTTGCTTCTAGGCCTTGAAGGCGTTCATAGTCGAGCTTCCTTTGCTCCTCCTCCATCTTCCTCTTCTTCTCCTCCGCAATCTTCTTTCTCGCATGGGTTCTGTAGTCGGCGTTCCAGTCCGAAAACCCCTCATACCACGGAATAGCGCCCTTGCCTCGTGTTCTTCCCGGGTGTTCAGGATTTCCCAGGGCACGCGTAAGCTCGTCGTTCTCTCTGTTGGGCTAGAACACCCCCGATCGAGCCTCTTCTATTGCAACAAGTAGCGCATCGTCGGCTCCGTTCAGACATGCCTTCGTCGAAACATTGCCTGTCTTCGGGTCCAACTCCCCCCATGCGCATAGAACCAAGTCCTGCACCTAGGGGGCCAGCTCTTACTAACCGGAGTGACACCTGCATCCTCCATCTCTTTCTCAGACTTATCCCACTTAGGCATTGCCACCGCGTAGCCACCTGGCCCCAGCTTATGGAACTTATCCTTTTTTCGGCATTCTTCTTGTTTATTCTCGACCGTTCCTTAGCTAATTCTGAATCCTTGAATTTCACGAAATCGTCCCAATGAGCACTTTGATTCTCTAGTATCCCCTCGAATACTGGAGTCTTCCTTCCTCCCTTGACGTACTTCTCCCACGTCATTCTCTTGTGGTTCTTGAATGCAACCGCCATCTTCCTAAAAGCAGCGTCCTTGACTTTCCGCACGTCTGCTTCTGTGAAATTATCTGGTAGGGTGAAATGTTCCATGAGAGTATCCCAAAGCAGATTTTTTTGATTCTCGTCGACAAAAGTAACATCTGGACGTGGATTTGCTGGCTTTCTCCATTCTTGAAGGGAGATCGGGAGTTGGTCCTTCACAAGAACTCCGCACTGACGAACGAACTTGTCCGCAATCTTCTTAGGTGCTAATGGTTCGCCATTAGGTCTGATTGCCTCGATATTGTACTTTACGCCCTCCTTCAACTTTTTGTTCGGGCCTCGTTTCGTCCTTTTGCCTGAAGATTTGCTCGATCCGGATGGCTGAAAGAAGAAAGATCGATTCGTTAATATATCTTCAACTCATTTAAAACATGCGATGATCACCAGATTCCTGCTTATATAAATATATATACCTCGCCGGTGTTTGTTGTTCAGGATCAACATGTTCTTCGTCGTAGTTCATGACTTCATCTTCTCGGTCGTCGCGATCGAATATCATATCACCCTCTCCGGTGTTGTTTAGAAATTCGGAGCCGTCAAAATCTTCTTTATTCTGATCATCATCTGGCCCGCGTATGATATCGAGCATGGTCTGTTCTCTCTCTCTGTCGGTATTGTCCGCCATAGCTTTTATTTAACTATGCCAAAAGAAATATAAAACAATTTAGTATAATCTCGAATAATAGATATAATCTCGAATACATCGTCTCGAATAATAGATATAATCTCGAATACATCATCTCGAATAATAGGTATAATATTAAATACATCACTAGCTAGCTAGCTAGCAAGCTAATAAAGATCGAATAGTACAGAGTAATCTAGGCCACTCGCGGTTCCTGAGGTGCGGGCGGTGGACACCCAGAGAGAAGGAACCATCACTGGATCATAGCTCGGGTGATCTCCCCAAAGAACCTGCCAGGTATTGGAGAACCTGACGTCCATAGCAGCCATGTAGCGATGGACGTGCTTGTCCTCCTCCCTGACACGGCGACGTACCACCTCCGGCGGGGCCGGCTCCCTCCGCACCGAAAGTGGCCCACGTGAATGCCACCAAAGGAGATGAGGGTCGACGACGGGACCCGGGGCCGGGTTCCTCACCAAGCGTCGCGCCCCTGAAGGTAGCACCTCCCAGTGCCAGCCCGGCGGAGCCTAGTCCCGGACATGGGTCCTCTGAAGCAGGACGTCGTCGCGGACGTGTCGACGGCGAGGATGCGGGCCGGGCATCGTCGACAACAAAATACTATATGCCGCAAAAGTAAAGTAACATTTTTTAAATGATGGATTGTGATGATTTCATATATGCAAATTCTAAATTTTATAACTAAAAATATAAGAAACTAAAAAAACATCGATCATCGTCTAACAATTTGAAATTAATCTAATTCATCTAGCTAGCTAAAACTAACATTTCCAAAATTTCTAACATTTCTATATAACTAACATTTCTATAACATTTGACATTATATATATTATAACTAACATTTCTACATACTATTTGACATTAATCTAATCTAATTAATTAATTCATCTAAAACTTTGTATGAAAAACAGAAAAACAGAAAAAACTAAAAGCTAAAAACAGAAAAATTGTGTGTGTGTGCGCGTCTAGTGTGTGTGTAGTGTGTGTGTGTGTGTGCATGTAGTGTGTGTGTGCGCGTGCGCGTGTGTGTGCGCTACGGTCGGCGCCGGCGCCGGCGCCGGTGTGCGCTACGATCGATTGGAGGGAGGAGAGGGGCCGGGGGAGGGGCTCACAGCGCGCGCGGGCAAGGTCGAGGCGACGGCGACGGCGAGGGCGAGGTCGATCCAAAGGCGACGGCGACGGCGAAGCGAGGGGATCGGCGACCGGGACGGCGACGGGGGTGTCGCGGAGTCGACGGGGACGACGCGACGAGGACGGGGGCGTCGCCGAGTCGACGGGGACGGCGCGACGGGGGCGGCGACGGCGCGGGACGGGGCGGCGGCAGAGAGAAGTGGGAGATGAGAAACTGAAAATTTTCGAAGTGTTTCTTATATAGGGGACACCTTTAGTACCGGTTGGAGCCACCAACCGGTACTAAAGGCCTGTTTTGGCCAGGCCAAGCAGGGGGGGGAGCACCCCCCTTTAGTACCGGTTCCTGGCTCCAACCGGTACTAAAGGCCCCCCTTTAGTACCGGTTGGTGCCACGACCCGGTACTAAAGGGGGTGCGCTGCCAGGCGAGGGGCGCAGAAGTTTAGTCCCACCTCACTAGCCGAAGGGCGCTCACACCTGCTTATAAGCCCCGCCGCCGCTGCTGTCTCGAGCTCCTCTCTAAAGGAGGCCTTCTGGGCCTACCTCTGCTACTCTGCCCTGTGGGGCCTATTGGGCTTGCGGGCCTGCATCCTGGCCCAACAACAGGTTGGGTTTCTAGTCGTATGCAGGCCGCTGTGGCCCGGTAGGTGGGCTTTTTTCATTTAGTTTTTTCTTTTCTGCTTTATTTATTTTGTTTTATTTATTTTTAGTTGTTTTTGCGGTATTTAGAGTTTCTTTGTGAATATTTTTGATAGTTTTTAGAAACTTTCAGTTAGTGCCGGTAGTTTTTAAATTTGAATAGTTTAAATTTTGAATTATTTGAAATTTGTGTGAATCACTAGTTTGTATGAAAGAATTTGCTTGCACATAAAATTTCTTCGCGTTTCAAATGCCAAAACACATAACTAGCTACCCTAACTATTACAGAGATTCCCTCCTGGGTGTGAAACACAGAAGAAAGTGATGATAGCTAAGCCGATCACATCCCAGATCTTTGGGTGTGAAACTTTTTCTTCGCGTGTGTCCCTTTGCGTCGTAGCCATGGAAAATCTTCATCATTTAACGGGATGCTCGGGTCAATATTCACTGTGAATGGAGCAATTTCATCAAACTTTTCATAATCTTCTGACTTGTCTGTCTTATCATCCACTCCCACGATGTTTCTCTTCCCAGAAAGAACTATGTGCCGCTTTGACTCATCGTACGATGCATTCGCTTCCTTATCTTTTCTTTTTCTTGGCTTGGTAGACATGTCCTTCACATAGAAAACCTGTGCCACATCATTGGCTAGGACGAATGGTTCGTCTGCATACGCAAGATTGTTGAGATCCACTGTTGGCATTCCATACTGCGGGTCTTCCGTTACCCCGCCTCGTGTCATATTGACCCATTTGCACCGAAACAAAGGGACCTTCAAACCACGTCGATAGTCAAGTTCCCATATGTCCTCTATATAACCATAATATGTTTCCTTTCCCGTCTTGGTTTCTGCATCAAAGCGGACACCACTGTTTTGGTTGGTGCTCTTCTTATCTTGGGCGATCGTGTAAAATGTATTACCATTTATCTCGTACCCTTTGAAAGTCATTATATTCGAAGATGATAACTGGGACAGCAAGTACAGGTCATCTTCAATAGAGGTGTCATGCATGGTACGTGCTTGCAACCAGCTGGCGAAACTCCTGGTTTGTTCACGTGTAATCCAGTCATCAGACCGCTCCAGGTGTTTGGAGCGTAGCAAATTCTTGTGTTCATCCATATACGGAGCCACCAAGGCGGAATTCTGTAGAACTGTGTAGTGTGCTTCAGTGAGAGAATGTCCGTCCATACATATTATTTGTTCCCCTCCTAGCGTGCCTTTTCCATCCAGTCTGCCCTTATGCCGCGATTCAGGAACACCAATCGTCTTAAGGTCAGGAATAAATTCAATACAAAACTCAATGACCTCCTCATTTTGACGGCCCTTGGAGATGCTTCCTTCTGGCCTAGCACGGTTATGAACATATTTCTTTAAGACTCCCATGAACCTCTCAAAGGGGAACATATTGTGTAGAAATACAGGACCCAAAACGTTAATCTCTTCGCATAGGTGAACTAGGACGTGCATCATGATGTTGAAGAAGGATGGTGGGAACACCAACTCGAAACTGACAAGACATTGCACCAAATCATTCTGTAACCTTGGTATGATTTCTGGATCGATTACCTTCTGAGAGATTGCATTGAGAAATGCACATAGCTTCACAATGGCTAATCGAACGTTTTCCGGTAGAAGCCCCCTCAATGCAACCGGAAGCAGTTGCATCATAATCACGTGGCAGTCATGAGACTTTAGGTTCTGGAACTTTTTCTCTGCCATGTTTATTATTCCCTTTATATTCGACGAGAAGCCAGACGGTACCTTAATACTGAGCAGGCATTCAAAGAAGATTTCCTTCTCTTCTTTGGTAAGAGCATAGCTTGCATGACCCTGATGTATGCCGTGTTTTCCGTGCATACGTTGCTGGTCCTCCCGTGCCTCAGGTGTATCTTTTGTCTTCCCATACATGCCCAAGAAGCCAAGCAGGGTCACACAAAGATTCTTCGTCACGTGCATCACGTCGATTGCGGAGCGGACCTCGAGGTCTTTCCAATAGGGCAGGTCCCAAAATATAGATTTCTTCTTCCACATGGGTGCGCGTCCGTCAGCGTCATTCGGAACAGGTTGTCCACCAGGACCCTTTCCAAAGACCACCTTCAAATCCTTGACCATATCATGTACATCAGCACCAGTACGGTGGCGAGGCTTCGTCCGGTGATCTGCCTCACCTTTGAAATGCTTGCCTTTCTTTCTTACGGGATGTCTGCTCGGAATAAATCGACGATGTCCCAGGTACACATTCTTCTTACAATTAGCCAAATATATACTGTCGGTATCGTCCAAACAGTGTGTGCATGCGCGGTATCCCTTGTTTGTCTGTCCTGAAAGGTTACTGAGAGCAGGCCAATCATTGATGGTCACGAACAACAACGCCTTTAGGTCAAATTCTTCCCCCATGTGCTCATCCCATGCACGTACACCTGTTCCATTCCACAGTTGTAAGAGTTCTTCAACTAATGGCCTTAGGTACACATCAATGTCGTTGCCGGGTTGCTTAGGGCCTTGGATGAGCACTGGCATCATAATGAACTTCCGCTGAAGGAAATATGCCCTAGAGGCAATAATAAAGTTATTAATTATTTCCTTATAATCATGATAAATGTTTATTATTCATGCTAGAATTGTATTAACCGGAAACATAATACATGTGTGAATACATAGACAAACAAAGTGTCACTAGTATGCCTCTACTTGACTAGCTCGTTAATCAAAGATGGTTATGTTTCCTAACCATGAACAATGAGTTGTTATTTGATTAACGAGGTCACGTCATTAGTTGAATGATCTGATTGACATGACCCATTCCATTAGCTTAGCACCCGATCGTTTAGTATGTTGCTATTGCTTTCTTCATGACTTATACATGTTCCTATAACTATGAGATTATGCAACTCGCGTTTACCGGAGGAACACTTTGGGTACTACCAAACGTCACAACGTAACTGGGTGATTATAAAGGAGTACTACAGGTGTCTCCAATGGTACATGTTGGGTTGGCGTATTTCGAGATTAGGTTTTGTCACTCCGATTGTCGGAGAGGTATCTCTGGGCCCTCTCGGTAATGCACATCACATAAGCCTTGCAAGCATTACAACTAATATGCTAGTTGTGAGATGATGTATTACGGATCGAGTAAAGAGACTTGCCGGTAACGAGATTGAACTAGGTATTGGATACCGACGATCGAATCTCGGGCAAGTAACATACCGATGACAAAGGGAACAACGTATGTTGTTATGCGGTCTGACCGATAAAGATCTTCGTAGAATATGTAGGAGCCAATATGGGCATCCAGGTCCCGCTATTGGTTATTGACCGGAGACGTGTCTCAGTCATGTCTACATTGTTCTCGAACCGTAGGGTCCGCACGCTTAAAGTTACGATGACAGTTATTATGAGTTTATGCATTTTGATGTACCGAAGGTTGTTCGGAGTCCCGGATGTGATCACGGACATGACGAGGAGTCTCGAAATGGTCGAGACATAAAGATTGATATATTGGAAGCCTATGTTTGGACATCGGAAGTGTTCCGGGTGAAATCGGGATTTTACCGGAGTACCGGGAGGTTACCGGAACCCCCCGGGAATCATATGGGCCTTAGTGGGCCTTAGTGGAAAGGTGAAAGGGCTGCCCATAAGGGCTGCGCCTCCCCCCCCACCCCTAGTCCTATTAGGACTAGGAGAGGTGGCCGGCCACCCCTCTCCCTCTTTCCCCCTTGGGAATCCTAGTTGGAATAGGATTGGGGGGGGGGGGGGAGTCCTACTCCCGGTAGGAGTAGGACTCCTCCTGCGCCTCCATAGGGCTGGCCGCACCCCTCCCCCTTGGCTCCTTTCTATACGGAGGCAGGGGGCACCTCTAGACACACAAGTTGATCATTAAGATCGTTCCTTAGCCGTGTGCGGTGCCCCCTACCACCATATTCCACCTCAATCATATCGTTGTAGTACTTAGGCGAAGCCCTGCGTTGGTAATACATCAAGATCATCACCACGCCGTCGTGCTGACGGAACTCCTCCCCGAAGCTTTGCTGGATCGGAGCTCGGGGATCATCATCGAGCTGTACGTGTGCTAAGAACTCGGAGGTGCCGGAGTAACGGTGCTTGGATCGGTCGGATCAGGAAGAAGACGTACGACTACTTCCTCTACATTGTGTCAACGCTTCCGTTGCGATCTACAAGGGTACGTAGATCATACTCTCCCCTCGTTGCTATGCATCACCATGATCTTGCATGTGCGTAGGAAATTTTTTGAAATTACTACGTTCCCCAACAGTGGCATCCGAGCCTAGGTTTTATGGTTTGATGTTATATGCATGAGTAGAACACAAGTGAGTTGTGGACGATACAAGTCATACTGCCTACCAGCATGTCATACTTTGGTTCGGCGGTATTGTTGGACGAGACGACCCAGACCAACCTTACGCGTACGCTTACGCGAGACCGGTTCCCTCGACGTGCTTTGCACACAGATGGCTTGCGGGCGACTGTCTCTCCAACTTTAGTTGAACCAAGTATGGCTACGCCCGGTCCTTGCGAAGGTTAAAACGGAGTCTATTTGACAAACTATCGTTGTGGTTTTGATGCGTAGGTGAGATTGGTTCTTGCTTAAGCCCGTAGCAGCCACGTAAAACTTGCAACAACAAAGTAGAGGACGTCTAACTTGTTTTTGCAGGGCATGTTGTGATGTGATATGGTCAAGGCATGATGCTGAATTTTATTGTATGAGATGATCATGTTTTGTAACCAAGTTATCGGCAACTGGCAGGAGCCATATGGTTGTCGCTTTATTGTATGCAATGCAATCGCGATGTAGTGCTTTACTTTATTACTAAACGGTAGTGATAGTCGTGGAAGCATAAGATTGGCGAGACGACAACGATGCTACGATGGAGATCAAGGTGTCGCGCCGGTGACGATGGTGATCATGACGGTGCTTCGGAGATGGAGATCACAAGCACAAGATGATGATGGCCATATCATATCACTTATATTGAGTGCATGTGATGTTTATCTTTTTATGCATCTTATCTTGCTTTGATTGACGGTAGCATTATAAGATGATCTCTCACTAAATTATCAAGAAGTGTTCTCCCTGAGTATGCACCGTTGCCAAAGTTCGTCGTGCCCAGACACCACGTGATGATCGGGTGTGATAAGCTCTACGTCCATCTACAACGGGTGCAAGCCAGTTTTGCACACGCAGAATACTCAGGTTAAACTTGACGAGCCTAGCATATGTAGATATGGCCTCGGAACACGGAGACCGAAAGGTCGAGCGTGAATCATATAGTAGATATGATCAACATAACGATGTTCACCATTCAAAACTACTCCATCTCACGTGATGATCGGTTATGGTTTAGTTGATTTGGATCACGTAATCACTTAGAAGATTAGAGGGATGTCTATCTAAGTGGGAGTTCTTAAGTAATCTGATTAATTGAACTTAAAATTATCATGAACTTAGTACCTGATAGTATCTTGCTTGTTTATGTTAATTGTAGATAGATGGCTCGTGCTGTTGTTCCATTGAATTTTAATGCGTTCCTTGAGAAAGCAAAGTTGAAAGATGATGGTAGCAATTATACGGACTGGGTCCGTAACTTGAGGATTATCCTCATTGCTGCTCAGAAGAATTACGTCCTGGAAGCACCGCTGGGTGCCAGGCCTGCTGCTGGAGCAACACCAGATGTTATGAACGTCTGGCAGAGCAAAGCTGATGACTACTCGATAGTTCAGTGTGCCATGCTTTACGACTTAGAATCGGGACTTCAATGACGTTTTGAACGTCATGGAGCATATGAGATGTTCCAGGAGTTGAAGTTAATATTTCAAGCAAATGCCCGGATTGAGAGATATGAAGTCTCCAATAAGTTCTATAGCTGCAAGATGGAGGAGCACAGTTCTGTCAGTGAGCATATACTCAAAATGTCTGGGTATAATAATCACTTGATTCAATTGGGAGTTAATCTTCCAGATGATTGCGTCATTGACAGAATTCTCCAATCACTGCCACCAAGCTACAAGAGCTTCGTGATGAACTATAATATGCAAGGGATGAACAAGACTATTCCCGAGCTCTTCGCAATGCTGAAAGCTGCGGAGGTAGAAATCAAAAAGGAGCATCAAGTGTTGATGGTTAATAAAACCACTAGTTTCAAGAAAAAGGGCAAAGGGAAGAAGAAGGGGAACTTCAAGAAGAACAGCAAGCAAGTTGCTGCTCAGGAGAAGAAACCCAAGTCTAGACCTAAGCCTGAAACTGAGTGCTTCTACTGCAAGCAGACTGGTCACTGGAAGCGGAACTGCCCCAAGTATTTGGCGGATAAGAAGGATGGCAAGGTGAACAAAGATATATGTGATATACATGTTATTGATGTGTACCTTACTAGAGCTCGCAGTAGCACCTGGGTATTTGATACTGGTTCTGTTGCTAATATTTGCAACTCGAAACAGGGACTACGGAATAAGCGGGCACTGGCAAAGGACGAGGTGACGATGCGCGTGGGGAACGGTTCCAAAGTCGATGTGATCGCGGTCGGCACGCTACCTCTACATCTACCTTCGGGATTAATATTAGACCTAAATAATTGTTATTTGGTGCCAGCGTTGAGCATGAACATTATATCTGGATCTTGTTTAATGCGAGACGGTTATTCATTTAAATCAGAGAATAATGGTTGTTCTATTTATATGAGTAATATCTTTTATGGTCATGCACCCTTGAAGAGTGGTCTATTCTTATTGAATCTCGATAGTAGTAATACACATATTCATAATGTTGAAGCCAAAAGATGCAGAGTTGATAATGAAAGTGCGACTTATTTGTGGCACTGTCGTTTAGGTCATATCGGTGTAAAGCGCATGAAGAAACTCCATACTGATGGACTTTTGGAACCACTTGATTATGAATCACTTGGTACTTGCGAACCGTGCCTCATGGGCAAGATGACTAAAACACCGTTCTCCGGTACTATGGAGAGAGCAACAGATTTGTTGGAAATCATACATACCGATGTATGTGGTCCGATGAATATTGAGGCTCGTGGCGGATATTGTTATTTTCTCACCTTCACAGATGATTTAAGCAGATATGGGTATATCTACTTAATGAAACATAAGTCTGAAACATTTGAAAAGTTCAAAGAATTTCAGAGTGAAGTTGAAAATCATCGTAACAAGAAAATAAAGTTTCTGTGATCTGATCATGGAGGAGAATATTTGAGTTACGAGTTTGGTGTACATTTGAAAAATTGTGGAATAGTTTCGCAACTCACGCCACCCGGAACACCATAGCGTAATGGTGTGTCCGAACGTCGTAATCGTACTTTACTGGATATGGTGCGATCTATGATGTCTCTTACTGATTTACTGCTATCGTTTTGGGGTTATGCTTTAGAGACGGCCGCATTCACGTTAATAGGGCACCATCAAAATCCGTTGAGACGACGCCTTATGAACTGTGGTTTGGCAAGAAACCAAAGTTGTCGTTTCTTAAAGTTTGGGGCTGCGATGCTTATGTGAAGAAGCTTCAACCTGATAAGCTCGAACCCAAATCGGAGAAATGTGTCTTCATAGGATACCCAAAGGAGACTGTTGGGTACACCTTCTATCACAGATCCGAAGGCAAGACATTCGTTGCTAAGAATGGATCCTTTCTAGAGAAGGAGTTTCTCTCGAAAGAAGTGAGTGGGAGGAAAGTAGAACTTGACGAGGTAACTGTACCTGCTCCCTTACTGGAAAGTAGTACATCACAGAAAACTGTTTCAGTGACACCTACACCAGTTAGTGAGGAAGCCAATGATAATGATCATGAAACTTCAGATCAAGATACTACTGAACCTCGTAGATCGACCAGAGTAAGATCCGCACCAGAGTGGTTCGGTAATCCTATTCTGGAAGTCATGTTACTAGATCATGATGAACCTACGAACTATGAAGAAGCGATGGTGAGCCCAGATTCCGCAAAGTGGCTTGAAGCCATGAAATCTGAGATGGGATCCATGTATGAGAACAAAGTATGGACTTTGGTTGACTTGCCCGATGATCGGCAAGCAATTGAGAATAAATGGATCTTCAAGAAGAAGACTGACGCTGATGGTAATGTTACTGTCTACAAAGCTCGACTTGTCGCAAAAGGTTTTCGGCAAGTTCAAGGGATTGACTACGATGAGACCTTCTCACCCGTAGCGATGCTTAAGTCCGTCCGAATCATGTTAGCGATTGCCGCATTTTATGATTATGAAATTTGGCAGATGGATGTCAAAACTGCATTCCTGAATGGATTTCTGGAAGAAGAGTTGTATATGATGCAACCGGAAGGTTTTGTCGATCCAAAGGGAGCTAACAAAGTGTGCAAGCTCCAGCGATCCATTTATGGACTGGTGCAAGCCTCTCGGAGTTGGAATAAATGTTTTGATAGTGTGATCAAAGCATTTGGTTTTATACAGACTTTCGGAGAAGCCTGTATTTACAAGAAAGTGAGTGGGAGATCTGTAGCATTTCTGATATTATATGTGGATGACATATTGCTGATTGGAAATGATATAGAATTTCTGGATAGCATAAAGGGATACTTGAACAAAAGTTTTTCAATGAAAGACCTCGGTGAAGCTGCTTACATATTAGGCATAAAGATCTATAGAGATAGATCAAGACGCTTAATTGGACTTTCACAAAGCACATACCTTGACAAGATTTTGAAGAAGTTCAAGATGGACCAAGCAAAGAAAGGGTTCTTGCCTGTGTTGCAAGGTGTGAAGTTGAGTAAGACTCAATGCCCGACCACTTCAGAAGATAGAGAGAAAATGAAAGATGTTCCCTATGCTTCAGCCATAGGCTCTATCATGTATGCAATGCTGTGTACCAGACCTAATGTGTGCCTTGCTATAAGTTTAGCAGGGAGGTACCAAAGTAATCCAGGAGTGGATCACTGGACAGCGGTCAAGAACATCCTGAAATACCTGAAAAGGACTAAGGATATGTTTCTCGTATATGGAGGTGACAAAGAGCTCACCGTAAAAGGTTACGTTGATGCAAGCTTTGACACTGATCCGGACGATTCTAAATCGCAAACCGGATACGTGTTTACATTGAACGGTGGAGCTGTCAGTTGGTGCAGTTCTAAAAAAAGCGTCGTAGCGGGATCTACATGTGAAGCGGAGTACATAGCTGCTTCGGAAGCAGCGAACGAAGGAGTCTGGATGAAGGAGTTCATATCCGATCTAGGTGTCATACCTAGTGCATCAAGACCAATGAAAATCTTTTGTGACAATACTGGTGCAATTGCCTTGGCAAAGGAATCCAGATTTCACAAAAGGACCAAGCACATCAAGAGACGCTTCAACTCCATCCGGGATCTAGTCCGTAACTCCATCCAGATTTCACAAAAGGACCAAGCACATCAAGAGACGCTTGAATTTTAATGCGTTCCTTGAGAAAGCAAAGTTGAAAGATGATGGTAGCAATTACACGGACTGGGTCCGTAACTTGAGGATTATCCTCATTGCTGCACAGAAGAATTACGTTCTGGAAGCACCGCTGGGTGCCAGGCCTGCTGCTGGAGCAACACCAGATGTTATGAACGTCTGGCAGAGCAAAGCTGATGACTACTCGATAGTTCAGTGTGCCATGCTTTACGGCTTAGAATTGGGACTTCAACGACGTTTTGAACGTCATGGAGCATATGAGATGTTCCAGGAGTTGAAGTTAATATTTCAAGCAAATGCCCGGATTGAAAGATATGAAGTCTCCAATAAGTTCTATAGCTGCAAGATGGAGGAGAACAGTTCTGTCAGTGAGCATATACTCAAAATGTCTGGGTATAATAATCACTTGATTCAGATGGGAGTTAATTTTCCAGATGATTGCGTCATTGACAGAATTCTCCAATCACTGCCACCAAGTTATTATTTATTTCCTTATTTCATGATAAATGTTTATTATTCATGCTAGAATTGTATTAACCGGAAACATAATACATGTGTGAATACATAGACAAACAAAGTGTCACTAGTATGCCTCTACTTGACTAGCTCGTTAATCAAAGATGGTTATGTTTCCTAACCATGAACAATGAGTTGTTATTTGATTAACGAGGTCACGTCATTAGTTGAATGATCTGATTGACATGACCCATTCCATTAGCTTAGCACCCGATCGTTTAGTATGTTGCTATTGCTTTCTTCATGACTTATACATGTTCCTATAACTATGAGATTATGCAACTCGCGTTTACCGGAGGAACACTTTGGGTACTACCAAACGTCACAACGTAACTGGGCGATTATAAAGGAGTACTACAGGTGTCTCCAATGGTACATGTTGGGTTGGCGTATTTCGAGATTAGGTTTTGTCACTCCGATTGTCGGAGAGGTATCTCTGGGCCCTCTCGGTAATGCACATCACATAAGCCTTGCAAGCATTACAACTAATATGTTAGTTGTGAGATGATGTATTACGGAATGAGTAAAGAGACTTGCCGGTAACGAGATTGAACTAGGTATTGGATACCGACGATCGAATCTCGGGCAAGTAACATACCGATGACAAAGGGAACAACGTATGTTGTTATGTGGTCTGACCGATAAAGATCTTCGTAGAATATGTAGGAGCCAATATGAGCATCCAGGTCCCGCTATTGGTTATTGACCGGAGACGTGTCTCAGTCATGTCTACATTGTTCTCGAACCGTAGGGTCCGCACACTTAAAGTTACGATGACAGTTATTATGAGTTTATGCATTTTGATGTACCGAAGGTTGTTCGGAGTCCCGGATGTGATCACGGACATGACGAGGAGTCTCGAAATGGTCGAGACATAAAGATTGATATATTGGAAGCCTATGTTTGGACATCGGAAGTGTTCCGGGTGAAATCAGGATTTTACCGGAGTACCGGGAGGTTACCGGAACCCCCCGGGAATCATATGGGCCTTAGTGGGCCTTAGTGGAAAGGTGAAAGGGCTGCCCATAAGGGCTGCGCGCCTCCCCCCCTCCCCTAGTCCTATTAGGACTAGGAGAGGTGGCCGGCCACCCCTCTCCCTCTTTCCCCCTTGGGAATCCTAGTTGGAATAGGATTGGGGGGGAGTCCTACTCCCGGTAGGAGTAGGACTCCTCCTGCGCCTCCATAGGGCTGGCCGCACCCCTCCCCCTTGGCTCCTTTATATACGGAGGCAGGGGGCACCTCTAGACACACAAGTTGATCATTAAGATCGTTCCTTAGCCGTGTGCGGTGCCCCCTACCACCATATTCCACCTCGATCATATCGTTGTAGTGCTTAGGCGAAGCCCTGTGTCGGTAATACATCAAGATCATCACCACGCCGTCGTGCTGACGGAACTCCTCCCCGAAGCTTTGCTGGATCGGAGCCCGGGGATCGTCATCGAGCTGTACGTGTGCTAAGAACTCGGAGGTGCCGGAGTAACGGTGCTTAGATCGGTCGGATCGGGAAGAAGACGTACGACTACTTCCTCTACGTTGTGTCAACGCTTCCGTTGCAATCTACAAGGGTACGTAGATCATACTCTCCCCTCATTGCTATGCATCACCATGATCTTGCGTGTGCGTAGGAAATTTTTTGAAATTACTACGTTCCCCAACATCCGCTTCATGCACAACCAAGGAGGAAGGTTATACAAACATAGAGTCACAGGCCAGGTGCTATGGTTGCTGCTCTGCTCCCCAAAAGGATTAATGCCATCTGCTCTTAGACCAAACCATACGCTCCTTGCGTTATCTGCAAACTCCTTCCCGTACTTTCTTTCGATTTTTCTCCACTGCGACCCGTCAGCGGGTACTCTCAACTTTCCGTCTTTCTTACGGTCTTCTCTGTGCCATCGCATCGCCTTGGCATGCTCTTTGTTTTGGAACAAACGTTTCAACCGTGGTATTATAGGAGCATACCACATCACCTTAGCAGGAATCTTCTTCCTGGGGCGCCGGCCCTCGACATCACCAGGGTCATCGCGGAAGATCTTATAGCGCAATGCACCACATACCGGGCAAGCGTTCAAATCCTCGTACTCACCGCGGTAGAGGATGCAATCATTAGGGCATGCATGTATCTTCTGCACCTCTAACCCTAGAGGGCAGACAACCTTCTTTGCTTCGTACGTACTCTCGGGTAATTCGTTGTCCTTTGGAAGCATATCCTTTATCATTACCAGCAACTTTCCAAATCCCTTGTCAGATACACCATTCTCTGCCTTCCATTGCAGCAATTCCAGTGTGGTGCCCAGCTTTTTCTTGTCACCTACGCAATTCGGGTACAACAATTTTTTGTGATCCTCTAAC
Source organism: Triticum urartu (assembly GCF_056163025.1). Lineage (NCBI taxonomy): Eukaryota > Viridiplantae > Streptophyta > Magnoliopsida > Poales > Poaceae > Triticum > Triticum urartu. The sequence goes on along the minus strand of NC_141879.1, from coordinate 747,027,600 downwards.
ATGCGCTGCAACTTCTTCTTCTCCAAATCACTTGCGCAGTTTCTCTTTGCATCGGCAATGGCCCGACCTAGATCATCAACGAGCTCATCTGATGCCTCTTCTTCAGCTTCTTCCCGCATTGCCGGCTCAGCTTCTTCCCGCATTACCGGCTCAGCTTCTTCCCCCATTGTTGTATCATCGTATTCAGGGAACCCATGGCCAGGATAGCTGTCGTCGTCCTCTTCTTCTTCATTGTCTTCCATCATAACCCCTCTTTCTCCGTGCTTGGTCCAAACATTATAATGGGGCATGAAACCGGTCTTAAACAGGTGGACGTGAATGGTTCTTGACGTAGAGTAATTGTGACCATTCTTACAGCGAGCACATGGACAAGGCATAAAACCATCCGCCCGCTTGTTTGCCTCAGCCACAAGCAGAAAAGTACGCACGCCCTCAACGAACTGGGGAGAGCATCGGTCATCGTACATCCATTGTCGGCTCATCTTCATTACACAACACCGAATAGACCAAATTAATACAAGGTCATACATAAAGTTCATACAACACTTAAATGCAACAAACAAATAACTCTCTAGCTAAAGCATTTAAATGCAACAACAAATACGATCAAGATCGCAACTAAGGTAACAATGGATCCAACAGCATAATGATACCAAGCCTCACTATCGATGGCATATTTTCTAATCTTTCTAATCTTCAAGCGCATTTTCTCCATCTTGATCTTGTGATCATCGACGACATCGGCAACATGCAACTCCAATTCCATCTTCTCCCCCTCAATTCTTTTCAATTTTTCTTTCAAGTACTCGTTTTCTCTTTCAACTAAATTTAACCTCTCAGCAATAGGGTCGGTTGGAATTTCAGGTTCAGATACCTCCTAGAAAAAATTTCTATATCAACTTGATGGGCATAATTTGTCATAAACACGAAATGCAACTAGTTTTAAAAGAGAATATACATACCACATCCGAATCATAACAAGGACTAGGGCCGACGGGGACGGATATCAAAACCATGGCACTATATGTATAACAAACAACGTACGGGTAAGATAATTATACGAGTAACTATATATCCAAATCACACACATCAATTTTTATATAAAATTTCATGAACAAGAGGCTCACCACAAGGTGGTGCCGGCGACGGGACGGTGCGGGCGATCGACGGTGGCTATGATGGAGATTTAGAAGGCACTAAGTAAACCACACCTACATATGCAAACTAAGTGTTATTTTTGACCTCAAATTGCATATAAATCAAATACTAGCACATATATATATATATATATCCTCCCAAATTACTAAACTCACAAATTAATCACTATATAAACCAATTCAAGAGCTAATCTAGCAATGAGAGATGAAAGGACAAAGTTGCTAACCTTTGTGATCATTTGAATGGATGAGGGCCTTCAAATCTTGACAAATTTTGGGCAAATTTTGTGATGAACTCGAGAGGAAGAAGGGAAGAACAGAGGAGAGGGCCGGAGAGGGGAAAGGGGGGAGAACAGAGTGCTGGTGGACGAAGGGTTTATATAGGACGACCTTTAGTACCGGTTCGTGCCAAGAACCGGTACTAAAGGGGCTGGAGGGGCGCCTGTCTGACAACATCCTGCCACCACACTCATTAGTACCGGTTCGTGGCACGAACCGGTGCTAAAGGTTTGCCACGAACCGGTACTAATGAAAGCGGCCCGGCTAGCCGTTGGAACCGGCACTAATGTATACATTAGTGCCGGCTCAAATACAAACCGGCACTAATGTGCTTCACGATTGACCCTTTTTCTACTAATGTTAATTCAAGTGGTTCAAATAATCTCATATCGAAGACATAAATATGGTTGAGAAACTCACATAATGGTAGAACTGAAGGCGTCTGCACATCGACCCAGATGTCTCTATTACCTTCAATATCATCTTCCGGACGAATATCAAAGGTAATCCTCTTGCCTAATAGGCAAAGATTGACCTCTAGAAAGACTGATTCATTCGGATCGATATGAGGACCAACCATATCAGGCTCAAATGCATAAGCCTTGCATAGTGCTTGCCAAGTTTTGCATTCAAAATAGGTGTATGTGTCTGCATTGTATAATTTGACGTTGAAGGTATAACCATGCTCGGTCTTCAAGTAAACTCTTTTTACCTTCATAGTTTCGTTAGGACTGAAACCTATCTTATCCAAGACAAAAATTCTTGCATGGCAGGGGATACGCTAGTAGAATAGTGAAAAATTAAAATTAAAAGTTGAAGCAAATGAAGCATAAGTCATGCTTAATTACGAAAAAGACTTGTCGTTGTGACTTACTGTATCCACTTCCACTAGTGCAGAACCGGGCAATAGCACCGGTTCGTAAGGCCCTTTAGTGCCGGTTCCATAACCGGCACTAAAGTGTGGTCACTAAAGGCCTCCCCCCCTTTAGTGTCGGTTCAGCACGAACCGGTGCTAAAGGGAAACCACGTGGCACGAGCCAGCTCCGGGGACCGGGAGCCCTTTAGTACCGGTTGGTAACACCAACCGGTACTAAATGTTTGTGGGTTTTTGTTTTATTTTGTATTTTTCAATTAAATTTGTGTTATCAATTTAATTTAGGATTGTTTTACGTTATAATGAGTTGTAGTCGTCGTCATCATCATCGTAGTCGTCTAATTACCACTATTTAATCATCATAGTCATTACCGCTAGCTATCTAATCATCACCAACACTGGCTAGCTTAAAGAGGAAACATTCGCTTTGTAACAGAAGCAAAGATATCATCGAGTTCAACATAATCATCACCAACATCGAAGTTCAGGACACGGACATGAGACACTATAATTAAGAGCATGAACTAGTGCTGCTCCCTCTCAGGTAGAATAGCATAGAACATGTATAGCTCTCTTGATTCATCATACTGGAGCATGCAGATGAATCTGTCTCCTAATCTTGGGTTGCGCTTCTCCTTGCTGCCCCTAGTACTTCTCTGCGATCGTTAAAAATTTTGCTCCAATCTTTCACTATTAAGCATTCTTCGCTTTCAGAAATCCTGAATGCACTCATGTGCAATGTAGGATATCTTGGTCGTAAGCTAACCATTGACATGTCACCTTTAGTCTCGATCCACTAAGGCACAACTGTCATCGGAAGTCCCTGTTGAAGAACATCGTATAGTAATTAATATACTAAGCAATGAAAGTTTAGCTTCAAAAATAATGTATGCAAAAGATGCACTAATTAAGGACAAATAGTTAAAATCTTACCATCTTTCGATTATAGATGTGACCGTAGTTCAATACGATCACCATTGGTCGCACGTTTTGAGTACTAACATTTCTAAGTTCAGGAAAAAAATTTGTCTTGACAGTATTAAGATCCTCAAGCCATGAAACATAATGACTTATCTCCTCGCAGTTTAGTTGAGCCCTGAGGCAGTAGTAGGTCCTGTCTACCAAGCGCCGGACATGTTTGCTTGAACCGAAATAAGCTGACAATACAAATTAGTTGTCAACTATTTTTGAATAAATTGTATCAAAGACATAAACATATGCATGCATGGTTGAGAAAAACTCACATAATGGTAGAACTGGAGGCGTTTGCACATCGACCCAGATGTCTATATTACCTTCAATATCATCTTCCGGGCGAATATCAAAGGTGACAACCATACCAGGCTCAAATGCATAAGCCTTGCATAGTGCTTGCCAAGTTTTGCATTCAAAATGGATGTATGTGTCTCCATTATATAAGTTGACGTTGAAAGTATACCCATGCTCCGTCTTCAAGTAAACTCTCTTTACCTCCATATCATCTATAGCACTAAAACCTATCTTAGCCAAGACAAAAATTCTTGCATGGCAGGGGATGCGCTATTAGAATAGTGAAAATTTAAAATTATAAGTTGAAGCAAATGAAGCATAAATTTTGCATTCAAATAATAATTGACAAAGTGACTTACTGTATCAACTTCGAATGTCTCATCCAGCTTGATGCTGAAGCGCCTACCATCAACAAGGAAATTTCTGTCGCACAGGCCGCGCTGGTCTTCACAGTGTTCGCACATAATGAAATCTTTTTTGTCGTCAGATGACATTTCCTATGTTCATATAGGTGAAACATTAAACACCTATTACTATCTAACATTAATTAATATCTAGCCAAATATATATTCATCTAACATTTGACATTAATATATCTAACTATATTCATCTCTAACAATTGACATTACTATATATTTAACTTTTCTATCTAATTCATCTAACATTCGACATTAATCTAACATTTATATAAACTCAAAATATATAAAAAATGAAAAAAACAAAAAAACTCATTAACAAATAATATTTTAATTAGATCATCAAATCTCAGATACCTAAATTTTCTTACTAAAAATAAACGAGTTATATTAATTATTGAACTAGTTCAAATGTCATATACCTAAATAAACTAGTTATATTAATTATTGAACTAGTTCAAATCTCATATACCTAAATAAACTAGTTCAACAATTTTCTTACTAAAAATAAACTAGTTATATTAATTATTGAACTAGTTCAAATCTCATATACCTAAATAAACTAGTTCGATAATTTTCTTACTAAAAATAAACTAGTTATATTAATTATTCAACTAGTTCAAATCTCTAGTTCGACAATTTTCTATCTAGCTAATTCATCTAACATTCGACATTAATCAAATATTCGATCATCTAATTAACTTTTCTAAAAAACAGAAAATAAGTAAAAAAAATGTGTGTGTGTATGTGTGTGTATGTAGTGTGTACGTATATATGCATGTGTGTGTATGTGTGTATGTGTGCGGCCCCGTACGCCGCCGCCCCGTACGTACGAGCGGGGGCGCCGGCGTACGGGGCGGGGGCGCCGCCATACGGGCCGGGTGCGACGACGACGGACGGCGGCGCGGCGGTATACGTGAGAGCGAGAGACGACGTACGGGACCGCGGCGGGACGACGACGGATGGCGGCGCACGGCGTTCGGGGCGGCGGCGCGAGACGGCGACGACGACGGGCGGCGGCGGGGACAGCGACGACGACGACGGACGACGGGCGGTGAGGAAAGGTTCGAGCGGCGCGCGAGAGGTTGGAGACGAAAGAAGTGGGAGATCTAACTGAATTTTCGTAAGTGTTGTATATATAGGAGAGGCCTTTAGTACCGGTTGGAGCCACCAACCGGTACTAAAGGCCAACTTTGGCCAGGCCAAGAGGCGGGAAGAGCAGGCCTTTAGTACCGGTTGGTGGTTCCAACCGGTACTAAAGGGTGGTCTTTAGTACTGGTTGGAGCCACCAACCGGTACTAAAGGCCTCGCGCTGCCACCCCAAAGTTTAGTCCCACCTCGCCGGGCGAAGGGCAGCCGCACTGGTTTATAAACCCAGCCGCGGCTACCTCTTCGAACTCCTCTATATAGCAGGCTTCCGGGCCTAATTAATTAGGACGCGCTGCCCTGTGAGCCTGCTGGCCCTTCTGGGCCTGCATTTGCACACCCTAGGTCTGGAGGTCCACTGGGCAGCGTGCCAACAAATTTTTTATATAGTTTTTTCTTTTCTGCATTATTTATTTTCTTCTATTTATTTTTGAGTAGTTTTTTATATAGTTTTTCTTTTTTGCATTATTTATTTTCTTCTATTTATTTTTGAGTAATTTTTTTGTATAGTTTTTTTATTTTCTGCATTATTTCTTTTCTTCTATTTATTTTCTTCTGGAAATTGAATGCTGCATACTGAACAATTAGGTAAATGACCGAAAAACAACAAATGATGTCAGAACATGTTGGAAATTGATGACGTCGCTTTGAATGCTGCATACTGAACACAAAAAAAGTCCGGAGTTCAAATAAGTTTAAAAAACATTGAAGTGGCCGTGTAACAGATGAGTCCTCGTCCGAAACCCCGATACTCCGAAAGAGTATGTCCAGTTTGTACACGAAGTGCGTCCAGTTTTTGCTGTGACCCTCTCTACTCTTTCGCGCATGCTATGCGGGTGATATGATGATACCATGCCAAGTTTCAACATTTCCAGGATTCATTTTGTTGTGATTTTTAATTTCACGGTCATTTAGCTCTCTAAACAATTAGGTAAATGACCGAAAAACAACAAATGATGTCAAAACATGTTGGAAATTGATGACGTTGCTTTGAATGCTGCATACTAAACACAAAAGAAGTCCGGAGTTCAAATAAGTTTAAAAAACATTGAAGTGGCCATGTAACAGATGAGTTCTCATCCGAAACCCTGATACTCTGAAAGAGTTTGTCCAGTTTGTACACGAAGTGCGTCCAGTTTTTGCCGTGACCCTTTCTACTCTTTCGCGCATGCTATGCGGGTGATATGATGATACCATGCCAAGTTTCAACATTTTCAGGATTCATTTTGTAGTGATTTTCAATTTCACGGTCATTTAGCTCTCTAAACAATTAGGTAAATGACCAAAAAACAACAAATGATGTCAGAACATGTTGGAAATTGATGACGTCGCTTTGAATGCTGCATACTAAACATAAAAAAAGTCCGGAGTTCAAATAAGTTTAAAAAATATTGAAGTGGCCGTGTAACAGATGAGTTCTCGTCCGAAACCCCGATACTCTGAAAGAGTTTGTCCAGTTTGTACATGAAGTGCGTCCAGTTTTTGCCGTGACCCTCTCTACTCTTTCGCGCATGCTATGCGGGTGATATGATGATACCATGCCAAGTTTCAACATTTTCAGGATTCATTTTGTAGTGATTTTCAATTTCACGGTCATTTAGCTCTCTAAACAATTAGGTAAATGACCGAAAAACAACAAATGATGTCAGAACATGTTGGAAATTGATGACGTCGCTTTGAATGCTACATACTAAACACGAAAGAAGTCCGGAGTTCAAATAAGTTTAAAAAACATTGAAGTGGCCGTGTAACAGATGAGTTCTCGTCCGAAACCCCGATACTCTGAAAGAGTTTGTCCAGTTTGTACACGAAGTGCGTCCAGTTTTTGCCGTGACCCTCTCTACTCTTTCGCGCATGCTATGCGGGTGATATGATGATACCATGCCAAGTTTCAACATTTTCAGGATTCATTTTGTTGTGATTTTCAATTTCACGGTCATTTAGCTCTCTAAACAATTAGGTAAATGGCCGAAAAATAACAAATGATGTCAGAACATGTTGGAAATTGATGACGTCGCTTTGAATGCTGCATACTGAACATAAAAAAGTCCGGAGTTCAAATAAGTTATTAAAAATAAAAAAGAGGTGCAATGCTGGTTAATTTGCTTCAAGCCATTCGGAATAGTGTAGACTGCACTGCACATAGCTCAGTGCAATCTATGCTATTCCGCAAGGCTTGAAGCTAATCAACATGTAGGTGAGCATTGCAACTCTTCGTCATTGTCTGTGCACTCACGGCTTATAAACCGCTCATACTGCCTCACTCTTGGCGAGGTGGGACTAAAAATCAACTAGTTCAAACAATCTCATGTACCTAAATTTTTTTACTAAAAATAAACTTGTTCTATTAATTTTCATACTAAAATAAACTAGTTATATTAATTCAACTAGTTCAAATCTCATATATATACCTAATTAATATCTAGCTAATTCATCTAAAATTGACATTAATATTTAACATCTTTTCCACATAATTCATCTAACTTTAACATTATAACATTCTTATCTACGTAATTTATCTAACATTAATCTAAATAACAGAAAACAGAAAATAAATAAAAACAATGTGTGTGTTTGTGTGTGTACGAGCGGGGGGGGGGGGGGGGCGTACGGCCGGCGGCGCGAGACGGCGATGCGACGGGGACGGCGCGACGACGAGCGGCGGGCCGAGGGCGACGATGCGAATAAGACGACGACGTAGTATGGGGCGGCGGCGACGGGCGGCGGGGGCGACGGCGGTGACGGCGACGACGGGTGGCGGGGGCGACGGTGGTGACAGCGACGACGTGCGGCGGGGCCTGCGAGGGCGGCGGGGCCTGCAATGGGCGACAGCGTGGCGACGGCGACGATGTCGCACGAAGAAGTTGGATCGAGAAGAAGTGGTGGTCGATGAAACTGAATTTTTCGTAAGTGCCATATATATATGAAGGGTCTTTAGTACCGGTTGGAGACACCAACCGGTACTAAAGGCCAATTTTCGCCAGGCCAAAGGGCGGGAAAGGGACCCTTTAGTACCGGTTCGTGCTACAAACCGGTACTAAAGGCCCACTCATTAGTACCGGTTGCAGCCACCAACCGGTACTAATGGTTGTGCGCTGGCACCGGCGGTGCAAAATGTTTAGTCCCACCTCGGCGAGCAAAGCGCAGCCGCACTGGTTTATAAACCCAGCCGCAGCTGCTCGTTCGAACTTCTCTATATAGTAGGCTTCTGGGCCTAACTATGGCGCGCTACCCTGTGAGCCTGCTGGCCCTTCTGGGCCTGCGTTTGCACACCCTAGGTCAGGCAGGCCCACTGGGTAGCACCCTAACAAATTTTTTATATAGTTTTTTCTTTTCAGCATTATTTATTTTCTTCTATTTATTTTTGAGTAATTTTTATATAGTTTTTTCTTTTCTGCGTTATTTATTTTCTTTTATTTATTTTGAGTAATTTTTTTATATAGTTTTTTTTCTTTTCTGCTTTATTTTTTTTCTTCTATTTATTTTTGAATAGTTTTTTTTTGTATTTAGTTTCTTTGTGACCCTCTCTACTCTTTCGCACATGCTATGCGGGTGAAATGATGATACCATGCCAAATTTCAACATTTTCACAGTTCATTTTGTAGTGATTTTCAATTTCACGGTCATTTAGCTCCCTAAACAATTAGGTAAATGACTGAAAAACAGCAAATGATGTCAGAACATGTTGGAAATTGATGACGTCGCTTTGAATGCTGCATATTGAACACAAAAGAAGTCCGGAGTTCAAATAAGTTTAAAAAACATTGAAATGCCCGTGTAACAGATGAGTTCTTGTCCGAAATCCTGATACTCTGAAAGAGATTGTCCAGTTTGTACACGAAGTGCGTCCAGTTTTTGCCGTGACCCTCTCTACTCTTTCACACATGCTATGCGGGTGAAATGATGATACCATGCCAAATTTCAACATTTTCACAATTCATTTTGTAGTGATTTTCAATTTCACGGTCATTTAGCTCCCTAAACAATTAGGTAAATGACTGAAAAACAACAAATGACGTCAGAACATGTTAGAAATTGATGACGTCGCTTTGAATGCTGCATACTGAACACAAAAGAAGTCCGGAGTTCAAATAAGTTAAAAAACATTGAAGTGCCCGTGTAACAGATGAGTTCTCGTCCGAAACCCTGATACTCCAAAAGAGATTGTCCAGTTTGTACACGAAGTGCGTCCAGTTTTTGCCGTGACCCTCTCTACTCTTTCGCACATGCTATGCGGGTGAAATGATGATACCATGCCAAGTTTCAACATTTTCACAGTTCATTTTGTAGTGATTTTCAATTTCACGGTCATTTAGCTCTCTAAACAATTAGGTAAATGACCAAAAAACAACAAATGATGTCAGAACATGTTGGAAATTGATGACGTCGCTTTGAATGCTGCAAACTGAACACAAAAGAAGTCCGGAGTTCAAATAAGTTATTAAAAATAAAAAAGAGGTGCAATGCTGGTTAATTTGCTTCAAGCCTTTCGGAATAGTGTAGACTGCACTGTACATAGCTCAGTGCAATCTATGCTATTCCGAAAGGCTTGAAGCTAATCAACATGCAGGTGAGCATTGCACCTCTTCGTCATTGTCTCTGCACTCACGGCTTATAAACCGCTCATACTGCCATGAACCGGTTCAGCTTACTAAGAAACTCTAGTACCGGTTCATGCCATGAACCGGTACTAAAGGTCTTCGTGGGGGCCCCAGCCTGACCACAGCCGCACTGGCCTCATTAGTACCGGTTCGTGACATGAACCGGTACTAAAGGTTGCCCACGAACCGGTACTAATGATGCCCGCCTGCTTGCCGTTGGAACCGACATTAATGGTCACATTAGTGCCGGCTCAAATTCAAACCGGCACTAATGTGCTTCACATTTGACCTTTTTTCTACTAGTGTTCAGTCGCGCAAGGATGAAAAATTCCAGCGACACACGGTAAGTTTCTGCCAAAAATAAATTAAAGCACGAAAGTTGCCATACTTGACAATTAAAGTTGCCATCCCCACATTAGTAAACTTGGCATAAAAATGTTCGTAGTTGCTATATGTGAGTACCACGTGTCATGTACTTATCAAGGTCCCTTTTTTTGTGGGTGATGCTTGTATTCTCTTGATGCGACATTTTTTATGAGTTAATTCAAACACAATCAATCCAGAACGACAACAAAAAGGAAAAAAAAACTATGATTGAACAAAAAGATATTCAAGATAACACAACCGCCGTGGATGACCAATCTTCATCAATCAACACAGGCGCCGTCTTTTCACCTCGCCATTCGTCTTGTCCTAATACACGGCTAATGGCAGCAAGCTTGTCAAATAAGGGTCGAGTACATCTATATATATATACATATATATATACATATATATATAGTGTTACTATTCATCATCCAGGGTGCAGAATAAGTTATTCTTCACCCGAGGTAATCTTATGATCATTTCATAATTAAATTACGTTTAGAATTCAAATAGTTACATTCCTATTGATTCACTATGTAAAATTTGACATAAGAAAATAAAAATATAGGTCATAAGACAAGAAAAATTTGTAGTTTATGTGTATTTTAGACTATGTTTTTACGTTTGTAATTTTACATAACATAAAATATTTTTTACGGCGATTATATATTTTCTTACGGTCTCTTTTTACATCAGAAATAAGACAAAACTTACGGAATGTAAAATTACGGTGCATTGATGGTAAAATAGAGGGGGGATGAAGAATAACTATTCCTCAACCAGGGTGACGAATAGCGCGACCTATATATATATATATATATGAATAAATTATAGAAAAAATGATTTGCACAACATAACGGCAACACTATTATGGATTGGACAGGGGGCATTCCCCCCCCCCCCCCCCCCCCGCCCTCTTGACGCACTTCACCAATTGTATTTATTCAGTAGTTGTTATGGTTGAGTATATGTATCTTGTAATCATCATTTGCATCATATCATTACATATACACGATGCATTAAGACTTTATTTGCCAACTAAAAGTATATTTTTATGTTTATGCCGTCATACTTTCATAATATGCGATATATACTGGTAAAAGTATTTGTATTACACTCTTAGTACATATGTCCATTGTATCTCACTCGCACTAGGGCCTTCCTAATGCAAGGGCCGACACTAATTCATCATCACACGCATCTAGGGATTGTGACACACGACCTAGTAGCCAGGCTACGTTGGCCTCACCAACGCATCCACTGACGGTGATGTGACAAATGGTTTCGCCGCTGTTGAATGCGACACGGTCAAGCAAAATTGTGACCTCGACTATAACCATGTTAGTTTTGAGGTCAACGGCGTCAACTCATCTACACGACCTCCCTCGCTGCCTTGGTTCGTCGCCGTGGAGTGGGACAGTGGCGAAGCTTAGTGTTGACCTATAGGGGCCACCCCCCCTCCTATTTTTTGCATTCATCGGGGAGAATGCTACATTCTAGGCTTAACTAGTGTTCCACTAGAGATTTGTCGTTTCTTCCCTACTAATTTGTTCCCCTTCAAGTCATTGCTCCCTCTTAAATTTTGTTCAAGCTCCGCCACTGGAGTGGGACGCTGTCAAGCAAGACTACAACCTCGACTATAACCATGTTTTTTTTACAGGAAAACAGTAGGAGAACCTCCTACTGTGAATGAATTAATATAAGAAAAGTGTGTAATTACATAGTTTAGTTACAATCCATCCCACTTTGGGGAGAGGACAAGAGAGGGGTATCTAATGAAGGGAGGAGAGTAGGAGTGGAATGAGATGCCTATGTTTTTCCTCGACTATAACCATGTTAGTTTTGATGTCAATGGTGTCAACTCATCTGCACCAAGTCCCTCGCCGCTTTGGCTATCCAGCTCAGCAATGAGACGATGATATCATGCATTGTGTGGATTGACTGCAATATCACCTCATGAATCACCATTGACTTCCCTGCACCACCTTCTAGGCATTGGTAGGCTCAAAAGGGAATTCCGAGTCCAAAGTCGAGGAGGAGAGAGGCGAGATTTGGGCGAGGTATCTAATGGTATTTGATTTGGTAATATAGATGTCACTAGTTTTTTTCCTTAAACTTGTACCAAAGCTTATCAAGTTTAACTTCAAACAAAGCCTATATCCAGAGTAAATAAAAAGGATGGGGGTACATACTAAGCCATTAATGCTCGTCCTACTTCTCACAAAGCTTTCTTGAAACTCATGCTGCAGTTGGTACAAGGCCCGTTTACCTTCTTTCTTCTTCAACTCACTATAAATGTGACGTGGCAACTCTTGTAGCCTTGTGTACACCACTTCACTATACTCACTCTAATTGGCATGGTGTGCGTCAGCTTTACGCTCGCAATTTTCACACACAGTAAGAACATTGCAAGCACAAAGAAGGCGGGTGGGCAGAAGGCAGCACAAAAGATGAGGTTGCGGACCACAGTGTACCGTACTGATAATATATTCCACCATGGCTTGTATAGTGAATAGATTCCTAAAACGATTGAATCAATCATCTAGTCCCGACCTTGGACAAGGACAAGGACAATGCAAACATGTAGTAAAGCTTATCATGGCATCCAAGCAGCCTAGCATAAGCATGGACACGTCAGCACTCAAAACTAGCATAAGCTTGTTGGTAGCATAAGCATCGCTAAAGCATAAACTTTAGCGATAAGCTTATGCTGATAAGCTTTAGTGATGCTTTAGTGATGTCTATCTGAGTGGGAGTTCATTAAATAATTTGATTAGATGAACTCAATTATCATGAACATAGTCTAAATTGTCTTTGCAAATATGTTGTAGATAAATAGCTCACGTTGTAGCTCCCTGTTTCAATACGTTCCTAGAGAAAGATTAAGTTGAAAGATATTGTAAGAAATGATGCGGACTAGGTCTGTAGTCCGAGGAGTGTCCTCACTGCTACACAGAAGGCTTACGTCTTTGATGCACCGCTCGATGTGCAAACCCTATAACGTCGTCTGTGGATGTTGTGAACACCTGACAGACACATCCTGACGACTACTTGATAGTTTAGTGCACCATACTTTACAGCTTAGAATCGGGATTCCAATGATGTTTTAAACGCCATAGAACATATGAGATGTTCCAAGAGCTGAAATTGGGATTTCAGGCTCATGCCCGTGTTGAGAGGTGTGAGACCTCTGACAAATTCTTTTGCCAACAAGATGGAGGAGAATAGCTCAGCTAGTGAGCATGTGCTCAGAATGTCTGGGTGCTACAATCACTTAAATCAAGTGGGAGTTAAACTTCCAGATAAGATAGTGATTGATAGAGTTCTCTAGACACTATCACTAAGCTACTAGATCTTCATGATGAACTATGACATGCAAGGGATGGAGTTGATCCCGGAGCTGTTCGCGGTGCTTAAGACCGCAAAAGGTAGAAATCAAGAAGGAGCATCAAGTGTTGATGGTTTAACAAGACCACTGGTTTCAAGAAGGGCAAGGGCTAGGAGGGAAACTGTTGGGGAACATAGTAATTTCAAAATTTTCCTACGCACACGCAAGATCATGGTGATGCATAGCAACAAGAGCGGAGAGTGTTGTCTACGTACCCTCGTAGACCGAAGCGGAAGCGTTGATGCAACGTAGAGGAAGTAGTCGTACGTCTTCCTGATCCGACCGATCCAAGTACCGTTACTCCGGCACCTCCGAGTTCTTAGCACACATACAGCTCGATGACGCTCCCCGGGCTCCGATCCAGCAAAGCTTCGGGGATGAGTTCCGTCAGCACGACGGCGTGGTGACGACGATGATGTTCTACCGACGCAGGGCTTCGCCTAAGCACTGCAACGATATGATCGAGGTGGAATATGGTGGAAGGGGCACTGCACACGGCTAAGGAACGATCACGAAGATCAACTTGTGTGTCCTAGGGTGCCCCCCTGCCCCCGTATATAAAGGAGGGAGGGGGAGGTGCGGCCGGCCCCAAGGGGTGCGCCTGGAGGAGTCCTACTCCCACAGGGAGTAGGACTCCCCCCTCTCTTGCCTTGTTGGAGAAGGAAAGGGGGAGGGAGAAGAGGAAAGGGGGGAGCCCCCCCCCCTTCCTTGTCCTATTCGGACTAGGGGGGAGGGGGCGCGTGGCCTGCCCTGGCTGACCCCTCTCTTCTCCCTTATGGCCCATGTAGGCCCATTAACCCCCCGGGGGGGTTCCGGTAACCCCCCGGTACTCCGGTAAAATCCTGATTTCACCCGGAATGAATCCGATGTCCAAATATAGGCTTCCAATATATCAATCATTATGTCTCGACCATTTCGAGACTCCTCGTCACGTCCGTGATCACATCCGGGACTCCGAACAACCTTCGGTACATCAAAATGCATAAACTCATAATAACTGTCATCGTAACGTTAAGCGTGCGGACCCTACGGTTCGAGAACAATGTAGACATGACTGAGATAAATCTCCGGTCAATAACCAATAGCGGGACCTGGATGCCCATATTGGCTCCTACATATTCTACGAAGATCTTTATCGGTCAGACCGCATAACAACATACGGTGTTCCCTTTGTCATCGGTATGTTACTTGCCCGAGATTCGATCGTCGGTATCCAATACCTAGTTCAATCTCGTTACCGGCAAGTCTCTTTACTCGTTCCGTAATACATCATCCCGCAACTAACTCATTAGTTGCAATGCTTGCAAGGCTTAAGTGATGTGCATTACCGAGAGGGCCCAGAGATACCTCTCCGACAATCGGAGTGACAAATCCTAATCTCGAAATACGCCAACCCAACATGTACCTTTGGAGACACCTGTAGAGCTCCTTTATAATCACCCAGTTACGTAGTGACGTTTGGTAGCACACAAAGTGTTCCTCCGGCAAACGGGAGTTGCATAATCTCATAGTCATAGGAACATGTATAAGTCATGAAGAAAGCAATAGCAACATACTAAACGATCGGGTGCTAAGCTAATGGAATGGGTCATGTCAATCAGATCATTCATCTAATGATGTGATCCCGTTAATCAAATAACAACTCTTTGTCCATGGTTAGGAAACATAACCATCTTTGATTAACGAACTAGTCAAGTAGAGGCATACTAGTGACACTTTGTTTGTCTATGTATTCACACATGTATTATGTTTCCGGTTAATACAATTCTAGCATGAATAATAAACATTTATCATGAAATAAGGAAATAAATAATAACTTTATTATTGCCTCTAGGGCATATTTCCTTCGGTCTCCCACTTGCACTAGAGTCAATAATCTAGTTCACATCGCTATGTGATTAACACCAATAGTTCACATCTTTATGTGATTGGTTCACATCTCCATGTGACTAACACCCAAAGGGTTTACTAGATTCAATAATCTAGTACACATCGCTATGCGATTAACACCCAAAGAGTGATCATGTTTTGCTTGTGAGAGAAATTTAGTCAACGGGCCTGCCAAATTCAGATCCGTATGTATTTTGCAAAATTCTATGTCTACAATGCTCTGCATGGAGCTACTCTAGCTAATTGCTCCCACTTTCAATATGTATCCAGATTGAGACTTAGAATCATCTGGATCAGTGTCAAAAACTTGCATCGACGTAACCCTTTACGACGAACCTTTTTGTCACGTCCATAATCGAGAAACATATCCTTATTTCACTAAGGATAATTCTGACCGCTGTCCAGTGATCGACTCCTAGATCACTATTGTACTCCCTTGCCAAATCAGTGCAGGGTATACAATAGATCTGGTATACAGCATGACATACTTTATAGAACATATGGCCAAGGCATAGGGAATGACTTTCATTCTCTTTCTATCTTCTGCCATGGTCGGGCTTTGAGTCTTACTCAACTTCACACCTTGTAATACAGGCAAGAACTCTTTCTTTGACTGCTCCATTTTGAACTACTTCAAAATCTTGTCAAGGTATGTACTCATTGAAAAAACTTATCAAGCGTCTTGATCTATCTCTATAGATCTTGAAGCTCAATATGTAAGCAGCTTCACCGAAGTCTTTCTTTGAAAAACTCCTTTCAAACACTCCTTTATGCTTTACAGAATAATTCTACATTATTTCCGATCAACAATATGTCATTCACATATACTTATCAGAAATGTTGTAGTGCTCCCACTCACTTTCTTGTAAATACAGGCTTCACCGCAAGTCTGTATAAAACTATATGCTTTGATCAACTCATCAAAGCGTATATTCCAACTCCGAGATGCTTGCACCAGTCCACAGATGGATCGCTGGAGTTTGCACATTTTGTTAGCACCTTTCCGATTGACAAAACCTTCTGGTTGCATCATATACAACTCTTCTTTAATAAATCCATTAAGGAATGTAGTTTTGTTTATCCATTTGCCAGATTTCATAAAATGCGGCAATTACTAACATGATTCGGACAGACTCAAGCATAGATACGAGTGAGAAACTCTCATCGTAGTCAACACCTTGAACTTGTCGAAAACCTTTTGCGACAATTCTAGCTTTGTAGATAGTAACACTACTATCAGCGTCCGTCTTCCTCTTGAAGATCCATTTATTCTCAATTGCTTGCCGATCATCCGGCAAGTCAACCAAAGTCCATACTTTGTTCTCATACATGGATCATATCTCAGATTTCATGGCCTCAAGCCATTTATCGGAATCTGGGCTCATCATCGCTTCCTCATAATTTGTAGGTTCGTCATGGTCAAGTAACATGACCTCCAGAATAGGATTACCGTACCACTCCGGTGTGGATCTCACTCTGGTTGACCTACGAGGTTTGGTAATAACTTGATCCAAAGTTACATGATCATCATCATTATCTTCCTCACTAATTGGTGCAGGAGTCACAGGAACAAATTTCTGCGATGAACTACTTTCCAATTATGGAGCAGGTACAGTTACCTCATCAAGTTCTACTTTCCTCCCACTCACTTCTTTCGAGAGAAACTCCTTCTCCAGAAAGTTTCCGAATTTAGCAACAAAATTCTTGCCATCGGATCTGTGATAGAAGGTGTACCCAACAGTAACTTTTTGGGTATCCTATGAAGACACACTTTTCCGATTTGGGTTTGAGCTTATCAGCATGAAACTTTTTCACATAAGCATTGCAACCCCAAACTTTGAGAAACGACAACTTTGGTTTCTTGCCAAACCACATTTCATACGGTGTCGTCTCAACAGATTTAGATGGTGCCCTTTTAACGTGAATGCGGCTGTCTCTAATGCATAACCCCAAAACGATAGTGGTAGATCGGTAAGAGACATCATAGATCGCACCATATCTAGTAAAGTACGATTACGACGTTCGGACATACCATTACGCTGTGGTGTTCTGGGTGGCGTGAGTTGCGAAACTATTCCGCATTGTTTCAAATGTACACCAAACTCGTAACTCAAATATTCTCCTCCACGATCAGATCGTAGAAACTTTATTTTCTTGTTACGATGATTTTCAACTTCACTCTGAAATTCTTTGAACTTTTCAAATGTTTCAGACTTATGTTTCATTAAGTAGATATACCCATATCTTCTTAAATCATCTGTGAAGGTGAGAAAATAACGATATCCGCCATGAGCCTCAATATTCATCGGACCACATACATCTGTATGTATGATTTCCAACAAATTTGTTGCTCTCTCCATAGTACCGGAGAACGGCGTTTTGGTCATCTTGCCCATGAGGCACGGTTCGCAAGTACCAATTGATTCATAATCAAGTGGTTCCAAAAGTCCATCAGTATGGAGTTTCTTCATGCGCTTTACACCAATATGACCTAAACGGCAGTGCCACAAATAAGTTGCACTATCATTATTAACTTTGCATCTTTTGGTTTCAATATTATGATTATGTGTATCACTATGATCGAGATCCAACGAACTATTTTCATTGGGTGTGTAACCATATAAGGTTTTATTCATGTAAACAGAACAAAAATTTATTCTCTTACTTAAATGAATAACCGTATTACAATAAACATGATCAAATCATATTCATACTCAACGCAAACACCAAATAACACTTATTCAGGTTCAACACTAATCCCGAAAGTATAGGGAGTGTGCGATGATGATCATATCAATCTTGGAATCACTTCCAACACACATCGTCACTTCACCCTTAACTAGTCTTTATTCTGCAACTCCCGTTTCAAGTTACTAATCTTAGCAACTGAACTAGTATCAAATACTGAGGGGTTGCTATAAACACTAGTAAAGTACACACTAATAACATGTATATCAAATATACTTATGTTCACTTTGCCATCCTTCTTATCTGCCAATCACTTGGGGTAGTTCCGCTTCCAGTGACCAGTCCCTTTGAAGTAGAAGCACTTAGTCTCAGGCTTAGGATCAGACTTGGGCTTCTTCACTTTAGCAGCAACTTGCTTGCTGTTCTTTTTGAAGTTCCCCTTCTTCCCTGTGCCCTTTTCTTGAAACTAGTGGTCTTGTCTACCATCAACACTTGATGTTTTTCTCGATTTCTACCTTCATCAATTTCCGCAGTTACGAAGAGCTTGGGAATCGTTTCCATTATCTTTTGCATATCATAGTTCATCACGAAGTTCTACTAACTTGGTGATGGTGACTAGAGAATTCTATCAATCACTATCTTATCTGGAAGATTAACTCCCACTTGATTCAAGCGATTGTAGTACTCAGACAATCTGGGCACATGCTCACTATTTGAGCGATTCTCCTCCATCTTTTAGCTATAGAACTTGTTGGAGACTTCATATCTCTCAACTTGGGTATTTGCTTGAAATATTAACTTCAACTCCTGGAACATCTCATATGGTCCATGACGTTCAAAACATCTTTGAAGTCCCGATTCTAAGCCGTTAAGCATGGTGCACTAAATTATCAAGTAGTCATCATATTGAGCTATCCAAACGTTCATAACGTCTGCATCTGCTCCTGCAATAGGTCTGTCACCTAGCGGTGCATCAAGGACATAATTCTTCTGTGCAGCAATGAGGATAAACCTCAGATCACGGATCCAATCCGCATCATTGCAACTAACATCTTTCAACATAATTTTCTCTAGGAACATATCAAAATAAACATATGAAAGCAACAACGCGAGCTATTGATCTACAACATAGATATGCTAATAGTACCAGGACTAAGTTCATGATAAATTAAAGTTCAATTAATCATATTACTTAAGAACTCCCACTTAGATAGACATCCCTCTAATCCTCTAAGTGATTACGTGATCCAAATCAACTAAACCATGTCCGATCATCACGTGAGATGGAGTAGTTTCATTGGTGAACATCACTATGTTGATCATATCTACTATATGATTCACGCTCGACCTTTCGGTCTCCGTGTTCCGAGGCCATGTCTGCATATGCTTGGCTCGTCAAGTATAACCCGAGTATTCTGCGTGTGCAAAACTGGCTTGCACCCGTTGTAGATGGACGTAGAGCTTATCACACCCGATCATCACGTGGTGTCTGGGCACGACGAACTTTGGCACTTGTGCATACTCAGGAAGAACACTTCTTGATAATTAGTGAGATATCATCTTATAATGCTACCGCCAATCAAAGCAAGATAAGATGCATAAAAAGATAAACATCACATGCAATCAATATAAGTGATATGATATGGCCATCATCATCTTGTGCCTGTGATCTCCATCTCCGAAGCACCGTCATGATCACCATCGTCACCGGCGCGACACCTTGATCTCCATCGTAGCATCGTTGTCGTCTCGCCAATCTTATGCTTCCACGACTACCGCTACCGCTTAGTGATAAAGTAAAGCATTACAGGGCGATTGCATTGCATACAATAAAGCGACAACCATATGGCTCCTGCCAGTTGCCGATAACTCAGTTACAAAACATGATCATCTCATACAATTTAGCATCATTTCTTGACCATATCACATCACAACATTGTTGGGTTTCGTAGTAATTTCAAAAAATTTCCTACGCACACGCAAGATCATGTGATGCATAGCAACGAGAGGGGAGAGTGTTGTCTACGTACCCACGCAGACCGACTGCGGAAGCGTTGACGCAACATAGAGGAAGTAGTCGTACGTCTTCACGATCCAACCGATCAAGCACCGAAACTACGGCACCTCCGAGTTCGAGCACACGTTCAGCTCGATGACGATCCCCGGACTCCGATCCAGCAAAGTGTCGGGGAAGAGTTCCGTCAGCACGACGGCGTGGTGACGATCTTGATGCACTACAGCAGCAGGGCTTCGCCTAAACTCCGCTACAGTATTATCGAGGAATATGGTGGCTGGGGGCACCGCACACGGCTAAGGAATAGATCACGTGGATCAACTTATGTGTCTATGGGGTGCCCCCTGCCCCCGTATATAAAGGAATGGAGGAGGGGAGGGCCGGCCCTCTCTATGGCGCGCCCTAGGAGAGTCCTACTCCCACCGGGAGTAGGATTCCCCCTTTCCTAGTCCAACTAGGAGTCCTTCCATGTATTAGGAGTAGGAGTCAAGGCAAGGGAAAAGAGGAGAGAAGGAAGGAGGGGGCGCAGCCCTCCCCCCTAGTCCAATTCGGACTAGGCCTTGGGGGGGCGCCCAACCTCTCCTATCTCTTTCCCCTAAAGCCCAATAAGGCCCATATACTCCCCGGCGAATTCCCGTAACTCTCCGGTACTCCGAAAAATACTCGGATCACTCGGAACCTTTCCGATGTCCGAATATAGTCGTCCAATATATCGATTTTTACGTCTCGACCATTTCGAGACTCCTCGTCATGTCCCCGATCTCATCTGGGACTCCGAACTCCTTCGGTACATCAAAATGCATAAACTCATAATAACTGTCATCGTAACGTTAAGCGTGCGGACCCTACGGTTCGAGAACAATGTAGACATGACTGAGATAAATCTCCGGTCAATAACCAATAGCGGGACCTGGATGCCCATATTGGCTCCTACATATTCTACGAAGATCTTTATCGGTCAAACCGCATAACAACATATGGTGTTCCCTTTGTCATCGGTATGTTACTTGCCCGAGATTCGATCGTCGGTATCCAATACCTAGTTCAATCTCGTTACCGGCAAGTCTCTTTACTCGTTCCGTAATACATCATCCCGCAACTAACTCATTAGTTGCAATGCTTGCAAGGCTTAAGTGATGTGCATTACCGAGAGGGCCCAGAGATACCTCTCCGACAATCGGAGTGACAAATCCTAATCTCGAAATACACCAACCCAACATGTACCTTTGGAGACACCTGTAGAGCTCCTTTATAATCACCCAGTTACGTTGTGACGTTTGGTAGCACACAAAGTGTTCCTCCGGCAAACGGGAGTTGCATAATCTCATAGTCATAGGAACATGTATAAGTCATGAAGAAAGCAATAGCAACATACTAAACGATCGGGTGCTAAGCTAATGGAATGGGTCATGTCAATCAGATCATTCATCTACTGAAGTGATCCCGTTAATCAAATAACAACTATTTATCCATGGTTAGGAAACATAACCATCTTTGATTAACGAGCTAGTCAAGTAGAGGCATACTAGTGACACTTTGTTTGTCTATGTATTCACACATGTATTATGTTTCCGGTTAATACAATTCTAGCATGAATAATAAACATTTATCATGAAATAAGGAAATAAATAATAACTTTATTATTGCCTCTAGGGCATATTTCCTTCAGAAACTTCATGGATGGCAAACCAGTTGCCGCGCTAGTGAAGGAACCCAAGGTTGAACCCAAACCCGAGACTAAGTGCTTATATTGTAAGGGAACAGTCATTGGTAGCGGAATTACCCCAAATGCATGGTAGATAAGAAGGCTGGAAACTTCAACAAAGTATATACGTGTTATTAATGTGTACCTCACTAGTACTCCTGGTAGCACCTGGGTATTGGATACCGGTTCAGTTGCTATTATTGGTGACTTGAAGCAAAAGCTACGGACTAAACGGAGACTGGCTAAGGGCGAGGTGACGATGTGTGTTGGAAGTGTTTCCAAAGTTGATGAGATCACCATGGCACGCTCCATCTGCCTTCGGGATTAGTATTGAACCTAGATAAATGTTATCAGGTGTCTACGTTGAGCATGAATATGATTAGATCATGTTCATTGCAATACGGTTATTCATTTAAGTTAGAGAATACTGGTTATTCTGTTTACATGAATAATACCTTTCATGGTTATGCACCCTATGTGAATGGTTCATTGAATCTCGGTCGTGGTAATACACATGTTCATGCCAAAAGATGTATAGTTAATAATGATAGTACCACTTTCTCGTGGCACTGCCGCTTAGGTCATATTGGCGTAAGATGCATGAAGAAACTCCATATCGATGGATGTTTGGAGTCACTTGATTTTGAATCGCTTGACACATGCGAGCCATGCCTCATGGGCAGGATGACTAAGACCCCGTTTTCAGGTACAATGAAACGGGCAAGTGACTTGTTGGAAATCATGCATGCTGATGCGTGTGATCCAATGAGAATTGAAGCGTGCGGTGGATATCGCTATTTTCTCATCTTCACTGACGATTTGGGTAGATATAGGTATATTTACTTAATGAAGCACAAGTCTGAAACGTTTGAAAAGTTCAAGCGATTTCAGAGTGAAGTTAAGAATCATCATAACAAGAAGATCATGTTCCTATGATCTGATCAAAGGGGATTTTTTTGAGCTATGAGTTTGGCAAACACTTAAGACATTGTGGAATTGTTTCACAGTTGAAGCCACCTGGAACACCATAGGGTAATGGTGTGTCCGGACGTCGTAATCGAACCTTATGAGATATGGTGCGATCTATGATGTCTCTTACCGATCTACCGCTATTATTTTGAGGTTATGCATTAGAGACAGCTGCATTCACTTTAGATAGGACACCATATAAGTCCGTTGAGACGACGCCGTATGAACATTGGTTTGGCAAGAAACCAAAGTTGTCGTTTCTTAATGTTCGGGGCTGCGATGCTTAAGGCTTCAGCCGGAGAAGCTCGAACCCAAAGCGGACAAACACATCTTCATAGGATACCCAAAGGTGACAGTTGGGTATACCTTCTATCTCAGATCCGAGGGCAAATTGTTTGTCGCTAAGAACGGGTCCTTTCTCGAGGAGTTTCTCTCGAAAGAATTGAGTGGGAGGAAGATAGAACTTGATGAGGTTGTCGAACCCTCACTTCAATCGGAGAGTAGTGCAACACAGAAAGATGTTTCTGTGGAACCTACGACTGTTGAAGAGGAAACTAATGATAGTGATCATGAAGCTTCGGATCAAGTTTCTATCGAACCTCATAGGTCGACAAGGATATGTACTACTCCTGAGTGGTACGGTAATCCTGTCTTAGATATCATGTTGTTAGACAACAATGAACCTACGAGCTATGGAGAAGCGATGGTGGGCCCGTATTCCGACAAATGGTTAGAAGCCATGAAATCCGAGATAGGATCCATGTATCAGAACAAAGTATGGACTTTGGTGGACTTGCCCGATGATCGGCAATCCATTGAGATAAATGGATCTTTAAGAAGAAGACGGACGTGGGCGGTAATGTTACCATCTATGAAGCTCGACTTGTGGGAAAGAGTCTTTTCACAAGTTCAAGGAGTTGACTACGATGAGAATTTCTCACCCGTAGCGATGCTTAAGTCCGTCGGAATCATGTTAGCATTAGTTGTATTTTTTGATTATGAAATCTGACAGATGGATGTCAAAAACAAGTTTTCTTACCAGTTTTCGTAAGAAAGAGTTGTATGTGATACAATCAAAGTTTTGTCGATCCTAAGGATGCTAAAAGGTATGCTGGCACCAGCGATCCTTCTATGGACTAGAGCAAGCATCTCGGAGTCAGAATATATGCTTTGATGGAGTGATCAAAGCTTTTAGGTTTATACAATGTTTGCTAGAAACTTGTATTTACAAGAAAGTGAGTGGGAGCACTACAACATTTCTGATAAGTATATGTGGATGACATATTGTTGATTTGAAATGATGTAGAATTTCTCGAAAGCATAAATGGTTGTTTGAAGAGTGATTTTCAAAGGAAGACCTGGATAAAGCTGCTTACATATTGGGCATCAGGATCTATAGAAATAGATCAAGACGCCTGATGATACTTTCAAAGAACGCACACCTTGACATGTTTTGAAGGAGTTCAAAATAGATCAGTCAAAGAAGGGGTTCTTACCTGAGTTGTAAGGTGTGAAGTTGAGTAAGACTCAAAGCTTGACCATGGCAGAAGAAAGAGGAAGGACGAAGGTCGTCCCCTATGCTCTTGTCATAGGCTCTATATGGTATGCCATGCTGAGTACCACACCTGGTGTGTGCCTTGCCACATGTCTGGCAAGAGGGTACAAAAGTGATCTAGGACTGGATCACCAGATAGCGGTCAAAATTGTCCTTAGAGGAATAAGGAAATGTTTCTCAGTTATGGAGGTGATAAAAAGTTCGACGTAAAGAGTTACGTCGATGCAAGCTTAACACCTATCCGGATAGCTCTGAGTAGAGATACTAGATACGTATAATGGAGCAACAATTTGGAATAGCTCCAAGTGGAACGTGGTAGCAGCATCTACGATATGACATAAAGTTTTGCGAAATACATAGGGATCTGAATATGGCAAGACCCGTTGACTACAACCTCTCTCACAAGCATAACATGATCAAACCCAGAACTCATTGAGTATTAATCACATAGTGATGTGAACTAGATTAGTGACTCTAGTAAACTCTTTGGATGTTGGTCACATGGCGATGTGACCTGTGAGTGTTAATCACATGGCGATGTGAACTAGATTATTGATTCTAGTGCAAGTGGGAGACTGTTGAAAATATGCCCTAGAGTCAATAATAAATTAGTTATTATTATATTATATTTCATTGTTCATGATAATCGTTTATTATCCATGCTAGAATTGTATTGATAGGAAACTCAGATACATGTGTGGATACATAGACAACACCATGTCCCTAGTAAGCCTCTAGTTGACTAGCTCGTTGATCAATAGATGGTTACGGTTTCCTGACCATGGACATTGGATGTCGTTGATAACGGGATCACATCATTAGGAGAATGATGTGATGGACAAGACCCAATCCTAAGCCTAGCACAAGATCGTGTAGTTCGTATGCTAAAGCTTTTCTAATGTCAAGTATCATTTCCTTAGACCATGAGATTGTGCAACTCCCGGATACCGTAGGAGTGCTTTGGGTGTGCCAAACGTCACAACGTAACTGGGTGGCTATAAAGGTACACTAAGGGTATCTCCGAAAGTGTCTGTTGGGTTGGCACGAATCGAGACTGGGATTTGTCACTCCGTGTAACGGAGAGGTATCTCTGGGCCCACTCGGTAGGACATCATCATAATGTGCACAATGTGACCAAGGAGTTGATCACGGGATGATGTGTTACGGAACGAGTAAAGAGACTTGCCGGTAACGAGATTGAACAAGGTATCGGGATACCGACGATCGAATCTCGAGCAACTATCGTACCGATAGACAAAGGGAATTGTATACGGGATTGATTGAATCCTTGACATCGTGGTTCATCCGATGAGATCATCGTGGAGCATGTGGGAGCCAACATGGGTATCCAAATCCCGCTGTTGGTTATTGACCAGAGAGTTGTCTCGGCCATGTCTGCATGACTCCCGAGCCCGTAGGGTCTACACACTTAAGGTTCGATGACGCTAGGGTTATAGGGAAAGTATGTACGCGGTTACCGAATGTTGTTTGGAGTCCCGGATGAGATCCCGGACGTCACGAGGAGTTCCAGAATGGTCCGGAGGTAAAGATTGATATATAGGAAGTATGGTTTTGGCCACCTGAAGTGTTTCGGGCATCACCGGTAGTGTACTGGGACCACCGGAGGGGTCCGGGGGTCCACCGGGAGGGGCCACGGGCCCCGGAGGCCTACATGGGCCAATAGTGGGAAGGGACCAGCCCCTAGGTGGGCTGGGGCGCCTCCCACCAAGGCCCAAGGCGCCTCCTAGAGGGAAGGAGGGCAAACCCTAGGGCAGATGGGCCCTAAGGCCCACCCCAAGTGCGCCTCCCCCTCTCCCCCTTGTGGCCGCCACCCTAGATGGGATCTAGGGCTGCCGCACCCCTTGGGGTGGGAACCCTAGGTGGGGGCGCAGCCCTCCCTCTCCCCCTATATATAGTGGAGGCAAAGGGGCAGCCCAACACACGAAGTTCTTCCCCTGTTGGCGCAGCCCTACCCCTCTCCCTCCTCGTCTCTCGTAGTGCTTGGCGAAGCCCTGCTGGAGTCCCGCGCTCCTCCACCACCACCACGCCGTCGTGCTGCTGCTGGAAGGAGTCTTCCCCAACCT
Organism: Triticum urartu; assembly: GCF_056163025.1. Classification (NCBI taxonomy): domain Eukaryota; kingdom Viridiplantae; phylum Streptophyta; class Magnoliopsida; order Poales; family Poaceae; genus Triticum; species Triticum urartu. Next base: position 747,001,199 of record NC_141879.1, on the reverse strand, counting down.
CTCCTTCTCCCCTTGCTGGATCAAGGCGTAGGAGACGTCACCGGGCTGCACGTGTGTTGAACGCGGAGGCGCCGTTGTTCGACGCTTAGATCGGAATCAACCGCGATCTGAATCGCTACGAGTACGACTCTTTCATCCGCGTTCTTGCGACGCTTCCGCTTAGCGATCTACAAGGGTATGTAGATGCACTCCCCTTTCCCTCGTTGCTAGATTACTTCATAGATTGATCTTGGTGATGCGTAGAAAATTTTAAATTTCTGCTACGATCCCCAACAACATGGTCATAGATAACAAGAGCAAGCCCACAACGATCATGCCACAATTACCTTTGGACATCTCCGTGACCCTCCTCAGCAATGTGGCCCACTTTGGATTCTTAATGTGCATTGGAGTCCGTTACCAAGTTAACAACGTAATAAGTAGTTTTTTGAGGATTATGCTTTCATCGCGTTTTGAAACAGGCAACATCTAGTAGTTTTTTGAGGGTTGATATAGCTAGCCATGCCATTGGACGTTCTATCCACGGATGGTGGGGCATGCAGGGCAGTGAGGAGTACGGAATATGCCAAGCTTGATCCATTCTTCATGATGGTAGACTGTTCTTCTTCATATTCAACAAGCATAAAAAAAATAGCATCAAGAATAGCCAACAAAAGTCTATTATTTCTCAACACCTAAAAATTAGCTCCGATTAAACAGCACAGTCATCTTCTTGCCGTCTTCTGTAATTTCTTGCCATTAACAGCAATGTGGCCGTACCGGATTCAGAGAGCTGTATGCACTCCAACTCCATGATGCGGTTTTAGGAGCATCTGCTAGGACAAACACTTCGGCAAAAACCCTAATCAGAAAAACTACTCCACATCACAATATACATTAATTCAGTCTAACACATGGTAATTGATTTTGGATTAGAACATATGAAAACTGCAACAATCCTACCAGTATTACAACATGTCTAGTAAGTTGATGGCCTAATGCTATCCAGCTCCTCTACAACTAACGCAAACTGGACCCATGTAATACAGATGGCGTGAGTTACACACGCTCTAAAAGTTGATCACCCCTCACCCATACAAGATCACAAGAGGCGTCTCATGGTGTCATCCTCTAATCCATGCATTGGCAACGTAATCGAAGCTGTTAGAAAGACACCACTCCCTTATGACTTTCATAATGTTCAACCTCCATCACATACTCGGCGAGCTCCTGCTACAAGGCGTTATTCATCGGTGCTTGTGAAGACCCACACTGGCGGCTCACATCGAGACCCTGGGTGCCTCTTCGCGTCAAGTTCTTCCTATGGCTGGCCATGCAAGACCGTTGTTGGACCGCGGAGCGTCTAGCCCGTCACGGTCTACCGCATGAGGAGGCATGTGCACTATGTGATCAAGAAATGGAGACCATGCAGCATCTCCTAGCAGGCTGCTCATTCTCTCGACAAGTATGGCACGAGATCCTCGGTTGGGTTCGCGCCTCGGTCAACCTCCCCAACCCCGACACGCCCTTCCAGACTTGTTGGAGCTCTTCCCACGACCACACGCCAGCCTCCATGTGCAAGGGTCTGTCCTCCCGCATCATACTGACGGCATGGTGGCTCCGGAAAACACCACAATGGATGCATCTTTGATGGAGCCAGACCATCGATCACCCTCATCTCCGATACCATCAAGGACGAGACGCGCCTATGGGCTAAGGCGGGCTCTAACGGGTTACAAAACATCATCCCCAGCGTGTAATTCTTAGTTTTGGTTTTGGGGCTGGGCAACCCCCTTGATCTAGTCTACCCCTACACTTGTGCACCATGCCTCTAGTGTACATGGCCTTGTAAGCGTTGCAACCACATACTTGTACTCTTCTTCTATCAATGAAAAGATACACAGCTTGCGTATTCACAAAAACAAAATAATGTCCAACCTTGCCACGCAACTCTCTTGCTACTTTCAAAAAAATATTTGTGGTCCTCACAAGCTCCATCCAAGTGAAGGAATTCAACACGATTTTTCTTCCCCTCATCCGACATAATAATCCAGCGGCTAGCCAAGAACATTATCTTCACAAGGAACTCCACTGCTACAAAGGAAGCGTTGCAGCCTACATACACCGCAGTCGCCGTGGATGACCCTTCATTCATCATCAACCAAAGAAGCATTGTCTTCTTCGCCCCACGATCTCCAAATCCACGACTAATGGCAGAAAGCCTGTCACCATTTATTCTCGACGACATTCGAGATCACCCTTCCCCACATCAACAGGAGCCTCAAGGTAGGAGAAGGGCTTCCACTCATCATCACATCTACCTACATTGGCCTCATGAACACATCCACTAACAGTGATGTGACGAATTGGTTTGCCGTCGTGGAGTGGGACGGTGGTGGATCATAGTGTGGACGAGTAGGGGGCAAATGCCCCCCCCCCCCTCTTAATGTTTGCTCTGCCTAACAAGTGTTCCAACTAGGTATTTCTCGCTCCTTCCCTACTAATATGTTCCTTTTAAAGTCATGACTCCGCTACTAGAGTGAGACACTGTTAAACAAGACTACAACCTCGGCTATAACCATGTTAGTTTTGATGTCAACGGCGTTCACTCCTCTGCGACGCCTCCCCCGCTTCCTTGTTTTTCCATCTCAACGATGGGACGATGATATCTTACATTTGTGTGGATCGACTTCAATATCACCTCGCGGATTATCTTACTACACATGGTCACAGATAACAAGAGCAAGCCCACCACGATCATGCCACAATTACCTTTGGACATCTCCGTGACCCTCCTCAGCAATGTGGCCCACTTTGGATTCTTAATGTGCATTGGAGTCCGTTACCAAGTTAACAACGTAATAAGTTGGAACATGGTAGTGGAGCGGCTTGACGACCGCTCCAAGAAGACCCGTCTGCCTAGCTAAAAGATAGTAAACATCGTTGACTTCCCTGCACCACGGACCTACACTCGGCCTTTTTGTGTTGTTATGATATCCATAATGAAGAAGAGGAGCAACAAGGTTGGGACCGCCCATTGATCCAAGGAACGTCATGGGGGTGTTGAAGGTGTTATAGTAGAAAGAGCTTAACGATCTGACCATGAACTTTGATGAGCGATGAGGCTAGGACAGTGAGGGTCGTCCCCTCCGCCCGATGCTCCTATCGATGATAGTGGAGCATCTTGACGATCACTCCAGGAAGACTGGTATGTCTAGGGATCGCAATTCGCTTGCCCTATGTGGTCGCCATTGTAATGCTCCAGCTTTTCATTGTCATTCCTATATTCATAAAGAAGAGGAGGAGCAAGGAACAACAAGGTCAGGGCACCATTGACCCGAGGAGCATCACAAGGGACGGGACGGGGAAATGATGCTTGGATGGGAAGGGTTTGAGTACGACACAACAGTGTGGTTGTCACTGGGAGAGAAGCTGGTACAAACGCCCTTGATTAGAAGTGTACATATACGCTTCGTGCTTTGCTCATGCGACACCTCCTCCACCTGGGGTGAAGGTAAAGGTTGAAACAGTACGTTCTCGCAACAACGGTGATGACGTCATCGTGCCCTTGGCAACTCCGGACAAAGCTAATACGTAAAGTAAATAAAAAAGGAGTGAGTACATACGCAAGTCATTATTGCTGGTCACACTTCTCACAAAGCTTCTTGAACCCCATACTGCAGGTGGGCATAACCCTCCTTTATCTTCCTTTTTATCCAACTCAACGCAAATGTGACGTGGCAACTCTTAGAGCAACTCCAACGGGCCGACCCAAATAGAAGGCACATTTGTCCTTTTTTATCTATTTGGGTCGGCCGCCCGTCCGGCGTCCGCCAATTTTGCATTTGGGTCGGCATTGCGCCCAACGCGCCGACTCATTTCATGTCCGCATTCAACTTTTTTTAAAGGCCCGCGACCGATCATGCCAGCGGCCATGTCTCATGCCGGCACCATGCCAACGCCGGCATACAATGCCGGCTTCAGAAAATATCATCACAGTTCATGCTGGCGCACTCGCCAGCCGGCCGACACACATGCCAGCACACAAAAAAGGGGTGGGACTTGAGTTCGACCATGCCGTGGTCATGCGGGCACACCTGCCAGCATACAAAAAGATGGCGCTCGCTGCCATAGATCACTCGTCGTCGAAGTTGAGCATGTCGGCCTGCATCTTCTTAAACCACGACCTCTTTCTTGGCAACACGGTGTTGAGATCCACCTTCATGATCTCCACCCCGGCCATCATGCTCGCAAGAGCCACTTCTTTCACCTTGGTCTTGGCGTTGGCGGCCTCGATCTCTAGCAACTTGGCTTGCTTCTCCGCCTCTAGCTCGAACATCTTGGCTTGCTTGTCGGCGTCCAGCTCAAGCCTCCCCCTTTGGATCTCCATGAAAGCATCCATTTGCTCCGTCTTGAAACGCCGGTGCTCCTCCTCCCTTGAGTCCTTCTTATTCATCATGCCGCCCACGCTTGCGATCAAGGCATTGGTGGTCGCATCTCGCTGTCCTCCTTCTTGGAGTTGGTCTTCCCCCACGGCCGTGCCGGCACGCCCTCCCCAACATCCTCCACGGCTTTCTTCCCCCGCACGACTTGAGTGCGGCATATTGCGCCTTGAACTTCTCCTCGTCCTTGATGACTCGATAGCAATGGGAGAGGTTGAAGCACTTGTCATTGTGTTGAACCTTGAATGCCTCCAAAGCTTGAAATGCCTACAAAATGTTTCCATGCAAGCATATGGGCAAGTGATATGCAAATGAACACGCAAAGGATGAACTTGATGACACAAAAGAGGGCTGCTTGCTAGTATACCATGTCTTGCATGCCGATGCCGCTCACGGGGCGGGCTTTGACGCTCTCAAGAGTAGCGCAAAACTTGTCGCACTCTTGTTGGATCACCCTCCACCGCTTGGAAATGGAGACCCACCCGCGCATGCTCACAAATTGGTAAGGCGGAAACTTCTTGCACTCATGAAACTCTCGGTGAACACGAATCCAAAAGGTTGAATGCTTTTGCTCGGCGCCCGTATTGGGGTCTTGTCCAATGTCTTGCCAACACATGCAAAGAAGCTTGTCCTCGGCCGCCGTGTACGCCTTCGTGCGCTTGCTCTTGCGCTTTGGCTTAGGACCGGCAGCTTGGTTCGCGAGCTCGTCCTCGAACAAAGGCTCCAATTCGATGTCGCACTCGTCCTCTTCCTCTAGCCCGTAGTCGTCCGGGAACTCGTGGTGGATGGGGAAGCCGTCCAGGTCGATGCCGACCTGATCACGCATGAAGGCCGCCTGATCGGGATCATAGCCAGCGGCCAGCGTGAACGCCCCGCGGCCGTCCTAGCTTTGTGTCTCGTCGGGATCGTAGCCAGCGGCCGGCGCACCGCCCTCGAAGATGAGGTTATTCATGTAGTCCTCGTCGACAGCGGACGATATTTCCTCGAACAGGTTGCGGGCGCTCGGGAGCACGGCGGCCGGCATCTGCCGCGCGCGTTTCCTCGCGCCGCCGGATGACGAGCCACCGGCTACCGGGGTGGCATTGAGGTCGATGGGCACGGGCGCGGGCGTGGAAGGCGCGACCACGCTCACGTCGGGCGAGCACTCCCCGGAAAGGCGGGAGGCCTGCGGGTAGACGTGGAAGCCGGGGATCAGGTTGCAAGCTGACGCGCGGAGCGAGTCGGGCAGCACCATCCGAAGAAACGCCGACGAGCCGGTGCTGGCCACGGCGACGGCGGCTTGGACGAGGCCGTGCTGGCTAGGGTTTAACCCTAGCATGTAGAGCGCCTCCCTCGTTGCCGCCGCGACGCAGGCGTTGGTGACCTCCTGCTGCGCGGCGGCAATGACGGCCGCCTGCGCGGCGACCTCATCCCTCGCGTCCGCGGCGTGCCTTCGGCCCTTCCTCTTGGCCGACTCCCTTGCCCGTTGTTCGGGTGTCAGCGCCTTCTTTGGCTTGGTCGCGGCGGCAGTCTTGCGCGGGGCACGAGGATTGTCTTTCCCGGAGAGGGCGGCGGGGTCGGACGAGGCGAGGGAGGCGAGGCCGGCGGCGGCAGCGTCGAGGTCAATGGCGTCGTCCATGGCTCGTTGGGGCGGGAGCGCGTGTGAGTGGGAGTGTTTTTGGCAAAAAGGGTGGGGAAATTATGATGGTTGCCACCGACCAACGGGCCCGGGGGAGGAGTAGGCGCGCGCCGTCCGTCTCCTGCCCGCGCCGACGCAAATCAGGCTCAAAATTGGGCCGGAAATGGGTCACCATGCGGACGCCAAGCGGACATTTGGGTCGGCGCGTTCAGCCGCCTTTTTTGTCCGTGCCGACCCAAACAGACGGCGGCGGACGAAATGAGTCGCCCCATTAGAGTTGCTCTTACAACCTGTTTATGTCACTCTAATATGTCACCCTTACTGCCTTACACCCCGTTTACGTCACTTTATTATACTTGCTCTAAACGTGACCCAGCGTGCGGCTCGTTGTACTCTCACAATTTGCACACAGAAGGAACATTGCGAGCACAGAGGGCGGGCAGAAGGTAGCGCAAAAGATGAGGTTGCCATCTGGCAAGTTATTCCTCCATGGCCACCTGCTCTTGCCATCCAAGCAGAGCCTAGCATAAGCATCGCTGAAGCTTATGGACCTTGAATTTATCAGCACAACCTCGCAACGATTTCTGCTCCTGTTATTACAACAAACAAACATGTCTAGCGAATTATATCTCGCAATTTCTACTCCTATTACAACCCGCGTGGGCCGGGATCGGATTCCTGCGGTACACATGGAGTGAGATGCTCTAGTATTTGTACATCAACAAACAAACATTTTTTCACACTGCTAAGCTAAAAAGAGCAAACACACTCACTCTATGCACGCTGCTCTACTACACACGCCAGGGAGGATGGGAGGGTCGCTCATCCCCGATCCACCATTTCCACGGCATGTCAGATCTGAGCACTCCTTACCCGGCCCAGTCGTCATCGCTATCATCGTCCTCCTCCTCGCCCATGTCGTCGTCCTGTAATGCCGCTGCGATTAGGTACATACGCCAGGAGGCACAGTAACTTGATGTATAGCGCGCGCGTGCACACACACACAATAACAAACAAAAAACATAAAACAGGGGGCAGATACGGGCCCTTCCCATCATCTGCCTCATGCGTCACACATGTAATTTCCTCTAGAGCAGAAGCCGACAAGAGTCAGTTAGTTACCTGATAGGATTCATCAGAGAGCTCCTCGTCTACCTGTGACACGAAACGGAAACACAACTCCTTCAGCTTCACAGGCATGCACACATTTTGGCACACAAAATATGTTATAAGTTCCAAAAAGTAGTACCTTTGCCTTTTTCTTTTTCCTGGATCCGCTTGCTACATTTTTCATGCAATAATATATTAAAGAGTCAGTCAGTCAGTCAGTCATACACCATGAATATATACAATTTCCAAGGGAAAACTGAGAGCAAGAGGTATGCTGACAAAATGAATATATATCGTCTGTCACGCACCACAAAAATGACTTCTTCCCCAACCCCTGGCACCGCTAGTGAACAAGCTTTACCCATGAAACTCTTTAATAAAAGACTTAACTGAACTGATAGCACCTATCACAACATGGAAGTGGCTTCTTCACCAGGTGTTGGCCCAAAAATAAAAGTATGATAAACAAGACTTTAGCCCCGCAAAAGGTTCCATATTTTTTTAATGTATCTCATAGGAACACCGCAAGTCTTCCGTATTTAGCAGTAAACTTCATCAATATAAAAAGCACAGCGATCCATTTTATTTCTAACATGTTCTCGGTGCTAACTTAACACACAATGAGTGACAGACATTAGAAACCCAAAATGGTTTGACAAATAGCTTCAAGTTTTAAAGCTTCTCAATACAGAGCCTTTGGCATGTTCCAGTTTTGACTTAACACACAATGAACGGCAAGTCATTAGAAGCCCAAATGGTTCAACAAATAACTTCAGGATTTAGAACTCCTCTATACAGAGCTTTTGGCTTGTTTCAGGCCTAATCTTCTCCAGCAAGAATGGCCCACAGAAGGTTAGACCAAATTCTCACAGTAAAGTTTGTATTATAAGATAAAAACAGACTTGGTTTGGTACTGTATTTAAGTGCCTTCTATTTCTGGACATTGCAGCACTAACAAATGTATCCATCCAATAGTCAACTCTATCTTCATTTATACAAAATGTCAAATATACCAGTTACCTTCGTTGATACAAAGGCAAAGCAATCCGTTTTAACTCTATTGTTGATTCATAATTATGTCGCAACAGGCATTGAGCGACAGATTTTAGAATCCAAAATAGTTCAACAAATAGTTTCATCTTTCAAATCAACTCTGTAGAGCCTTTTTGGCTTCTAATTTTTTTCCCCGAGAATGGACTTAGAAGCTTAGAACAAATTCTTACACTAAAGCTTGTAATATAAGATGCTTCTCACAACAGACTTGGTTCTTACCTTCCTTCTTTGCTGCTGACTGTTTTCCCTTTGGGGTTCCTCGCTGCTTCTTAGCAGGAGCTGCATCATCATCCTGTAACATCGTTGTGATTGGTTAGGTAGGCCAAGAGGCACAAATAACATCATCATAATGAAAAGAGCAACACATAAACAAGGGGTCCAAACACGGGAGCGCTGAGACCATCAGATGTCTTTGCAATCATGTCCATATGAGTGAAATCTGGCATGTAATTTCCTCTAGAACAAATATTGGTAAGAGGACGATTTTGCAGTATCACAGCTGATTAAGTCACCTGAGAGGGATCACCCGAGAGCTCTTCAATTTCATCTTCTTCTACCTGTGACACAAAATGGAAAAGGCGGAAGGCCTTCAGTTTCACAGGTACGCATTCAGCAAAGAAAACAATGAGCAGCATTTTAAATAAAAAATCACTGCTAATTGTCGTTAAAATACTCATCTATTAAAGTAAAATGACCAATATTAAAGTTCCAAAAAGTACCTTTGCTTTTTGCTTTTTCTGAGATCCACTTGCTGCATTCATGTAATATACAGGTCAGTCATATACCATGAATACTACCAGTAATGCAATTTTATAAGGGAAAAAAAGAGCAAAAGTTAAGCTGACAAAAGAATAGATTACAGGCCACTAACACACACTAAAGTGAGTTTTCTCCAAGCCCTGGCACGGTAGCGAAAAATTCTAGACTGGCTTTGCCCATGAAGGTTCTAAAAGAGTAATTGACAGCACCTCTCAAAACATGGAACTGCCTTCTTCACAAAGCCTTGCCGCCACTAGTAAAAGTATTTTAAACAAGCCTCTCCACGCCCCCCCCCCCCCCCCCTCCCTCTGAAGTTATGCTAACTAATAACTAAAACAGTGTGTGATAAAAGAAAAACCGCAAGTCTTTTTGATATACCAGGTAGCTTCATTAATATAAAAGCACAGGAATCCACTTTAATTCCAACATATTCAGAGTTCTAACTTGACAGCCAATTAATGACAGACTTTACAAACCAGGAATGGTTCAACAAATAGCTTCAACCTTTATAACTCCTCTATATAGAGCCTTTCGCTTGTTTGAGGTCTAACCTTTTGCACTAGGAGTGGCCATAGAAGCCTGGACCAAATTCTCACACTAAAGCTTGCAATATAAGTATCGTAAACAATATATGGCAGACTCATGAAACCCCAAACGGTTCATCAAATAGTTTCAAAATTTTAAACTCCTCTATATAAAGGCATTTGGCTTGTTCGAGGCATAGTATTTTTCACCAAGAATGGCCTTCAGATGCTTAGACCAAATTTTCACAGAAAAGTTTCAAATGTTAAAACTCCACTAAATAGACATTTGGCTTGTTTGAGGCCTAGTCTTTTCCACCAAGAATGGCCTCCAGAAGCTTAGAGCAAATTCTCACAGAAAAGTTTCTCATATAAGATGTTTCTGACAACAGAGTTTGCTACTGTATTTAAGTGCCTTCTCTCCCCAGCCTTTGGTACCACTAACATAAATGTATCCATCCAAAATAGGCCCTTAACCCAACATAGTTTCATATTTCAAATCTAATCCATGCAGTGCATTTGGCTTGTCTGGGACCTAATATTTTCCACTGAGAATGGTCTTACAAGCATAGACCAAATTCATACACTAAAACTTGAGCTTTGTAACAACAGACTTGCTTTTGGTACAGTACTTACCTTCCTTCTTCGCTGGTGACTGTTTTTTCGTTGGAGTTGCTCGCGGCTTCTTAGCAGCAGGACCTACAAGACAGTAACAAAAATTGGAGCTTTCTCACGAAATACGATAAAATTTCAGGAACCTAGGAACGTAGAGTATGACGACCTTTTGTAGCTGGAGATCCTTTAGGACTTCTTGTAGTTGTAGGTCTCTGAAATATAAATCTTTTTGTCAAATGCCGAGTTTAATTTTTTGATATTAAGACAGCCAAACAGATAATGTTCATCAGAAGAGAGGGGATACAAGAACTAAAACTAGAGTTCACCTTCGTAGATCCAAACAAAAAACACCTTTTATCAAAAGAAAACTACAAATCTAAGAGGCTTTGCACTTTCACCTTTTTTTCTTCTGCTTTTTTAAACATGGTAGACAAATTAGCCTGAACAAGTGGTTGCTTCTTGATAGAAAGAGACTCTGCTGGAGAATCTTCAGGTTTAATGTCTTCACTTGGGATTTCCTCCTTAATGTCTTCACCTGGGATTTCTTCCTTAATTTCTTCAGTCTTCATCTGCCGCGAATGTAGAAAGCATAATAAGTACGGAAGTCCTCAACGAAAGAAAGATTTGTACTGTTACCTTCTCATCCAAGTCCTCAGCAAACTCAATCTCAGTGTCACTTTCAGCCGAATCTCCTCCAGCGAGCTCTGCGAACCTGTATAAAGTGCCAAAGAATTTGTCAAGTACTTTGGAGGAAAGAAAAACATAGATCACAGAATAGCTATAGAATGGGAGCAAACAAATCCTTCCAGGAGTCTATTTCCTGGCAACTAAGCAAACTAGAGCCGCCTAGCACATTTCGGTCACTTGCTAAAACCAACAACAAATGTTGGAAGAGACTTACTTGAAGGTCTTCCCAGCAGTTCTGGCAGATTTCCTAACAGGTGTATCACTCGTAGTCTGCGTGCCAATCTCATCCTTAACATCTGAATCCTCTGAATCGGCATCGGATTCATACTCTGGTGTGTGGGGCTCTGGTGTGCGGGGCTCTGCTGTGCGGGGCACAGCGGCCTGCTTTCTGGGTTTATTTACTGTAACTACCTCGCCACTGGCAGCACCTGCCCCGCCTTTAAAATCAACATCTTCCGCAGCCTAGCAAAACGAAGAATCATACGCAAAACCCAATTGCATCAGAGAGGAGCAGAAAACATAGACGGACGGGTTGCTATGCATACAGCATACACACATACATTCTGCATCTCTTTCGGAAACTCGAGTTTGAGCTCGTCGGGGTTCTCCTCCTTCGTCCCGACCCACCAGGCTTCGGAAAACACAATCTGCCAAGAGATTGACAATTTCAGGACAGATTTAGTTCCTTCGACGACCGAATTGGAGTACTTCAGCTAAACAATTGGGAATGAGCATAATGTAAGTTGGAGCTTTGGGTGAAAGGCTGACAGACCATGCTCTCGAAGACGTCCTCGCAGGCGACGCCCTTGGCGGATCTGGTCATCTGCAGCGTGAGGTACTTGTTCTTGGGGTACACGTGCGTGCCCAGCAGCTTCATCCTCCCCTGCGACCGACCGACCGGCCGAGACAAAGATCCAAGCTTGCATCACAAAATTCATGGAAAAAGCTACAGAATTCGACGGACGGATGGCATTTGGGGGCCGGGGGAACCTGCGGGAACTCGAGGTAGAGGACGGGGTTCTTGGTGCCGAGGTCGGCGAGCTCCCCGACGCGGCCGCCGGCGGCGACGGGCGCGAGGAGGCCGGGGAAGGAGAATAGGAAGCGGCCTCTGCGCTGGCCCCGCGGCCGCACGATGTCGCGCCCCTGCAGCCGCGCCACGGCGCCGGACGGCGGCAGCGCCGCCCGCGGCGCCGCCGGCTCGCCGCGCTGCAGCAGGCCCTTGGAGAAGGCCAGCGACCGCAGGCGCCTCCGCTCCTCCGCCTCCGGGCCGGCTGCCGCAGCCGCGGCCGGCTTCTTCGCCACCATCCCCGGCCGCCGCGCTGGCTAGGGTTCAGGCGGGATCTGAGATTTTTTTTTTTTCAGAGAAGCGTAGACGGAGACTGATGAACTTGTGAGCGGCGAGACGAAGGAGACGGCATCCAAATGGGCCGAAAAAAACCAACTGGGCCGCATCATGTCGAGCCCAGTTAGCTGGCCTGCTACAGCGCTACGGACGCTTCAAGCCCAAGTATAGTGTATGCATGAAATCGTATCCCACTCTCTTTTTTTCTTCATGAAATCGTATTCTCCCTATCTAACAAATATACAGACAATCAGATATGCAGAAAAAAAGGTCTGCATCTTTTTAAAACATATTGTAGAAAATATTCATGTGCCGCAAAAGAGTCCACCTATCTCAAAATAAAAAAAAAGTTCTTGTACATCAAAAACTTATTTTTTTTAAACATAATTTTTCATGAGAAAAATAGATAATCTTCATATGTGCCAAGGATTTTTTCATGTTTTCAAATATATTTGTGTGTTTCAAATAGTGTTAATGTATGTATCTCATGTAAAAATATTCATGAATTTGCCCCGTACATGTATGCATAATGAGAGTGTTGATCATTTATTCTTGAAATGTTCCATGGCAAAAATGATGTAGAATATTATTCAATATGCTTTTGATATAAAATAAGTACCTAACAGTACCCAGGATTTGTTTGGTGTTTGGTTGAAACAGTTTGGGAAAATGGAAAAATCTCTAGTGGCTGTAGGGATTTCATCAGTTTTCAGGACTATTTGGAAAATTAGAAGCAATGTGGTTTTTGATAAGTAAAAGATATGTAATCCTTGTATATCTGTTAACATGATGATAAAAATGTTACATGATTGGCTCGTGATGCAGATAAACCCAAGAAGTCAAAGAATAATGGCGGAGGGCATAAGAAGAGTTGAGCAGATTGCGGGGACATCTTTCGAGGTTAGAACAACTTAATGTTGATTTTTCTTTTCTCTTTCTCTTTTCTACAATACAGGCTTTCCATAAGGTGGTCCGCAGCTGGGCCTAAAAGAAATTCATGATTGCATGGTAGGTAGAGCTGTATGATCTGGCGGCATTCACTTTCTGTGCTCCTTTGTCCATTTGAAAATAATGTTGGTAGGTTTTGTCATAAGGTCAGCATAGCTAAATAGTATGGAGAATGTCGTAGTGCAAATCTGTTCTTCCAGGGCCCATCTCATTCTTTTGAAAAGAACTAGTTTGAGAGATCGAGAATATCAAATGGATCATGCTTGCTGCATATTATATTTTTAGAACTTTTATGACTGAAGGAAGGAGGACTGACTACTTTAATCATATGGAGAGGGTTCCTGACAGTCTCGAGGCCTTAGCTTGGGTTGCGCTCTTTGGAAAAGATTGTGGATAGTGAAATTGCTTCATTGGCTTCGATTTTGAGTCTCGTCAAAGTTATATAAGTTTGTCCCCTGATTTCCTTTTATTTTCCTCTGTAAGGCATGAGTTTCTCAACAACACATGTTGAAGAAAGTTGGCACATGTTAACCATTTGTAGACCATGAAATAGCTTTTACTTTTCTTCAGGGTATATATCCTTGTCCTTGGTATCTGGTTATCTGCTGGTTGGGACTGGGTTTATTTGTATGGCTGCGGGAGAAGCCGGGAAGGTGGGGCTGAGCAGAAGGAGGACAGATCTATGGTGGTGATCTATTGTGGGGTGGGAGAAGGATCTGCGTGGGGAGAGTGGTATCTCGCATCTCTCTCGTAGTTTACGCTCGATTGATCAAGTATTGTCTTGTACAGGTATCATGAAATTAGACAAGTAGAAAATGACTATTTATCTTCCCTTGGCTCAATTAATTTGTAGCATTTTCTCTGTCTTTTATGATTGCCACCGACAACTTCGTTTGCATCAAATTTAGCATCAGTTTTCAAGTATTTTAGTCTCCCATTTTTTGGTGTATTGGTGTGAAACCCTCCCAAAGTTTTCAAGTATTTTAGTCTCCCATTTTTTGCAATATAGAAAGTCTCATGTTACATTTCTTCTGCAATCTTATTTATAGCCAGGATTGTAGTACATGTTCGGTTTAGTGCTCCTGGCAGCAATATTTAGTTGTTCGTATCTGCGGACCACAGTGCATGCATGGTTGGCGACCACCGCCTGGTGTGCGGTGTCAGGGCCGTCTCCAGGAATTCGAGGCCCAGTACGAAACACAAAATGGGGGCCCTAAAATTTGGGTGCATAGTTGTTACTTCATGTATGATTTGTCTGTTTTATTAACCAAAAATATAATATAGTGGCTTCAAGCACTACATGACTTGTAGTTTTACAAAGACAATAAAACAAAAGAAGACCAATCCTTAAATTTGAAATGATTGTCTATATTGAAAATCTTGGATGCGTGACAACATGAGCAAACAACAAATCCATGGATGAACCTACGTGTATGTACAGAAAAGATGATAACAATAATTATTATATGTATTAAAAAAAGAATGAGAACAGAGGGGAGCCTCCCCTCTGTCTTATTCTTATAAGAATAATAATACTTATTATTATAAGAATTCAATATAGTGTTTACAAGATGAACAGATGTGTAAAAATTATAATTATTCAATATATTGTTTGCCAACATAAATATGTAAAATATAAATATTCAACAGGAAAATGTAACATAAATTAGATAGGATTTTCCAAAATAAATTTGATAGGGTATTGGCTTAGGTACACCTAATTGATGAAGTAGTGGAATTAGTCAGTGTTATAGACTAGCTCTCCGCCAACGGCTGCTTCTGGTTGGCGCCTCTAGCCGTGAATGAGAAAAGACGTCTACACGCGAAACAACAGCTCTTGTTTTTCAGAAAAAATCCAAAAAAAGAGAGAGAAAGCAAAAACAGATCTCACGGGATTTGTAATTTTTTTTCCTTTTCGATTGAGGGGCTCACGGGGGTGTGCTTCGAGCGATCAAACCAGACAAATTCCAGCGACCAGCCCCAGAAGCCCAAAACTGGAAGCTGCAGCGCGACTAGGCCTACAAGGCCGAAATGAAAAGGCCCAAAATTGAGACTATACAGCAATGTGTGCCCAGAACTGGGGCCCCCTGGAATTTGGGGGCCCTGTGCGGTCGCACAGCCCGCACAGGCCCGTGGACGGCCCTGTGCGGTGTGCCCGCACACGCCGTGCCTCTGCCCTGAGCCCGGCTGCGGCTTCCTCGGCCCATAGTTTACGATTTCGAAGTGGCAAAAATTTCACTCACACTCGAAATGTAAGAAATTTCTGAAATTTTGAAATTTCAAAAATTGTTTCGGACAAATCACCGAAATTTTTGTTTGAATTCGAATTTTTAAAAATTTAAATATCTAGACAAAGTAAGGTGTAGTACAATGTTAACTGAAGTGCGTATGTAACCTGATGGTTCGCCCGTTGGTCAACAAACAGTTGGTCGTGGTTCAAATCTCGGCTAGGACGTAATTTTGCCAAAAATATATATTCGGTCCAAAATTAATGATAAGTTGGTGCATCATGAATCGAACTCTGGACCTAGTGATCGGAAGAAAACTGCCCTACCACTACCGGAAACCATGTTTATTCAAACTGATCCATGTTCCGTTTTACATGAAAATTGAAACCAACCAAACTTTCTTGAACGAAAGGCAAAAAATTCACCCCCCCCGCTCAAAATTGTCAAAATTTCTACGAAATTTTAAACTATGCCTCGGCCACCTTGCCGAGCGCCACCAGTCTCCCTTGACTGACATCGCCTACGAACGGGTCCATGCTGGAGCTGGAGGTCCAGATGCAGCCGGCACAACGGGGGCGGCTGTTCTTGTTGGCGGCGAGCAAGCACGGCATCATGGTGGTACAGGTGTAAGGTGTGGGTGGACGCGGACACCGACCACATAGACGTCCTGATGCTGGACGCCAAAGGTGAGGAGCTGCATCGTCCCGGGCATGGAGGCGGCCATGGACGCGGGCGGCAGGTACCTGCCAGTGTCGGCTGACGTGCCGCCGCAGGAATGAGGGGATCATCCTCCGTCTCCACATCAACAAGTAGGTCAAGGCGAGGAGGCCCGTTCCTGGGGTTGATGATTAGCTGGCCAGCTCGGGTTCTTTAGCTAATCTACTACTCCCTCTATGAAGTAATATAAGAGCTCCTATATTAGTTTAGGGAGGGAGTATATAGTATATATCTACCATGGCTGACATTGGTGATTTGGTAATGAACTAGCAGTGATCAAAGGTTGGGCTTTTGATTGATTCTTTCAATTGCAATGGTTGCCCATGTATCGCGTGCCAATGTGGTTGATCCCTAGCTACTTGGCACCTTGTACGGTCTTTATTTTTTTGAGAAAACTTTCAATCTATTCATCTTCAATAACGACAATACAACGAACACCATAAATACTAAAAATTACATCTAGGTCTGTAGACCACCTAACGACGACTAATAGCACTGATGCGAGCCGAAGGCGCGCCGCCGTCATCGCCCCTCCTTTGCCGGAGTCGAACCCAACTTGTTATAGTAGACAGTCAGGAAGTCATCGTGCTAAGGCCCTATAGGACCAACGCACCAGAACAGCAACCACCGCCGATAAACAATAATGTAGACTGAAAGGATCCAACCCTATGACACATGAATATAGACGATCAAAAACCAAATCCGAGCAATCCACCGAGGAAAGATCCGCAGGAGACACACCTCCATACGCCCACCAATAATGTTAGACGCACCACTAGAACGAGGGCTATGTCGGGAGACATTTATTCCATCTTCAGGGAGCTGTCGCCGTCTTGCCTTCCTGAACAGGACACAAAACCTAATAAATCTTAAAAAAACGACTAACAACGGAGCCCTCCCGCCAGCCCTTGCCAAGATCCAGCGCATCCCTATGGCCTTAGGGCCACTGGAGACGAGGCAGACCTGCGGCGGAGCCGGCAAGAGACACAAACCCTAGCATTTTTTAGAAGGGGCGGTGGCTGCGTGGCACCTTGTATGGTCTTGTTTGTTTGTGTGTGTGTGTGTGAAAACTGAATTTGTAGCAGCTAGCTAGCTAGCAGAAAGTCACACGTACGGATTTTACCCTTGACATGCACCTACGTTGCACCAGTAATTTGAGTTTGATTTGATAAAATAACACTACATAGTACAGCTAGCCAGGAAAGTGAAAGGGGCGCGTCTACCTGTCACGCCCCAATCACGAGTTAATGCAATCGTTGTCGACTTGACTCACAACTCTCACGTTTATATGGTGGAGGTCATGGTCGGCACACGAGTGATGAGGCAACACGACAATGGCAGCACTGTCGGCTGTTTGGATATATGGTAGCTAGGGCTGGGGGCTCCATGGTCCATGCATGCATTCATGGGTAGCGAGGGAGTGGACGGCAGCGGGTAGCGGCTCTTACCAGAAAAGATCGAGACGCGAGGAGAGCTGGGTGGGTGCCAGCGAGATATATACTGAGTTTAATTAGACAGAAAGAACAAGTGCATATGTAGTAGTAGAAGGAACAAGATGAGCTATCCACTATTGGATGGAGATCTAATGGTCCGAAAAAATTGGGTATGGGGAGGAAAAAAAATGTTCAGGTGTGGTATATAGACATGTCTTTCACAATACTTACCGTTTTACCATTCAAAGGCCCCATATACTTAATAAATGCACTTTTAAGAGTACACGAATTTTGTCTTACAAAGAGTACCCTTTTAGCTCATAGTGAATCTCATCTAATTAATTAAAGCAACACTCACACCAGTAATTAAAAGTATATAGAGAAAGGTTCTCTAACCTAGTGGTTAGAGCACTTGACTGGCATCAAGCAAACCTCACTGACTGTTGGCCTCTTGTTTTTTTTTTCAATAAAGAGTGGATTTTATTGGTTCAAAATGGAGCATCAAGAGGATACACTCATAGGAAACACACACCCAGCCTTTGCATAACTAGGATGCACACATTCAATACCAACACACACACACACACACACAAACATGCCAACAAATAGCAAAGTCATATACGACCAAAGCTATGTATGGGCGAGGAGAAAGAAAGAAAGCGATCAGATCCACGATCGATAAACTATAACAATGATCATATTTGCACCAACCATCTCATGACACCACATGAATGAGGAAGTTCTTCAACAGCAACGCCTTCAGAAAGGGAGCAATGCTCAAGCGCCGCCATCATCAGATCCAACCACCTAAGGCCAGAATCTATGTTTTCACGCTGAAGAACCACTATAAGCATATCCGAACAATGCCTTCAACAAGGTAACGACGTAAAAATATCATCATTGCTAGGTATTACCAACTCGGGTCAGACCTAGGCTTTCACCCCGGAGCTCAATCCCGGGTGCTCAAGTAGCACCACCATCAACGTTAGCCATGTGTTGTCGCCACCACTTTTTCTCGTCGCCGCCGCTGCACAACCTCCCCTTAATTTGCATAAGCCGTTGTCCATAGTTTGTGTTTCATCGCCAAAGCCAACCACCTAGTCTAGAGAGAGAAACCCTCACAAGAACCTTCGATGGTCCCTTCAATTCAAAGCGAGGTCACCGACGCGCTAAACAGACGACCCACCAGAACCGCCGCCTCCTTCCGATGTGCAACCGTGGTGATCGCCTTCAACGCGTCAGCCTGCCGCCACCCACCATGCGTGAGGGCCTCACCCAGCGAACACAAACAGCGACGAGGAGAGGATGCATGGTGGAGAGGGCGCTGAGGGCGTCGGCGTGCAGGCGTCGCTCGAGTCGCCAAGAGCAACATATGGCCGAACCGATTTCTTCGGGTGTCACGCAGTGCAAGAGGACGGCCAAGATCCTACTAGCCTGATGCACTGAAGTGCAAATTAAGCTAGCCTTCGGGTAGCGCTCGCATTCATTCAGGACGTGGATGTGTACTAGACCGGAACAACCAGCAGCAGCAACAGCTTCACGTCCAGCCCGCTTGCCCAGATCCAGTCACCGCCGTCCCTGCGCACTCCGCCATGCATCGCGGATCTGGAGCTGGCCTCTTGGTTTGCTGTCTTTTTTCCCCTACAATGAGCTTTGTCTCACAATCTAGCAAATAAACAGCCGAAGACAGTAGATCTGAATTGCATAATTCATGGATGGATTAATCTGAACAACCTTTCGCTGCCACGCCAGCGACATATGCTTAATTCCCTCCAAGTTCTAATATTTTACACTAAATGAAAGAAAAAGTCTATATCAAACACATGGAAGAAACGGCTTCAAGTGCACTTAATTTTCTGATATTAAAAGTATCAATTATGGTCTACAACAAGTACATAAGAATAAGATCTTGTTGCTTTGTGGTACTACTTCGTGTCACAATATATTTGCTGCTTTAGCTTCTTCTACTTTTTTCTGTGAGCCAAGTTGACAACAATTAGATGGTGAGCACCCTGGTTTGCGGGATCCAGCATGTCCCAAAGGTGATCCCGGGAGCTTGCAGGATAGGCGTTACCGGAGGAGTGTCCCTCCATTGGAGCGGAAGCGGTAGGATCGGATCGAGAAGCAAAGGGGTTAATAATGAAAGAGCCATTCCATCCTGCGTGATACCATGAATGAGGGAGAAACGAGATACAAGCCCACTAACCGTAATTGGCGTTTGATAAAAGTTCGACAATAGAGAGAAGCTTGCAAGAGCCCAAACTCCCAAGATCCAACCTCGTTGGAGGCGGAGAAGGAGCTCACAATCCTTGGATTGGCAAGAGGAGGACGATGCAAAATTCAGGTGTAGGGGAGAAGAAAATGCTTGAATAAGGTATTGCTTTCCCATTTAAAAATAGTAGAAGAAGATAAACCAGCAAGTCTGATATTGTTGTGAGACAAAGGAGTACCCCAAAGAAAAAAAGATCTTATTATTGTGTACTTGTTGTATATATCATAATTGCCAATCTCATATTTTAATATTGTTGATCTCAAAAAATTAAGTGCACTTGACGCCGGCTCTTCATGAGGTTGTATATGCTCTTCTTTCATTTGGTTTAAACTATAAGAACTTGGAGGGAATTAAGCACTTATAAATGGCTGGTGTGGTAGTGAAGGTGTGAAAGATGCCACTGTACGTACCCACCAAGGTCCTTCAAATCCTGTTATACATGAATTATGCCTAAAAGAAGATATAGTGTTTTCGGTGGTTTATTTGCCAGCATGTGATATGAGGCTCACTCTAGAAGTCTATGGAAAAAGACAGCACACCAATTGCAAGAGGAGGACGTCAATCAGTAGTGAGATCTGTTGCCGGGCCTCTATAAATGGCTGTACCCAAAGGTAGCTAAACATCATCCGTATCGGACATGGCTTTCAAGTCTATGGAAAAAGACAGCACACCAATTGCAAGGGGAGGACGTGAATCAGTAGTGAGATCTATCGATCGCCGGGCCTCTATAAATGGCTATACCCAAAGATAGCTAAACATCATCCATATCGGACATGGCTTTCATGCGCTCTTCGTCCTCATCCATGGCTCTGGCTCTGCTGCCGCTACTGGTGGCAGCCGCATTCTTCATCCCCTCCATGGCTTCATCAGCTTCAGGTACCCTCGACCATGGCTTGGATGGTGAGGCACTGCTGATGCTGGGGAGGTTCCATGGGTGGATGGCGGCGCACGGCCGGTCGTACGCCACCGTGGAGGAGAAGCTGCGCCGTTTCGAGGTGTACCGGAGCAACATGGAGTTCATCGAGGCGGCGAACCGGGACAGCCGGATGACCTACAGCCTCGGCGAGACCCCGTTCACCGACCTCACCCACGATGAGTTCATGGCCATGTTCAGCAGCAATTCTGGCAGCAACGAGTCGTCATGGGAGTCGGAGGAGACGACGGTGATCACAACTCGCGCTGGCCCCGTCCACGAGGGCACCGCCGCCGTCGAAGAGCCACCTCGTCGTACCAACCTCAACCTGACGGCGGTGGTGCCTCCGAGCGTGGATTGGAGGGAGAAAGGCGTCGTCACAGCAGCCAAGTATCAAGGGGATTCCTGTTGTAAGTAACATCCATCCAAAATAAATCATGCATGCGATGCGAGTTGTCGTACGTCGTCTACTCCATTATATATATTGATGCAATTAGGTAAGTGAGTGGTCATCTAACGTACGTACGTGTCCGCGCGTGCAGCGTCTTGCTGGGCGTTCACGTCGGTGGCGACGATGGAGAGCGCACATGCGATCAGCACCGGCGGATCGCCACCGGTGCTGTCGGAGCAGCAGCTGGTGGACTGTCGGATTAACGGCTGCGGCAACAGTTGGATGGACAAGGCCTTCGATTGGGTGATCCAGAACGGTGGCATCACCACGGAGGCGGTCTACCCCTACACCGGCAAGGTGGGCACGTGCCAAAGGGCCAAGCCGGTCGCGGTGAGGATCAGAGGCTACAAGAAGGTTACACCGTCTGGCAACGAGACGGTGCTCATGGAGGCCGTGGCGCAGCAGCCCGTCGCCGCATCCTTCGACTACAGTGACCCCTGCTTCCAGCACTACATCCGCGGCGTGTACAACGCCGGTTGCTCCAGGTCCGGCGTCTACACCAAAGGGGCGTGCGGGACAACGCAGAACCACGCGCTGGCCCTCGTCGGGTACGGGACCAAGCCTGACGGGACCAAGTACTGGATCGGTAAGAACTCGTGGACTGACCAGTGGGGTGACAAAGGCTTCGTCTATTTCCTTAGGGACTCGCCGCCGTTGGGCTTGTGCGGCATTGCCAAGTACCCGCTTTACCCTATCATCTGATGACCCAGCCGCCGTGCACCTCCATCATCTGTGTGTGACTCCGTGCATCTCTACTTATATTATATATATGTAATGAATAATTGCACGGTACCTAGCTATTCACTCGTGTACTCCATGTCTATGTTATGCATGTAAAGGTTCGGGTGCTACACATGCATCCTTGCCTATAATATAAAATAAACAATACTGTATATGCTACTCCTTCTTTTTTAAATTATAAATTGTTTTGGTTTTTGTAGATTCATAGCTTTTGCTATGCACCTAGATACATAATACATTATATTTTACTATGTATCTAATAAAAAAGTTAAAAAGACTTGCAATTTGGGGTGGAGGAAGTACCTCCGTTCTGTTTTATTAAAGGAGTAAAATGCACCAGCGGTACATGAACTAGGGAGTGGTCTCTCATCTCCCGAAATGTACATTGGAGTCCCTAAACTTGCTAATTGGCTCATGTGACACTCAAATCTGCATAACCCACCTTAAATTGCGTATGTGGCATGCTGACTAGGATGCTGACGCATGGAGCGGAGGATGGAGAGCAAGAGAGGCAGGAGGGGTAAGGGGGAGGTGATTGCTGGTGACCATGGGGGAGAAGATGAGAGTGGAGTCGAGACAAGCTTTGGTGGTGCTGATAGGGTGAGGTTAGTGTGCCGCAGAGGCAGGGCGAGCTTGCCACGCCGAACGGGGCGAGCTTCGGCAGCTCAAGATTTGGGCGAGCGCGACGGCAGCGATCATTTGAGAGAGAGAGGAAGACAGAAGATAGGTGGACCTGACATGTGGATGCCAACACACAGTCAGCGATTCCACGCATGCCATTTAACATGGGTTATGAAGATTTGGATGTACTAGCAAAACATGCCCGTGCATTGCAACGGAGGGAAAAACATCCCTCATACACACATCCGACAACATAAGCAAACAATATTCTTAAAAATATATTTATTGACACAATTTCAAACAATATGAAAATCAACTTTAAGCCACTGGTTTACATAAAACTCGTATCAACAGTTTAATGTGCATCATTGTATAGGGGTTGGTAGTGCACTGTGCGAAACAGAGAAGATAATTATGTAGGATATGGTAGGAATCAACATCCCCCTATAGTGTCAATAATAGATTATGTGAGAGCATGAAAAAGTCATATCTACTAAATTTGAATAGGGTAGGGAACATATATAATACACATTTCTTAAATCCCTCATATAGAGAAGATATTAATTAAGTTTACATCCTAAAACAATTTAGAAATTATTAACACGCAATATAATACTCCCTTCGTCCCAAAATAAATGACTCAACTTTGTACTAACTTTGTACTAGCTTTAGTACAAAGTTGAGTCATTTATTTTAGGACAGCGTGAGTAATATATTTGAAATCTACACATTTTTGTGAGCGGTTTTCATATATAACATGTTAGATTTGGAGATAGGGTTTGGAAGTTATGATTTTTTTGAAAAATATTTGAATCTGCCAAAATAGAAAGACTAAAAAATAGAGTAGCCAGGCCGGAATTGCGTGCAGCCCATCTGCTGAGTGATGCTTGGGTGAGCAGTTATATACTACGCCCACCAGCATCTCAAGAGAGAAAAGGAGAGAAAAAATAGGCAGGAAGGGGGATAGAACCCGGGCGTCCAGCAAGATACCTAGACGCCCTAACCACTGCACAACATAGCTATGCGTGATACTTGTGAGGCGTTTTCTTAAATGAACCCAAAGTAAACGCTATTTGTGAAGGGAAAAACTGAATCATTTTTTAACTTACGGGTGACATAGTGGGTAATTTATAAGCAACTCCGGGGGCAATTTTTGTGACATACCACGAGAAGCAATAGGTGCTTTATTAGTAGGTATAGATATAGATATAGATTATGTGACACTCGTTACGAAGTTCATGTACCGCCCATGCATTTTACTCTTTATAAGCATTGGCTGGTCCTAAATTAAACTAAACCAACGCCAAATGCTATGGAATGGATGTAGTATCCGATATCCTGTAATTATACTGCATATTTGGCTGCCATCAAAATGCATGGGACAAGTTGTTCGGAAAATCCAAAAGAGTAAAATGGCCTTCTCTAGGATACAATAATACAGAGCTGAGCGAGCACAAAACACACCAGACTGTCCTTACACACGCTTATCAAGGAGGTACACAAAGCCCGATGAGTAGTTTGTATATTAATTGACAACTGTATTAAGTGTTTGCTCCTCCGACGATGGAGATAAAACATGACAAAAATAACATATAATAATAAGGGATTAAAAAAAAACCGCATCAACAGTTTGCTCATCCATTCCTCCCATATGTGTAGACACTGCTATTGTTGCCAACAAAACTATATCTGCATCTTTTTTTTCAGTGACAGGTATAAAAATGCATCAATTTGGGTTTACTCCATACATACACACAATTCTTTCTTCAATTCAATTGGTTCATGTTTAAATGCATCAATTTGGAAATCGACACATACAGGATGTCAGTTCAAATGCATCTTGTAGTGTTGTTTGCTTGTCCCGGTCCAAGAATTTACTCATTGATCGGTGGCCGAGACGGCGAGCGGTGTCATTGTTTCTCAGCTTTGGAGGCGCGGTCATTCTTGGGTGTAGCAGAGGCAAGGCCAGCGCCCAGCAGCAGCAGCAGCAGCACGGTGGCTGGGTCGACCGGGCGGAGGTAGGGCCAGCGCCCGCCAGCAGCAGCACGGCGGTGTGCTGGGTCGGCCATGGAGAGTATGGGGAGCACTACCACGAACAATGCGGTTGCGTTAGCACGGAGCAGCTAGCAGATGGGGCTAGACTAGACCGTGGGAGAGCGGAAGCCGGCGGTAGTATGCAGCAACCAGCAGTCATCGAATTCGTTCGCACGGAAGCATGGGAGATGGAGAGAGGCGGCGCAGATGTGCGTGGGCAGGGGGCTGGGGGAGGGTCACGACCTAGGGCTCAGGCTGTAGCACGCGGCGTGTTACCTTTGAGTTTTTCTCCTATTGGTCGCCGCTATGGATGACCATGCTGGATCCTAACTCTAGCTACTAGCAATGGAGGAACGACGCGTTAGAGACTGAATTTTATGCAGCGCACTGAACTGCTGCTCTTCTCTCTGTTGGCCCAGACCCAACGCCGAGTACTTTCCGACGACGGTGATATGACCGACGACGAACGACGATGAAGCGAAGCAACGCTGGTTGAACTTGGTTCCTGCCCCAAGCGGCCAGACCTTCGAGCAATCAATTAGCAACACTGAGATAAGGCTCGCACGTACACAACCTGCTGAACGATCATTGCTTTGATCGTTACAGCGCTACTAGTAGTAACGTACGCGTAGACGATTCGGCTGATTGCCACAGGAGCGTATCGCTCCTGGTTTGATTTGTATTACTTCACAAATCCAAGGTACCGGTTACAAGGGTGCTGGCTCCAAGTATATATACACGCTAGGATCATCGCAATACTACTCGGTCATGACTTCTAATACTACACGGACATGACTCCTAGTACTACTCGGACACATGCATGTATACGTACGTGTTTATTTTCAACAATCACCCCCCTAAACACGACGTCGTAACCTCACAGCTCCGACGCCGATTCTTCTTCGCATCCCAAGAACTTCTCTCGATCCAAAGCCTTAGTTAGGATGTCCGCCAGCTGATCCATGGTGCGACTGTAGTTGACCTCCGTCTTACCTTCTTCCACGCAGTTCTTTATGTAGTGATACATTGTATCAATGTGCTTGCTCCTTTCACGCCGCACTGGATTCTCGCGTGGAAAAGTTGTAGCCTCGCCGTCAACATTGAGCACCACTTGTTTCGGATCTCGATCCATGAGATCATCGTGTAGCCGCCCTAGCCACACACCTTCACACGCCGCAGTGGCAACTACAATATACTCTATTGCATTAACTGCGGGTGCTTTACTCTTCTTGTTTAGTTCAAGACGAGGTTTCGTTGAAGCGTCAATTGGATTGCAATATTTGATGCCACGGCTTTCAAGTATCTTCCTTGTGTATGCCTCCTGGCGTAGTGTGATCCCTTTCGTCTTTTGATGTACCTTTATCGCAGGGTAGTAGCTCAAAAGACCTAGACCATCCATCTTGAAAAGCTCTTTCATTTGTAGCTTGAACTTTGCAATCACCTCTTCATCTGCTCCAGTTATCAACAGGTCGTTGACGTAGATGCCAACTAGTAGACGATCCCTTCCTTCACCTCTCTTGTACATTGCATGCTCTAGTGGGGTTTTCTCAAATCCAAGAGAAATCATTGTCCGATCAAGCTTGACGTTCCACTCTCGAGGTCCTTGCCATAGCCCATACAAGATTTTGCGTAACTTCAGTACCTTGTGCTCCTCTCCCTCTTTGACGAAACCCGGTGGTTGATTAGCATACACATCTCCTTCTATCTCGCCATTCAAAAACGAGGAGTTTACATCCAAGTGATGTACTTTCCATGATTCCTGAGCCGCGAGAGCGATGAGTAATCTCACCGACTCCATCTTTGCAATGGGAACGAACACTACTTCGAAGTCCACACCTTCCTCTTGCATGTATCTTTTGGCTACTAGCCTTGCTTGGTGTTTCACACAATTTCCTTCGACATCTCTCTTGATCTTGAATTCCCACTTGAGCTCTATGTCATTATCATTGTTGGGAAGATCCACAAGCTCCCATGTTTTGTTGTCTTGGATCGAACCCAACTCTTCATCCATAGCATGACGCCAACACTCCTCCATATTTGCAACTTCAAAAAATTTCAATTCCTCGATGTGCAAACTTCGTTCACCTTTACACTTCATCTTCATCGAATTTATTTGAAGCACTTCCTCTGGAGAGAGATCCACCAAGCGTCGTTCTCGTGCTACTGAAGAAGACACACTTATTTTTGAACATGCCAAAGTTTCTATTTCTGGCGATCCAGGTGCTCCAAAATTAGCTGCATGTCCACCAGATGAACCAGCCAGAACAATTGGAGAAGTTTCACGTGCATGCCCTTCTGGTCCTCCAGTCATGTGGCCTACTAAAGGTTGAGCCGGCTGGTTCTGGCTGTTCTGGCCTGTGGCAAGGGCTCCGTGATGGAGAACCTAGTGCTAGGCTTCTCTCGGCCTTTGGGCTCCCACGCCAAGCTCCCTGGCCGCTCATGCAGCCATTAGGTCGGGCGCTGCCCGGTGTGTCCCGCGGCACGCATTCGAACACCTCGGCCACTGCATCCGGCCAAGCGCTACTTGACGCACTGCTGCTGCCGCCATCAGGCGTGCTCGCTTTGGCTGCATGCACTCGTGTACTGCGTGAACCTGGCGCGTCACCACTCGTGCCTTGGTCTCTCGGTACGGCCCGCCTCTTGCGACGTCTGCACTTTTGGCTGCACTACTTGACACCGGGTACGCATCATGTTGATCTGGCCCGAGTGCATCTCGCCGCGGATCGTGGTCATCTGGCGCCACGTCTTCGCCATCTTCTTGCTTGACCACATCGTCACGCAGTGCGTCGTGGACTTCCGACGACACAACTTTGCATGTTTCTACACTGGTAGAAAAAAGGCTTTTAGTCCCGGTTCTGGAACCGGGACTAAAGTGTCGGTACTAATGCCCTGACCCTTTAGTCCCGGTTCAATCCAGAACTGGGACTAAAGGCCCTCCACGTGGCCGGTCCACCTTTAGTCCCGGTTGGTAACACCAACCGGTACTAAAGGAAATTTCCTGATTTTTTTTGAAATTTTTTTTGAAATTTTTTTTTGAAATTTTTTTGAATTTTTTTAACCTCTAATCTCTAATCACCCCTCATCGCTGCTCAATTTAATCTCTAATCACCCCTCATCATTCCAAATCATCTCACTTCCTGAACGGTCACCCATCCTCTCACTACTCCAGTCTGAGCACGCTTAACTTCCGGGTTCTATTCTCCCTCGTTTCCAAGTCTGCACTTGTTGTTTTCCTGACAATAGTAAGATGTCAATCCTATTAATCCTCAGGAATTTAGCTTGAGCATGAAGTCACATATTTCACTGTTTGAGTTTAAAACTATTGTTCTAAAAAACAATAATTTTTTAGTAACACTAATATTTTTGAATAAGTAGTTTGACCATTGTTTGACCACAGTTTGACCATAGTTTGACCAGATTTGACCAAAATTCAAAAAAGGTGAAATAATTATTTAATAACACTAATATTCTTGAATAATTATTTAGTAACACTAATACTTCTTGAATAAGTAGTTTGACCATAGTTTGACCAGATTTACTAAAAATTTAAAAAAACTGAAATTTGAGCATAACTTTTTTTCCTTTTGGAATCTGAGGATTCTAGAAATTTGCAAACAAGTCGTAGGCGGTCTCCATCGGATGTAACTTTTCGAGTAGATGATTTTTCATATAATTTTTTTTTTCATCCGAGTTCGTATGCAAAAGTTATGCCCATTTTACAAATTCCAGAGAGATTTTGTAAATAAAGTCGAAATTCATATTTGTAATTTTTCCCAACAACTAGACCACATATCACATGTGAAACTTATTTTCTTTTATTTTTTTGACATTTCCATCATTTTCTTTTTTTTTTAAACTGAAAAGGCGGTCCAGGGGGGTAGAGTTTGAAAATGGGACCTTTAGTCCGAACCGGGACTAAAGGTCTCATCCCCATTAGTCCCGGTTCGTGCCTCAAACCAGGACTAAAGGTCTAATCTTTAGTCCCGGTTTGTGGCACGAACCGGGACCAATGGTTGTGGGCCAGGAGCGAGGCCCATTGGTCCCGGTTCATCCCACCAACCGGGACCAAAAGGTCTAGATGAACCGGGACTAATGCCTTAGCCGCACGAACCGGGACCAATGCTCACATTAGTCCCGGTTCTAGACTGAACCGGGACTAATGGGCTAAGCCGGCCTGGACCATAGCCCTGTTTTCTACTAGTGCTAGCACGATCACACCATCACGCATTGTGTCGCGGACTTCTGGCGCCACTTCTTCGCCTGCTTCTAATGTAATCACATCATCACGCCTTGCGTCACCGTCTTCTGGCCCCACGACTTCGCCAGGTTCTTCCGATACGGATGTACTCATCGGACTTGTCTCCAGCTGATCGTGATCATCTGGATCCTCTTCGTCCACTAGCTCGCACATCAGCATCATATCCCCATCATCTCCTTGCTGAGCAATAAGCGCCTTTCGCTTCGGTGCTTCTTCGCAGTCAGCCTTGAAGTGACCGAGGAGGCAACAGTTATAACACCTCACTTTCCTGATGTCAAACTTTCTCCTCGGTGGTGGTGCAGCCTCATTATCTGAGTCGTCGTCCGAGTCAGCGAAGTTCTTTCTCGCCGAACGCTGCTTTCCCTTCTTCTTGCTGCTGCTCTTGGACCCGCCTTTCTTTTCAAGGGCGATCCACTGCGCCTTTGTGAGCATCACAAGCTCGTCGTTCCTCCCGTCCCCAAGACTGTACCGCATACGCTCGTCGTGAGCCTTGTATCGTCCGACAAGATCGTCGATGGAGAGAGTCTCGAGATCGACGCACTGCTCGATCGCCGTGACAATTTGCAGGTACCGGGGAGGGGCCGCGCGCAAGAACCGCCGGACAACCGAGGCCTCCGTGCGGTTTTCTCCAAGCGCACGAATCCGATTGACGAGAGTAGCCACCCGTGAAGCGAACGCATCCACAGACTCATTATCGCCCATGACCAGAGTCTCGTAGTTCCTTAGGAGAGTTTGGAGATTGGCTTGCTTGACGCGGGTGTGTCGCTCGAACATGAGCTTCAAAGTATCCCACGCCTCCTTCGCCGTTTCTTTGGCGATTAGGTGTTGGAGGACATCCATCGGCATCACCGAGTAAATCGCCGATGTCGCCTGCCGATCCTTCCGGTGCTCGGCTCCCTCCTTCTTGAACGCGTCACTGCCTGGGTCGACCGCGTCCCATAACTCATTGGCGCGGAGACCACACTCCATGAGGGCCTTCCAGACCCCGAAGTTCTCGCGATCAAATCGTGGGTACGACGAACTCGCCGGAGCAGCAAATACTTTAGCCGCACCGGAGTACTCTGCCAGCTGCTTGTTCTTCTCGTCGTCCGCCATGATCCTCCGTTACTAGAAGATCAACCTTGCTCTGATACCAATTGTTGGCCCAGACCCGACGCCGAGTACTTTCCGACGATGGTGATATGACCGACGACGAACGACGATGAAGCGAAGCAACGCTGGTTGAACTTGGTTCCTGCCCCAAGCGGCCAGACCTTCGAGCAATCAATTAGCAACACTGAGATAAGGCTCGCACGTACACAACCTGCTGAACGATCTTTGCTTTGATCGTTACAGCGCTACTAGTAGTAACGTACGCGTAGACGATTCGGCTGATTGCCACAGGAGCGTATCGCTCCTGGTTTGATTTGTATTACTTCACAAATCCAAGGTACCGGTTACAAGGGTGCTGGCTCCAAGTATATATACACGCTAGGATCATCGCAATACTACTCGGTCATGACTTCTAATACTACACGGACATGACTCCTAGTACTACTCGGACACATGCATGTATACGTATGTGTTTATTTCCAACACACACACACTCTCTCTCTCTCTTCACTTGCTTAACAGGATCGTGCCATCCCACGATCGTGAGCATGCACTCACCGAAAGCTTCGGCCTCGGGATCGCACATACCGCATCCTCAGGCACTGTCTAACTGAAAATGGGAAAGCTGGTAACTAAAGAAACGAAAACAACGCTGCGGCTGCAGCTCTAACTAACCTGACAAAATAACAGCTCTGTTGATTCTATCACGCTTGATTGTTTGCTAACAATCTCCCCCCAAGCTATTCATGAGAGAGAGCTAAAGTTCAATCATACCAATGCGTGCACCAAGCTCCTGAAACCGCGTCACCCAAGTGAATTTGTGAAGATGTCTGTAAGTTGATCACTGGTGGCGACACGCTCGACCTTGATCTTACCCTCTTCGACACACCTTCGAATAAATAAATGTGCTTGATGCGGTCATGGAAGACGGGGTTCCTGCACAGCTGGATAGCAGACTTGTTGTTGATGAAGATGATGGTGATGCCGGCGTCCCCCATCAGCAGGTCACTAGTGAGCCTGCTCAACCAGATGGCATGACATGCTGCGGTTGTCGCAGCCACATACTCAACCTCGCATGAAGACAGGGCGACGATCTTCTATTTCTGCGATTTCCAGGTGATCAGCGCTTCTCCTAGGAAAAAGAGATTGCCCGATGTGCTTTTGCGGTCATCAACGTCGCCGGCCATGTCCGAGTCGCTGTACCGAAGAGCTTGCCTTTGCCACCCTTGACATACCTGTAGCCGTACTTGCGGGTGCCTGCAATGTAGCCCAGCAGGTGCTTGACGGCGGCGAGAGGTGGGCAGTGTTCGGCACCTCCATGAACCGGCTGGCATACCCTACTGCAAAGTTTATGTCCGATCGTTTGTGGGTGAGATAGTTGAGCCCGCCGATGATGCTGTGGTAGTCGGTGGCGTCCACCGACGGCTCGGGCCCCTAGCTCCTTGCTTAACACTAGTAGAAAAAGGGTCAAATGTGAAGCACATTAGTGCCGGTTTGAATTTCAGCCGGCACTAATGTGTCCATTAGTGCCGGTTCTAACGGCTAGGCGGGCGGACATCATTAGTACCGGTACATGGGTAACCTTTAGTACCGGTTCATGCCACGAACCGGTACTAATGAGGCTGTGCCAGGCTGTGGTCAGGTTGGGGCCCCACGAAGACCTTTAGTACCGGTTCATGGCATGAACCGGTACTAGAGTTTCTTAGTAAGCTGATTTTTAGTCCCACCTCGCCAAGAGAGAGACAATATGAGCGGTTTATAAGCCGTGAGTGCAGAGACGATGAAGGAGAGGCGCAATGCTCACCTGCACGTTGCTTAGCTTCAAGCCTTTCGGAATAGCATAGATTGCACGGAGCTATGTGCAGTGTAGCCTACACTATTACGAAAGGCTTGAAGCTAATTAACCAGCATTGCACCTCTTTTTTATTTTTAATAACTTATCTGAACTCCGGACTTTTTTTGTTCAGTATGCAGCATTCAAAGCGACTTCATCAATTTCCAACATGTTCTGACATCATTTGCTGTTTTCAGTCATTTACCGATTTGTTTAGAGAGCTAAATGACTGTGAAATTGAAAATCACTATAAAATGAACTCTGAAAATGTTGAAACTTGACATGGTATCATCATTTCACCCGCATAGCATGTGCGAAAGAGTAGAGAGGGTCACGGCAAAAACTGGACGCACTTCGTGTACAAGCTGGACAATGTTTTTCGAAGTATCATGGTTTCAGACAAGAACTCATCTGTTACACGGGCACTTCAATATATTTTAAACTTATTTGAACTCCAGAATTTTTTTGCGTTCAGTATGCAGCATTCAAAGCGACGTCATTAATTTCCAACACGTTCTGACATCATTTGCTGTTTTTTAGTCATTTACCGATTTGTTTAGAGAGCTAAATGACCGTGAAATTGAAAATCACTACAAAATGAACTATGAAAATGTTGAAACTTGCCATGGTATCGTCATTTCACCCGCATAGCATGTGCGAAAGAGTAGAGAGGGTTACGGGCAAAAACTGGACGCACTTCGTGTACAAACTGGACAATGTCTTTCGGAGTATCAGAGTTTCGGACGAGAACTCATCTGTTACACGGGCACTTAATTTTTTAAAACTTATTTGAAATCCCGACTTCTTTTGCGTTTAGTACGCAGCATTCAAAGCGGCGTCATCAATTTCCAACACATTCTGACATCATTTACTGTTTTTCAGTCATTTACCGAATTGTTTAGAGAGCTAAATGACCATGAAATTAAAAATCACTACAAAATGAACTATGAAAATATTAAAACTTGCCATGGTATCATCATTTCACTCGTATAGCATGTGCGAAAAAGTAGAGAGGGTCACAACAAAAACTGGACGCACTTCGTGTACAAACTGGACAATGTCTTTCGGAGTATCAGGGTTTCGGACGAGAACTCATCTGTTACACGGGCACTTCAATGTTTTTTAAACTTATTTGAAATCCTGACTTCTTTTATGTTCAGTATGCAGCATTCAAAGCGACGTCATCAATTTCTAACACGTTCTGACATCATTTGCTGTTTTTCAGTCATTTACCGAATTGTTTAGAGAGCTAATTGACCGTGAAATTGAAAATCACTACGAAATGAACTCTGAAAATGTTGAAACTTGCCATGGTATCATCATTTCATCCGCATAGCATGTGCGAAAGAGTAGAGAGGGTCAGGGCAAAAACTGGACGCACTTCGTGTACAAACTAGACAATGTCTTTCGGAGTATCAGGGTTTCGGACAAGAACTCATCTGTTAAACGGCCACTTCAATGTTGTTTATACTTATTTGAAATTCCGACTTCTTTTGCGTTCAGTACGCTGTTGGGGAACGTTGCAGAAAACAAAAAAATTTCCTACGTTTCACCAAGATCAATCTATGGAGTCAACTAGGAACGAGAGGAGAGTGCATGTACATACCCTTGTAGATCGCGAGCGGAAGCATTCAAGAGAACGGGCATGATGGAGTCGTACTCGCCGTGATCCAAATCACCGATGACCAAGTGCCGAACGGACGGCACCTCCACGTTCAACACACGTACGGAGCGGATGACGTCTCCTCCTTCTTGATCCAGCAAGGGGAAGGAGAGGTTGATGAAGATCCAGCAGCACGACGGCGTGGTGGTGGATGCAGCAATGATCGCAGCAGGGCTTCGCCGAGCTTCTGCGAGAGGGAGAGGTGTAGCAGGGGAGAGGGAGGCGCCAAGACTTGAGGTGCGGCTTCCCTCCCTCCCCCCTTTATACAGGCCCCCCTGGGGGGGGGGGGGGGGCGGGGCGCCGGCCCTGGAGATGGGATCTCCCAAGGGGGCGGCAGCCAAGGGGGGTGGAGTGCCCCCCAAGGCAAGTGGAGGCGCCCCCCACCCTAGGGTTTCCAACCCTAGGCGCAGGGGGCCCAAGGGGGGGGGGGCGCACCAGGCCACTATGGGCTGGTTCCCCTCCCCACTTCAGCCCATGGGGCCCTCCGGGATGGGTGGCCCCACCCGGTGGACCCCCGGGACCCATCCGGTGGTCCCGGTACAATACCGGTGACCCCGAATCTTTCCCGATGACCGAAACTACACTTCCTATATATAATTCTTCACCTCCGGACCATTCCGGAACTCCTCGTGACGTCCAGGATCTCATCCGGGACTCCGAACAACGTTTGGATTACTGCATACTCATATCTCTACAACCCTAGCGTCACCGAACCTTAAGTGTGTAGACCCTATGGGTTCAGGAGACACGTAGACATGACCGAGACGGCTCTCCAGCCAATAACCAACAGCGGGATCTGGATACCCATGTTGGCTCCCACATTCTCCTCGATGATCTCATCGGATGAACCACGATGTCGAGGATTCAAGCAACCCCGTATACAATTCCCTTTGTCAATCGGTATGTTACTTGCCTGAGACTCGATCGTCGGTATCCCAATACCTTGTTCAGTCTCATTACCAGCAAGTCACTTTACTCGTACCATAATGCATGATCCCGTGATCAACCACTTGATCACATTGAGCTCATTATGATGATGCATTACCGAGTGGGCCCAGAGATACCTCTCCGTCATACGGAGTGACAAATCCCAGTCTCGATTCATGCCAACCCAACATACACTTTCGAAAACACCTGTAATGTACCTTTATAGTCACCCAGTTACGTTGTGACGTTTGGTACACCCAAAGCACTCCTACGGTATCCGAGAGTTGCACAATCTCATGGTCTAAGGAAATGATACTTGACATTCAGAAAAGCTACAGCAAACGAACTACACGATCTTTGAGCTAAGCTTAGGATTGGGTCTTGTCCATCACATCATTCTCCGAATGATGTGATCCCGTTATCAATGACATCCCCATGTCCATAGCCAGGAAACCATGACTATCTGTTGATCAACGAGCTAGTCAACTAGATGCTCACTACGGACACATTGTGGTCTATGTATTCACACATGTATTCAAATATATTTGTGTGTTTCAAATAGTGTTAATGTATGTATCTCATGTAAAAATATTCATGAATTTGCCCCGTACATGTATGCATAATGAGAGTGTTGATCATTTATTCTTGAAATGTTCCATGGCAAAAATGATGTAGAATATTATTCAATATGCTTTTGATATAAAATAAGTACCTAACAGTACCCAGGATTTGTTTGGTGTTTGGTTGAAACAGTTTGGGAAAATAGAAAAATCTCTAGTGGCTGTAGGGATTTCATCAGTTTTCAGGACTATTTGGAAAATTAGAAGCAATGTGGTTTTTGATAAGTAAAAGATATGTAATCCTTGTATATCTGTTAACATGATGATAAAAATGTTACATGATTGGCTCGTGATGCAGATAAACCCAAGAAGTCAAAGAATAATGGCGGAGGGCATAAGAAGAGTTGAGCAGATTGCGGGGACATCTTCCGAGGTTAGAACAACTTAATGTTGATTTTTCTTTTCTCTTTCTCTTTTCTACAATACAGGCTTTCCATAAGGTGGTCCGCAGCTGGGCCTAAAAGAAATTCATGATTGCATGGTAGGTAGAGCTGTATGATCTGGCGGCATTCACTTTCTGTGCTCCTTTGTCCATTGGAAAATAATGTTGGTAGGTTTTGTCATAAGGTCAGCATAGCTAAATAGTATGGAGAATGTCGTAGTGCAAATCTGTTCTTCCAGGGCCCATCTCATTCTTTTGAAAAGAACTAGTTTGAGAGATCGAGAATATCAAATGGATCATGCTTGCTGCATATTATATTTTTAGAACTTTTATGACTGAAGGAAGGAGGACTGACTACTTTAATCATATGGAGAGGGTTCCTGACAGTCTCGAGGCCTTAGCTTGGGTTGCGCTCTTTGGAAAAGATTGTGGATAGTGAAATTGCTTCATTGGCTTCGATTTTGAGTCTCGTCAAAGTTATATAAGTTTGTCCCCTGATTTCCTTTTATTTTCCTCTGTAAGGCATGAGTTTCTCAACAACACATGTTGAAGAAAGTTGGCACATGTTAACCATTTGTAGACCATGAAATAGCTTTTACTTTTCTTCAGGGTATATATCCTTGTCCTTGGTATCTGGTTATCTGCTGGTTGGGACTGGGTTTATTTGTATGGCTGCGGGAGAAGCCGGGAAGGTGGGGCTGAGCAGAAGGAGGACAGATCTATGGTGGTGATCTATTGTGGGGTGGGAGAAGGATCTGCGTGGGGAGAGTGGTATCTCGCATCTCTCTCGTAGTTTACGCTCGATTGATCAAGTATTGTCTTGTACAGGTATCATGAAATTAGACAAGTAGAAAATGACTATTTATCTTCCCTTGGCTCAATTAATTTGTAGCATTTTCTCTGTCTTTTATGATTTCCACCGACAACTTCGTTTGCATCAAATTTAGCATCAGTTTTCAAGTATTTTAGTCTCCCATTTTTTGGTGTATTGGTGTGAAACCCTCCCAAAGTTTTCAAGTATTTTAGTCTCCCATTTTTTGCAATATAGAAAGTCTCATGTTACATTTCTTCTGCAATCTTATTTATAGCCAGGATTGTAGTACATGTTCGGTTTAGTGCTCCTGGCAGCAATATTTAGTTGTTCGTATCTGCGGACCACAGTGCATGCATGGTTGGCGACCACCGCCTGGTGTGCGGTGTCAGGGCCGTCTCCAGGAATTCGAGGCCCAGTACGAAACACAAAATGGGGGCCCTAAAATTTGGGTGCATAGTTGTTACTTCATGTATGATTTGTCTGTTTTATTAACCAAAAATATAATATAGTGGCTTCAAGCACTACATGACTTGTAGTTTTACAAAGACAATAAAACAAAAGAAGACCAATCCTTAAATTTGAAATGATTGTCTATATTGAAAATCTTGGATGCGTGACAACATGAGCAAACAACAAATCCATGGATGAACCTACGTGTATGTACAGAAAAGATGATAACAATAATTATTATATGTATTAAAAAAAGAATGAGAACAGAGGGGAGCCTCCCCTCTGTCTTATTCTTATAAGAATAATAATACTTATTATTATAAGAATTCAATATAGTGTTTACAAGATGAACAGATGTGTAAAAATTATAATTATTCAATATATTGTTTGCCAACATAAATATGTAAAATATAAATATTCAACAGGAAAATGTAACATAAATTAGATAGGATTTTCCAAAATAAATTTGATAGGGTATTGGCTTAGGTACACCTAATTGATGAAGTAGTGGAATTAGTCAGTGTTATAGACTAGCTCTCCGCCAACGGCTGCTTCTGGTTGGCGCCTCTAGCCGTGAATGAGAAAAGACGTCTACACGCGAAACAACAGCTCTTGTTTTTCAGAAAAAATCCAAAAAAAGAGAGAGAAAGCAAAAACAGATCTCACGGGATTTGTAATTTTTTTTCCTTTTCGATTGAGGGGCTCACGGGGGTGTGCTTCGAGCGATCAAACCAGACAAATTCCAGCGACCAGCCCCAGAAGCCCAAAACTGGAAGCTGCAGCGCGACTAGGCCTACAAGGCCGAAATGAAAAGGCCCAAAATTGAGACTATACAGCAATGTGTGCCCAGAACTGGGGCCCCCTGGAATTTGGGGGCCCTGTGCGGTCGCACAGCCCGCACAGGCCCGTGGACGGCCCTGTGCGGTGTGCCCGCACACGCCGTGCCTCTGCCCTGAGCCCGGCTGCGGCTTCCTCGGCCCATAGTTTACGATTTCGAAGTGGCAAAAATTTCACTCACACTCGAAATGTAAGAAATTTCTGAAATTTTGAAATTTCAAAAATTGTTTCGGACAAATCACCGAAATTTTTGTTTGAATTCGAATTTTTAAAAATTTAAATATCTAGACAAAGTAAGGTGTAGTACAATGTTAACTGAAGTGCGTATGTAACCTGATGGTTCGCCCGTTGGTCAACAAACAGTTGGTCGTGGTTCAAATCTCGGCTAGGACGTAATTTTGCCAAAAATATATATTCGGTCCAAAATTAATGATAAGTTGGTGCATCATGAATCGAACTCTGGACCTAGTGATCGGAAGAAAACTGCCCTACCACTACCGGAAACCATGTTTATTCAAACTGATCCATGTTCCGTTTTACATGAAAATTGAAACCAACCAAACTTTCTTGAACGAAAGGCAAAAAATTCACCCCCCCCGCTCAAAATTGTCAAAATTTCTACGAAATTTTAAACTATGCCTCGGCCACCTTGCCGAGCGCCACCAGTCTCCCTTGACTGACATCGCCTACGAACGGGTCCATGCTGGAGCTGGAGGTCCAGATGCAGCCGGCACAACGGGGGCGGCTGTTCTTGTTGGCGGCGAGCAAGCACGGCATCATGGTGGTACAGGTGTAAGGTGTGGGTGGACGCGGACACCGACCACATAGACGTCCTGATGCTGGACGCCAAAGGTGAGGAGCTGCATCGTCCCGGGCATGGAGGCGGCCATGGACGCGGGCGGCAGGTACCTGCCAGTGTCGGCTGACGTGCCGCCGCAGGAATGAGGGGATCATCCTCCGTCTCCACATCAACAAGTAGGTCAAGGCGAGGAGGCCCGTTCCTGGGGTTGATGATTAGCTGGCCAGCTCGGGTTCTTTAGCTAATCTACTACTCCCTCTATGAAGTAATATAAGAGCTCCTATATTAGTTTAGGGAGGGAGTATATAGTATATATCTACCATGGCTGACATTGGTGATTTGGTAATGAACTAGCAGTGATCAAAGGTTGGGCTTTTGATTGATTCTTTCAATTGCAATGGTTGCCCATGTATCGCGTGCCAATGTGGTTGATCCCTAGCTACTTGGCACCTTGTACGGTCTTTATTTTTTTGAGAAAACTTTCAATCTATTCATCTTCAATAACGACAATACAACGAACACCATAAATACTAAAAATTACATCTAGGTCTGTAGACCACCTAACGACGACTAATAGCACTGATGCGAGCCGAAGGCGCGCCGCCGTCATCGCCCCTCCTTTGCCGGAGTCGAACCCAACTTGTTATAGTAGACAGTCAGGAAGTCATCGTGCTAAGGCCCTATAGGACCAACGCACCAGAACAGCAACCACCGCCGATAAACAATAATGTAGACTGAAAGGATCCAACCCTATGACACATGAATATAGACGATCAAAAACCAAATCCGAGCAATCCACCGAGGAAAGATCCGCAGGAGACACACCTCCATACGCCCACCA
The DNA here is from genome assembly GCF_056163025.1 of Triticum urartu. NCBI lineage: Eukaryota > Viridiplantae > Streptophyta > Magnoliopsida > Poales > Poaceae > Triticum > Triticum urartu. The sequence goes on along the minus strand of NC_141879.1, from coordinate 746,962,198 downwards.
ATAATGTTAGACGCACCACTAGAACGAGGGCTATGTCGGGAGACATTTATTCCATCTTCAGGGAGCTGTCGCCGTCTTGCCTTCCTGAACAGGACACAAAACCTAATAAATCTTAAAAAAACGACTAACAACGGAGCCCTCCCGCCAGCCCTTGCCAAGATCCAGCGCATCCCTATGGCCTTAGGGCCACTGGAGACGAGGCAGACCTGCGGCGGAGCCGGCAAGAGACACAAACCCTAGCATTTTTTAGAAGGGGCGGTGGCTGCGTGGCACCTTGTATGGTCTTGTTTGTTTGTGTGTGTGTGTGTGAAAACTGAATTTGTAGCAGCTAGCTAGCTAGCAGAAAGTCACACGTACGGATTTTACCCTTGACATGCACCTACGTTGCACCAGTAATTTGAGTTTGATTTGATAAAATAACACTACATAGTACAGCTAGCCAGGAAAGTGAAAGGGGCGCGTCTACCTGTCACGCCCCAATCACGAGTTAATGCAATCGTTGTCGACTTGACTCACAACTCTCACGTTTATATGGTGGAGGTCATGGTCGGCACACGAGTGATGAGGCAACACGACAATGGCAGCACTGTCGGCTGTTTGGATATATGGTAGCTAGGGCTGGGGGCTCCATGGTCCATGCATGCATTCATGGGTAGCGAGGGAGTGGACGGCAGCGGGTAGCGGCTCTTACCAGAAAAGATCGAGACGCGAGGAGAGCTGGGTGGGTGCCAGCGAGATATATACTGAGTTTAATTAGACAGAAAGAACAAGTGCATATGTAGTAGTAGAAGGAACAAGATGAGCTATCCACTATTGGATGGAGATCTAATGGTCCGAAAAAATTGGGTATGGGGAGGAAAAAAAATGTTCAGGTGTGGTATATAGACATGTCTTTCACAATACTTACCGTTTTACCATTCAAAGGCCCCATATACTTAATAAATGCACTTTTAAGAGTACACGAATTTTGTCTTACAAAGAGTACCCTTTTAGCTCATAGTGAATCTCATCTAATTAATTAAAGCAACACTCACACCAGTAATTAAAAGTATATAGAGAAAGGTTCTCTAACCTAGTGGTTAGAGCACTTGACTGGCATCAAGCAAACCTCACTGACTGTTGGCCTCTTGTTTTTTTTTTTCAATGAAGAGTGGATTTTATTGGTTCAAAATGGAGCATCAAGAGGATACACTCATAGGAAACACACACCCAGCCTTTGCATAACTAGGATGCACACATTCAATACCAACACACACACACACACACAAACATGCCAACAAATAGCAAAGTCATATACGACCAAAGCTATGTATGGGCGAGGAGAAAGAAAGAAAGCGATCAGATCCACGATCGATAAACTATAACAATGATCATATTTGCACCAACCATCTCATGACACCACATGAATGAGGAAGTTCTTCAACAGCAACGCCTTCAGAAAGGGAGCAATGCTCAAGCGCCGCCATCATCAGATCCAACCACCTAAGGCCAGAATCTATGTTTTCACGCTGAAGAACCACTATAAGCATATCCGAACAATGCCTTCAACAAGGTAACGACGTAAAAATATCATCATTGCTAGGTATTACCAACTCGGGTCAGACCTAGGCTTTCACCCCGGAGCTCAATCCCGGGTGCTCAAGTAGCACCACCATCAACGTTAGCCATGTGTTGTCGCCACCACTTTTTCTCGTCGCCGCCGCTGCACAACCTCCCCTTAATTTGCATAAGCCGTTGTCCATAGTTTGTGTTTCATCGCCAAAGCCAACCACCTAGTCTAGAGAGAGAAACCCTCACAAGAACCTTCGATGGTCCCTTCAATTCAAAGCGAGGTCACCGACGCGCTAAACAGACGACCCACCAGAACCGCCGCCTCCTTCCGATGTGCAACCGTGGTGATCGCCTTCAACGCGTCAGCCTGCCGCCACCCACCATGCGTGAGGGCCTCACCCAGCGAACACAAACAGCGACGAGGAGAGGATGCATGGTGGAGAGGGCGCTGAGGGCGTCGGCGTGCAGGCGTCGCTCGAGTCGCCAAGAGCAACATATGGCCGAACCGATTTCTTCGGGTGTCACGCAGTGCAAGAGGACGGCCAAGATCCTACTAGCCTGATGCACTGAAGTGCAAATTAAGCTAGCCTTCGGGTAGCGCTCGCATTCATTCAGGACGTGGATGTGTACTAGACCGGAACAACCAGCAGCAGCAACAGCTTCACGTCCAGCCCGCTTGCCCAGATCCAGTCACCGCCGTCCCTGCGCACTCCGCCATGCATCGCGGATCTGGAGCTGGCCTCTTGGTTTGCTGTCTTTTTTCCCCTACAATGAGCTTTGTCTCACAATCTAGCAAATAAACAGCCGAAGACAGTAGATCTGAATTGCATAATTCATGGATGGATTAATCTGAACAACCTTTCGCTGCCACGCCAGCGACATATGCTTAATTCCCTCCAAGTTCTAATATTTTACACTAAATGAAAGAAAAAGTCTATATCAAACACATGGAAGAAACGGCTTCAAGTGCACTTAATTTTCTGATATTAAAAGTATCAATTATGGTCTACAACAAGTACATAAGAATAAGATCTTGTTGCTTTGTGGTACTACTTCGTGTCACAATATATTTGCTGCTTTAGCTTCTTCTACTTTTTTCTGTGAGCCAAGTTGACAACAATTAGATGGTGAGCACCCTGGTTTGCGGGATCCAGCATGTCCCAAAGGTGATCCCGGGAGCTTGCAGGATAGGCGTTACCGGAGGAGTGTCCCTCCATTGGAGCGGAAGCGGTAGGATCGGATCGAGAAGCAAAGGGGTTAATAATGAAAGAGCCATTCCATCCTGCGTGATACCATGAATGAGGGAGAAACGAGATACAAGCCCACTAACCGTAATTGGCGTTTGATAAAAGTTCGACAATAGAGAGAAGCTTGCAAGAGCCCAAACTCCCAAGATCCAACCTCGTTGGAGGCGGAGAAGGAGCTCACAATCCTTGGATTGGCAAGAGGAGGACGATGCAAAATTCAGGTGTAGGGGAGAAGAAAATGCTTGAATAAGGTATTGCTTTCCCATTTAAAAATAGTAGAAGAAGATAAACCAGCAAGTCTGATATTGTTGTGAGACAAAGGAGTACCCCAAAGAAAAAAAGATCTTATTATTGTGTACTTGTTGTATATATCATAATTGCCAATCTCATATTTTAATATTGTTGATCTCAAAAAATTAAGTGCACTTGACGCCGGCTCTTCATGAGGTTGTATATGCTCTTCTTTCATTTGGTTTAAACTATAAGAACTTGGAGGGAATTAAGCACTTATAAATGGCTGGTGTGGTAGTGAAGGTGTGAAAGATGCCACTGTACGTACCCACCAAGGTCCTTCAAATCCTGTTATACATGAATTATGCCTAAAAGAAGATATAGTGTTTTCGGTGGTTTATTTGCCAGCATGTGATATGAGGCTCACTCTAGAAGTCTATGGAAAAAGACAGCACACCAATTGCAAGAGGAGGACGTCAATCAGTAGTGAGATCTGTTGCCGGGCCTCTATAAATGGCTGTACCCAAAGGTAGCTAAACATCATCCGTATCGGACATGGCTTTCAAGTCTATGGAAAAAGACAGCACACCAATTGCAAGGGGAGGACGTGAATCAGTAGTGAGATCTATCGATCGCCGGGCCTCTATAAATGGCTATACCCAAAGATAGCTAAACATCATCCATATCGGACATGGCTTTCATGCGCTCTTCGTCCTCATCCATGGCTCTGGCTCTGCTGCCGCTACTGGTGGCAGCCGCATTCTTCATCCCCTCCATGGCTTCATCAGCTTCAGGTACCCTCGACCATGGCTTGGATGGTGAGGCACTGCTGATGCTGGGGAGGTTCCATGGGTGGATGGCGGCGCACGGCCGGTCGTACGCCACCGTGGAGGAGAAGCTGCGCCGTTTCGAGGTGTACCGGAGCAACATGGAGTTCATCGAGGCGGCGAACCGGGACAGCCGGATGACCTACAGCCTCGGCGAGACCCCGTTCACCGACCTCACCCACGATGAGTTCATGGCCATGTTCAGCAGCAATTCTGGCAGCAACGAGTCGTCATGGGAGTCGGAGGAGACGACGGTGATCACAACTCGCGCTGGCCCCGTCCACGAGGGCACCGCCGCCGTCGAAGAGCCACCTCGTCGTACCAACCTCAACCTGACGGCGGTGGTGCCTCCGAGCGTGGATTGGAGGGAGAAAGGCGTCGTCACAGCAGCCAAGTATCAAGGGGATTCCTGTTGTAAGTAACATCCATCCAAAATAAATCATGCATGCGATGCGAGTTGTCGTACGTCGTCTACTCCATTATATATATTGATGCAATTAGGTAAGTGAGTGGTCATCTAACGTACGTACGTGTCCGCGCGTGCAGCGTCTTGCTGGGCGTTCACGTCGGTGGCGACGATGGAGAGCGCACATGCGATCAGCACCGGCGGATCGCCACCGGTGCTGTCGGAGCAGCAGCTGGTGGACTGTCGGATTAACGGCTGCGGCAACAGTTGGATGGACAAGGCCTTCGATTGGGTGATCCAGAACGGTGGCATCACCACGGAGGCGGTCTACCCCTACACCGGCAAGGTGGGCACGTGCCAAAGGGCCAAGCCGGTCGCGGTGAGGATCAGAGGCTACAAGAAGGTTACACCGTCTGGCAACGAGACGGTGCTCATGGAGGCCGTGGCGCAGCAGCCCGTCGCCGCATCCTTCGACTACAGTGACCCCTGCTTCCAGCACTACATCCGCGGCGTGTACAACGCCGGTTGCTCCAGGTCCGGCGTCTACACCAAAGGGGCGTGCGGGACAACGCAGAACCACGCGCTGGCCCTCGTCGGGTACGGGACCAAGCCTGACGGGACCAAGTACTGGATCGGTAAGAACTCGTGGACTGACCAGTGGGGTGACAAAGGCTTCGTCTATTTCCTTAGGGACTCGCCGCCGTTGGGCTTGTGCGGCATTGCCAAGTACCCGCTTTACCCTATCATCTGATGACCCAGCCGCCGTGCACCTCCATCATCTGTGTGTGACTCCGTGCATCTCTACTTATATTATATATATGTAATGAATAATTGCACGGTACCTAGCTATTCACTCGTGTACTCCATGTCTATGTTATGCATGTAAAGGTTCGGGTGCTACACATGCATCCTTGCCTATAATATAAAATAAACAATACTGTATATGCTACTCCTTCTTTTTTAAATTATAAATTGTTTTGGTTTTTGTAGATTCATAGCTTTTGCTATGCACCTAGATACATAATACATTATATTTTACTATGTATCTAATAAAAAAGTTAAAAAGACTTGCAATTTGGGGTGGAGGAAGTACCTCCGTTCTGTTTTATTAAAGGAGTAAAATGCACCAGCGGTACATGAACTAGGGAGTGGTCTCTCATCTCCCGAAATGTACATTGGAGTCCCTAAACTTGCTAATTGGCTCATGTGACACTCAAATCTGCATAACCCACCTTAAATTGCGTATGTGGCATGCTGACTAGGATGCTGACGCATGGAGCGGAGGATGGAGAGCAAGAGAGGCAGGAGGGGTAAGGGGGAGGTGATTGCTGGTGACCATGGGGGAGAAGATGAGAGTGGAGTCGAGACAAGCTTTGGTGGTGCTGATAGGGTGAGGTTAGTGTGCCGCAGAGGCAGGGCGAGCTTGCCACGCCGAACGGGGCGAGCTTCGGCAGCTCAAGATTTGGGCGAGCGCGACGGCAGCGATCATTTGAGAGAGAGAGGAAGACAGAAGATAGGTGGACCTGACATGTGGATGCCAACACACAGTCAGCGATTCCACGCATGCCATTTAACATGGGTTATGAAGATTTGGATGTACTAGCAAAACATGCCCGTGCATTGCAACGGAGGGAAAAACATCCCTCATACACACATCCGACAACATAAGCAAACAATATTCTTAAAAATATATTTATTGACACAATTTCAAACAATATGAAAATCAACTTTAAGCCACTGGTTTACATAAAACTCGTATCAACAGTTTAATGTGCATCATTGTATAGGGGTTGGTAGTGCACTGTGCGAAACAGAGAAGATAATTATGTAGGATATGGTAGGAATCAACATCCCCCTATAGTGTCAATAATAGATTATGTGAGAGCATGAAAAAGTCATATCTACTAAATTTGAATAGGGTAGGGAACATATATAATACACATTTCTTAAATCCCTCATATAGAGAAGATATTAATTAAGTTTACATCCTAAAACAATTTAGAAATTATTAACACGCAATATAATACTCCCTTCGTCCCAAAATAAATGACTCAACTTTGTACTAACTTTGTACTAGCTTTAGTACAAAGTTGAGTCATTTATTTTAGGACAGCGTGAGTAATATATTTGAAATCTACACATTTTTGTGAGCGGTTTTCATATATAACATGTTAGATTTGGAGATAGGGTTTGGAAGTTATGATTTTTTTGAAAAATATTTGAATCTGCCAAAATAGAAAGACTAAAAAATAGAGTAGCCAGGCCGGAATTGCGTGCAGCCCATCTGCTGAGTGATGCTTGGGTGAGCAGTTATATACTACGCCCACCAGCATCTCAAGAGAGAAAAGGAGAGAAAAAATAGGCAGGAAGGGGGATAGAACCCGGGCGTCCAGCAAGATACCTAGACGCCCTAACCACTGCACAACATAGCTATGCGTGATACTTGTGAGGCGTTTTCTTAAATGAACCCAAAGTAAACGCTATTTGTGAAGGGAAAAACTGAATCATTTTTTAACTTACGGGTGACATAGTGGGTAATTTATAAGCAACTCCGGGGGCAATTTTTGTGACATACCACGAGAAGCAATAGGTGCTTTATTAGTAGGTATAGATATAGATATAGATTATGTGACACTCGTTACGAAGTTCATGTACCGCCCATGCATTTTACTCTTTATAAGCATTGGCTGGTCCTAAATTAAACTAAACCAACGCCAAATGCTATGGAATGGATGTAGTATCCGATATCCTGTAATTATACTGCATATTTGGCTGCCATCAAAATGCATGGGACAAGTTGTTCGGAAAATCCAAAAGAGTAAAATGGCCTTCTCTAGGATACAATAATACAGAGCTGAGCGAGCACAAAACACACCAGACTGTCCTTACACACGCTTATCAAGGAGGTACACAAAGCCCGATGAGTAGTTTGTATATTAATTGACAACTGTATTAAGTGTTTGCTCCTCCGACGATGGAGATAAAACATGACAAAAATAACATATAATAATAAGGGATTAAAAAAAAACCGCATCAACAGTTTGCTCATCCATTCCTCCCATATGTGTAGACACTGCTATTGTTGCCAACAAAACTATATCTGCATCTTTTTTTTCAGTGACAGGTATAAAAATGCATCAATTTGGGTTTACTCCATACATACACACAATTCTTTCTTCAATTCAATTGGTTCATGTTTAAATGCATCAATTTGGAAATCGACACATACAGGATGTCAGTTCAAATGCATCTTGTAGTGTTGTTTGCTTGTCCCGGTCCAAGAATTTACTCATTGATCGGTGGCCGAGACGGCGAGCGGTGTCATTGTTTCTCAGCTTTGGAGGCGCGGTCATTCTTGGGTGTAGTAGAGGCAAGGCCAGCGCCCAGCAGCAGCAGCAGCAGCACGGTGGCTGGGTCGACCGGGCGGAGGTAGGGCCAGCGCCCGCCAGCAGCAGCACGGCGGTGTGCTGGGTCGGCCATGGAGAGTATGGGGAGCACTACCACGAACAATGCGGTTGCGTTAGCACGGAGCAGCTAGCAGATGGGGCTAGACTAGACCGTGGGAGAGCGGAAGCCGGCGGTAGTATGCAGCAACCAGCAGTCATCGAATTCGTTCGCACGGAAGCATGGGAGATGGAGAGAGGCGGCGCAGATGTGCGTGGGCAGGGGGCTGGGGGAGGGTCACGACCTAGGGCTCAGGCTGTAGCACGCGGCGTGTTACCTTTGAGTTTTTCTCCTATTGGTCGCCGCTATGGATGACCATGCTGGATCCTAACTCTAGCTACTAGCAATGGAGGAACGACGCGTTAGAGACTGAATTTTATGCAGCGCACTGAACTGCTGCTCTTCTCTCTGTTGGCCCAGACCCAACGCCGAGTACTTTCCGACGACGGTGATATGACCGACGACGAACGACGATGAAGCGAAGCAACGCTGGTTGAACTTGGTTCCTGCCCCAAGCGGCCAGACCTTCGAGCAATCAATTAGCAACACTGAGATAAGGCTCGCACGTACACAACCTGCTGAACGATCATTGCTTTGATCGTTACAGCGCTACTAGTAGTAACGTACGCGTAGACGATTCGGCTGATTGCCACAGGAGCGTATCGCTCCTGGTTTGATTTGTATTACTTCACAAATCCAAGGTACCGGTTACAAGGGTGCTGGCTCCAAGTATATATACACGCTAGGATCATCGCAATACTACTCGGTCATGACTTCTAATACTACACGGACATGACTCCTAGTACTACTCGGACACATGCATGTATACGTACGTGTTTATTTCCAACAATCACCCCCCTAAACACGACATCGTAACCTCACAGCTCCGACGCCGATTCTTCTTCGCATCCCAAGAACTTCTCTCGATCCAAAGCCTTAGTTAGGATGTCCGCCAGCTGATCCATGGTGCGACTGTAGTTGACCTCCGTCTTACCTTCTTCCACGCAGTTCTTTATGTAGTGATACATTGTATCAATGTGCTTGCTCCTTTCACGCCGCACTGGATTCTCGCGTGGAAAAGTTGTAGCCTCGCCGTCAACATTGAGCACCACTTGTTTCGGATCTCGATCCATGAGATCATCGTGTAGCCGCCCTAGCCACACACCTTCACACGCCGCAGTGGCAACTACAATATACTCTATTGCATTAACTGCGGGTGCTTTACTCTTCTTGTTTAGTTCAAGACGAGGTTTCGTTGAAGCGTCAATTGGATTGCAATATTTGATGCCACGGCTTTCAAGTATCTTCCTTGTGTATGCCTCCTGGCGTAGTGTGATCCCTTTCGTCTTTTGATGTACCTTTATCGCAGGGTAGTAGCTCAAAAGACCTAGACCATCCATCTTGAAAAGCTCTTTCATTTGTAGCTTGAACTTTGCAATCACCTCTTCATCTGCTCCAGTTATCAACAGGTCGTTGACGTAGATGCCAACTAGTAGACGATCCCTTCCTTCACCTCTCTTGTACATTGCATGCTCTAGTGGGGTTTTCTCAAATCCAAGAGAAATCATTGTCCGATCAAGCTTGACGTTCCACTCTCGAGGTCCTTGCCATAGCCCATACAAGATTTTGCGTAACTTCAGTACCTTGTGCTCCTCTCCCTCTTTGACGAAACCCGGTGGTTGATTAGCATACACATCTCCTTCTATCTCGCCATTCAAAAACGAGGAGTTTACATCCAAGTGATGTACTTTCCATGATTCCTGAGCCGCGAGAGCGATGAGTAATCTCACCGACTCCATCTTTGCAATGGGAACGAACACTACTTCGAAGTCCACACCTTCCTCTTGCATGTATCTTTTGGCTACTAGCCTTGCTTGGTGTTTCACACAATTTCCTTCGACATCTCTCTTGATCTTGAATTCCCACTTGAGCTCTATGTCATTATCATTGTTGGGAAGATCCACAAGCTCCCATGTTTTGTTGTCTTGGATCGAACCCAACTCTTCATCCATAGCATGACGCCAACACTCCTCCATATTTGCAACTTCAAAAAATTTCAATTCCTCGATGTGCAAACTTCGTTCACCTTTACACTTCATCTTCATCGAATTTATTTGAAGCACTTCCTCTGGAGAGAGATCCACCAAGCGTCGTTCTCGTGCTACTGAAGAAGACACACTTATTTTTGAACATGCCAAAGTTTCTATTTCTGGCGATCCAGGTGCTCCAAAATTAGCTGCATGTCCACCAGATGAACCAGCCAGAACAATTGGAGAAGTTTCACGTGCATGCCCTTCTGGTCCTCCAGTCATGTGGCCTACTAAAGGTTGAGCCGGCTGGTTCTGGCTGTTCTGGCCTGTGGCAAGGGCTCCGTGATGGAGAACCTAGTGCTAGGCTTCTCTCGGCCTTTGGGCTCCCACGCCAAGCTCCCTGGCCGCTCATGCAGCCATTAGGTCGGGCGCTGCCCGGTGTGTCCCGCGGCACGCATTCGAACACCTCGGCCACTGCATCCGGCCAAGCGCTACTTGACGCACTGCTGCTGCCGCCATCAGGCGTGCTCGCTTTGGCTGCATGCACTCGTGTACTGCGTGAACCTGGCGCGTCACCACTCGTGCCTTGGTCTCTCGGTACGGCCCGCCTCTTGCGACGTCTGCACTTTTGGCTGCACTACTTGACACCGGGTACGCATCATGTTGATCTGGCCCGAGTGCATCTCGCCGCGGATCGTGGTCATCTGGCGCCACGTCTTCGCCATCTTCTTGCTTGACCACATCGTCACGCAGTGCGTCGTGGACTTCCGACGACACAACTTTGCATGTTTCTACACTGGTAGAAAAAAGGCTTTTAGTCCCGGTTCTGGAACCGGGACTAAAGTGTCGGTACTAATGCCCTGACCCTTTAGTCCCGGTTCAATCCAGAACTGGGACTAAAGGCCCTCCACGTGGCCGGTCCACCTTTAGTCCCGGTTGGTAACACCAACCGGTACTAAAGGAAATTTCCTGATTTTTTTTGAAATTTTTTTTGAAATTTTTTTTTGAAATTTTTTTGAATTTTTTTAACCTCTAATCTCTAATCACCCCTCATCGCTGCTCAATTTAATCTCTAATCACCCCTCATCATTCCAAATCATCTCACTTCCTGAACGGTCACCCATCCTCTCACTACTCCAGTCTGAGCACGCTTAACTTCCGGGTTCTATTCTCCCTCGTTTCCAAGTCTGCACTTGTTGTTTTCCTGACAATAGTAAGATGTCAATCCTATTAATCCTCAGGAATTTAGCTTGAGCATGAAGTCACATATTTCACTGTTTGAGTTTAAAACTATTGTTCTAAAAAACAATAATTTTTTAGTAACACTAATATTTTTGAATAAGTAGTTTGACCATTGTTTGACCACAGTTTGACCATAGTTTGACCAGATTTGACCAAAATTCAAAAAAGGTGAAATAATTATTTAATAACACTAATATTCTTGAATAATTATTTAGTAACACTAATACTTCTTGAATAAGTAGTTTGACCATAGTTTGACCAGATTTACTAAAAATTTAAAAAAACTGAAATTTGAGCATAACTTTTTTTCCTTTTGGAATCTGAGGATTCTAGAAATTTGCAAACAAGTCGTAGGCGGTCTCCATCGGATGTAACTTTTCGAGTAGATGATTTTTCATATAATTTTTTTTTTTCATCCGAGTTCGTATGCAAAAGTTATGCCCATTTTACAAATTCCAGAGAGATTTTGTAAATAAAGTCGAAATTCATATTTGTAATTTTTCCCAACAACTAGACCACATATCACATGTGAAACTTATTTTCTTTTATTTTTTTGACATTTCCATCATTTTCTTTTTTTTTAAACTGAAAAGGCGGTCCAGGGGGGTAGAGTTTGAAAATGGGACCTTTAGTCCGAACCGGGACTAAAGGTCTCATCCCCATTAGTCCTGGTTCGTGCCTCAAACCAGGACTAAAGGTCTAATCTTTAGTCCCGGTTTGTGGCACGAACCGGGACCAATGGTTGTGGGCCAGGAGCGAGGCCCATTGGTCCCGGTTCATCCCACCAACCGGGACCAAAAGGTCTAGATGAACCGGGACTAATGCCTTAGCCGCACGAACCGGGACCAATGCTCACATTAGTCCCGGTTCTAGACTGAACCGGGACTAATGGGCTAAGCCGGCCTGGACCATAGCCCTGTTTTCTACTAGTGCTAGCACGATCACACCATCACGCATTGTGTCGCGGACTTCTGGCGCCACTTCTTCGCCTGCTTCTAATGTGATCACATCATCACGCCTTGCGTCACCGTCTTCTGGCCCCACGACTTCGCCAGGTTCTTCCGATACGGATGTACTCATCGGACTTGTCTCCAGCTGATCGTGATCATCTGGATCCTCTTCGTCCACTAGCTCGCACATCAGCATCATATCCCCATCATCTCCTTGCTGAGCAATAAGCGCCTTTCGCTTCGGTGCTTCTTCGCAGTCAGCCTTGAAGTGACCGAGGAGGCCACAGTTATAACACCTCACTTTCCTGATGTCAAACTTTCTCCTCGGTGGTGGTGCAGCCTCATTATCTGAGTCGTCGTCCGAGTCAGCGAAGTTCTTTCTCGCCGAACGCTGCTTTCCCTTCTTCTTGCTGCTGCTCTTGGACCCGCCTTTCTTTTCAAGGGCGATCCACTGCGCCTTTGTGAGCATCACAAGCTCGTCGTTCCTCCCGTCCCCAAGACTGTACCGCATACGCTCGTCGTGAGCCTTGTATCGTCCGACAAGATCGTCGATGGAGAGAGTCTCGAGATCGACGCACTGCTCGATCGCCGTGACAATTTGCAGGTACCGGGGAGGGGCCGCGCGCAAGAACCGCCGGACAACCGAGGCCTCCGTGCGGTTTTCTCCAAGCGCACGAATCCGATTGACGAGAGTAGCCACCCGTGAAGCGAACGCATCCACAGACTCATTATCGCCCATGACCAGAGTCTCGTAGTTCCTTAGGAGAGTTTGGAGATTGGCTTGCTTGACGCGGGTGTGTCGCTCGAACATGAGCTTCAAAGTATCCCACGCCTCCTTCGCCGTTTCTTTGGCGATTAGGTGTTGGAGGACATCCATCGGCATCACCGAGTAAATCGCCGATGTCGCCTGCCGATCCTTCCGGTGCTCGGCTCCCTCCTTCTTGAACGCGTCACTGCCTGGGTCGACCGCGTCCCATAACTCATTGGCGCGGAGACCACACTCCATGAGGGCCTTCCAGACCCCGAAGTTCTCGCGATCAAATCGTGGGTACGACGAACTCGCCGGAGCAGCAAATACTTTAGCCGCACCGGAGTACTCTGCCAGCTGCTTGTTCTTCTCGTCGTCCGCCATGATCCTCCGTTACTAGAAGATCAACCTTGCTCTGATACCAATTGTTGGCCCAGACCCGACGCCGAGTACTTTCCGACGATGGTGATATGACCGACGACGAACGACGATGAAGCGAAGCAACGCTGGTTGAACTTGGTTCCTGCCCCAAGCGGCCAGACCTTCGAGCAATCAATTAGCAACACTGAGATAAGGCTCGCACGTACACAACCTGCTGAACGATCTTTGCTTTGATCGTTACAGCGCTACTAGTAGTAACGTACGCGTAGACGATTCGGCTGATTGCCACAGGAGCGTATCGCTCCTGGTTTGATTTGTATTACTTCACAAATCCAAGGTACCGGTTACAAGGGTGCTGGCTCCAAGTATATATACACGCTAGGATCATCGCAATACTACTCGGTCATGACTTCTAATACTACACGGACATGACTCCTAGTACTACTCGGACACATGCATGTATACGTACGTGTTTATTTCCAACACACACACACTCTCTCTCTCTCTTCACTTGCTTAACAGGATCGTGCCATCCCACGATCGTGAGCATGCACTCACCGAAAGCTTCGGCCTCGGGATCGCACATACCGCATCCTCAGGCACTGTCTAACTGAAAATGGGAAAGCTGGTAACTAAAGAAACGAAAACAACGCTGCGGCTGCAGCTCTAACTAACCTGACAAAATAACAGCTCTGTTGATTCTATCACGCTTGATTGTTTGCTAACAATCTCCCCCCAAGCTATTCATGAGAGAGAGCTAAAGTTCAATCATACCAATGCGTGCACCAAGCTCCTGAAATCGCGTCACCCAAGTGAATTTGTGAAGATGTCTGTAAGTTGATCACTGGTGGCGACACGCTCGACCTTGATCTTACCCTCTTCGACACACCTTCGAATAAATAAATGTGCTTGATGCGGTCATGGAAGACGGGGTTCCTGCACAGCTGGATAGCAGACTTGTTGTTGATGAAGATGATGGTGATGCCGGCGTCCCCCATCAGCAGGTCACTAGTGAGCCTGCTCAACCAGATGGCATGACATGCTGCGGTTGTCGCAGCCACATACTCAACCTCGCATGAAGACAGGGCGACGATCTTCTATTTCTGCGATTTCCAGGTGATCAGCGCTTCTCCTAGGAAAAAGAGATTGCCCGATGTGCTTTTGCGGTCATCAACGTCGCCGGCCATGTCCGAGTCGCTGTACCGAAGAGCTTGCCTTTGCCACCCTTGACATACCTGTAGCCGTACTTGCGGGTGCCTGCAATGTAGCCCAGCAGGTGCTTGACGGCGGCGAGAGGTGGGCAGTGTTCGGCACCTCCATGAACCGGCTGGCATACCCTACTGCAAAGTTTATGTCCGATCGTTTGTGGGTGAGATAGTTGAGCCCGCCGATGATGCTGTGGTAGTCGGTGGCGTCCACCGACGGCTCGGGCCCCTAGCTCCTTGCTTAACACTAGTAGAAAAAGGGTCAAATGTGAAGCACATTAGTGCCGGTTTGAATTTCAGCCGGCACTAATGTGTCCATTAGTGCCGGTTCTAACGGCTAGGCGGGCGGACATCATTAGTACCGGTACATGGGTAACCTTTAGTACCGGTTCATGCCACGAACCGGTACTAATGAGGCTGTGCCAGGCTGTGGTCAGGTTGGGGCCCCACGAAGACCTTTAGTACCGGTTCATGGCATGAACCGGTACTAGAGTTTCTTAGTAAGCTGATTTTTAGTCCCACCTCGCCAAGAGAGAGACAATATGAGCGGTTTATAAGCCGTGAGTGCAGAGACGATGAAGGAGAGGCGCAATGCTCACCTGCACGTTGCTTAGCTTCAAGCCTTTCGGAATAGCATAGATTGCACGGAGCTATGTGCAGTGTAGCCTACACTATTACGAAAGGCTTGAAGCTAATTAACCAGCATTGCACCTCTTTTTTATTTTTAATAACTTATCTGAACTCCGGACTTTTTTTGTTCAGTATGCAGCATTCAAAGCGACTTCATCAATTTCCAACATGTTCTGACATCATTTGCTGTTTTCAGTCATTTACCGATTTGTTTAGAGAGCTAAATGACTGTGAAATTGAAAATCACTATAAAATGAACTCTGAAAATGTTGAAACTTGACATGGTATCATCATTTCACCCGCATAGCATGTGCGAAAGAGTAGAGAGGGTCACGGCAAAAACTGGACGCACTTCGTGTACAAGCTGGACAATGTTTTTCGAAGTATCATGGTTTCAGACAAGAACTCATCTGTTACACGGGCACTTCAATATATTTTAAACTTATTTGAACTCCAGAATTTTTTTGCGTTCAGTATGCAGCATTCAAAGCGACGTCATTAATTTCCAACACGTTCTGACATCATTTGCTGTTTTTTAGTCATTTGCCGATTTGTTTAGAGAGCTAAATGACCGTGAAATTGAAAATCACTACAAAATGAACTATGAAAATGTTGAAACTTGCCATGGTATCGTCATTTCACCCGCATAGCATGTGCGAAAGAGTAGAGAGGGTTACGGGCAAAAACTGGACGCACTTCGTGTACAAACTGGACAATGTCTTTCGGAGTATCAGAGTTTCGGACGAGAACTCATCTGTTACACGGGCACTTAATTTTTTTAAAACTTATTTGAAATCCCGACTTCTTTTGCGTTTAGTACGCAGCATTCAAAGCGGCGTCATCAATTTCCAACACATTCTGACATCATTTACTGTTTTTCAGTCATTTACCGAATTGTTTAGAGAGCTAAATGACCATGAAATTAAAAATCACTACAAAATGAACTATGAAAATATTGAAACTTGCCATGGTATCATCATTTCACTCGTATAGCATGTGCGAAAAAGTAGAGAGGGTCACAACAAAAACTGGACGCACTTCGTGTACAAACTGGACAATGTCTTTCGGAGTATCAGGGTTTCGGACGAGAACTCATCTGTTACACGGGCACTTCAATGTTTTTTAAACTTATTTGAAATCCTGACTTCTTTTATGTTCAGTATGCAGCATTCAAAGCGACGTCATCAATTTCTAACACGTTCTGACATCATTTGCTGTTTTTCAGTCATTTACCGAATTGTTTAGAGAGCTAATTGACCGTGAAATTGAAAATCACTACGAAATGAACTCTGAAAATGTTGAAACTTGCCATGGTATCATCATTTCATCCGCATAGCATGTGCGAAAGAGTAGAGAGGGTCAGGGCAAAAACTGGACGCACTTCGTGTACAAACTAGACAATGTCTTTCGGAGTATCAGGGTTTCGGACAAGAACTCATCTGTTAAACGGCCACTTCAATGTTGTTTATACTTATTTGAAATTCCGACTTCTTTTGCGTTCAGTACGCTGTTGGGGAACGTTGCAGAAAACAAAAAAATTTCCTACGTTTCACCAAGATCAATCTATGGAGTCAACTAGGAACGAGAGGAGAGTGCATGTACATACCCTTGTAGATCGCGAGCGGAAGCATTCAAGAGAACGGGCATGATGGAGTCGTACTCGCCGTGATCCAAATCACCGATGACCAAGTGCCGAACGGACGGCACCTCCACGTTCAACACACGTACGGAGCGGATGACGTCTCCTCCTTCTTGATCCAGCAAGGGGAAGGAGAGGTTGATGAAGATCCAGCAGCACGACGGCGTGGTGGTGGATGCAGCAATGATCGCAGCAGGGCTTCGCCGAGCTTCTGCGAGAGGGAGAGGTGTAGCAGGGGAGAGGGAGGCGCCAAGACTTGAGGTGCGGCTTCCCTCCCTCCCCCCTTTATACAGGCCCCCCTGGGGGGGGGGGGGCGGGGCGCCGGCCCTGGAGATGGGATCTCCCAAGGGGGCGGCAGCCAAGGGGGGTGGAGTGCCCCCCAAGGCAAGTGGAGGCGCCCCCCACCCTAGGGTTTCCAACCCTAGGCGCAGGGGGCCCAAGGGGGGGGGGCGCACCAGGCCACTATGGGCTGGTTCCCCTCCCCACTTCAGCCCATGGGGCCCTCCGGGATGGGTGGCCCCACCCGGTGGACCCCCGGGACCCATCCGGTGGTCCCGGTACAATACCGGTGACCCCGAATCTTTCCCGATGACCGAAACTACACTTCCTATATATAATTCTTCACCTCCGGACCATTCCGGAACTCCTCGTGACGTCCAGGATCTCATCCGGGACTCCGAACAACGTTTGGATTACTGCATACTCATATCTCTACAACCCTAGCGTCACCGAACCTTAAGTGTGTAGACCCTATGGGTTCAGGAGACACGTAGACATGACCGAGACGGCTCTCCAGCCAATAACCAACAGCGGGATCTGGATACCCATGTTGGCTCCCACATTCTCCTCGATGATCTCATCGGATGAACCACGATGTCGAGGATTCAAGCAACCCCGTATACAATTCCCTTTGTCAATCGGTATGTTACTTGCCTGAGACTCGATCGTCGGTATCCCAATACCTTGTTCAGTCTCATTACCAGCAAGTCACTTTACTCGTACCATAATGCATGATCCCGTGATCAACCACTTGATCACATTGAGCTCATTATGATGATGCATTACCGAGTGGGCCCAGAGATACCTCTCCGTCATACGGAGTGACAAATCCCAGTCTCGATTCATGCCAACCCAACATACACTTTCGAAAACACCTGTAATGTACCTTTATAGTCACCCAGTTACGTTGTGACGTTTGGTACACCCAAAGCACTCCTACGGTATCCGAGAGTTGCACAATCTCATGGTCTAAGGAAATGATACTTGACATTCAGAAAAGCTACAGCAAACGAACTACACGATCTTTGAGCTAAGCTTAGGATTGGGTCTTGTCCATCACATCATTCTCCGAATGATGTGATCCCGTTATCAATGACATCCCCATGTCCATAGCCAGGAAACCATGACTATCTGTTGATCAACGAGCTAGTCAACTAGATGCTCACTACGGACACATTGTGGTCTATGTATTCACACATGTATTCAAATATATTTGTGTGTTTCAAATAGTGTTAATGTATGTATCTCATGTAAAAATATTCATGAATTTGCCCCGTACATGTATGCATAATGAGAGTGTTGATCATTTATTCTTGAAATGTTCCATGGCAAAAATGATGTAGAATATTATTCAATATGCTTTTGATATAAAATAAGTACCTAACAGTACCCAGGATTTGTTTGGTGTTTGGTTGAAACAGTTTGGGAAAATAGAAAAATCTCTAGTGGCTGTAGGGATTTCATCAGTTTTCAGGACTATTTGGAAAATTAGAAGCAATGTGGTTTTTGATAAGTAAAAGATATGTAATCCTTGTATATCTGTTAACATGATGATAAAAATGTTACATGATTGGCTCGTGATGCAGATAAACCCAAGAAGTCAAAGAATAATGGCGGAGGGCATAAGAAGAGTTGAGCAGATTGCGGGGACATCTTCCGAGGTTAGAACAACTTAATGTTGATTTTTCTTTTCTCTTTCTCTTTTCTACAATACAGGCTTTCCATAAGGTGGTCCGCAGCTGGGCCTAAAAGAAATTCATGATTGCATGGTAGGTAGAGCTGTATGATCTGGCGGCATTCACTTTCTGTGCTCCTTTGTCCATTGGAAAATAATGTTGGTAGGTTTTGTCATAAGGTCAGCATAGCTAAATAGTATGGAGAATGTCGTAGTGCAAATCTGTTCTTCCAGGGCCCATCTCATTCTTTTGAAAAGAACTAGTTTGAGAGATCGAGAATATCAAATGGATCATGCTTGCTGCATATTATATTTTTAGAACTTTTATGACTGAAGGAAGGAGGACTGACTACTTTAATCATATGGAGAGGGTTCCTGACAGTCTCGAGGCCTTAGCTTGGGTTGCGCTCTTTGGAAAAGATTGTGGATAGTGAAATTGCTTCATTGGCTTCGATTTTGAGTCTCGTCAAAGTTATATAAGTTTGTCCCCTGATTTCCTTTTATTTTCCTCTGTAAGGCATGAGTTTCTCAACAACACATGTTGAAGAAAGTTGGCACATGTTAACCATTTGTAGACCATGAAATAGCTTTTACTTTTCTTCAGGGTATATATCCTTGTCCTTGGTATCTGGTTATCTGCTGGTTGGGACTGGGTTTATTTGTATGGCTGCGGGAGAAGCCGGGAAGGTGGGGCTGAGCAGAAGGAGGACAGATCTATGGTGGTGATCTATTGTGGGGTGGGAGAAGGATCTGCGTGGGGAGAGTGGTATCTCGCATCTCTCTCGTAGTTTACGCTCGATTGATCAAGTATTGTCTTGTACAGGTATCATGAAATTAGACAAGTAGAAAATGACTATTTATCTTCCCTTGGCTCAATTAATTTGTAGCATTTTCTCTGTCTTTTATGATTGCCACCGACAACTTCGTTTGCATCAAATTTAGCATCAGTTTTCAAGTATTTTAGTCTCCCATTTTTTGGTGTATTGGTGTGAAACCCTCCCAAAGTTTTCAAGTATTTTAGTCTCCCATTTTTTGCAATATAGAAAGTCTCATGTTACATTTCTTCTGCAATCTTATTTATAGCCAGGATTGTAGTACATGTTCGGTTTAGTGCTCCTGGCAGCAATATTTAGTTGTTCGTATCTGCGGACCACAGTGCATGCATGGTTGGCGACCACCGCCTGGTGTGCGGTGTCAGGGCCGTCTCCAGGAATTCGAGGCCCAGTACGAAACACAAAATGGGGGCCCTAAAATTTGGGTGCATAGTTGTTACTTCATGTATGATTTGTCTGTTTTATTAACCAAAAATATAATATAGTGGCTTCAAGCACTACATGACTTGTAGTTTTACAAAGACAATAAAACAAAAGAAGACCAATCCTTAAATTTGAAATGATTGTCTATATTGAAAATCTTGGATGCGTGACAACATGAGCAAACAACAAATCCATGGATGAACCTACGTGTATGTACAGAAAAGATGATAACAATAATTATTATATGTATTAAAAAAAGAATGAGAACAGAGGGGAGCCTCCCCTCTGTCTTATTCTTATAAGAATAATAATACTTATTATTATAAGAATTCAATATAGTGTTTACAAGATGAACAGATGTGTAAAAATTATAATTATTCAATATATTGTTTGCCAACATAAATATGTAAAATATAAATATTCAACAGGAAAATGTAACATAAATTAGATAGGATTTTCCAAAATAAATTTGATAGGGTATTGGCTTAGGTACACCTAATTGATGAAGTAGTGGAATTAGTCAGTGTTATAGACTAGCTCTCCGCCAACGGCTGCTTCTGGTTGGCGCCTCTAGCCGTGAATGAGAAAAGACGTCTACACGCGAAACAACAGCTCTTGTTTTTCAGAAAAAATCCAAAAAAAGAGAGAGAAAGCAAAAACAGATCTCACGGGATTTGTAATTTTTTTTCCTTTTCGATTGAGGGGCTCACGGGGGTGTGCTTCGAGCGATCAAACCAGACAAATTCCAGCGACCAGCCCCAGAAGCCCAAAACTGGAAGCTGCAGCGCGACTAGGCCTACAAGGCCGAAATGAAAAGGCCCAAAATTGAGACTATACAGCAATGTGTGCCCAGAACTGGGGCCCCCTGGAATTTGGGGGCCCTGTGCGGTCGCACAGCCCGCACAGGCCCGTGGACGGCCCTGTGCGGTGTGCCCGCACACGCCGTGCCTCTGCCCTGAGCCCGGCTGCGGCTTCCTCGGCCCATAGTTTACGATTTCGAAGTGGCAAAAATTTCACTCACACTCGAAATGTAAGAAATTTCTGAAATTTTGAAATTTCAAAAATTGTTTCGGACAAATCACCGAAATTTTTGTTTGAATTCGAATTTTTAAAAATTTAAATATCTAGACAAAGTAAGGTGTAGTACAATGTTAACTGAAGTGCGTATGTAACCTGATGGTTCGCCCGTTGGTCAACAAACAGTTGGTCGTGGTTCAAATCTCGGCTAGGACGTAATTTTGCCAAAAATATATATTCGGTCCAAAATTAATGATAAGTTGGTGCATCATGAATCGAACTCTGGACCTAGTGATCGGAAGAAAACTGCCCTACCACTACCGGAAACCATGTTTATTCAAACTGATCCATGTTCCGTTTTACATGAAAATTGAAACCAACCAAACTTTCTTGAACGAAAGGCAAAAAATTCACCCCCCCCGCTCAAAATTGTCAAAATTTCTACGAAATTTTAAACTATGCCTCGGCCACCTTGCCGAGCGCCACCAGTCTCCCTTGACTGACATCGCCTACGAACGGGTCCATGCTGGAGCTGGAGGTCCAGATGCAGCCGGCACAACGGGGGCGGCTGTTCTTGTTGGCGGCGAGCAAGCACGGCATCATGGTGGTACAGGTGTAAGGTGTGGGTGGACGCGGACACCGACCACATAGACGTCCTGATGCTGGACGCCAAAGGTGAGGAGCTGCATCGTCCCGGGCATGGAGGCGGCCATGGACGTGGGCGGCAGGTACCTGCCAGTGTCGGCTGACGTGCCGCCGCAGGAATGAGGGGATCATCCTCCGTCTCCACATCAACAAGTAGGTCAAGGCGAGGAGGCCCGTTCCTGGGGTTGATGATTAGCTGGCCAGCTCGGGTTCTTTAGCTAATCTACTACTCCCTCTATGAAGTAATATAAGAGCTCCTATATTAGTTTAGGGAGGGAGTATATAGTATATATCTACCATGGCTGACATTGGTGATTTGGTAATGAACTAGCAGTGATCAAAGGTTGGGCTTTTGATTGATTCTTTCAATTGCAATGGTTGCCCATGTATCGCGTGCCAATGTGGTTGATCCCTAGCTACTTGGCACCTTGTACGGTCTTTATTTTTTTGAGAAAACTTTCAATCTATTCATCTTCAATAACGACAATACAACGAACACCATAAATACTAAAAATTACATCTAGGTCTGTAGACCACCTAACGACGACTAATAGCACTGATGCGAGCCGAAGGCGCGCCGCCGTCATCGCCCCTCCTTTGCCGGAGTCGAACCCAACTTGTTATAGTAGACAGTCAGGAAGTCATCGTGCTAAGGCCCTATAGGACCAACGCACCAGAACAGCAACCACCGCCGATAAACAATAATGTAGACTGAAAGGATCCAACCCTATGACACATGAATATAGACGATCAAAAACCAAATCCGAGCAATCCACCGAGGAAAGATCCGCAGGAGACACACCTCCATACGCCCACCAATAATGTTAGACGCACCACTAGAACGAGGGCTATGTCGGGAGACATTTATTCCATCTTCAGGGAGCTGTCGCCGTCTTGCCTTCCTGAACAGGACACAAAACCTAATAAATCTTAAAAAAACGACTAACAACGGAGCCCTCCCTCCAGCCCTTGCCAAGATCCAGCGCATCCCTATGGCCTTAGGGCCACTGGAGACGAGGCAGACCTGCGGCGGAGCCGGCAAGAGACACAAACCCTAGCATTTTTTAGAAGGGGCGGTGGCTGCGTGGCACCTTGTATGGTCTTGTTTGTTTGTGTGTGTGTGTGTGAAAACTGAATTTGTAGCAGCTAGCTAGCTAGCAGAAAGTCACACGTACGGATTTTACCCTTGACATGCACCTACGTTGCACCAGTAATTTGAGTTTGATTTGATAAAATAACACTACATAGTACAGCTAGCCAGGAAAGTGAAAGGGGCGCGTCTACCTGTCACGCCCCAATCACGAGTTAATGCAATCGTTGTCGACTTGACTCACAACTCTCACGTTTATATGGTGGAGGTCATGGTCGGCACACGAGTGATGAGGCAACACGACAATGGCAGCACTGTCGGCTGTTTGGATATATGGTAGCTAGGGCTGGGGGCTCCATGGTCCATGCATGCATTCATGGGTAGCGAGGGAGTGGACGGCAGCGGGTAGCGGCTCTTACCAGAAAAGATCGAGACGCGAGGAGAGCTGGGTGGGTGCCAGCGAGATATATACTGAGTTTAATTAGACAGAAAGAACAAGTGCATATGTAGTAGTAGAAGGAACAAGATGAGCTATCCACTATTGGATGGAGATCTAATGGTCCGAAAAAATTGGGTATGGGGAGGAAAAAAAATGTTCAGGTGTGGTATATAGACATGTCTTTCACAATACTTACCGTTTTACCATTCAAAGGCCCCATATACTTAATAAATGCACTTTTAAGAGTACACGAATTTTGTCTTACAAAGAGTACCCTTTTAGCTCATAGTGAATCTCATCTAATTAATTAAAGCAACACTCACACCAGTAATTAAAAGTATATAGAGAAAGGTTCTCTAACCTAGTGGTTAGAGCACTTGACTGGCATCAAGCAAACCTCACTGACTGTTGGCCTCTTGTTTTTTTTTTCAATAAAGAGTGGATTTTATTGGTTCAAAATGGAGCATCAAGAGGATACACTCATAGGAAACACACACCCAGCCTTTGCATAACTAGGATGCACACATTCAATACCAACACACACACACACACACAAACATGCCAACAAATAGCAAAGTCATATACGACCAAAGCTATGTATGGGCGAGGAGAAAGAAAGAAAGCGATCAGATCCACGATCGATAAACTATAACAATGATCATATTTGCACCAACCATCTCATGACACCACATGAATGAGGAAGTTCTTCAACAGCAACGCCTTCAGAAAGGGAGCAATGCTCAAGCGCCGCCATCATCAGATCCAACCACCTAAGGCCAGAATCTATGTTTTCACGCTGAAGAACCACTATAAGCATATCCGAACAATGCCTTCAACAAGGTAACGACGTAAAAATATCATCATTGCTAGGTATTACCAACTCGGGTCAGACCTAGGCTTTCACCCCGGAGCTCAATCCCGGGTGCTCAAGTAGCACCACCATCAACGTTAGCCATGTGTTGTCGCCACCACTTTTTCTCGTCGCCGCCGCTGCACAACCTCCCCTTAATTTGCATAAGCCGTTGTCCATAGTTTGTGTTTCATCGCCAAAGCCAACCACCTAGTCTAGAGAGAGAAACCCTCACAAGAACCTTCGATGGTCCCTTCAATTCAAAGCGAGGTCACCGACGCGCTAAACAGACGACCCACCAGAACCGCCGCCTCCTTCCGATGTGCAACCGTGGTGATCGCCTTCAACGCGTCAGCCTGCCGCCACCCACCATGCGTGAGGGCCTCACCCAGCGAACACAAACAGCGACGAGGAGAGGATGCATGGTGGAGAGGGCGCTGAGGGCGTCGGCGTGCAGGCGTCGCTCGAGTCGCCAAGAGCAACATATGGCCGAACCGATTTCTTCGGGTGTCACGCAGTGCAAGAGGACGGCCAAGATCCTACTAGCCTGATGCACTGAAGTGCAAATTAAGCTAGCCTTCGGGTAGCGCTCGCATTCATTCAGGACGTGGATGTGTACTAGACCGGAACAACCAGCAGCAGCAACAGCTTCACGTCCAGCCCGCTTGCCCAGATCCAGTCACCGCCGTCCCTGCGCACTCCGCCATGCATCGCGGATCTGGAGCTGGCCTCTTGGTTTGCTGTCTTTTTTCCCCTACAATGAGCTTTGTCTCACAATCTAGCAAATAAACAGCCGAAGACAGTAGATCTGAATTGCATAATTCATGGATGGATTAATCTGAACAACCTTTCGCTGCCACGCCAGCGACATATGCTTAATTCCCTCCAAGTTCTAATATTTTACACTAAATGAAAGAAAAAGTCTATATCAAACACATGGAAGAAACGGCTTCAAGTGCACTTAATTTTCTGATATTAAAAGTATCAATTATGGTCTACAACAAGTACATAAGAATAAGATCTTGTTGCTTTGTGGTACTACTTCGTGTCACAATATATTTGCTGCTTTAGCTTCTTCTACTTTTTTCTGTGAGCCAAGTTGACAACAATTAGATGGTGAGCACCCTGGTTTGCGGGATCCAGCATGTCCCAAAGGTGATCCCGGGAGCTTGCAGGATAGGCGTTACCGGAGGAGTGTCCCTCCATTGGAGCGGAAGCGGTAGGATCGGATCGAGAAGCAAAGGGGTTAATAATGAAAGAGCCATTCCATCCTGCGTGATACCATGAATGAGGGAGAAACGAGATACACGCCCACTAACCGTAATTGGCGTTTGATAAAAGTTCGACAATAGAGAGAAGCTTGCAAGAGCCCAAACTCCCAAGATCCAACCTCGTTGGAGGCGGAGAAGGAGCTCACAATCCTTGGATTGGCAAGAGGAGGACGATGCAAAATTCAGGTGTAGGGGAGAAGAAAATGCTTGAATAAGGTATTGCTTTCCCATTTAAAAATAGTAGAAGAAGATAAACCAGCAAGTCTGATATTGTTGTGAGACAAAGGAGTACCCCAAAGAAAAAAAGATCTTATTATTGTGTACTTGTTGTATATATCATAATTGCCAATCTCATATTTTAATATTGTTGATCTCAAAAAATTAAGTGCACTTGTGCACTTATAAATGGCTGGTGTGGTAGTGAAGGTGTGAAAGATGCCACTGTACGTACCCACCAAGGTCCTTCAAATCCTGTTATACATGAATTATGCCTAAAAGAAGATATAGTGTTTTCGGTGGTTTATTTGCCAGCATGTGATATGAGGCTCACTCTAGAAGTCTATGGAAAAAGACAGCACACCAATTGCAAGAGGAGGACGTCAATCAGTAGTGAGATCTGTTGCCGGGCCTCTATAAATGGCTGTACCCAAAGGTAGCTAAACATCATCCGTATCGGACATGGCTTTCAAGTCTATGGAAAAAGACAGCACACCAATTGCAAGGGGAGGACGTGAATCAGTAGTGAGATCTATCGATCGCCGGGCCTCTATAAATGGCTATACCCAAAGATAGCTAAACATCATCCATATCGGACATGGCTTTCATGCGCTCTTCGTCCTCATCCATGGCTCTGGCTCTGCTGCCGCTACTGGTGGCAGCCGCATTCTTCATCCCCTCCATGGCTTCATCAGCTTCAGGTACCCTCGACCATGGCTTGGATGGTGAGGCACTGCTGATGCTGGGGAGGTTCCATGGGTGGATGGCGGCGCACGGCCGGTCGTACGCCACCGTGGAGGAGAAGCTGCGCCGTTTCGAGGTGTACCGGAGCAACATGGAGTTCATCGAGGCGGCGAACCGGGACAGCCGGATGACCTACAGCCTCGGCGAGACCCCGTTCACCGACCTCACCCACGATGAGTTCATGGCCATGTTCAGCAGCAATTCTGGCAGCAACGAGTCGTCATGGGAGTCGGAGGAGACGACGGTGATCACAACTCGCGCTGGCCCCGTCCACGAGGGCACCGCCGCCGTCGAAGAGCCACCTCGTCGTACCAACCTCAACCTGACGGCGGTGGTGCCTCCGAGCGTGGATTGGAGGGAGAAAGGCGTCGTCACAGCAGCCAAGTATCAAGGGGATTCCTGTTGTAAGTAACATCCATCCAAAATAAATCATGCATGCGATGCGAGTTGTCGTACGTCGTCTACTCCATTATATATATTGATGCAATTAGGTAAGTGAGTGGTCATCTAACGTACGTACGTGTCCGCGCGTGCAGCGTCTTGCTGGGCGTTCACGTCGGTGGCGACGATGGAGAGCGCACATGCGATCAGCACCGGCGGATCGCCACCGGTGCTGTCGGAGCAGCAGCTGGTGGACTGTCGGATTAACGGCTGCGGCAACAGTTGGATGGACAAGGCCTTCGATTGGGTGATCCAGAACGGTGGCATCACCACGGAGGCGGTCTACCCCTACACCGGCAAGGTGGGCACGTGCCAAAGGGCCAAGCCGGTCGCGGTGAGGATCAGAGGCTACAAGAAGGTTACACCGTCTGGCAACGAGACGGTGCTCATGGAGGCCGTGGCGCAGCAGCCCGTCGCCGCATCCTTCGACTACAGTGACCCCTGCTTCCAGCACTACATCCGCGGCGTGTACAACGCCGGTCGCTCCAGGTCCGGCGTCTACACCAAAGGGGCGTGCGGGACAACGCAGAACCACGCGCTGGCCCTCGTCGGGTACGGGACCAAGCCTGACGGGACCAAGTACTGGATCGGTAAGAACTCGTGGACTGACCAGTGGGGTGACAAAGGCTTCGTCTATTTCCTTAGGGACTCGCCGCCGTTGGGCTTGTGCGGCATTGCCAAGTACCCGCTTTACCCTATCATCTGATGACCCAGCCGCCGTGCACCTCCATCATCTGTGTGTGACTCCGTGCATCTCTACTTATATTATATATATGTAATGAATAATTGCACGGTACCTAGCTATTCACTCGTGTACTCCATGTCTATGTTATGCATGTAAAGGTTCGGGTGCTACACATGCATCCTTGCCTATAATATAAAATAAACAATACTGTATATGCTACTCCTTCTTTTTTAAATTATAAATTGTTTTGGTTTTTGTAGATTCATAGCTTTTGCTATGCACCTAGATACATAATACATTATATTTTACTATGTATCTAATAAAAAAGTTAAAAAGACTTGCAATTTGGGGTGGAGGAAGTACCTCCGTTCTGTTTTATTAAAGGAGTAAAATGCACCAGCGGTACATGAACTAGGGAGTGGTCTCTCATCTCCCGAAATGTACATTGGAGTCCCTAAACTTGCTAATTGGCTCATGTGACACTCAAATCTGCATAACCCACCTTAAATTGCGTATGTGGCATGCTGACTAGGATGCTGACGCATGGAGCGGAGGATGGAGAGCAAGAGAGGCAGGAGGGGTAAGGGGGAGGTGATTGCTGGTGACCATGGGGGAGAAGATGAGAGTGGAGTCGAGACAAGCTTTGGTGGTGCTGATAGGGTGAGGTTAGTGTGCCGCAGAGGCAGGGCGAGCTTGCCACGCCGAACGGGGCGAGCTTCGGCAGCTCAAGATTTGGGCGAGCGCGACGGCAGCGATCATTTGAGAGAGAGAGGAAGACAGAAGATAGGTGGACCTGACATGTGGATGCCAACACACAGTCAGCGATTCCACGCATGCCATTTAACATGGGTTATGAAGATTTGGATGTACTAGCAAAACATGCCCGTGCATTGCAACGGAGGGAAAAACATCCCTCATACACACATCCGACAACATAAGCAAACAATATTCTTAAAAATATATTTATTGACACAATTTCAAACAATATGAAAATCAACTTTAAGCCACTGGTTTACATAAAACTCGTATCAACAGTTTAATGTGCATCATTGTATAGGGGTTGGTAGTGCACTGTGCGAAACAGAGAAGATAATTATGTAGGATATGGTAGGAATCAACATCCCCCTATAGTGTCAATAATAGATTATGTGAGAGCATGAAAAAGTCATATCTACTAAATTTGAATAGGGTAGGGAACATATATAATACACATTTCTTAAATCCCTCATATAGAGAAGATATTAATTAAGTTTACATCCTAAAACAATTTAGAAATTATTAACACGCAATATAATACTCCCTTCGTCCCAAAATAAATGACTCAACTTTGTACTAACTTTGTACTAGCTTTAGTACAAAGTTGAGTCATTTATTTTAGGACAGCGTGAGTAATATATTTGAAATCTACACATTTTTGTGAGCGGTTTTCATATATAACATGTTAGATTTGGAGATAGGGTTTGGAAGTTATGATTTTTTTGAAAAATATTTGAATCTGCCAAAATAGAAAGACTAAAAAATAGAGTAGCCAGGCCGGAATTGCGTGCAGCCCATCTGCTGAGTGATGCTTGGGTGAGCAGTTATATACTACGCCCACCAGCATCTCAAGAGAGAAAAGGAGAGAAAAAATAGGCAGGAAGGGGGATAGAACCCGGGCGTCCAGCAAGATACCTAGACGCCCTAACCACTGCACAACATAGCTATGCGTGATACTTGTGAGGCGTTTTCTTAAATGAACCCAAAGTAAACGCTATTTGTGAAGGGAAAAACTGAATCATTTTTTAACTTACGGGTGACATAGTGGGTAATTTATAAGCAACTCCGGGGGCAATTTTTGTGACATACCACGAGAAGCAATAGGTGCTTTATTAGTAGGTATAGATATAGATATAGATTATGTGACACTCGTTACGAAGTTCATGTACCGCCCATGCATTTTACTCTTTATAAGCATTGGCTGGTCCTAAATTAAACTAAACCAACGCCAAATGCTATGGAATGGATGTAGTATCCGATATCCTGTAATTATACTGCATATTTGGCTGCCATCAAAATGCATGGGACAAGTTGTTCGGAAAATCCAAAAGAGTAAAATGGCCTTCTCTAGGATACAATAATACAGAGCTGAGCGAGCACAAAACACACCAGACTGTCCTTACACACGCTTATCAAGGAGGTACACAAAGCCCGATGAGTAGTTTGTATATTAATTGACAACTGTATTAAGTGTTTGCTCCTCCGACGATGGAGATAAAACATGACAAAAATAACATATAATAATAAGGGATTAAAAAAAAACCGCATCAACAGTTTGCTCATCCATTCCTCCCATATGTGTAGACACTGCTATTGTTGCCAACAAAACTATATCTGCATCTTTTTTTTCAGTGACAGGTATAAAAATGCATCAATTTGGGTTTACTCCATACATACACACAATTCTTTCTTCAATTCAATTGGTTCATGTTTAAATGCATCAATTTGGAAATCGACACATACAGGATGTCAGTTCAAATGCATCTTGTAGTGTTGTTTGCTTGTCCCGGTCCAAGAATTTACTCATTGATCGGTGGCCGAGACGGCGAGCGGTGTCATTGTTTCTCAGCTTTGGAGGCGCGGTCATTCTTGGGTGTAGCAGAGGCAAGGCCAGCGCCCAGCAGCAGCAGCAGCAGCACGGTGGCTGGGTCGACCGGGCGGAGGTAGGGCCAGCGCCCGCCAGCAGCAGCACGGCGGTGTGCTGGGTCGGCCATGGAGAGTATGGGGAGCACTACCACGAACAATGCGGTTGCGTTAGCACGGAGCAGCTAGCAGATGGGGCTAGACTAGACCGTGGGAGAGCGGAAGCCGGCGGTAGTATGCAGCAACCAGCAGTCATCGAATTCGTTCGCACGGAAGCATGGGAGATGGAGAGAGGCGGCGCAGATGTGCGTGGGCAGGGGGCTGGGGGAGGGTCACGACCTAGGGCTCAGGCTGTAGCACGCGGCGTGTTACCTTTGAGTTTTTCTCCTATTGGTCGCCGCTATGGATGACCATGCTGGATCCTAACTCTAGCTACTAGCAATGGAGGAACGACGCGTTAGAGACTGAATTTTATGCAGCGCACTGAACTGCTGCTCTTCTCTCTGTTGGCCCAGACCCAACGCCGAGTACTTTCCGACGACGGTGATATGACCGACGACGAACGACGATGAAGCGAAGCAACGCTGGTTGAACTTGGTTCCTGCCCCAAGCGGCCAGACCTTCGAGCAATCAATTAGCAACACTGAGATAAGGCTCGCACGTACACAACCTGCTGAACGATCATTGCTTTGATCGTTACAGCGCTACTAGTAGTAACGTACGCGTAGACGATTCGGCTGATTGCCACAGGAGCGTATCGCTCCTGGTTTGATTTGTATTACTTCACAAATCCAAGGTACCGGTTACAAGGGTGCTGGCTCCAAGTATATATACACGCTAGGATCATCGCAATACTACTCGGTCATGACTTCTAATACTACACGGACATGACTCCTAGTACTACTCGGACACATGCATGTATACGTACGTGTTTATTTCCAACAATCACCCCCCTAAACACGACGTCGTAACCTCACAGCTCCGACGCCGATTCTTCTTCGCATCCCAAGAACTTCTCTCGATCCAAAGCCTTAGTTAGGATGTCCGCCAGCTGATCCATGGTGCGACTGTAGTTGACCTCCGTCTTACCTTCTTCCACGCAGTTCTTTATGTAGTGATACATTGTATCAATGTGCTTGCTCCTTTCACGCCGCACTGGATTCTCGCGTGGAAAAGTTGTAGCCTCGCCGTCAACATTGAGCACCACTTGTTTCGGATCTCGATCCATGAGATCATCGTGTAGCCGCCCTAGCCACACACCTTCACACGCCGCAGTGGCAACTACAATATACTCTATTGCATTAACTGCGGGTGCTTTACTCTTCTTGTTTAGTTCAAGACGAGGTTTCGTTGAAGCGTCAATTGGATTGCAATATTTGATGCCACGGCTTTCAAGTATCTTCCTTGTGTATGCCTCCTAGCGTAGTGTGATCCCTTTCGTCTTTTGATGTACCTTTATCGCAGGGTAGTAGCTCAAAAGACCTAGACCATCCATCTTGAAAAGCTCTTTCATTTGTAGCTTGAACTTTGCAATCACCTCTTCATCTGCTCCAGTTATCAACAGGTCGTTGACGTAGATGCCAACTAGTAGACGATCCCTTCCTTCACCTCTCTTGTACATTGCATGCTCTAGTGGGGTTTTCTCAAATCCAAGAGAAATCATTGTCCGATCAAGCTTGACGTTCCACTCTCGAGGTCCTTGCCATAGCCCATACAAGATTTTGCGTAACTTCAGTACCTTGTGCTCCTCTCCCTCTTTGACGAAACCCGGTGGTTGATTAGCATACACATCTCCTTCTATCTCGCCATTCAAAAACGAGGAGTTTACATCCAAGTGATGTACTTTCCATGATTCCTGAGCCGCGAGAGCGATGAGTAATCTCACCGACTCCATCTTTGCAATGGGAACGAACACTACTTCGAAGTCCACACCTTCCTCTTGCATGTATCTTTTGGCTACTAGCCTTGCTTGGTGTTTCACACAATTTCCTTCGACATCTCTCTTGATCTTGAATTCCCACTTGAGCTCTATGTCATTATCATTGTTGGGAAGATCCACAAGCTCCCATGTTTTGTTGTCTTGGATCGAACCCAACTCTTCATCCATAGCATGACGCCAACACTCCTCCATATTTGCAACTTCAAAAAATTTCAATTCCTCGATGTGCAAACTTCGTTCACCTTTACACTTCATCTTCATCGAATTTATTTGAAGCACTTCCTCTGGAGAGAGATCCACCAAGCGTCGTTCTCGTGCTACTGAAGAAGACACACTTATTTTTGAACATGCCAAAGTTTCTATTTCTGGCGATCCAGGTGCTCCAAAATTAGCTGCATGTCCACCAGATGAACCAGCCAGAACAATTGGAGAAGTTTCACGTGCATGCCCTTCTGGTCCTCCAGTCATGTGGCCTACTAAAGGTTGAGCCGGCTGGTTCTGGCTGTTCTGGCCTGTGGCAAGGGCTCCGTGATGGAGAACCTAGTGCTAGGCTTCTCTCGGCCTTTGGGCTCCCACGCCAAGCTCCCTGGCCGCTCATGCAGCCATTAGGTCGGGCGCTGCCCGGTGTGTCCCGCGGCACGCATTCGAACACCTCGGCCACTGCATCCGGCCAAGCGCTACTTGACGCACTGCTGCTGCCGCCATCAGGCGTGCTCGCTTTGGCTGCATGCACTCGTGTACTGCGTGAACCTGGCGCGTCACCACTCGTGCCTTGGTCTCTCGGTACGGCCCGCCTCTTGCGACGTCTGCACTTTTGGCTGCACTACTTGACACCGGGTACGCATCATGTTGATCTGGCCCGAGTGCATCTCGCCGCGGATCGTGGTCATCTGGCGCCACGTCTTCGCCATCTTCTTGCTTGACCACATCGTCACGCAGTGCGTCGTGGACTTCCGACGACACAACTTTGCATGTTTCTACACTGGTAGAAAAAAGGCTTTTAGTCCCGGTTCTGGAACCGGGACTAAAGTGTCGGTACTAATGCCCTGACCCTTTAGTCCCGGTTCAATCCAGAACTGGGACTAAAGGCCCTCCACGTGGCCGGTCCACCTTTAGTCCCGGTTGGTAACACCAACCGGTACTAAAGGAAATTTCCTGATTTTTTTTGAAATTTTTTTTGAAATTTTTTTTTGAAATTTTTTTGAATTTTTTTAACCTCTAATCTCTAATCACCCCTCATCGCTGCTCAATTTAATCTCTAATCACCCCTCATCATTCCAAATCATCTCACTTCCTGAACGGTCACCCATCCTCTCACTACTCCAGTCTGAGCACGCTTAATTTCCGGGTTCTATTCTCCCTCGTTTCCAAGTCTGCACTTGTTGTTTTCCTGACAATAGTAAGATGTCAATCCTATTAATCCTCAGGAATTTAGCTTGAGCATGAAGTCACATATTTCACTGTTTGAGTTTAAAACTATTGTTCTAAAAAACAATAATTTTTTAGTAACACTAATATTTTTGAATAAGTAGTTTGACCATTGTTTGACCACAGTTTGACCATAGTTTGACCAGATTTGACCAAAATTCAAAAAAGGTGAAATAATTATTTAATAACACTAATATTCTTGAATAATTATTTAGTAACACTAATACTTCTTGAATAAGTAGTTTGACCATAGTTTGACCAGATTTACTAAAAATTTAAAAAAACTGAAATTTGAGCATAACTTTTTTTCCTTTTGGAATCTGAGGATTCTAGAAATTTGCAAACAAGTCGTAGGCGGTCTCCATCGGATGTAACTTTTCGAGTAGATGATTTTTCATATAATTTTTTTTTTCATCCGAGTTCGTATGCAAAAGTTATGCCCATTTTACAAATTCCAGAGAGATTTTGTAAATAAAGTCGAAATTCATATTTGTAATTTTTCCCAACAACTAGACCACATATCACATGTGAAACTTATTTTCTTTTATTTTTTTGACATTTCCATCATTTTCTTTTTTTTTTAAACTGAAAAGGCGGTCCAGGGGGGTAGAGTTTGAAAATGGGACCTTTAGTCCGAACCGGGACTAAAGGTCTCATCCCCATTAGTCCCGGTTCGTGCCTCAAACCAGGACTAAAGGTCTAATCTTTAGTCCCGGTTTGTGGCACGAACCGGGACCAATGGTTGTGGGCCAGGAGCGAGGCCCATTGGTCCCGGTTCATCCCACCAACCGGGACCAAAAGGTCTAGATGAACCGGGACTAATGCCTTAGCCGCACGAACCGGGACCAATGCTCACATTAGTCCCGGTTCTAGACTGAACCGGGACTAATGGGCTAAGCCGGCCTGGACCATAGCCCTGTTTTCTACTAGTGCTAGCACGATCACACCATCACGCATTGTGTCGCGGACTTCTGGCGCCACTTCTTCGCCTGCTTCTAATGTGATCACATCATCACGCCTTGCGTCACCGTCTTCTGGCCCCACGACTTCGCCAGGTTCTTCCGATACGGATGTACTCATCGGACTTGTCTCCAGCTGATCGTGATCATCTGGATCCTCTTCGTCCACTAGCTCGCACATCAGCATCATATCCCCATCATCTCCTTGCTGAGCAATAAGCGCCTTTCGCTTCGGTGCTTCTTCGCAGTCAGCCTTGAAGTGACCGAGGAGGCAACAGTTATAACACCTCACTTTCCTGATGTCAAACTTTCTCCTCGGTGGTGGTGCAGCCTCATTATCTGAGTCGTCGTCCGAGTCAGCGAAGTTCTTTCTCGCCGAACGCTGCTTTCCCTTCTTCTTGCTGCTGCTCTTGGACCCGCCTTTCTTTTCAAGGGCGATCCACTGCGCCTTTGTGAGCATCACAAGCTCGTCGTTCCTCCCATCCCCAAGACTGTACCGCATACGCTCGTCGTGAGCCTTGTATCGTCCGACAAGATCGTCGATGGAGAGAGTCTCGAGATCGACGCACTGCTCGATCGCCGTGACAATTTGCAGGTACCGGGGAGGGGCCGCGCGCAAGAACCGCCGGACAACCGAGGCCTCCGTGCGGTTTTCTCCAAGCGCACGAATCCGATTGACGAGAGTAGCCACCCGTGAAGCGAACGCATCCACAGACTCATTATCGCCCATGACCAGAGTCTCGTAGTTCCTTAGGAGAGTTTGGAGATTGGCTTGCTTGACGCGGGTGTGTCGCTCGAACATGAGCTTCAAAGTATCCCACGCCTCCTTCGCCGTTTCTTTGGCGATTAGGTGTTGGAGGACATCCATCGGCATCACCGAGTAAATCGCCGATGTCGCCTGCCGATCCTTCCGGTGCTCGGCTCCCTCCTTCTTGAACGCGTCACTGCCTGGGTCGACCGCGTCCCATAACTCATTGGCGCGGAGACCACACTCCATGAGGGCCTTCCAGACCCCGAAGTTCTCGCGATCAAATCGTGGGTACGACGAACTCGCCGGAGCAGCAAATACTTTAGCCGCACCGGAGTACTCTGCCAGCTGCTTGTTCTTCTCGTCGTCCGCCATGATCCTCCGTTACTAGAAGATCAACCTTGCTCTGATACCAATTGTTGGCCCAGACCCGACGCCGAGTACTTTCCGACGATGGTGATATGACCGACGACGAACGACGATGAAGCGAAGCAACGCTGGTTGAACTTGGTTCCTGCCCCAAGCGGCCAGACCTTCGAGCAATCAATTAGCAACACTGAGATAAGGCTCGCACGTACACAACCTGCTGAACGATCTTTGCTTTGATCGTTACAGCGCTACTAGTAGTAACGTACGCGTAGACGATTCGGCTGATTGCCACAGGAGCGTATCGCTCCTGGTTTGATTTGTATTACTTCACAAATCCAAGGTACCGGTTACAAGGGTGCTGGCTCCAAGTATATATACACGCTAGGATCATCGCAATACTACTCGGTCATGACTTCTAATACTACACGGACATGACTCCTAGTACTACTCGGACACATGCATGTATACGTACGTGTTTATTTCCAACACACACACACTCTCTCTCTCTCTTCACTTGCTTAACAGGATCGTGCCATCCCACGATCGTGAGCATGCACTCACCGAAAGCTTCGGCCTCGGGATCGCACATACCGCATCCTCAGGCACTGTCTAACTGAAAATGGGAAAGCTGGTAACTAAAGAAACGAAAACAACGCTGCGGCTGCAGCTCTAACTAACCTGACAAAATAACAGCTCTGTTGATTCTATCACGCTTGATTGTTTGCTAACAATCTCCCCCCAAGCTATTCATGAGAGAGAGCTAAAGTTCAATCATACCAATGCGTGCACCAAGCTCCTGAAACCGCGTCACCCAAGTGAATTTGTGAAGATGTCTGTAAGTTGATCACTGGTGGCGACACGCTCGACCTTGATCTTACCCTCTTCGACACACCTTCGAATAAATAAATGTGCTTGATGCGGTCATGGAAGACGGGGTTCCTGCACAGCTGGATAGCAGACTTGTTGTTGATGAAGATGATGGTGATGCCGGCGTCCCCCATCAGCAGGTCACTAGTGAGCCTGCTCAACCAGATGGCATGACATGCTGCGGTTGTCGCAGCCACATACTCAACCTCGCATGAAGACAGGGCGACGATCTTCTATTTCTGCGATTTCCAGGTGATCAGCGCTTCTCCTAGGAAAAAGAGATTGCCCGATGTGCTTTTGCGGTCATCAACGTCGCCGGCCATGTCCGAGTCGCTGTACCGAAGAGCTTGCCTTTGCCACCCTTGACATACCTGTAGCCGTACTTGCGGGTGCCTGCAATGTAGCCCAGCAGGTGCTTGACGGCGGCGAGAGGTGGGCAGTGTTCGGCACCTCCATGAACCGGCTGGCATACCCTACTGCAAAGTTTATGTCCGATCGTTTGTGGGTGAGATAGTTGAGCCCGCCGATGATGCTGTGGTAGTCGGTGGCGTCCACCGACGGCTCGGGCCCCTAGCTCCTTGCTTAACACTAGTAGAAAAAGGGTCAAATGTGAAGCACATTAGTGCCGGTTTGAATTTCAGCCGGCACTAATGTGTCCATTAGTGCCGGTTCTAACGGCTAGGCGGGCGGACATCATTAGTACCGGTACATGGGTAACCTTTAGTACCGGTTCATGCCACGAACCGGTACTAATGAGGCTGTGCCAGGCTGTGGTCAGGTTGGGGCCCCACGAAGACCTTTAGTACCGGTTCATGGCATGAACCGGTACTAGAGTTTCTTAGTAAGCTGATTTTTAGTCCCACCTCGCCAAGAGAGAGACAATATGAGCGGTTTATAAGCCGTGAGTGCAGAGACGATGAAGGAGAGGCGCAATGCTCACCTGCACGTTGCTTAGCTTCAAGCCTTTCGGAATAGCATAGATTGCACGGAGCTATGTGCAGTGTAGCCTACACTATTACGAAAGGCTTGAAGCTAATTAACCAGCATTGCACCTCTTTTTTATTTTTAATAACTTATCTGAACTCCGGACTTTTTTTGTTCAGTATGCAGCATTCAAAGCGACTTCATCAATTTCCAACATGTTCTGACATCATTTGCTGTTTTCAGTCATTTACCGATTTGTTTAGAGAGCTAAATGACTGTGAAATTGAAAATCACTATAAAATGAACTCTGAAAATGTTGAAACTTGACATGGTATCATCATTTCACCCGCATAGCATGTGCGAAAGAGTAGAGAGGGTCACGGCAAAAACTGGACGCACTTCGTGTACAAGCTGGACAATGTTTTTCGAAGTATCATGGTTTCAGACAAGAACTCATCTGTTACACGGGCACTTCAATATATTTTAAACTTATTTGAACTCCAGAATTTTTTTGCGTTCAGTATGCAGCATTCAAAGCGACGTCATTAATTTCCAACACGTTCTGACATCATTTGCTGTTTTTTAGTCATTTGCCGATTTGTTTAGAGAGCTAAATGACCGTGAAATTGAAAATCACTACAAAATGAACTATGAAAATGTTGAAACTTGCCATGGTATCGTCATTTCACCCGCATAGCATGTGCGAAAGAGTAGAGAGGGTTACGGGCAAAAACTGGACGCACTTCGTGTACAAACTGGACAATGTCTTTCGGAGTATCAGAGTTTCGGACGAGAACTCATCTGTTACACGGGCACTTAATTTTTTTAAAACTTATTTGAAATCCCGACTTCTTTTGCGTTTAGTACGCAGCATTCAAAGCGGCGTCATCAATTTCCAACACATTCTGACATCATTTACTGTTTTTCAGTCATTTACCGAATTGTTTAGAGAGCTAAATGACCATGAAATTAAAAATCACTACAAAATGAACTATGAAAATATTGAAACTTGCCATGGTATCATCATTTCACTCGTATAGCATGTGCGAAAAAGTAGAGAGGGTCACAACAAAAACTGGACGCACTTCGTGTACAAACTGGACAATGTCTTTCGGAGTATCAGGGTTTCGGACGAGAACTCATCTGTTACACGGGCACTTCAATGTTTTTTAAACTTATTTGAAATCCTGACTTCTTTTATGTTCAGTATGCAGCATTCAAAGCGACGTCATCAATTTCTAACACGTTCTGACATCATTTGCTGTTTTTCAGTCATTTACCGAATTGTTTAGAGAGCTAATTGACCGTGAAATTGAAAATCACTACGAAATGAACTCTGAAAATGTTGAAACTTGCCATGGTATCATCATTTCATCCGCATAGCATGTGCGAAAGAGTAGAGAGGGTCAGGGCAAAAACTGGACGCACTTCGTGTACAAACTAGACAATGTCTTTCGGAGTATCAGGGTTTCGGACAAGAACTCATCTGTTAAACGGCCACTTCAATGTTGTTTATACTTATTTGAAATTCCGACTTCTTTTGCGTTCAGTACGCTGTTGGGGAACGTTGCAGAAAACAAAAAAATTTCCTACGTTTCACCAAGATCAATCTATGGAGTCAACTAGGAACGAGAGGAGAGTGCATGTACATACCCTTGTAGATCGCGAGCGGAAGCATTCAAGAGAACGGGCATGATGGAGTCGTACTCGCCGTGATCCAAATCACCGATGACCAAGTGCCGAACGGACGGCACCTCCACGTTCAACACACGTACGGAGCGGATGACGTCTCCTCCTTCTTGATCCAGCAAGGGGAAGGAGAGGTTGATGAAGATCCAGCAGCACGACGGCGTGGTGGTGGATGCAGCAATGATCGCAGCAGGGCTTCGCCGAGCTTCTGCGAGAGGGAGAGGTGTAGCAGGGGAGAGGGAGGCGCCAAGACTTGAGGTGCGGCTTCCCTCCCTCCCCCCTTTATACAGGCCCCCCTGGGGGGGGGGGCGGGGCGCCGGCCCTGGAGATGGGATCTCCCAAGGGGGCGGCAGCCAAGGGGGGTGGAGTGCCCCCCAAGGCAAGTGGAGGCGCCCCCCACCCTAGGGTTTCCAACCCTAGGCGCAGGGGGCCCAAGGGGGGGGGGGCGCACCAGGCCACTATGGGCTGGTTCCCCTCCCCACTTCAGCCCATGGGGCCCTCCGGGATGGGTGGCCCCACCCGGTGGACCCCCGGGACCCATCCGGTGGTCCCGGTACAATACCGGTGACCCCGAATCTTTCCCGATGACCGAAACTACACTTCCTATATATAATTCTTCACCTCCGGACCATTCCGGAACTCCTCGTGACGTCCAGGATCTCATCCGGGACTCCGAACAACGTTTGGATTACTGCATACTCATATCTCTACAACCCTAGCGTCACCGAACCTTAAGTGTGTAGACCCTATGGGTTCAGGAGACACGTAGACATGACCGAGACGGCTCTCCAGCCAATAACCAACAGCGGGATCTGGATACCCATGTTGGCTCCCACATTCTCCTCGATGATCTCATCGGATGAACCACGATGTCGAGGATTCAAGCAACCCCGTATACAATTCCCTTTGTCAATCGGTATGTTACTTGCCTGAGACTCGATCGTCGGTATCCCAATACCTTGTTCAGTCTCATTACCAGCAAGTCACTTTACTCGTACCATAATGCATGATCCCGTGATCAACCACTTGATCACATTGAGCTCATTATGATGATGCATTACCGAGTGGGCCCAGAGATACCTCTCCGTCATACGGAGTGACAAATCCCAGTCTCGATTCATGCCAACCCAACATACACTTTCGAAAACACCTGTAATGTACCTTTATAGTCACCCAGTTACGTTGTGACGTTTGGTACACCCAAAGCACTCCTACGGTATCCGAGAGTTGCACAATCTCATGGTCTAAGGAAATGATACTTGACATTCAGAAAAGCTACAGCAAACGAACTACACGATCTTTGAGCTAAGCTTAGGATTGGGTCTTGTCCATCACATCATTCTCCGAATGATGTGATCCCGTTATCAATGACATCCCCATGTCCATAGCCAGGAAACCATGACTATCTGTTGATCAACGAGCTAGTCAACTAGATGCTCACTAGGGACACATTGTGGTCTATGTATTCACACATGTATTACGATTTCCGGATAATACAATTATAGCATGAATAATAGACAATTATCATGAACAAGGAAATATAATAATCATTTTATTATTGTCTCTAGGGCATATTTCCAACAGTCTCCCACTTGCACTAGAGTCAATCATCTAGTTACATTGTGATGAATCGAACACCCATGGAATTCTGGTGTTGATCATGTTTTGCTCTAGGGAGAGGTTTAGTCAACGGATCTGCGACATTCAGATCCATATGTACTTTACAAATATCTATGTCTCCATCTTGAACATTTTCACGAATGGAGTTGAAGCGACGCTTGATGTGCCTGGTCTTCTTGTGAAACCTGGGCTCCTTGGCAAGTGCAATAGCTCCAGTGTTGTCACAGAAGAGTTTGATCGGCCCCGACGCATTGGGTATGACTCCTAGGTCGGTGATGAACTCCTTCACCCAAATTGCTTCATGCGCTGCCTCCGAGGCTGCCATGTACTCCGCTTCACATGTAGATCCCGCCACGACGCTCTGCTTGCAGCTGCACCAGCTTACTGCTCCACCATTCAACATATACACGTATCCGGTTTGTGACTTAGAGTCATCCAGATCTGTGTCGAAGCTAGCGTCGACGTAACCCTTTACGACGAGCTCTTCGTCACCTCCATAAATGAGAAACATGTCCTTAGTCCTTTTCAGGTACTTCAGGATATTCTTGACTGCTGTCCAGTGTTCCTTGCCGGGATTGCTTTGGTACCTTCCTACCAAACTTACGGCAAGGTTTACATCAGGTCTGGTAGACAGCATGACATACATAATAGACCCTACGGCTGAGGCATAGGGGATGACACTCATCTCTTCTATATCTTCTGCTGTGGTCGGACATTGAGCTGAGCTCAATTTCACACCTTGCAACACAGGCAAGAACCCCTTCTTAGACTGATCCATAATGAACTTCTTCAATATCTTATCAAGGTATGTGCTTTGTGAAAGACCTATGAGGCGTCTTGATCTATCTCTATAGATCTTGATGCCTAATATATAAGCAGCTTCTCCAAGGTCCTTCATTGAGAAACTCTTATTCAACTAGGCCTTAATGCTGTCCAAAAGTTCTATATCATTTCCCATCAAAAGTATGTCATCTACATATAATATGAGAAATGCTACAGAGCTCCCACTCACTTTCTTGTAAACGCAGGCTTCTCCATAAGTCTGCATAAACCCAAACGCTTTGATCATCTCATCAAAGCGAATTTTCCAACTCCGAGATGCTTGCACCAGCCCATAAATCGAGCGTTGGAGCTTGCACACCTTGTCAGCATTCTTAGGATCGACAAAACCTGCCGGCTGCATCATATACAATTCTCCCTTAAGGAAACCATTAAGGAATGTCGTTTTGACGTCCATTTGCCATATCTCATAATCATAGAATGCGGCAATTGCTAACATGATTCGGACGGACTTCAGCTTCGCTACGGGTGAGAAAGTCTCATCGTAGTCAACCCCTTGAACTTGTCGATAACCCTTAGCGACAAGCCGAGCTTTATAGATGGTCACATTACCATCCGCGTCTGTCTTCTTCTTAAAGATCCATTTAGTTTCTATGGCTCGCCGGTCAACGGGCAAGTCAGTCAAAGTCCATACTTCGTTTTCATACATGGATCCTATCTCGGATTTCATGGCTTCCAGCCATTTGTCGGAATCTGGGCCCGCCATCGCTTCTTCATAGTTTGAAGGTTCACTGTTGTCTAACAACATGATTTCCAAGACAGGGTTACCGTACCACTCTGGTGCGGAACGTGTCCTTGTGGACCTACGAAGTTCAGTAGCAACTTGATCTGAAGTTTCATGATCATCATCATCAACTTCCTCTCTAGTCGGTGCAGGCACCTCAGGAACATTTTCTTGAGCTGCGCCACTTACCGGTTCAAGAGGTAATACTTCATCAAGTTCTACCTTCCTTCCACTTATTTCTTTCGAGAGAAACTCTTTCTCTAGAAAGGACCCATTCTTGGCAACAAAGATCTTGCCTTCGGATCTAAGGTAGAAGGTATACCCAACAGTTTCTTTAGGGTATCCTATGAAGACGCATTTTTCCGACTTGGGTTCGAGCTTTTCAGGTTGGAGTTTCTTGACATAAGCATCTCATCCCCAAACTTTTAGAAACGACAGCTTAGGTTTCTTCCCAAACCATAATTCATACGGTGTCGTCTCAATGGATTTCGACGGAGCCCTATTTAAAGTGAATGCGGCAGTCTCTAAAGCATAGCCCCAAAATGATAGCGGTAAATCGGTAAGAGACACCATAGATCGCACCATATCTAATAGAGTGCGATTACGACGTTCGGACACACCATTACGCTGAGGTGTTCCAGGCGGCGTGAGTTGTGAAACTATTCCACATTTTCTTAAGTGTGTGCCAAATTCGTGACTCAAGTATTCTCCCCCACGATCTGATCACAAGAACTTGATTTTCCTGTCACGTTGATTCTCAACCTCACTCTGAAATTCCTTGAACTTTTCAAAGGTCTCAGACTTGTGTTTCATTAAGTAGACATACCCATATCTACTCAAGTCATTAGTGAGGGTGAGAACATAACGATAGCCACCGCGAGCCTCAACACTCATTGGACCACACACATCAGTATGTATGATTTCCAATAAGTTGGTTGCTCGCTCCATTGTTCCTGAGAACCGAGTCTTGGTCATTTTACCCATGAGGCATGGTTCGCACGTGTCAAATGATTCGTAATCAAGAGACTCTAAAAGTCCATCTGCATGGAGCTTCTTCATGCGTTTGACACCTATGTGACCAAGGCGTCAGTGCCACAAGTATGTGGGACTATCATTATCAACCTTACATCTTTTGGTATTCACACCATGAATATGTGTAGCATTACGCTCGAGATTCATTAAGAATAAACCATTCACCATCAGAGCATGACCATAAAACATATCTCTCATATAAATAGAACAACCATTATTCTCGGATTTAAATGAGTAGCCATCTCGAATTAAACGAGATCCTGATACAATGTTCATGCTCAAAGCTGGCACTAAATAACAATTATTGAGGTTTAAA
The DNA here is from genome assembly GCF_056163025.1 of Triticum urartu. Lineage (NCBI taxonomy): Eukaryota > Viridiplantae > Streptophyta > Magnoliopsida > Poales > Poaceae > Triticum > Triticum urartu. The sequence goes on along the minus strand of NC_141879.1, from coordinate 746,918,985 downwards.
ACTAATCCCGTAGGTAAATGTAGAGGTAGCGTGCCGACGGCGATCACATCGACCTTGGAACCATTCCCGACGCGCATCGTCACCTCGTCCTTCGCCAGTCTCCGCTTATTCCGCAGCTCCTGCTTTGAGTTACAAATGTGAGCAACCGCACCGGTATCAAATACCCAGGAGCTACTATGAGTACTGGTAAGGTACACATCAATTACATGTATATCACATATACCTTTCGTGATGCCGACCTTCTTGTCTGCTAAGTATTTGGGGCAGTTCCGCTTCCAGTGACCACTTCCCTTTCAATAAAAACACTCAGTCTCGGGCTTGGGTCCATTCTTTGGCTTCCCGGCAGCTTGCTTACCGGGCGCGGCAACTCCCTTGCCGTCCTTCTTGAAGTTCTTCTTACCCTTGCCTTTCTTGTACTTAGTGGTTTTATTCACCATCAACACTTGATGTTCCTTTTTGACTTCTACCTCTGCTGATTTCAGCATTGCAAATACTTCAGGAATGGTCTTTTCCATCCCCTACATATTGAAGTTCATCACAAAGCTCTTGTAGCTTGGTGGAAGCGACTGAAGGATTCTGTCAATGACCGCGTCATCCGGGAGATTAACTCCCAGCTGAGTCAAGCGGTTATGCAACCCAGACATTGTGAGTATGTGCTCACTGACAGAACTATTTTCCTCCATCTTACAGCTGAAGAACTTGTTGGAGACTTCATATCTCTCGACCCGGGCATGAGCTTGGAAAACCATTTTCAGCTCTTCGAACATCTCATATGCTCCGTGTCGCTCAAAACGCTTTTGGAGCCCCGGTTCTAAGCTGTAAAGCATGCCGCACTGAACGAGGGAGTAATCATCAGCATGTGTCTGCCAAGCGTTCATAACGTCTTGGTTCTGTGGGACGGGTGCGTCACCTAGCGGTGCTTCTAAGACATAATCTTTCTTTGCGGCTATGAGGATGATCCTCAGGTTCCGGACCCAGTCCGTATAATTGCTGCCATCGTCTTTCAGCTTGGTTTTCTCTAGGAACGCGTTGAAGTTGAGGACAACGTTGGCCATTTGATCTACAAGACATATTGTAAATATTTTAGACTAAGTTCATGATAATTAAGTTCATCTAATTCAATGAACTCCCACTCAGATAGACATCCCTCCAGTCATCTAAGTATAACATGATCCAAGTTAACTAGGCCGTGTCCGATCATCATGTGAGACGGACTAGTCAACATCGGTGAACATCTTCATGTTGATCGTATCTTCTATACGACTCATGCTCGACCTTTCGGTCTTCTGTGTTCCGAGGCCATGTCTGTACATGCTAGGCTCGTCAAGTCAACCTAAGTGTTTGCATGTGTAAATCTGTCTTACACCCGTTGTATGTGAACGTTGGAATCTATCACACCCGATCATCACGTGGTGCTTCGGAACAACAAACTGTCGCAACGACGCACAGTTAGGGGGAACTCTTTCTTGAAATTTTTATGAGGGATCATCTTATTTACTACCGCCGTTCTAAGTAAACAAGATGCAAAAACATGATAAACATCACATGCAATCAAATAATAGTGACATGATATGGCCAATATCATATAGCTCCTTTGATCTCCATCTTGGGGCTCCATGATCATCTTGTCACCGGCATGACACCATGATCTCCATCATCGTGTCTCCATGAAGTTGCTCGCCAACTATTACTTCTACTACTATGGTTAACACGTTTAGCAATAAAGTAAAGTAATTTACATGGCGTTTCTCAATGACACGCAGGTCATACAACAACAAAGACAACTCCTATGGCTCCTGCCGGTTGTCATACTCATCGACATGCAAGTCGTGATTCCTATTACAAGAACATGATCTCATACATCACATATATATCATTCATCATTCATCACAACTTTGGCCATATCACATCACATGACACTTGCTGCAAAAACAAGTTAGACGTCATCTAATTGTTGTTGCAAGTTTTACGTGGCTGCAATAGGGTTCTAGCAAGAACGTTTTATTACCTACGTAAAAACCACAACGTGATTTTTCAACTTTTATTTACCCTTCATAAGGACCCTTTTCGTCAAATCCGCTCCAACTAAAGTGGGAGAGACAGACACCCGCTAGCCACCTTATGCAACTAGTGCATGTCAGTCGGTGGAACCTGTCTCACGTAAGCGTACGTGTAAGGTCGGTCCGGGCCGCTTCATCCCACAATACCGCTGAAGCAAAATAAGACTAGTAGCGGCAAGAAAGTTGACAACATCTACGCCCACAACAAATTGTGTTCTACTCGTGCAAAGAGAACTACGCATAGACCTAGCTCTGATACCACTGTTGGGGAACGTTGCAGAAAACAAAAAAAATTTCCTACATTTCACCAAGATCAATCTATGGAGTCAACTAGCAACGAGAGGAGAGTGCATCTACATACCCTTGTAGATCGCGAGCGGAAGCGTTCAAGAGAACGGGGATGATGGAGTTGTACTCGCCGTGACCCAAATCACCGATGCCCAAGTGCCGAACGGACGGCACCTCCGCATTCAACACACATACGGAGCGGATGACGTCTCCTCGTTCTTGATCCAGCAAGGGGAAGGAGAGGTTGATGAAGATCCAGCAGCACGACGGCGTGGTGGTGGATGCAGCAATGATCGCAGCAGGGCTTTGCCGAGCTTCTACGAGAGGGAGAGGTGTAGCAGGGGAGAGGGAGGCGCCAAGACTTGAGGTGCGGCTGCCCTCCCTCCCCCCCTTTATATAGGCCCCCCCCCGGGGGGGGGGCGCCGGCCCTGGAGATGGGATCTCCCAAGGGGGCGGCGGCCAAGGGGGGTGGAGTGCCCCCCAAGGCAAGTGGAGGCGCCCCCACCCTAGGGTTTCCAACCCTAGGCGCAGGGGGCCCAAGGGGGGGGGGCGCACCAGCCCACTATGGGATGGTTCCCCTCCCCACTTCAGCCCATGGGGCCCTCCGGGATGGGTGGCCCCACCCGGTGGACCCCCGGGACCCATCCGGTGGTCCCGGTACAATACCGGTGACCCTGAATCTTTGCCGATGGCCGAAACTACACTTCCTATATATAATTCTTCACCTCCGGACCATTCCGGAACTCCTCGTGACGTCCAGGATCTCATCCGGGACTCCGAACAACTTTTGGATTACTGCATACTCATGAAGGAAATATGCCCTAGAGGCAATAATAAAGTTATTATTTATTTCCTTATATCATGATAAATTTTTATTATTCATGCTAGAATTGTATTAACCGGAAACATAATACATGTGTGAATACATAGACAAACAGAGTGTCACTAGTATGCCTCTACTTGACTAGCTCGTTAATCAAAGATGGTTATGTTTCCTAACCATGAACAAAGAGTTGTTATTTGATTAACGGGATCAGATCATTAGTTGAATGATCCGATTGACATGACCCATTCCATTAGCTTAGCATCCGATCGTTTAGTATGTTGCTATTGCTTTCTTCATGACTTATACATGTTCCTATGACTATGAGATTATGCAACTCCCGTTTTCCGGAGGAACACTTTGTGTGCTACCAAACGTCACAACGTAACTGGGTGATTATAAAGGTGCTCTACAGGTGTCTCCAAAGGTACATGTTGGGTTGGCATATTTCGAGATTAGGATTTGTCACTCCGATCGTCGGAGAGGTATCTCTGTGTCCGAACGTCGTAATCGTACTTTACTTGATATGGTACGATCTATGATGTCTCTTACCGATTTACCGCTATCGTTTTGGGGTTATGCTTTAGAGACAGCCGCATTCACGATAAATAGGGCACCATCAAAATCCGTTGATATGACGCCTTATGAACTATGGTTTGGCAAGAAACCAAAGTTGTCGTTTCTGAAAGTTTGGGGCTGCGATGCTTATGTGAAAAAGCTTCAACCTTCGCGATGAACTATAATATGCAAGGGATGAATAAGACTATTCCCGAGCTCTTCGCGATGCTGAAAGCTGCGGAGGTAGAAATCAAGAAGGAGCATCAAGTGTTGATGGTCAACAAGACCACTAGTTTCAAGAAAAAGGGCAAAGGGAAGAAGAAGGGGAACTTCAAAAAGAACAGCAAGCAAGTTGCTGCTCAAGAGAAGAAACCCAAGTCTGGACCTAATCCTAAAACTGAGTGCTTCTACTGCAAGCAGACTGGTCACTGGAAGCGGAACTGCCCCAAGTATTTGGCGGATAAGAAGGATGGCAAGGTGAACAAAGGTATATGTGATATACATGTTATTGATGTGTACCTTACTAATGCTCGCAGTAGCACCTGGGTATTTGATACTGGTTCTGTTGCTAATATTTGCAACTCGAAACAGGGACTACAGATTAAGCGAAGATTGGCTAAGGACGAGGTGACGATGCGCGTGGGAAATGGTTCCAAAGTTGATGTGATCGCAGTCGGCATGCTACCTCTACATCTACCTTCGGGATTAATATTAGACCTAAATAATTGTTATTTGGTGCCAGCGTTAAGCATGAACATTATATCTGGATCTTGTTTGAGGCGAGACGGTTATTCATATAAATCAGAGAATAATGGTTGTTCTATTTATATGAGTAATATCTTTTATGGTCATGCACCCTTGAAGAATGGTCTATTCTTATTGAATCTCGATAGTAGTGACACACATATTCATAATGTTGAAGCCAAAAGATGCAGAGTTGATAATGATAGTGCAACTTATTTGTGGCACTGCCGTTTAGGTCATATCGGTGTAAAGCGCATGAAGAAACTCCATACTGATGGACTTTTGGAACCACTTGATTATGAATCACTTGGTACTTGCGAACCGTGCCTTATGGGCAAGATGACTAAAACACCGTTCTCCGGTACTATGGAGAGAGCAACAGATTTGTTGGAAATCATACATACAGATGTATGTGGTCCGATGAATATTGAGGCTCGTGGCGGATATCGTTATTTTCTCACCTTCACAGATGACTTAAGCAGATATGGGTATATCTACTTAATGAAACATAAGTTTGAAACGTTTGAAAAGTTCAAAGAATTTCAGAGTGAAGTTGAAAATCATCGTAACAAGAAAATAAAATTCCTACGATCTGATCGTGGAGGAGAATATTTGAGTTACAAGTTTGGTGTACATTTGAAACAATGTGGAATAGTTTCGCAACTCACGCCACCCGGAACACCACAGCGTAATGGTGTGTCCGAACGTCGTAATCGTACTTTACTTGATATGGTACGATCTATGATGTCTCTTACCGATTTACCGCTATCGTTTTGGGGTTATGCTTTAGAGACAGCCGCATTCACGATAAATAGGGCACCATCAAAATCCGTTGATATGACGCCTTATGAACTATGGTTTGGCAAGAAACCAAAGTTGTCGTTTCTGAAAGTTTGGGGCTGCGATGCTTATGTGAAAAAGCTTCAACCTGATAAGCTCGAACCCAAATCGGAGAAATGTGTCTTCATAGGATATCCAAAGGAGACTATTGGATACACCTTCTATCACAGATCCGAAGGCAAGACTTTTGTTGCTAAGTTCGGAAACTTTCTGGAGAAGGAGTTTCTCTCGAAAGAAGTGAGTGGGAGGAAAGTAGAACTTGACGAGGTAACTGTACATGCTCCCTTGTTGGAGAGTAATGCATCACGGAAATCTGTTTCTGTGACACCTACACCAACTTCAGAACAAGATACTACTGAACCTCGTAAATCAACCAGAGTAAGATCCGCACTAGAGTGGTATGGTAATCCTGTTCTGGAAGTCATGCTACTAGATCATGATGAACCTACGAACTATGAAGAAGCGATGGTGAGCCCAGATTCTGCAAAATGGCTTGAAGCCATGAAATCTGAGATGGGATCCATGTATGAGAACAAAGTGTGGACTTTGGTTGACTTGCCCGATGATCGGCAAACAATTGAGAATAAATGGATCTTCAAGAAGAAGACTGACGCTGACGGTAATGTTACTGTCTACAAAGCTCGACTTGTTGCAAAAGGTTTTCGACAAGTTCAAGGGATTGACTACGATGAGACCTTCTCACCCGTAGCGATGCTTAAGTCTGTCCGAATCATGTTAGCAATTGCCGCATTTTATGATTACTGCATTCCTGAATGGATTCCTGGAAGAAGAGTTGTATATGATGCAGCAGAAGGTTTTGTCGATCCAAAGGGAGCTAACAAAGTGTGCAAGCTCCAGCGATCCATCTATGGACTGGTGCAAGCCTCTCGGAGTTGGAATAAACGCTTTGATAGTGTGATCAAAGCATTTGGTTTTATACAGACTTTCGGAGAAGCCTGTATTTACAAGAAAGTGAGTGGGAGCACTGTAGCATTTCTGATATTATATGTGGATGACATATTACTGATTGGAAATGATATAGAATTTCTGGATAGCATAAAGGGATACTTGAATAAGAGTTTTTCAATGAAAGACCTCGGTGAAGCTGCTTACATATTAGGCATAAAGATCTATAGAGATAGATCAAGATGCTTAATTGGACTTTCACAAAGCACATACCTTGACAAGAGTTTGAAGAAATTCAAAATGGATCAAGCAAAGAAAGGGTTCTTGCCTGTGTTACAAGGTGTGAAATTGAGTCAGACTCAATGCCCGACCACTGCAGAAGATAGAGAGAAAATGAAAGATGTTCCCTATGCTTCAGCCATAGGCTCTATCATGTATGCAATGTTGTGTACCAGACCTGATGTGTGCCTTGCTATAAGTCTAGCAGGGAGGTACCAAAGTAATCCAGGAGTGGATCACTTGACAGCGGTCAAGAACATCCTGAAGTACCTGAAAAGGACTAAGGATATGTTTCTCGTATATGGAGGTGACAAAGAGCTCATCGTAAACGGTTACGTTCATGCAAGCTTTGACACTGATCCGGACGATTCTAAATCGCAAAACGGATACGTGTTTACATTAAAATGGTGGACTGTCAGTTGGTGCAGTTCAAAACAAATCGTCGTGGCGGGATCTACGTGTGAAGCAGAATACATAGCTGCTTCAGAAGCAGCAAATGAAGGAGTCTGGATGAAGGAGTTCATATCCGATCTAGGTGTCATACCTAGTGCATCGGGTCCAATGAAAATCTTTTGTGACAATACTGGTGCAATTGCCTTGGCAAAGGAATCCAGATTTCACAAGAGAACCAAGCACATCAAGAGACGCTTCAATTCCATCCGGGATCTAGTCCAGGTGGGAGACATAGAGATTTGCAAGATACATACGGATCTGAATGTAGCAGACCCGTTGACTAAGCCTCTTCCACGAGCAAAACATGATCAACACCAAGGCTCCATGGGTGTTAGAATCATTACTGTATAATATAGATTATTGACTCTAGTGCAAGTGGGAGACTGAAGGAAATATGCCCTAGAGGCAATAATAAAGTTATTATTTATTTCCTTATATCATGATAAATGTTTATTATTCATGCTAGAATTGTATTAACCGGAAACATAATACATGTGTGAATACATAGACAAATAGAGTGTCACTAGTATGCCTCTACTTGACTAGCTCGTTAATCAAAGATGGTTATGTTTCCTAACCATGAACAAAGAGTTGTTATTTGATTAACGGGATCACTTCATTAGTTGAATGATCTGATTGACATGACCCATTCCATTAGCTTAGCACCCGATCGTTTAGTATGTTGCTATTGCTTTCTTCATGAGTTATACATGTTCCTATGACTATGAGATTATGCAACTCCCATTTGCCGGAGGAACACTTTTTGTGCTACCAAACGTCACAACATAACTGGGTGATTATAAAGGTGCTCTACAGGTGTCTCCAAAGGTACATGTTGGGTTGGCGTATTTCGAGATTAGGATTTGTCACTCCGATCGTCGGAGAGGTATCTCTGGGCCCTCTCGGTAATGCACATCACATAAGCCTTGCAAGCATTGCAACTAATGAGTTAGTTGTGAGATGATGTATTATGGAACGAGTAAAGAGACTTGCCGGTGACGAGACTGAACTAGGTATTGAGATACCGACGATCGAATCTCGGGGAAGTAACATACCGATGACAAAGGGAACAACGTATGTTGTTATGCGGTCTGACCGATAAAGATCTTCATAGAATATGTAGGAACCAATATGAGCATCCAAGTTCCGCTATTGGTTATTGACCAGAGACGTGTCTCGGTCATGTCTACATTGTTCTCGAACCGTAGGGTCCGCACGCTTAACGTTACGATGATAGTTTCATTATGAGTTTATGTATTTTGATGTACCAAAGGTTGTTCGGAGTCCCGGATGTGATCACGGACATGACGAGGAGTCTCGAAATGGTCGAGACATAAAGATCGATATATTGGACGACTATATTCGGACACCGGAAGTGTTCCGGGTGATTTCGGAGAAAACCGGAGTGCTGGAGGGGTTACCGGAACCCCCCTGGGAAGTATTGGGCCTTAGTGGGCCTGAGGGGAGAGAGAGGGCAGCAGCCCAGGAGGTGGCGCGCCCCCCCATGGGGAGTCCGAATTGGACTAGGGAGGGGGGCGCGGCCCCTCTTTCCCTCTCCCTATCCCTCTCTTTCCTTCCCCCTCTTTCTTCCTAATTGGACTAGGAAAGGGGAGTCCTACTCCCACTAGGAGGAGGACTCCCCCTTCCCTTTGGCGCGCTCCATAGGGCCGGCCGGTCTCCCCCCTTGCTCCTTTATATACGGGGGCAGGGGGGCACCCTAGGACACACAAGTTGATCTTTGTGATCGTTCCTTAGCCGTGTGCGGTGCGCCCCTCCACGATATTACACCTCGGTCATATTGTAGCGGTGCTTAGGCGAAGCCCTGCGACAGTTGAACATCAAGATCGTCACCACGCCGTCGTGCTGACGGAACTCCTCCCCGAAGCTTTGCTGGATCGGAGCCCGAGGAGCGTCATCGAGCTGAACGTGTGCCAAGAACTCGGAGGTGCCGGAGTAACAGTGCTTGGATCGGTTGGACCGGGAAGACGTATGACTACTTCCTCTATGTTGCGTCAACGCTTCCGCTTCGGTCTACAAGGGTACGTAGACAACACTCTCCTCTCTCGTTGCTATGCATCACCATGATCTTGCGTGTGCGTAGGAAAATTTTGAAATTACTACGTTCCCCAACAACTCATATCTCTACAACCCTAGCGTCACCGAACCTTAAGTGTGTAGACCGAGACACGTAGACATGACCGAGACGGCTCTCCGGCCAATAACCAACAGCGGGTTTCTGATACCCATGTTGGCTCCCACATGCTCCTCGATGATCTCATCGGAGGAACCACGATGTCGAGGATTCAAGCAACCCCGTATACAATTCCCTTTGTCAATCGGTACGTTACTTGCCCGAGACTCAATCGTCGGTATCCCAATACCTTGTTCAGTCTCGTTACCAGCAAGTCACTTTACTCGTACCATAATGCATGATCCCGTGATCAACCACTTGATCACATTGAGCTCATTATGATGATGCATTACCGAGTGGGCCCTGAGATACCTCTCCGTCATACGGAGTGACAAATCCCAGTCTCGATTCGTGCCAACCCAACAGACACTTTCGGAAACACCTGTAATGTACCTTTATAGTCACCCAGTTACGTTGTGACGTTTGGTACACCCAAAGCACTCCTACGGTATCCGGGAGTTGCACAATCTCATGGTCTAAGGAAATGATACTTGACATTTACAAAAACTACAGCAAACGAACTACACGATCTTTGAGCTAAGCTTAGGATTGGGTCTTGTCCATCACATCATTCTCCTAATGATGTGATCCCATTATCAATGACATCCCCATGTCCATAGCCAGGAAACCATGACTATCTGTTGATCAACGAGCTAGTCAACTAGAGGCTCACTAGGGACACATTGTGGTCTATGTATTCACACATGTATTACGATTTCCGGATAATACAATTATAGCATGAATAATAGACAATTATCATGAACAAGGAAATATAATAATCATTTTATTATTGCCTGTAGGGCATATTTCCAACATACGCAGCATTCATAGCGGCGTCATCAATTTCCAACACGTTCTGACATCATTTGCTGTTTTTCAGTCATTTACCGAATTTTTTAGAGAGCTAAATGACCGTGAAATTGAAAATCACTACAAAATGAACTTTGAAAATGTTGAAACTTGCCATTGTATCATCATTTCACCCGCATAGCATGTGCGAAAGAGTAGAGAGGGTCACGGTAAAAACTGGACGCACTTCGTGTACAAACTGGAGAATGTCTTCCGAAGTATCAGAGTTTCGGATGAGAACTCATCTGTTACACGAGCACTTCAATGTTTTTTATACTTATTTGAAATCCCGACTCCTTTTGCGTTCATTATGCAGCATTCAAAGCGACGTCATCAATTTCCAACACGTTCTGACATCATTTGCTGTTTTTCAGTCATTTTCCGAATTGTTTAGAGAGCTAAATGACTGTGAAATTGAAAATCACTACAAAATGTACTCTGAAAATGTTGAAACTTGCCATGGTATCATCATTTAACCCGCATAGCATGTGCGAAAGAGTAGAGAGGGTCACAAAGAAACTAAATACAGAAAAAAATTACTCAGAAATAAATAGAAAAAAATAAATAAAGCAGAAAAGAAAAAAACTATATAAAAAATACTCGAAAATAAATAGAAGAAAATAAATAATGCAGAAAAGAAAAAAAAACTATATAAAAAATTACTCAAAAATAAATATAAGAAAATAAATAATGCAGAAAAGAAAAACTATAAAAAAAATTGTTGGGGCGCTGTCCAGTGGGCCTGCCAGACCTAGGGTGTGCAAATTCAGGCCCAGAAGGTCCGGCAGACTCACAGGGTAGCGCGCCATAATTAGGCCCAGAAGCCTGCTATATAGAGGAGTTCGAAGGAGCAACCGCGACTTGGTTTATAAACTAGTGCGGCTGCCCTTCGCTCGGCGAGGTGGGACTAAACATTGTGCACCGCGGGTGGCAGCGCAACACCTTTAGTACCGGTTCGTGGCTCTAACCGGTACTAATGGGGGGCCTTTTGTACCGGTTGGAGCCACAAACCGGTACTAAAGGGGTCCACTTCCCGCCTCTTGACTTGGCCAAAATTGGCCTTTAGTACCGGTTGGAGCCACCAACCAGTACTAAAGGTCCCTCCTATATATATGGCACTTACGAAAAATCCAGTTTTCATTCGCGCGCTGCCCGTCTTCTATGCAACTAGCTTCATCGCCCGATATCGTCGTCGCCGCCGCGCCGTCGCCCATCGCATGCCGCCCTTGCCGCTCGTCGTTGCCATCCCCGCCGCGCGCCGTACGTCGTTGTCCCCGCCCCCGCCGCTCGCCGTCGCCCCCGCCGCCCGTCGTCACCATCTCGCGCCGCCCCCGCCACTCGCCACCCCCGCCGCGCGCCGTACGTCGTCGTTGCCGCCCCTGCCGCTCGCCGTCGCCCCCGCCGCTCGCTGTCGCCCCCGCCGCCCGTCGTCGCCGTCTCGCACCGCCCCCGTCATTGTCGTATCGCTCCCGCCGCCCGTACGCCGCCGCCTTCGATCGTACACACACACACGCACACACACACAAGCACGTACACGCACGTGCGCGCGCACACACACATTTTTTAGACCTACTTTCTGTTTCTGTTTTTTAGATTAATGCATGTCAAATTGTTAATTAGATGATCGAATTAGATGAATTACCTAGATAAGAATGTTAGAATGTTAATGTTAGATGGATTAGATAGGGAAGTTAAATATTAATGTCAATTATTTGATGAATTAGCTAGATATTAATTAATTAGGTATATGAGATTATTTTAACTAGTTGAATTAATATAACTAGTTTATTTTTAGTAAATGCTTAGTTGAACTAGCTAGTTGAATTAGTACTAGTTTATTTTTAGTAAGAAAATTTAGGTATATGAGATTTGATGATCTAATTAAAATATTACTATATATAACTACTTTATATATTTTAGTAAGAAAATTAATAGAACTAGTTTATTTTTAGTAAATTCTTAGTTGAATTAGTTAAATTAATAGAACTAATTATTTTTAGTAAGAAATTTAGGTATATGAGATTTGATGATCTAATCAAAATATTACTACATAGAACTACCTTCTTTATTTTAGTAAGAAATAAATAGAACTAGTTTATTTTTAGTAAATGCTTAGTTGAATTAATAGAACTAGTTTATTTAGTTGAATTAATAGAACTAGTAAGTGTTTAATGTTTCACCTATGTATGAACATATGTTAGATATTAATGTCAAATGTTAGATGAATTATATATAAATTATATGTTAGATATATATTTAATTTAGTTATATGAGATTTGGTTATCTAATTAACATTTTACTATATAGAACTAGCTACCTTATTTTTAGTAAGAAAATTAATAAAACTAGTTTAGTTGAATTAATTAGTTGAACTAGTTAGTTGAATTAGTTGAGCTACTTTATTTAGGTATATTTTCCGTAACTGCTTAGTTGAATTAATTAGTTGAAGTACTTGAATTAACAGAACTAGTTGAATTAGTTGAATTAATAGAACTAATAAGTGTTTAATGTTTCACCTATGAACATAGGAATGTCGTCTGACGACGAACACGATTTCATTATGTGCGAATACTGTGAAGACCAGCGCGGCCTGTGCGGCAGAAATTTTCTAGTTGATGATACGCGCTTCAGCATCAAGCTGGATGAGAACTTCGAAGTGGATACAGTAAGTCAGAACGACAAGTCTTTTTCATAATTAAGCATGACTTATGCTTCATTTGCTTCAACTTTTAATTTTAATTTTTTCACTATTCTACTAGCGTATCCCCTGCCATGCAAATTTTTTTGTCTTGGATAAGATAGGTTTCAGTCCTAACAAAACTATGGAGGTAAAAAAAGTTTACTTGAAGATCGATCATGGTTATACCTTCAACGTCAAATTATAGAATGCAGACACATACACCTATTTTGAATGCAAAACTTGGCAAGCACTATGCAAGGCTTGAGCCTAATATGGTTATCACCTTTGATATTCGTCCGAAAGATTATATTGAAGGTAATAGAGACATCTGGATTGATGTGCAGACGCCTCCAGTTCTACCATTATGTGAGTTTCTCAACCATATTTATGTCTTCGATATTGTTTATTCAAAAAGAGTTGACAAGTAATTTATATTGACAGCTTATTTCCAATCAAGCAAACATGTCCGGCGCTTGGTAGACAAGACCGTCCACTATCCCGGGGCTGAACTAAACTGTGAGGAGACAAGTCATTATGTTTCATGGCTTGAGGATCTTGATGCTGTCAAGACAAATTTTTTTCCCGCACTTAGAAATGTTAGTACTCAAAACGTGCGACCAATAGTGTTCGTACTGAACTACGATCATATATATTTAGGAAAGATGGTAAGATTTCTACTATTTTTCCTCAGTGCATATTTTGCATACATTATTTTTTAAGCTAAACTTCATTGCTAAGTATGTTACTATACGATGTTCTTCAACAGGGACTCCCGATGAATGTTGTGCCTGATTGGATCGAGACTAAAGGTACCATGAATATTGTTAGCTTACGGCCAAGATATCCTACAATGCACTTTAGTGCACTACTAGGAAAAGGCCTACTAATGGCGCACCGGTTTTGCCTACTAATGGCGCATCACCGGTGCGCCATTAGTAGCACACCACTAGTAATTTTTACTAATAGCGCACCACTTGTGCGCCATTAGTATCTGGTATACTAATGGCGCACCATCCAGTGCTCCATTAGTATATAACACCATGCGCCATTAGTGTGCCTCCCAGGGGCCATATTTAACCATGTGCTTTGGCACACTAATGGCGCACTACAGATAGATGTGCCATTAGTATACTTGGCATACTAATGGCACACTCTGTCTTGATGCGCCATTAGTATCCTTTGGCATACTAATGGCGCACTCTGTATTGATGCACCATTAGTATCCTTTGGCATACTAATGGCGCACCTTGTGGTGATGCGCCATTAGTATGAATATTTGTTTTTTTTTACTTTTCTAATTTTTGCGCAGGTTACAAAATATATTATTTGACAGAATATAGACAGTAGCACACAGCAACAGCAGATTCATCGAATACAATAGAAGATTAGTCTCCGAATACAATTCATCATATTAGTCTCCGAATTCAAAAGACCGAACAAAGATAAAACATTACAAGTCTCGAGACCGCGAGTATCGAGTTTGTCTTCACATTACAAGTCGATATCAATCATCTAAACTACCATCACATAGAAGAGAGCTGCGGTCATCACGATGAGCATCATCGCGATCAAACTGGCCTTCATCCGGTTCCTTCAACGCTCCCTCCTCTCTCCTGCTAGATAGCGGGCGTATCTAGATTCGGCCTCCGCCCTAGTGGTGTACCGTTTGTAACTGTTACCGCTGAAACGGTGAACCTGTCTCCGACACTCCTCCCAGTCGTCGTAGACTCCGGAAACCTTACCCTTGTACACGATATACGACGGCATCTCTATGCACAAGCCAAACAACAGACAATACATACATAAGCAATATATAAGTATGCAACAAAAGGATCGGAAGAGAAAAGCAAGACATTAATAGCACGATTCATGGTCCTACTAATAAATAGCATCGATTACATCTAAGTTGAACGACTGTCCAAACCAAAGAGACATACAATTCATTAAAGTTTAATTACAACATGAGCCAATCAATGTTTCAGAACTACACATCACTACTTTCGACTCGACTCATGGTCAGGAGCGTGGATGAAGCCGCCGTCTGTCGTGATGGTCATGAAATCGCGGGCGTTGTCAGCCTGCATTTGTAGCATTCCGTCTATCTCAATGTTGGACGGTTGATATCTGAGGAAGAACTGCCCCGAGGTATGAAGGACATCTTGATGGATGATGTCCGCAAACTCCGACTGGATGCGAAAGAATTCTTGTCTGATGTCCGCGTCCTGGATTGCCGACAAGCTCGCGGCCCAATCTTTGAGATTATTTGGTAGCAGAAGGTGATGATGGTCCCTTACGATCGCCCGCATGTGATGGAGGGCGTAGTAGGCATCCTTCTGACCGCCAGGCGGCTGCTTGACGCAGCAGAACGTCGTATTGTGGGCGAACACGTGCTTGCCGTACTTACGAACTGCCCTGATGAAGGTGCCTCCAGATTTGGCGTAGCCAGGGAGAACATCATCAAGAACTTTCTTGATATTTGTGTAGTCTATCTTGGAGTTACGGTTCGGATCGAAATACGTGGCCATGGAATATTTTGGGCTTAAGAGGATGAGTGTGCAATGTGTGTCACTGCACAGAACACAGAATGTTAGAAAAAAAAAGAACGATCAAAATCTAAGAAATCATATGTTACGGGGCAGTTAAGGGATGACTTACTCGGGAAAGTAAGGCACAAGGAAGTTATCCTTATCTGGGTTTGCCAGAATGACGCCTTCGAGGTGTGAACTCGTGACTTGGCGGTCCCCAGCGCTGCTCAAGAGCTTGGCATGCATGTAGAAGGGGTCGACGATCATGGTGTCCGGGGTCTTGTCTCTAATGATCCGCATCTCCATACTCAGCGAAAACAGCCGAACGAAGGTGTAGTGCAGCGGATGAAGGTTGAACATAGCAAAGATGTCATCAAACCGCAGGACGATCGTACCCCCGATGGCGCCATCCACAAAGCCCTTGCCCTCTGGCACCTTGGCCACAAAAACCGGGTATGCCACATCATTCTCTCTGAGACACCGCTTCTCCAAAGAAAGAACACTGTCGTGCAGACTCCGCATAGCACCGGTTGCAGCACTGAGCATATTTGCCAGTAGCATCGCCCTACCCGCCACATGCACCCTCCTCAAGATATCCTTAGGTGAAGGTGGCCCGTCCTGAGCACGGATCGTACTCGGTGCCGGCTGGCTCGCACCGGCGGCCTTTTTAGTCGGCCGTTTCCGGCCCTTCTTCTTGATCTGCTGTAATTGGACCGAGTTCTGCTCACAGATCGCCTTCTTGAGCGTGTTGGGGCTGATAATATTTGGCACCTCCGCTATCTGAGGCTCGGTGAAGGCTGCAGCTGGAGGCGTCTCCTGAGAACTGAACGCCAGATGACGCCTGTTGCAATTGGGTTTCTCCGTCGTACCAGCTAGATCGCGGTCATCTTGTTTGGGTTCTTGAGAAGGAGGCTTGGAGAACTCGTCACCGTACCCATGTTTGGCAAAGTACTTATCGACGTTGGTAAATGTACCATCGTCGTTGTCGTCATCGTCCGGATCCTGTGCCATATGCATGTCCGGATCCTGTGCCATAGGGATGTCCGGCATGTCCGGTAGCGTTGCGGCGTTCTTGCCATGGCTTGGCGCCGGCACGACTGGCGTTCTTGTCTGTGGGGTGGTGTCCCCCACCACCAAACGAATTTGGCTCTTCGGCCAAAGCAGGGGCCAGCTTACGCAGGCGCTGAGGGTCATCTCATCTTCTTCGTCGGCCCCAGCGGGTCGAATCGGAGGTAACAGCTCGTCGCAGCCTGGCAGCACCTGAACCACTTCAACCCTATACATTGTGGGTGGCATCAGATTACCGTGGAACACGGGGTTACCCGGTTGAACGATTCTGCCCTTGGCGACATCGACCAACTCGCCGTCCACGAAGTGCAGGAGAGTGCAAGGAACGTTGGCGGCGCCCTGCGAAAACATGTAGGGCGTCAGGGATGCCCAGTCAAAAGCAAGGATATGAAGTCCTCGGCCGAGAGGCTTAGTTACCGTGATGCCGTCGAGCTCGGCTAATGTCGAGGCACCGCCAACAGCGGGTGTGCAACTGACGGAGGGGCCGCTTGCTGGCGAGGTGCCGACCGGCATACACCCGGGTGCATTAAGCTCCAATGCCGGCGTCGGAGACACCAATACCGCCGCCGCCGGAGACACCAATGGCACCGCCGCCGTAGACACCAATACCGCCGCCGCCGGAGACACCAATGGCGCCGCCTGCGCTATGTGTGAGTTGCTGGCCGTGGAGCTGGGAATCGGGGGCGGCCCCTGTTGGCCACCCGCAATCCACGTCGTTATCCCATGAATCAAGGTAGGCATAATGCCGATAAAGCGTCGATCCCAGTTGTTGTTGCACTTGCTCTTGGACCATCTCCGGAATCCGCGCCACTTGCCCCTTGAGTGCTTCAACCTCACGCGACTGGCTTTCTGAGCCGGTCTTTTTCTCCTTTCGCCCACCAGCGCCATAGTATGAAGACCATTTTGTGGACAAGCCTTTGCCGGCCACACGACCAGCTGACGTCGGCTTATTGAGCTTATCCCTGTTTTTCATTACATTCAATGCCCTATTCAAAGGGGTGTCGAAAGGGGAGCTCTGAGACGACCCCGCTCTACTGCTTTCTTTGTCCTGCGGAAGGAACGTGAACCATTTAGAAATATTGGGGATTAATTAGAATGCAACCATATGGAGCTAATTATGTGGGGGTGTATTCCTTACCAGAACAAGCTCAAGCTCCTTGATCTTCGGATCGTGGTAAGCTCCTTTGTTACCGGGTCCTTGTACCGGGCCCTGAGAAAGTTCCTGGTCTGCTTGTCACTATATTTCTCGAAGCGGGGCGGTAGGCCTTGCTCGGCACGCTCCACGTCCTCCTTGTCCCATACAGGCTCCGCCACTCTGTAACCGCCGGGACCGAGTTGGTGGACCCCTATGTTCAACTACCGCATTTCTTTCCCCCACTGACTTGATTCGGAGGTTGCGGGGCTCTCGCACTTGATATTGAACTCCTTGTAGTCATCTTCGCTCATCAAAGGATATTTCGCCTTGATCTTCTCATAACTATCACCTTTGTCAATCATTGCCTTCACCGTGCTTTTCCAAGTAGACAGGGCCGTGCTCATCGTCGTGAGGGCGGCACCGTTCACTTTATTACCCGAGAGGCGTGTGTTTGTGAACTCAGCGAGGAACTTGTATCATTCGTGCAGCTTCGTGAAGAGGAGGCTGCGCAAATTCCCTCGGCCTTATGCCTTAGGTTCTCGGTGTTGATCAAGGCGGTGCTCCGGAGAATGCACCCGAGCTGAATCGAGTACCCCTTGACTACGTGTTTGGGCGCCGTCGGATGCCCGTCGGAGTTCACTTAAGTAAATTCCTCCCTGACGGTGCCGAGCACGTTCGAGCACCGGTCCTTCCGTTGCCTCTTCGGTTGGCTGCCATCTATGCGTGCGCCACCATCATCAGTGGTGGCATCCGCAGCGCCATCATCAGTGGTGTCATCCCCGACGCCACTAGGGGTTGTGTAGTCAGGATCGGTGTCTTCCGCGGCGTCCTGATAGCGGTGAGGTTCTTCCTCCAACTCTTGGGACAGCTCCCAGAATTGCTTGCAGCCCGAACCGCCGGCCTCATCGTTGTGGGCCATGTTTCGCTCTAAATAGGAAAAAAGTTTGGTCAAAAAGTTGGTTATTGTTAAGGAACAAGATCATGGTCTCATCATTTAGGGTTTGTCGACACCGAGGCATCCTAAAAGCTAAGCTTTTATCATTTAGGGTTTGTCGACGCCGAGGCACCCTAAAAGCCTAAGCGTACATCATTTAGGTTCTTATCGACACCGAGGCACCCTATAGAAGCCAAGGTTTCATCATTTAGGGTTTGTCGACGCCGAGGCACCCTAAATGCTAAGTTAAGTTTTCATCATTTAGGGTTTATCGATGCCGAGGCACCCTAGGTTGGGCCTAATCACTTGGCACTAATCACTTGGCTCTATTGCCACCTATGCAGCAAGAATGGTGGGGCAGTTGATCCTACTTAACTAAGTACTAAGATACCCCGGCCCATGCATTAGTCGCAAGTACCCCATATGTCCTATTTTTAGCAAAGTCATGCTAAAATTCACGGAAAATTTCAGCATGACCTTTGCTGAAAATAGGACATATGGAGTACCCGAATTTGCCGGAACGGAAGTTAATCGACATTCCGGCAAACTCAAGGGCCTCTCGGGATATCTGCAATATCATTATCCCCGCGTAATGAAGTCGCCAATGGGTTATTTCAGAAGATCACAAGTAGCATCATCACAAGTACAACATCATCTATAGCTTTATATTAACAAAGCATCAGCACATATACAAAAGACCACTTATGCCAACAGTATGGTTTATATCAGATTCAGAGTTAGAAACAGGAAAAACTGGTGCTTCAAAGCCTACTGGACACAATTTACATCTATCAGTACGGGATGTCCTAACTAATTTCAAGTGTTCACAGGTGAACTTGTACCATGGATGAGCCTAGTGCTTCATTAGTCAATTGAACAGAGATAATAGGGCATAACACCATACATAAAGTGATGAGCATACATACTACTGTCCAAGCAAATTAACTGAATAGTATTGTGTCAAGTTCAGTTTGAAAATTCAGTTACTGCTTGAGTGATTTGACACCAAAAATTACTCCCAAAAATTACAATGATTGTATATTGACTGCATATATTCACTGTACAGGACTGAATTCAGTCAAGAAAACCTGTCAATTTCTATTCACCGTATAAATTCACTGTACAGGCTGTCAAGTTCTATTTCAGCTCAAGAATGACACACTCAACTTCATTGCTTCAACCACATGGACAACAGAGCAAATGTTGGAAGTTGACAATATACTTTAGATTCACACATGCTCCCCTAATTATTTTGTCTGTATCTTTAGATTATCTACTTTAGGCACAATCATACACAATTTTGACTAAATCATCACTGTAGGCCAGCATGAAACACACTCCTCCAAAAAAAGCCTAAAATTCCACTATTATTGCCTGTAAAAAGGCCTAATATCCACTAGTATTGCCTCTAAAAAAGCCTTAAAAGTCCACTATTGTTGACAATCAAAATATGATCTGAACTGTAAGGAGTTAACTGAAAAATGAGTGGTTGTTGGCATGAGGGAGTAAACTGATTGTTGGCACAAAAATATTGGTTCTGCAAACATGAAAACAGTCACAAAAATAATGCACTTGGTTTGTGTTGAGTTTTTGCTTTCAGGGATTGGTTTGTGTTGAGTTGTTAACCTAAAGGTTCGGCAGTTTGAATCTCCTTTAGCTAGTTTGAATCCATGGACTACCCTGTTAGATTGGGACTGAAGATAGGTACCTGCTTATCTTTTTGTTTCGTCACCAACAGTGGCTTTTCCAAGAATAATATCCCTGCATGAACATAGGTGAGAGGTTAACTAACTGCCTCAAAGGCATAATCAATGCATCAGCTCGAAGAAATAATGCGATTGACACGTCAAAACTATGATAGAAATGTAAAACTTGATGGCAACTACCACATGGCAAGAAAGAACTCATATATAGTGATGGCAGAACGTATAAATTTGCCGCGGCAAAATTTGGTTCTCCCTAAAAACAAAATGGAAAAATTGTGGTGGAACGAATCTAAATTTGCCATTCACTGCATATTGGAAATTTCCCTAGAATACCCCTACCAGGTTTGAACCATATCAAAAACTACATACACAAAAATACCATGGTACAGAATGGTGGTGAAATTTGCCATGCCATTTCTACTAGTGCACTAGGTCATGGCATGTCATCTGTACTAGTCTACTGGGTCATGGGATGCAATTTGGGGTGAGAAAACTAAACACAAAATTCGGATGTGCCTCTACTGGGTCATGGCACATCAATTTACAGATAATCAAACTAACAAAAATGAAAAAAAGACGGGAGGTTGAGGATGTTGCCACCAGCAGTGGAAAAGGAGGAAGGAGGAGGCCCTCCCCAATCTTGCAACCATAGACTGCCACAGTCGAGGGGAGGGAGGGAATGGGGAATGGTGGAGAGAGGGAGGAAGGAGGAAGGAGGAGAGGTACCTGGTTGCCGGAGGGGTTGGGGTCGGGGTCGTGGTCCGAGCTCGTCCGGTTCCTCGCTCGCCGCGATCGAAGGAGAGCAGGGGGCCGGTGGCGGAGGATGGCAGGGGTAGGCGGGGTGGAGGGAGCACCTTGGTTGGGGCGGAGCGGCGAGGGTGACGGGGCGACGGAGCGGCGAGGGCGACGGGGCGACGGAGCGGCGAAGGCGACGGATGGGAGGATGAGGCGCGACGGACGGCGGCGGTCGAAACCCTAGGCGGTCGCTCGCTCGCTTCTGGGGTTGGGTTGGGGTGGGTCGATCGATCGATGGTGATCTGGTGGCGAGGGAGAGAGGGTCGAAGGGGATCTGGCGAGGGAGAGGGAGATAGCTAGGGGGAAGCTTACTAATGGCGCACCAGACCTCGGTGCACCATTAGAAATCTTTTTTTAGATAGCAATGGCGCACCCCGCAGCGGTGTGCCATTAGAAATCTTTTTTTAGATAGCAATGGCGCACCCCGCAGCGGTGCGCCATTAGAAATCTTTTTTTAGATAGCAATGGCGCACTCCGCAGCGGTGCGCCATTAGAATTTTTTTTATTACAGTTCGAGCACAGGTTATATTGCACCTAACCCAATCCACATCAGAACCTGCCCACTAGCCCGACTGGTCAGCACGCAGCAAACACACCAGGAGGTCCTGGGTTCGATTCCCAAGCTCTGCAATTTTTTTTGCATTTTAAATGCTGTTTGATATTTATTTATGTTTAAATATGTTCAAACTTGTTTAAATCATAATAGTAATATTTTTTTTATAAAAACAGTAATAATTTTTTAAAAAATATATTCAAATTTGTTACTTGAAAATATCATCGGCGGTGGCGGTGGAGCGGGGGAGGGTGCGGGGGGTGCCCGTTGGCGGCGGCGGAGCGGGGGAGGGTGCGGGGGGTGCCCGTTGGCGGCGGTGGAGCGGGGGAGGGTGCGGGGGGCCAGGTGCTCGTCAGCGACGGTGGAGGGGGATCGAGATCGAGTGTCCTCATGAATTCAAAAAGTGCCCGTGAAATTTAAAAATATTCATGATATCAAAAAGTGCCCATGAAATACAATCGAGAAATGAAGACTACGATTTAAATACAATCGATCTTAGCTAGCTTTCTGTTCACAATCTTCTTGCCCTTCTTTTTTGCAAATGGAGTTCTTCTGTGGAACGGACGTCCTTTAGGTAGGGTGGTCCTGCTTCTTCTTGTGGTGTGTGCTGCTACCTCATCGTCGTCGTCATGTTCGATCTTCGGGTCGCCGTACTTGTCGAAGTCTTGCTCATTGGCTACTCCATCCATTCCGATGATCTTCCTTTTGCCTCTCCTCATGACAACACGACTGTGCTTTGACGGGTCGGTAATGAAGAAGCATTGGTCCACTTGAGAAGCCAGTACCCATGGCTCATTTTTCGCGGTGACGTTTGTGCCCGCGGTCTTGGATTTGGCTTCGGGTATAACCATGGTGGTGAAATACCAGTCTTCTTTTAGGACGCTCTTGGCCCATCTGACACGGAACATCGGGACCTTCTCTCCAGCGTAGCTCAGCTCCCAGATCTCCTCGATCCTTCCGTAGTATCTGTCCTTGTCGTTACCGGTGTAGGATTCCATCGTTACCCCAGAGTTCTGATAACCATCGCTCTTCATGTCCTTGTCCTCGGTGTAGAATGTGTAGCCGTTGATATCGTACGCCTCATAGGTCATCAGGTTGTGCTCGGCGCCCTGTGACAAGGCGAATATGAGTTGTTCTTCCGCGGAAGAATCCTCATGTAAAGGGTACGACACAAGCTTCTGCTTGAACCAACGCGTGAAACATGAGTTGTGTTCTTTGATTATATCTCCGTCTGTCCTCTGTTGGCCTCAGTCATTGTACGTCTTGTCAATAAAGGTTTTGTGCTCTACCACCCAAGGATCGACCACGTCTATGTGTTGTAGCGCGACTAGGTTTGCTCTTTCAAAGTCGGCGAGTCGACCCTCGAAGTCTACATGCATTTCACGGCGACCCTCATGGTGACCCCATCCAGCGAGCCTGCCGAGGTGCCTGTTGACGGGCAGACCAACGGGATTCTCGATGCCTAGATAATTCGTGCAGTAGGAGATGCACTCTTCGGTCAAAAAGCCCCTGGCTATACTTCCCTCTGGATGTGACATGTTGCGAACGTATCCTTTGATGACACCATTCATCCTTTCGAACGGCATCATGCTGTGCAGGAACGTCGGCCCGAGTTGGATGATATCCTCCATGATATGGACCAGTAGATGCACCATAACGTCGAAGAATGCGGGCGGGAAGTACATCTCAAGCTCGCATAGTATCACCACGATCTCTTGCTGTAGCCTTCTGAGTTGCCTCACGCCAATCGACTTCCAAGAGATGACGTCGAAAAAGTTGCATAGGCCAAATAACGTTTCACGGACGTGCGCGTCCATGATCCCACGGATTGTAACTGGAAGTATCTGCATCATCAGCACGTGATAGTCGTGAGACTTCATCCCGCTGAACTTCTGCTTCGCTGGGTCTAGGTATCTGCTTATCTTCCCCGCGTAACCGTAAGGAAGTTTTACTCCTACGAGGCAGGTGAAAAGCTGCTCAATCTCCTCCTGACTTAGAGTGAAGCACGCGGGAGGGTAGTCACTTCCGGTCTTCTTGGCCTTTTTGCCTTTGCGACGAGTTTCTGTGTCCTGCTTTGCCTCATCATCATCATCATCATCATCATTAGCATGAAGCTCCTGCCTGATGCCCATGGATTTCAAGTCTGCCCTTGCTTTCGGCCCATATTTGGTCCTCTCTGGCATGTTGAGTAGGGTACCAAGCAGACTCTCGCACACGTTCTTTGTGATATGCATGGCATCAAGGCTATGAGGCATACGGTGGATCTTCCAGTACGGCAAGTCCTAGAAAACAGACCTAGTTTTCCATACCTTCAGCAGCGCCTCTGGCGCCTTTCGCTTCTTTCCCGGCTCTGGCGCCTTTTGCTTCTTTCCCGGCAGTGGGCAATCTTTCCAATTTTTCAACAGCTCGTCTATTTCCTCGCCGCTCCTCGTACGCGGGCATTTTCGGGGTTCGGTTTCACCATCGAACAGATCCTTGCGTTTCCTCCACGGGTCATCGTCGTGAAGCCACCTTCGATGTCCCATGAACACAGTTTTTGAAGATCCGGGATCTCTATCTAGCTGGCGATACGTTGTGTCATCCATGCACCTTACGCATCCAGAAAATCCATGGACTACCTGCCCCGCGAGATATCCGTAACCGAGATAGTCGTGCACCGTCGTGAGCAGTGCGGCTCTCATAGGGAAATATTCTTTCTCTGCGGCGTCCCACGTATTGGCTGGCGTTTTCCACAGCGTGTCTAGCTCCTCTTTCAGCAGCCCCAGATACAGATTGATGTCGTTCCCTGGTTGTTTCGGCCCTTCAATTAGCATACTCATGTGAATGTACTTCCTCTTCATGCACAACCAGGGGGAAGGTTGTACATCCACACAAACACAGGCCACGTGCTATGTGTGCTTCTCTGGCTGCCAAACGGATTGACTCCATCGGTGCTCGCTCCCAGCACGATGTTCCTTGGATCCTTCCCAAATTCTGGGTATTCGAAGTTCAACGCTTGCCACTGGCTCGCATCCTTAGGGTGACTCAGCATCTTGTCTTTTTTATTTATCTCCGGATCATTTTCGTCATCTTCCCGCTTCTTCTCCTCCCTATCCGCGTGCCAACGCAGGAGCTTTGCTACCTTAGGGTCCGTGAAATGCCGTTGCAGACGAGGAGTGATCGGAAAGTACCACACCGATTTTCGAGGAGCTTTCTTCCTCTTCTTGTATCGAGTGACGCCGCACACCGGACATATGGTAGACTCCCCGTGCTCGTCCCGATAAATGATGCAATTGTTCATGCACACATGGTATTTCACGTGCGGTAAATCCAGAGGACACACGATTTTCTTTGCCTCCTCGAAACTGGTCGGGCACTTGTTCCCCTTGGGAAGACGTTCGTGCCAGAATGACATGTTCTCGTCGAAGCATGCGTCGGTCATTTTGTGTTTTACCTTCATCTCCAGAGCAATGAGCGTTACTTTCAGGCGGGTATCCTCGGGCCTGCATCCTTCATACAATGGAGTAACCGCGTCTATCTCTAGTTGATCCAGCTTGGCTTTCTCTCGGGCGGCAGCTCTTGCGTTATCCGTCTGCTTGAGAAGCAGCTCTTGAATATGAGGGTCCTGCACCCAGCCTCCATCGTCGTCTGCTCTGGCATCTTCATCTTCATGATCATGCCCTTCATCTTGATCTTCCTCATCATCATGTACGACATCTTCTACATGATGACTGTGTACAGTGTTGGGGAACGTAGTAATTTCAAAAAATTTCCTACGCACACTCAAGATCATGTGATGCATAGCAACGAGAGGGGAGAGTGTTGTCTACGTACCAACGCAGACCGACTGCGGAAGCGATCACACAACGTAGAGGAAGTAGTCGTACGTCTTCACGATCCAACTGATCAAGCACCGAAACTATGGCACCTCCGAGTTCGAGCACACGTTCAGCTCGATGACGATCCCCGGACTCCGATCCAGCAAAGTGTCGGGGAAGAGTTCCGTCAGCACGACGGCGTGGTGACGATCTTGATGAACTACAGCAGCAGGGCTTCGCCTAAACTCCGCTACAGTATTATCGAGGAATATGGTGGCAGGGGGCACCGCACACGGCTAAGGAATAGATCACGTGGATCAACTTGTGTGTCTAGAGGTGCCCCCTGCCTCCGTATATAAAGGAGCCAAGGGGGAGGGCTGGCCGGCCAAGGAGGGGAGGCGCAGGAGAGTCCTACTCCCTCTGGGAGTAGGATTCCTCCCCCCAATCCTAGTCCAACTAGGATTCCTCGAAGGGGAAGGGAGAGAGGGGGGCCGGCCACCTTCTCCTAGTCCTAATAGGACTAGGGGAGGGGGAAGTGGCGCAGCCACCTTGGGCTGCCCCTTTCTCCTTTCCACTAAGGCCCATGAAGGCCCATATGGCTCCCGGGGGGTTCCGGTAACCCTCCCGGTACTCCGGTAAAATCCCGATTTCACCCGGAACACTTCCGATGTCCAAACATAGGCTTCCAATATATCAATCTTTACGTCTCGACCATTTCGAGACTCCTCGTCATGTCCGTGATCACATCCGGGACTCCGAACAACCTTCGGTACATCAAAATGCATAAACTCATAATATAACTGTCATCGTAACCTTAAGCGTGCGGACCCTACGGGTTCGAGAACAATGTAGACATGACCGAGACATGTCTCCGGTCAATAACCAATAGCGGGACCTGGATGCCCATATTGGCTCCTACATATTATACGAAGATCTTTATCGGTCAGACCGCATAACAACATACGTTGTTCCCTTTGTCATCCGTATGTTACTTGCCCAAGATTCGATCGTCGGTATCCAATACCTAGTTCAATCTCGTTACCGGCAAGTCTCTTTACTCGTTCCGTAATACATCATCTCACAACTAACATATTAGTTGCAGTGCTTGCAAGGCTTATGTGATGTGCATTACCGAGAGGGCCCAGAGATACCTCTCCGACAATCGGAGTGACAAATCCTAATCTCGAAATACGCCAACCCAACATCTACCATTGGAGACACCTGTAGTACTCCTTTATAATCACCCAGTTACGTTGTGACGTTTGGTAGTACCCAAAGTGTTCCTCCGGTAAACGTGAGTTGCATAATCTCATAGTCATAGGAACATGTATAAGTCATGAAGAAAGCAATAGCAACATACTAAACGATCGGGTGCTAAGCTAATGGAATGGGTCATGTCAATCAGATCATTCAATTAATGATGTGACATTGTTAATCAAATAACAACTCATTGTTCATGGTTAGGAAACATAACCATCTTTGATTAACGAGCTAGTCAAGTAGAGGCATACTAGTGACACTTTGTTTGTCTATGTATTCACACATGTATTATGTTTCCGGTTAATACAATTCTAGCATGAATAATAAACATTTATCATGATTATAAGGAAATAAATAATAACTTTATTATTGCCTCTAGGGCATATTTCCTTCAGTCTCCCACTTGCACTAGAGTCAATAATCTAGATTACACTGTAATGATTCTAACACCCATGGAGCCTTGGTGCTGATCATGTTTTGCTCATGGAAGAGGCTTAGTCAACGGGTCTGCAATATTCAGATCCGTATGTATCTTGCAAATCTCTATGTCTCCCACCTGGACTAGATCCCGGATGGAATTGAAGCGTCTCTTGATGTGTTTGGTCCTTTTGTGAAATCTGGATTCCTTTGCCAAGGCAATTGCACCAGTATTGTCACAAAAGATTTTCATTGGACCCGATGCACTAGGTATGACACCTAGATCGGATATGAACTCCTTCATCCAGACTCCTTTGTTCGCTGCTTCTGAAGCAGCTATGTACTCCGCTTCACATGTAGATCCCGCTACGACGCTTTGTTTAGAACTGCACCAACTGACAGCTCCACCGTTTAATGTAAACACGTATCCGGTTTGCGATTTAGAATCGTCCGGATCAGTGTCAAAGCTTGCATCAACGTAACCTTTTACGGTGAGCTCTTTGTCACCTCCATATACGAGAAACATATCCTTAGTCCTTTTCAGGTATTTCAGGATGTTCTTGACCGCTGTCCAGTGATCCACTCCTGGATTACTTTGGTACCTCCCTGCTAAACTTATAGCAAGGCACACATCAGGTCTGGTACACAACATTGCATACATGATAGAGCCTATGGCTGATGCATAGGGAACATCTTTCATATTCTCTCTATCTTCTGCAGTGGTCGGGCATTGAGTCTTACTCAACTTCACACCTTGTAACACAGGCAAGAATCCTTTCTTTGCTTGATCCATTTTGAATTTCTTCAAAATCTTGTCAAGGTATGTGCTTTGTGAAAGTCCAATCAAGCGTCTTGATCTATCTCTATAGATCTTAATGCCTAATATGTAAGCAGCTTCACCGAGGTCTTTCATTGAAAAACTTTTATTCAAGTATCCCTTTATGCTATCCAGAAATTCTATATCAGTTCCAATCAGCAATATGTCATCCACATATAATATTAGAAATGGTACAGAGCTCCCACTCACTTTCTTGTAAATACAGGCTTCTCCGAAAGTCTGTATAAAACCAAATGCTTTGATCACACTATCAAAGCGTTTATTCCAACTCCGAGAGGCTTGCACCAGTCCATAAATGGATCGCTGGAGCTTGCACACTTTGTTAGCTCCCTTTGGATCGACAAAACCTTCTGGTTGCATCATATACAACTCTTCTTCCAGAAATCCATTCAGGAATGCAGTTTTGACATCCATCTGCCAAATTTCATAATCATAAAATGCGGCAATCGCTAACATGATTCGGACGGACTTAAGCATCGCTACGGGTGAGAAGGTCTCATCGTAGTCAATCCCTTGAACTTGTCGAAAACCTTTTGCGACAAGTCGAGCTTTGTAGACAGTAACATTACCATCAGCGTCGGTCTTCTTCTTAAAGATCCATTTATTCTCAATTGCTTGCCGATCATCGGGCAAGTCAACCAAAGTCCATACTTTGTTCTCATACATGGATCCCATCTCAGATTTCATGGCTTCAAGCCACTTTGCGGAATCTGGGCTCACCATCGCTTCTTCATAGTTCGTAGGTTCATCATGATCTAGTAGCATGACTTCCAGAACAGGATTACCGTACCACTCTGGTGCGGATCTTACTCTGGTTGATCTACGAGGTTCAGTAGTATCTTGTTCTGAAGTTTCATGATCATTATCATTAACTTCCTCACTTATTGGTGTAAGTGTCGCAGAAACAGTTTTCTGTGATGTACTACTTTCCAATAAGGGAGCAGGTACAGTTACCTCGTCAAGTTCTACTTTCCTCCCACTCACTTCTTTCGAGAGAAACTCCTTCTCAAGAAAGTTTCCGAATTTAGCAACAAAAGTCTTGCCTTCGGATCTGTGATAGAAGGTGTATCCAATAGTTTCCTTTGGATATCCTATGAAGACACATTTCTCCGATTTGGGTTCGAGCTTATCAGGTTGAAGCTTTTTCACATAAGCATCGCAGCCCCAAACTTTAAGAAACGACAACTTTGGTTTCTTGCCAAACCACAGTTCATAAGGCGTCGTCTCAACGGATTTTGATGGTGCCCTATTTAACGTGAATGCGGTCGTCTCTAGAGCGTATCCCGAAAATGATAGCGGTAAATCAGTAAGAGACATCATAGATCGCACCATATCTAGTAAAGTACGATTACGACGTTCGGACACACCATTACGCTGTGGTGTTCCGGGTGGCGTGAGTTGCGAAACTATTCCACAGTTTTTCAAATGTACACCAAACTCGTAACTCAAATATTCTCCTCCACGATCAGATCGTAGAAACTTTATTTTCTTGTTACGATGATTTTCAACTTCACTCTGAAATTCTTTGAACCTTTCAAATGTTTCAGACTTATGTTTCATTAAGTAGATATATCCATATCTGCTCAAATCATCTGTGAAGGTGAGAAAATAACGATATCCGCCACGAGCCTCAATATTCATCGGACCACATACATCGGTATGTATGATTTCCAACAAATCTGTTGCTCTCTCCATAGTACCGGAGAATGGTGTTTTAGTCATCTTGCCCATGAGGCACGGTTCGCAAGTACCAAGTGATTCATAATCAAGTGGTTCCAAAAGTCCATCAGTATGGAGTTTCTTCATGCGCTTTACACCGATATGACCTAAACGACAGTGCCACAAATAAGTTGCACTTTCATTATCAACTCTGCATCTTTTGGCTTCAACATTATGAATATGTGTATTACTACTATCGAGATTCAATAAAAATAGACCACTCTTCAAGGGTGCATGACCATAAAAGATATTACTCATAAAATAGAACAACCATTATTCTCTGATTTAAATGAATAACCGTCTCGCATTAAACAAGATCCAGATATAATGTTCATGCTCAACGCTGGCACCAAATAACAATTATTTAGGTCTAATATTAATCCCGAAGGTAGATGTAGAGGTAGCGTGCCGACCGCGATCACATCGACTTTGGAACTGTTTCCCACGCGCATCGTCACCTCGTCCTTAGCCAATCTTCGCTTAATCCGTAGCCCCTGTTTCGAGTTGCAAATATTAGCAACAGAACCAGTATCAAATACCTAGGTGCTACTGCGAGCATTAGTAAGGTACACATCAGTAACATGTATATCACATATACCTTTGTTCACCTTGCCATCCTTCTTATCCGCCAAATACTTTGGGCAGTTCCGCTTCCAGTGACCAGTCTGCTTACAGTAGAAGCACTCAGTTTCAGGCTTAGGTCCAGACTTGGGTTTCTTCTCTTGAGCAGCAACTTGTTTGCCGTTCTTCTTGAAGTTCCCCTTCTTCTTCCCTTTGCCCTTTTCTTGAAACTAGTGGTTTTGTTAACCATCAACACTTGATGCTCCTTTTTGATTTCTACCTCCGCAGCTTTCAGCATCGCGAAGAGCTCGGGAATAGTCTTGTTCATCCCTTGCATATTATAGTTCATCACGAAGCTCTTGTAGCTTGGTGGCAGTGATTGGAGAATTCTGTCAATGACGCAATCATCTGGAAGATTAACTCCCAATTGAATCAAGTGATTATTATACCCAGACATTTTGAGTATATGCTCACTGACAGAACTGTTCTCCTCCATCTTGCAGCTATAGACCTTATTGGAGACTTCATATCTCTCAATTCGGGCATTTGCTTGAAATATTAACTTCAACTCCTGGAACATCTCATATGCTCCATGACGTTCAAAACGTCGTTGAAGTCCCGATTCTAAGCCGTAAAGCATGGCACACTGAACTATCGAGTAGTCATCAGCTTTGCTCTGCCAGACGTTCATAACATCTGGTGTTGCTCCAGCAGCAGGCCTGGCACCCAGCGGTGCTTCCAGGCCGTAATTCTTCTGTGCAGCAATGAGGATAATCCTCAAGTTACGGACCCAGTCCGTGTAATTGCTACCATCATCTTTCAACTTTGCTTTCTCAAGGAACGCATTAAAATTCAACGGAACAACAGCACGAGCCATCTATCTACAATCAACATAAACAAGCAAGATACTATCAGGTACTAAGTTTCATGATAAATTTAAGTTCAATTAATCATATTACTTAAGAACTCCCACTTAGATAGACATCCCTCTAATCCTCTAAGTGATCACGTGATCCAAATCAACTAAACCATGTCCGATCATCACGTGAGATGGAGTAGTTTCATCGGTGAACATCATTATGTTGATCATATCTACTATATGATTCACGCTCGACCTTTCGGTCTCCGTGTTCCGAGGCCATATCTGTATATGCTTGGCTCGTCAAGTATAACCTGAGTATTCCGCGTGTGCAACTGTTTTGCACCCGTTGTATTTAAACGTAGAGCCTATCACACCCGATCATCACGTGGTGTCTCAGCACGAAGAACTTTCGCAACGGTGCATACTCAGGGAGAACACTTCTTGATAATTTAGTGAGAGATCATCTTATAATGCTACCGTCAATCAAAGCAAGATAAGATGCATAAAAAGATAAACATCACATGCAATCAATATAAGTGATATGATATGGCCATCATCATCTTGTGCTTGTGATCTCCATCTCCGAAGCACCGTCATGATCACCATCGTCACCGGCGCGACACCTTGATCTCCATCGTAGCATCCTTGTCGTCTCGCCAATCTTATGCTTCCACGATTATCACTACCGTTTAGTAATAAAGTAAAGCATTACATCGCGATTGCATTGCATACAATAAAGCGACAACCATATGGCTCCTGCCAGTTGCCGATAACTTGGTTACAAAACATGATCATCTCATACAATAAAATTCAGCATCATGCCTTGACCATATCACATCACAACATGCCCTGCAAAAACAAGTTAGATGTCCTCTACTTTGTTGTTGCATGTTTTACGTGGCTGCTACGGGCTTAAGTAAGAACCAATCTCACCTACGCATCAAAACCACAACGATGGTTTGTCAAATAGACTCCGTTTTAACCTTCGCAAGGACCGGGCGTAGCCATACTTGGTTCAACTAAAGTTGGAGAGACAGTCACCCGCAAGCCACCTGTGTGCAAAGCACGTCGGGAGAACCGGTCTCGCGTAAGCGTACGCGTAATGTTGGTCCGGGTCGTCTCGTCCAACAATACCGCCGAACCAAAGTATGACATGCTGGTAGGCAGTATGACTTGTATCGTCCACAACTCACTTGTGTTCTACTCGTGCATATAACATCAACATAAATAACCTAGGCTCTGATACCACTGTTGGGGAACGTAGTAATTTCAAAAAATTTCCTACGCACACTCAAGATCATGTGATGCATAGCAACGAGAGGGGAGAGTGTTGTCTACGTACCAACGCAGACCGACTGCGGAAGCGATCACACAATGTAGAGGAAGTAGTCGTACGTCTTCACGATCCAACCGATCAAGCACCAAAACTACGGCACCTCCGAGTTCGAGCACACGTTCAGCTCGATGACGATCCCCGGACTCCGATCCAGCAAAGTGTCGGGGAAGAGTTCCGTCAGCACGACGGCATGGTGACGATCTTGATGAACTACAGCAGCAGGGCTTCGCCTAAACTCTGCTACAGTATTATCGAGGAATATGGTGGCAGGGGGCACCGCACACGGCTAAGGAATAGATCACGTGGATCAACTTGTGTGTCTAGAGGTGCCCCCTGCCTCCGTATATAAAGGAGCCAAGGGGGAGGGCTGGCCGGCCAAGGAGGGGAGGCGCAGGAGAGTCCTACTCCCTCTGGGAGTAGGATTCCTCCCCCCAATCCTAGTCCAACTAGGATTCCTCGGAGGGGAAGGGAGAGAGGGGGGCCGGCCACCTTCTCCTAGTCCTAATAGGACTAGGGGAGGGGGAAGTGGCGCAGCCACCTTGGGCTGCCCCTTTCTCCTTTCCACTAAGGCCCATGAAGGCCCATATGGCTCCCGGGGGGTTCCGGTAACCCTCCCGGTACTCCGGTAAAATCCCGATTTCACCCGGAACACTTCCGATGTCCAAACATAGGCTTCCAATATATCAATCTTTACGTCTCGACCATTTCGAGACTCCTCGTCATGTCCGTGATCACATCCGGGACTCCGAACAACCTTCGGTACATCAAAATGCATAAACTCATAATATAACTGTCATCGTAACCTTAAGCGTGCGGACCCTACGGGTTCGAGAACAATGTAGACATGACCGAGACATGTCTCCGGTCAATAACCAATAGCGGGACCTGGATGCCCATATTGGCTCCTACATATTATACAAAGATCTTTATCGGTCAGACCGCATAACAACATACGTTGTTCCCTTTGTCATCCGTATGTTACTTGCCCAAGATTCGATCGTCGGTATCCAATACCTAGTTCAATCTCGTTACCGGCAAGTCTCTTTACTCGTTCCGTAATACATCATCTCACAACTAACATATTAGTTGCAGTGCTTGCAAGGCTTATGTGATGTGCATTACCGAGAGGGCCTAGAGATACCTCTCCGACAATCGGAGTGACAAATCCTAATCTCGAAATACGCCAACCCAACATCTACCATTGGAGACACCTGTAGTACTCCTTTATAATCACCCAGTTACGTTGTGACGTTTGGTAGTACCCAAAGTGTTCCTCCGGTAAACGTGAGTTGCATAATCTCATAGTCATAGGAACATGTATAAGTCATGAAGAAAGCAATAGCAACATACTAAACGATCGGGTGCTAGGCTAATGGAATGGGTCATGTCAATCAGATCATTCAATTAATGATGTGACCTTCTTAATCAAATAACAACTCATTGTTCATGGTTAGGAAACATAACCATCTTTGATTAACGAGCTAGTCAAGTAGAGGCATACTAGTGACACTTTGTTTGTCTATGTATTCACACATGTATTATGTTTCCGGTTAATACAATTCTAGCATGAATAATAAACATTTATCATGATTATAACGAAATAAATAATAACTTTATTATTGCCTCTAGGGCATATTTCCTTCATACAGCATCGCCGTCGTGATCATGTCATGGAGATTCTTCGTCTTCTCGCCCGCCCTCGCCGCGGTGGTACTTGTCTTGTTTCCCTTCCTTATTTCTTGCCCGACCCCCATGGACGACTTCATAGTCATCTTCATCACCTTGCCACCGATAGCCATCCATGAAACCACGCAAGAGCAGGTGGTCCCGCACCTGCCCAGAATCCGGGTCCGCAATAAGGCTCTTCAGCTTGCATCTTCGACACGGACATCTTATCTCCGTCTCGTTCTTTTGAAGCATCTCGGCCTTCACGGAGCTCAAAAACCTATTCACGATGCCTTCGGTCATCGTGCGGACCATGGTCACCTGCGGGGTAGAGCAAAACGATCTTTTAGAACCAAGAAAAAATTTGGCATGACCTTCCCTAAAAATAGGACCAAAAAGAATGCATAGTGCCAAAATTCTCGCTGAAACGGAAATGAATCAACATTCCGGCAAAATATTGGTAACTATCGCATTTCAAATACCGGTACCTGCAAACACAAACATATATGCAACACCACAAACACATGCAACACCACAAACATACATAGATCTAGCTAGGCCACAAAAAGTGCATGTGCACGTTGTTGGAGCGAGCTAGGGAGAAAAAAAGTAGATCTACATCATGAAGATAGCTTTCCCCTTACTTACCTATCAAAAAAAGGTAATTTCACCACTTAATTTTGATTAATCTATGGTGGAAATGAGGTGAGGAGGAGGAGGCAGCCGAAAACTTGGAGAAGGAGGTGGAGGGAATGAAGTGGGGAAAGTGAGTGGGTAGGTGTGGGGCTGTCCAAAATATCTTATTGGGTCCCAGGTTACTAATGGCGCACCACCTGCAAATGCGCCATTAGTAACCCTGGTTACTAATGGCGCACCTGCAGGTGGTGCGCCATTAGTAGTTTTGCAGAAAAGTAAAAAAAATATATACTAATGGCGCACTTTTACAGGGTGCGCCATTAGTAGTTTAAACTAGTAATGGCGCACTGTGAGGCGGTGCGCCATTAGTAGTTTTGCAAAAAAAAAGAATAAAAAAAATTCAGTACTGGCGCACTCCATGTCTGGTGCGCCATTACTAGTTAGAACTAGTAATGGCGCACTTCGGTAGGATGCGCCATTAGTATGTATGTAAAAATGAAAAAAGAATTATCACTAGTGGCGCACCAGTTTTCTGGTGCGCCATTAGTGCCTTCCACACTAATGGCACATCACCAACTGGTGCGCCATTAGTATATAGTAGTGGCGCACTACTTCCCTGGTGCGCCATTAGTGTCAATCCTATCTATAGCCCATTTCCTAGTAGTGGTGCATTCAGGATTTCTAATAGCGAGGAATACTTAATAGTAAAAGACTGGAGCAAAATTGTGAACGATCGCAGAGAAGTACTAGGGGGCAGCAATCAGAAGCGCAACCCACGATTAGGAGACAGGTTCATCTGCATGCTCCAATATGATGAATCAGGAAAGCTATACACGTTCTAAGCTATTTTAGCTGAGAGAGAGAGCAGCAGGAGTGATTAGCTAGTTGATGCTCTTAGTACTTGTCCTCTCATGTCCGTGTTCTCCGTCCTGAACTTAATCTCAAAGAGTGATTTACTTTTGTGGTGTTATGAACGCTTATAATATCATTACCATGTTGAACTCGATGATATCTTTGCTTCTGGTACAAGTGAATGTTTCTTCTTTAAGGTAGTGTTGGTGGTGATTAGATAGCGGTAATGACTATATGATGATTAAGTAGTGGTAATGAGACGACTATTATATGATGATTTTTAGCTAGCTATGAAAACTGTTGTTGGTGATGATATATATGATGCAAGAGTTTTTATATTAATATGATGATGATGATGATGATGATGATGATGATGAGTTATTATATCATTTATGAAAGAAACCACATATTAGTTTCAACTGGATGGATTCTAGCTAAGTGATCAAGTATATGGCATATTCATATTATCTGGATCACTTAATTAGGTGATCAAGTATATATAATATGGATATGGCATATACTTGATGACTTAGCTAGGATCCACATGCATCCAGTCAAACTAATCTGCGGTACTTTCACCTAATGATTTAACAACTCATTATAATGTAAAACAATCACTAAATTAAATTAAAAACACAAAATTAAAGTAAAAATAAAAATAAAACCAAAATACATCCAAACATTTAGTATACCAACCGGTACTAATGTCCTACGCGCCCCCGGAGCTGGCTCGTGCCACGTGGTTGCCCTTTAGCACCGGTTCGTGCTAAACCGGTACTAAAGGGGGGGGGCTTTAGTGCCGGTTACCGAACCGGCACTAAAGGGCCTTACGAACCAGTGCTATTGTCCGGTTCTAGACTAGTGTAACTTGAGGCGTGGCTCCACCAGGACACAACACCAGGTTGCAGTCCTTCATGCCCGCCTGCTCCAGGAACTTGCCGGCGTACGCAGCCTGCGAGAGGGTGATCTATCCTGCCCCCTGCTTCACCTCGATGCCTAGATAGAAGCTGAGCAACCCGAGGTCGCTCATACGGAACTTGGCCATCATCTCCGTCTTGAAGTTGGGGATCACATCGGCATCGGCTCCAGTGACGACAAGATCATTGACGTACACGCTGACCAGGAGCCGTGCATGTCCTTCACCGCGTGCGTACATGTAGGTTCTGATGGGCAGCTCAAGAACCCAAGCTGCTTCAACGTGCGGTCAAGCTTGGCATTCCATGCTCGCAGCGCCTGCCGCAGACCGTAGAGTGCCTTGTGGGTGCTGTACACCTTGTGATCAATGCTCCTCGCCTCTCCGTGCGAAGCCAGGAGGTTGCGTGACGTAAACTCCTCCTTAAGCTCGCCGTTGAGGAAGGTAGACTTGACGTCGAGGTGATGCAGCTCCTAGCTATGCCGTGCCGCCATGCCGACCATGACACGCACCAAGTGTAGCCTCGGCACGGGCATGAACACATCATCGTAGTCCACACCCTCCTTCTGCACGAAACTTCTCTCAACGAGTCTCGTCTTGTGCTTGATAACAGTGCCTGCTGCGTCTTTCTTCAATTTGAATATCCCCTTGAGGCCAATTGCCCGCTGTCCTGCAGGCAGATTAGTCTGAGTCGAGGTGCCGTTTTCTTTGATGGATGCCAGCTCCTCCAGCATGGCGAGCGCCAGCACTCGTGGGGCTCAGTGTCGGTGAAGTTGATTGGCTCCTCCTCCGCTAGCAGCAGGCGATCAGCGGGCTCTGGCGGTTGGCCGTGTTGTTGCAGCGCTAGACTAGCTCTGGACGAAGGTAGAAGAAGCACTTTTTCTAGCGACCAATGCCCCGGCGCTACAACGCTCCGGCGTTCAAACGCCATGTTTTTTCATTGTTCAACTAGCCACAACCGCATGCTACAAATATGAACAGCCCAGCCGGCTTTGTAGTGCAGCAGCTACGCAGCGCCCAAGTTTTCACCGTGCATGCACCCACGCACACCTAGCTACTGCATATGAGCGATCCGCTCGGCCAGCGCGCACGACGCGCACAGCGCGCATGACTCGGCCAGCTCCACATCCCTCCTGACAGCTAACTACTACAACGAACTAGCTAACTAACACACGCACGCACGCACACGAGCCATACACTACCCATACACACACGTCACGCCGCTGTGTCCCACACGTCCCG
The DNA here is from genome assembly GCF_056163025.1 of Triticum urartu. Taxonomy (NCBI): domain Eukaryota; kingdom Viridiplantae; phylum Streptophyta; class Magnoliopsida; order Poales; family Poaceae; genus Triticum; species Triticum urartu. The sequence continues at coordinate 746,881,500 of NC_141879.1, read as the reverse complement.
TCCGTCCCGCGCGTCACCGACACGTCCAACGAACCCGATGGCACCAATGTGTCCCGCCCGTCCCGCGCGCGTACGACGCGCTCGACGAGCCCGACCACACACACCGTGACTTATTCCAACAGACACCCCCCTAAGCCACGGCCTACAGCAGGTGAGTCCATCGTTGCCGATGTCTCCATGGCCGCTCCTACGGCCTCCTCGATGCTTGACGCTGCCTCCATGATGCCACGCCCCGGCTCGCGCACACAATCACACACTGACGTGATCGACGCGGCCGCCCTGCGCTCCGCTGGACGCGTTCTCCCTAGGTGATCCGCACGCCCGTACGCGCGCACGCGGTCCCGACGCGCCCGACGCGTCCAGTGCGTACCCATAACACGCACCGGTCACGCCCGGCTCGCCGCCGTGGCTTATTGCCCTGCACCGCTGCGGCCTCAATCGCAGCGCAGCGCCTCCACGGTCGTCGCGCCAAGCCGCCGCGGCCTCTGCGACACCACGCAGGTCCTCCGCAGCCTCCTCGTCTCCACGACCGCCGCTGGTCGTCGCGCGCACGGCATCACGCCATACCGCCGTGGACTCGCCGCACGTTGCCGACGCCACGCGCTCGCCACGTGCCCGGCATCACGCCCCACCGCCGTGGACTCACCGCGCGTTGCCGACGCCACACGCTCGCCGCGCGCCATTGCCAAGACCTTCATGTCCGCATCGCACCACGCGCGCCGCGAACGCCGTCGCACGCCACGGCCGCCCCTCAAACCCGGTCGCTCTGATACCAAATGTTGTTGCAGCCCTAGACTAGCTCTGGACGAAGATAGAAGAAGCACTTTTTCTGGCGACCAACGCCCCGGCGTTCAAACGCCCTGATTTTTCATTGTTCAACTAGCCACAACCGCACGCTACAAACATGAGCAGCCCAGCCGGCTTCGTAGTGCAGCAGCTACGCAGCGCCCAAGTTTCCACCGTGCATGCACCCATGCACACCTAGCTACTGCACGTGAGCGATCCGCTTGGCCAGCCTGCACGACGCACACAGCGCGCATGACTCGGCCAGCTCCACATCCCTCCTAACAGCTAACTACTACAACGAACTAGCTAGCTAACACACACACGCACGCACATGGGCCATACACTGCCCATACACACATGTCACGCCGCTGCGTCCCACACGTCCCGCCCGTCCCGCGCGTCACCGACACGCCCGACGAATCCGACGGCACCAGTGTGTCCCGCCCGTCCCGCGCGCGCCCGACGCGTCCGACGAGCCCGACCACATACGCCGTGGCTTATTCCAACAGGCCGGCCCGCCAAGGAGGTCCGTGACACGGCGAAAATGGTGACCCGCAGCAGGATCATCGTTCGCATCGTAGAGGTAGGGCCGGGTCGGCGGCGGCGTGACGAACTCCACATCGTCCAAGAGTGTACAGCTGCTGGGAGCGACCGGGGATACCGCAGTGGCACCAGTCCTTGGTGTCGCTGGAGATGTTGCCATAGCAGCACTTTTCGGCACGGCTGGTGATGCTGTCTATATGCAACCAACATGCGGAAGCCATCAATCATCTTTTTCTTTCCAATGCATTCATGCAAAGGAGTTGACTTGAGAGAACTGATAGAAGCATCTTACCCAGTGGATCTGCCGGGCTCGGTTATCTTGGAACACATTTTACTTATGCCTGATTGACCGCTGCGAATTATACCATGTCTGGGTGCCAAACAGGTAATATTGGTGGGGTGCTGGTATCTGTGCTGGACATGACGAACGCGGATTTATAAACCTCAGGTTTTTGGACACCTCTTATCCTCACCCTTCAATGTTGCTTTAAGATCTGTGCTACACAATTAATTTATTACATAGAAATTTCTCTTTTTTGTTCCTTCAACACAAAACAACATATGAACTTCAAATTTCGCAGAACAACAAAACATTCTTACTACAACGAGGGAAAAAACTTTCAGATTTTTTGGCCCCACATAAATATACAAAATGAGATTTTTTGAGTAAAAAACAATACTTTTTTGTATATATGATTCACGAAAAAATCTGAAAGTTTTTTTTCCCACATTCTAATTATAATGTTTTGTTGTCTTCATAGTTTCAAGTTCATATGATGTTTTATTTAGAAGAAACAAAAAAGACAAAAAGTAGTCGCACGAACCGCGATGCAGGAATGAATGGCTAGATAAGGGGGTGTATGAAAGCCTATGCTTTCTCAAATGTTAACCGAAGACTTCTGACTCGAGAAGAACATGGTAACATCGCAACAGTAGTGGGTGCGTCCTAATCAAAACTTTGCCGAGCTAAATGTCGATGACACTACTAGGAAAACGGCTATAGCTAATATGGGCATTAATGACGCACCATGTATGTAGTGCGCCACTGCTTATAGCAGTGGTGCACCAGATACAGGTACGCCATTAATGTCCACATTACTAATGGCGCACCTGGTGTGTGGTGCGCCATTACTAGTTTTGAAAAAAATATAAAAAAACATGTTAGTAGTGGCGCACCACTGGATAGTGCGCCATTACTAGTTTTGAAAAAAATATAAAAAAACATGTTAGTAGTGGCGCACCAGTGGATAGTGCGCCATTACTAGTAATGACGCACCACACACCAGGTGCGCCATTAGCAACCCTGGTTACTAATGACACATTCTTAAGTGGTGCGTCATTGGTAACCTGGGAGCAGCCAGATATTTTGGACAACCACCTACCGCACTCACTTTCCCCACTTCATTCTCTCCACCTCTATCAAGCTTGGTCTCGGCTGCCTCCTCCTCCTCACCTCATTTGCAACATAGATTCACCCAAATTAAGTGGTTAAATTTCCTTTTTTTGATAGGTAAGTCAGGGGAAAGCTTTCTTTATGTTCTAGATCTACTTTTTCCTCCCTCCAACAACGTACACACTTTTTATGGCCTAGATCTACGTATGTTTGTGGTGTTGCATATGTTTGTGTTTGCAGGTATCGGTATTTGAAATGCGATAGTTGCCAATATTTTGCCGGAATGTTGATTCATTTCCGTTTCGGGGATGACAGCACTGATGGTGCCGCCGAGGATGCCACCACTGATGATGGCAGCGCACGCACAGATGGCAGCCAACCGAAGAGGCAACGGAAGGATCGGCGCCCGAACATGCTCGACATCGTCAAGGAGGAATTTACTGAAGTGTCCTCCAGTGGGCATCCAACAGCGCCCAAAGAATTAGTCAGTGGGTACGCGGGACAACTCGGGTGCATTCTCCGGAGCACCGTCTCGATCAACACCGAGAACCTAAGGCATCGTGACCGAGGGAATTTGCGCAACCTCCTCTTCACGAAGCTGCACGAACGATACAAGTTCCCCGGTGACTTCGCAAACACACGCCTCTCAGGGAATAAAGTGAACGATGTCGCCCTCATGAAGATGAGCATGGCCCTGGCTACTTGGAGAGCCGCGGTGAAGAGAAGGATTGAAAGAGGTGATAGTTATGAGAAGATCAAGGAGACAAATCCTTCGATCAACGAAGCTGACTACCTGGAGTTCAAGATCAAGTAGAGAAACGCATCTGCGGAATCAAGTCGGTGGGGGAAAGATATGCGGGACTTGAACTTAGGGGTTCACAAACTCAGTCCCGGCGGTTACAGAGTCGCGGAACCTATATGGGACAAGGAGGACGCGGAGCGTGCCGAGCAAGGCCTACCGCCCCTCTTTGAAAAATACCGTGGCGAGCAGACCAGGAACTATGTCAGGGCCCGGTACAAGGTGGATCTAGTAACAAAGGAGCATACCACGGATCCGAAGACCAAGGCGCTTGAGCTTGTTCTGGTAAGTAATACACCCCCGCGTAATTAGCTCCATATGGTTGCATTCTAATTAATGAAGCCAAATTTCTAAATGGTTCACGTTCCTTCCGCAGGAAACTGAAAGCAGTAGCGCGGGGTCATCTCAGAGCTCCCCTTGGGACACCACTTTAAATAGGGCGCTGAACGTAATGAAACACAAGGATAAGTTCAGTAAGCCGTCGTCAGCTGGTCGTGTGGCCGGCAAAGGCTTGTCCACAAAATGGTTGGAATACTATAACGCTGGGCGAAAGGAGAGAAAGACCAGCTCGGAAAGCCAGGAGCGCGAGGTTAGAGAACTCAAGGCACAAGTGGTGCGGATTCCGGAGATAGTCGAAGAGCAAGTGCGAGACCAACTGGGAGCGACGATCAGCGCCATTGTGCCTACCTTGATTGAGGGGCTGCAGGCGTGGATTGCGGGCGGCCAACAGGGGCCGCCCCCGATTCCCAGCTTCACGGGCCGTAACTCGCACAACGCGTCGGCGCCGCCATTGGTGTCTCCGGCGGAGGCGGCATTGGTGTCTCCGGCGTCGGTGCCGCAATTGGAGCTTAGTGCACCGGGTGTGGGAAGAATACGCCGGTAGGCACCTCGGCAGAAAGCGGCCCCTCCGTCAATTGCACGCCGCCGTTGGCGGTGCCTCGATATTAGCCGAGCTCGACGCCATCACGGTAACTAAGCCTCTCGGTCGATGACTTCATCTCCTTGCCTTTGATTGGGCATCCCTGACGCCCTACATGTTTTCGCAGGGCGCCGCCGACGTTCCATGCACTCTCCTGCACTTCGTGGGTGGTGAGTTGATGGATGTCGCCAAGGCCAGAATTGTTCAACTGGGCAACCGTGTGTTCCACGGTAATCCGATGCCACCCACCGTGTATAGGGTTCAACTAGTTCGGGTGCCGCGGGGTTGCGACGACTTGTTACCTCCGTATCGACCCCCTGGGGCCGACGAAGATGATGTGACGACCCTCAACGCCTGCATAAGCTGGTCCATGCTTTGGCCGAAGAGCCAGATTCATTTGGGGGCGGGGGACACCAACCCACAGACAACACCGCCAGTCGTGCCGGCGCCAAGCCATGGCAAGACCGCCGCAACGCTACCGCCATCAGCTGATCCGGACATGCATATGGCACAGGATCCGGACAACGACGATGGTACATTTACCAACATCGATAAGTACTTCAACGAACATGGGTACGATGACAAATTCTTGGTGTCTCCTTCTCAAGAACCCAACCCTGCAAAAGACGATCGCGATCTAGCTGGTACCATGGAGAAACCCAATTGCAACAGGCGTCGTCTGGCATTCAGTTCTCAGGAGACGCCTCCAGCTGCCGCCTTCACCGAGCCTCAGATAGCCGAGGAGCGAAATATTATCAGCCCCAACACACTCAAGAAGGTGGTCTCTGAGCAGAACTCGATCCCATTACAGCAGAAGAAGCAGAAGGGACGGAAAAGAAAGAATAACAAGGGTGCGAGCCAGCCGACACCGAGTATGATCTGTGCTCAGGACGGGCCATCTTCACCTAAGAATATCTCGAGGAGGGTGCATGTGGCGGGTAGGCCGATGCTACCGACTAATCAGCTCAATGCTGCAACCGGTGCTATGCGGAGTCTGCATGACAGTATTCTTTCTTTAGAGAAGCGGCGTCTCTCCGAGAATGATGTGGCATACCCGGTTTTCGTGGCCAAGGTGCCAGTGGGCAAGGGCGTTATCGATAGCACCATCAGGGGTATGATTGTCCTGCGGTTTGATGACATCTTTGCTATGTTTAACCTTCATCCGCTGCACTACACCTTCATTCAGCTATTTTCGCTCAGTATGGAGATGCGGATCATTAGAGCCAAGACCCCGGACATTGTGATAGTTGACCCCTTCTACATGCGTGCCAAGATCTTGGGCAGCGCTGGGGACCGGCAAGTCGCGAGTTCATACCTCGAAGGCTTCATTCTGGCGAACCCAGATAAGGACAACTTCCTCGTGCCTTACTTTCCCGAGTAAGTCATCCCCTCACCGCCCCGTAACATAGGATTTCTTAGATTTTGAACGTCCTTTTTTTCTAACATTTCGTGTTTTGTGCAGTGACACACATTGCACACTCATCCTCTTAAGCCCGAAATATTCCATGGCCACGTATTTTGACTCGGACCGTCAGTCGAAGAAAGACTACACAAATATCAAGAAAGTTCTTGATGATGCTCTCCCCGGCTATGCCAAATCTGGAGGCACCTTCAGGAGGCCAATTTGTAGGTATGGCAAACACGTGTTCACCCACACTAGTAGAAAACAGGGCTTTGGTCCAGGTTCAGCCCATTAGTCCCGGTTCAGTCCAGAACCAGGACCAATGTGGGCATTGGTCCCGGTTCGTGAGCCCAGTGGGCCGGCCGAGCCACGTGGGCCATTGGTCCCGGTTCATCTGGACCTTTTGGTCCAGGTTGGTGGGATGAACCGGGACCAATGGGCCTCGCTGCTGGCCCACCACCATTGGTCCCGGTGGGTGGCTTGAACCGGGACCAAAGACTCCCCTTTAGTCCCGGCTCATGCCATCAACCGGGACCAATGAGGTGCCTATATATACCCCTCGCTCGCGAGAAGAGCACCCCAATGCTCTGTTTTTCTCTGGCCGAGGGGGAGAGGGCTTGGTGGTGCTCTAGCTCACCTCCTATGCACACAAGGTGTTTGATGGAATGCCCGAGCCACACTACTTAAGATTTCTCCTCTCCAAGCTCGACCTCCAAGCTCCATTTTCCATAATATTTGTCTAGGTTTAGCGGTCCGTCACGCCCTGTCCCCGTCTTCACCGCCGTCGATCACCCGCGCCGAGCTCGTCGCCGGCACCACCGTGGTGAGCCTCTTGTTTTATCTTCTTTCTGAAAGGACAATATTCTTACTTGTATGTTTACATAGATACTTGTATTATTTTCTCACTTTTATTATTGCATCTTATATAGTGCGATGGTTTTGGTATCCGCCCCCGCCGGCCCTCGTCCTGTCTATGATTCGGATGTGGTATATATATATATTATCTTTATAACTATTGGTTCATTTATTGTTTATGAAAATTATGCCGACCAACGTGACATAGATTTTATTTATGTAGGATGTATGTGAATCGGAAATGCCAACCGACCCTATTGTCGAGAGGTTAAATTTAGTTGAAGAAGAAAACAATTTGTTGAAGGAAAAAATAAAAAAATTGAGGAGGAGAAGATGATATTGGAGTTGCATGTTGCGGATGTCGTCGATGATCACAAGATCAAGATGGATGCAATGCGCTTGAAGATTAGAAAGATTAGAAAATATGCCATTCATACCAAGGCTTGGTATCATTATGCCGTTGGATCAATTGTTACCTTGGTTGCGATTATGATCGCATTTGTTTTCGCATTGAAATGTTTTACATAGTTTCAATGTATGGTTTGATTAATTAGATGCTCTGGAGAGCTATATGTTGTTAGATGAGAACTATGTATGCACTTTGGTTTTAATGTGATGATGAACTTCCATTAATTTGGACACTTAATTATATATAATGCACGCAGATGAACCGGCAATGGATGTACGGTGACAGACACACCCGCGAGTACATTAAGGGCGTGCATGAGTTTCTCGATGCAGCTGAGGCAAACAAGCAGAATGATTTTATGTGTTGTCCATGCACTGAATGTGGGAATACGAGGTCTTACTCTAACCGGAAAATCCTTCACTCCCACCTACTTTACAAGGGTTTCATGCCACACTATAATGTTTGGATGAGGCACGGAGAAACAGGGGTTATGATGGAAGACGGCGAAGAAGAAGAGTACGATGACAACTATGTGCCCCCTGAATACGGTGATGCTGCAACGGGGGGAGCTGGTGAAGATCAAGAGGAACCAGACGATGTGCCCAATGATGCTGCAACGGGTGAAGCTGCTGAAGATCAAGAGGAACCAGACGATGTGCCCGATGATGATGATCTCCGCCGGGTCATTGTCGATGCAAGGACGCAATGCGAAAGTCAAAAGGAGAAGCTGAAGTTCGATCGCATGTTAGAGGATCACAAAAAAGGGTTATACCCCAATTGCGAAGATGGCAACACAAAGCTCGGTACCGTACTGGAATTGCTGCAGTGGAAGGCAGAGAATGCTGTGGCTGACAAAGGATTTGAGAAGCTACTGAAAATATTGAAGAAGAAGCTTCCAAAGGATAACGAATTGCCCGACAGTACATACGCAGCAAAGAAGGTCGCATGCCCTCTAGGATTGGAGGTGGAGAAGATACATGCATGCCCTAATGACTGTATCCTCTGTCGCGGTGCATACAAGGATCTGAACGCATGCCCGGTATGCGGTGCATTGCGGTATAAGATCAGACGAGATGACCCTAGTGATGTTGACGGTGAGCCCCCCAGGAAGAGGGTTCCTGCGAAGGTGATGTGGTATGCTCCTATAATACCACGGTTGAAACGTCTGTTCAGAAACGAAGAGCATGCCAAGTTGATGCGATGGCACAGTGAGAACCGAAAGAAAGATGGGAAGTTGAGAGCACCCGCTGACGGGTCGCAGTGGAGAAAAATCGAGAGAAAGTACTGGGATGAGTTTGCAAAGGACCCAAGGAATGTATGGTTTGCTTTAAGCGCAGATGGCATTAATCCTTTCGGGGAGCAGAGTAGCAATCACAGCACCTGGCCCGTGACTCTATGTATGTATAACCTTCCTCCTTGGATGTGCATGAAGAGGAAATTCATTATGATGCCAGTTCTCATCCAAGGACCTAAGCAACCCGGCAACAAAATTGATGTGTACCTAAGGCCATTAGTTGAAGAAATTTTACAGTTGTGGAATGGAAATGGTGTACGTACGTGGGATGAGCACAGACAGGAGGAATTTAACCTTAAGGCGCTGCTGTTCGTGACCATCAATGATTGGCCCGCTCTCAGTAACCTTTCAGGACAGACAAACAAAGGATACCATGCATGCACGCACTGTTTAGATGACACTGAAAGTATATACCTGGACAAATGCAGGAAGAATGTGTACCTGGGCCATCGTCGATTTCTTCCGACCAACCATCAATGTCGAAAGAATGGCAAGCATTTCAAAGGCGAGGCAGATCACCGGAAGAAGCTCGCCATGCGCACCGGTGATCACGTGCTTGCTATGGTCAATGATTTACACTATGTAATCTTTGGAAAGGGTCCCGGTGGACTAGCTGTTCCGAATGACGCTGAGGGACACGCACCCATGTGGACGAAGAAATCTATATTTTGGGACCTGCCCTACTGGAAAGACCTAGAGGTCCGCTCCTCAATCGACGTGATGCACGTGACGAAGAACCTTTGCGTGAACCTGCTAGGCTTCTTGGGCGTGTATGGGAAGACAAAAGATACACCTGAGTCACGGGAGGACCTGCAACGTTTGCACGAAAAAGATGGCATGCCTCCGAAGAAGTATAAAGGTCCTGCCAGCTATGCTCTTACGAAAGAAGAGAAAAAATCTTCTTTGAATGCCTTCTCAGTATGAAGGTCACGACTGGCTTCTCGTCGAATATAAAGGGAATAATAAATATGCCAGAGAAAAAGTTTCAGAACCTAAAGTCTCATGACTGCCACGTGATTGTGATGCAACTGCTTCCGGTTGCATTGAGGGGGCTTCTATCAGAAAACGTCCGATTAGCCATTGTGAAGCTATGTGCATTCCTCAATGCAATCTCTCAGAAGGTGATCGATCCAGAAATCGTACCAAGGCTAAGGAGTGATGTGGCGCAATGTCTTGTCAGTTTCGAGCTGGTGTTCCCACCATCCTTCTTCAATATCATGATGCACGTCCTAGTTCATCTAGTCGACGAGATTGTCATCCTGGGGCCCGTATTTCTACACAATATGTTCCCCTTTGAGAGGTTCATGGGAGTCCTAAAGAAATATGTCCGTAACCGCGCTAGGCCAGAAGGAAGCATCTCCATGGGCCATCAAACAGAGGATGTTATTGGGTTTTGTGTTGACTTCATTCCTGGCCTTAAGAAGATAGGTCTCCCTAAATCACGGTATGAGGGGAGACTGACTGGAAAAGGCACTCTTGGAAGAGACTCAATAATATGCAGGGACGGATATTCTTGGTCTCAAGCACACTACACAGTTCTACAGAACTCTACCTTGGTGACCCCGTATGTCGATGAACACAAGAATAGTCTGCGCTCCAAACACCCGGAGCAGTGCGACGACTGGATTACATGTGAACACATCAGGACTTTCAGCAGTTGGTTGGAAACACGTCTCAGAGGTGACAACACTGTTTGTGATGAGTTGTACTTGTTGTCCAGGGGACCATCTTTGACTGTATTGACTTACAAAGGATACGAGATAAATGGGAATGCATTTTACACGATCGCCCAAGATCAAAAGAGCACCAACCAATACAGCGGTGTCCGCTTTGATGCAGCAACCGAGAGCAGAAAGGACACATATTATGGTTACATAGAGGACATATGGGAACTTGACTACGGACCTGATTTTAAGGTCCCTTTGTTTAAGTGCAAATGGGTCAATCTGTTAGGCGGCGGGGTACAGGTAGACCCACAGTACGGAATGACAACAGTGGATCTGAAAAATCTTGGGTACACTGACGAACCGTTCGTCCTAGCCAATGATGTGGCACAGGTTATCTATGTGAAGGACATGTCTACCAAACCGAGAAAAAGAAAAGATAAGAAAGCGAATACATCATACGATGAGCCAAAGCGCCACATAGTTCTTTCAGGAAAAAGGGACATCCTGGGAGTGGACGGCAAGACAGACATGTCTGAAGATTATGAAAAGTTTCATGAAATTCCTCCCTTCAATGTCAAGGCTGACCCAAGCATCCTGATAAACAATGAAGATTATCCATGGTTACGGCGCAATAAGCAAATGACACAAGCGAAGAAAAAGTGAAGACTTTCTCCCGCAACTATTATGATGATACCATGCCAACTTTGTAACACACGAACATGCTACCATTGTCCGTTTTGTACATGCACATGCTATGTGGGTGAAATTATGATACCATCCCAACTTTCAACTTTTTCAGAGTTCATTTGAAATGCTTTCATGTCTTATGGTTCAAGGTTTTATGTGTTGAGGCAAATGGATAAATATGTCAGGAGGCGGGGTACAGGTAGACCCACAGTACGGTATGACAACAGTGGATCTAAACAATCTTGGGTACACAGACGAACCATTCGTCCTAGCCAATGATGTGGCGTAGTTATTGTCCGAAACTTTGATACTTCGAAAGTGATTGTCCATTTTGTACACGAAGTGCATCAAGTTTTTTGTCGTAACCCCTCTCTACTTTTTGGAACATGCTATGTTGGTGAAATGATGATACCATGCCAACTTTCAACCTTTTCAGAGTTCATTTTAAATGCTTTCCAATTTCAGGGTCATTTAGCTCAAAGAATGAATTAATAGCAAACAGAATGAACTACAAAATTTTTATGAAAATAAAAACAATCAATTAAAATATTATGTTATGATCAACTAAAATAAAACTATAATATTCTCCAATAGCAAAAAGAATATAATTTTTGTGACCTAAAATCAAACTATAAGGATTAAATTGTAAGTATAAATAAAAAATAAATAGCAAAAAAGGAAAAAAAAAATCTATTTTTACAGTAAAGTTATTCATAAACTAGTGATTCACACAAATTTTAAAAAATACAAATCTAAACTATTCAAAATTTTAAAACTAATGACACTAACAGAAAGTTTATAATTTTTGTGACCTAAAATCAAAAAGAAATCACTAAAAAACTATAAGTATTTAGTTGTAAGTATAAATAAAAAATAAATAGAAAAAAATTCTATTTTTATAGTAAAGTTATTCATAAACTAATGATTCACACAAATTTTTAAAAATTCAAATTTAAACTATTCAAAATTTAAAACTAATGGCATTAACAGAAAGTTTATAATTTTTGTGACCTAAAAGCAAAAAGAAATCACTAAAAACTGTAAGTATTTAGTTTTAAGTAGAAATAAAAAAAATAAAAAACCGAAAAAATGTAGAAATAAAAAAGAAAAACCCAAAAAAAATGCCACCTACTGGGCCTCCACGGCCTGAATACGACTAGAAACCCTACATGGGCCAGGATTCAGGCCCGCAAAAGGCCCAATAGGCCCACATGCAGTAGCAAGTTTAGGCCCGAAAGCCTGCATAAGACAGGAGCTCGAATGGGGAGGCACACCAGCGCTTATAAACAAGTGCCGGCGCCCTTCAGCTAGCGAGGTGGGACTAAACTTTCGGCCGCGCCAGCGCCAGCACAAGGCCATTGGTCCCGGTAGGAGGCACCAACCAGGACCATAGGGGGGCATTGGTACCGGTTCGTGGCACCAACCGGGACGATTGCCCACCCTATGGTCCCGGTTGGTGGCACGAACCGGGACCATAGGTGTGCATTGGTACCGGTTCGTGCCACGAACCGGGACCATTGCTCTGGGTATATAAGGTAGCACTTGTGAAAATTTCGCCAACCGCTCCCATTCCCCCCCGATGCCGCCAGGCCATTCGTTGTCGCCGTCGCCGTCCCGAGCCCATCGTCGCCCGCTCCCCGTCGCCGTCGCCCCGCGCCGCCGCAGGCCTTCTCCCCGTCGCTGCGTGCGCCGTCGCCGGCCTCCTCCTCGTCGCTGCGTGCGCCATCTCCGGCCCCCTCCCCGTCGCCCCGCGTCGCGTCGCCGGCCTCCCCCGCGCCGTCGCCGGCCTCCTCCCCGTCGCGCCCCCAGTGAGCTCCCCCCTTCCCATTGATCCCTGTCGCTCTGACCATCGCCGCCGCCGCCGCCACTCTCTGTGTGTGATAATTTTTTTCATATGTGTATGTATATGCTCATATGTATTTGGATTTGGCTATGCATGTATGTATATGCTCATATGTATGTATGTATGTATATGCCCTCTGTATATGGATTTGGCTATGTATATGCTCTCTGTATATGCTCATATGTATGCATGTTCATATAGCATTTTTTCTATATATGAATTATTTTTTTGTTCATGGATATATGCTAAAGAAAACGAGGGGGTGATAGATGATGATGAGGGGTCGAGAGGGGGACGAGAGGTCGAGAGGGGTCGAGGGGAGAAAAAAATGTTATCAGGGACGAGGGTCGTCGAGGGGTCGAGAGAGGGACGAGGGGTCGAGAGGGGTACGAACCGGGACCAATACTCTGTGTATATAAGCAGGACTTAGAAAGAAGAAGAGGAGAGGAAGAAGAGGAGAAATAAATAAGAAGAAGAAAAAAGAATAAAAAGAAGAGGAGAAGAAGAAAGGAATAGTGGAGAAGAAGAGAAAATAGAATATATTCTATTTTTTCTTCTTCTCCACTATTCCTTTCTTCTTCTCCTCTTTTTTCTTCTTCTTTTTTTTCTTCGATCTTCTCCTCTAGCTATTCCTTTCTTCTTCTCCTCTTTTTTCTTATTCTTCTTCTTCTTCTTCTTCTTCTTCTTCTTCTTCTTAATTTTTATCGGGAACGAGGGTGTCGAGGATCGCCGAGGGGTCGAGGGTCGGGAACTAGGGTAGAGGGTCGAGGGTCGTTAAGGGGAGAAGGGTCGAGGGTTTTAGGGTCGAGGGTTCGAGGGTTCTATAGGGTCGAGGGATCGAGGGTCGAGGGTTCCAGGGTCGTCTAGGGGTCGAGGGTTCCAGGGTCGTCGAGGGTTCGAGGGGTCGAGGATCGCCGAGGGGTCGAGAGAGGTTTCCTAGTGTCAAAGTATTGAAGAAATCCATGGCTTCATCATTAGCCGGAAGTAACCAGGGAATGACGAAGTCCTCCAAAGTTATTTTGGAATGGTGTCCCGGATAGGATAATTTGCCTTTTTGTATGAATTTCAGCAAAGGCCCTCCAAATAATGATATTTGGAAGGTTCTTGCTGAACTTTGTACCAAAAAGCGAATTATCATATCTAGGACTCCGTTCCAAAATAACTTTGGAGAGCTTCGTACCATCATGCACCTGTTACTTTCGCCTAATGATGAAGACATGGTTTTGTTGAATCCTTTGACACTAGGCAACCTCCCGACCCCTCGGTGATCCTCTCGAACATGAGAGGAAGAAGAGGACCGCCGAGGGGTCGAGGGTTCCAGGGTCGTCGAGGGTTTGAGGGGTCGAGGATCGCCGAGGGGTCGAGAGAGAGATTTCCTAGTGTCAAAGTATTGAAGAAATCCATGGCTTCATCATTAGCCAGAAGTAACCAGGGCATGACGAATTCCTCCAAAGTTATTTTGGAATGGTGTCCCGGATAGGATAATTTGCCTTTTTGTATGAATTTCAGCAAAGGCCTTCCAAATAACAATATTTGGAAGGTTCTTGCTGAACTTTGTACCAAAAAGCGAATTATTCTATCTAGGACTCCGTTCCAAAATAACTTTGGAGAGCTTCGTACCATCATGCACCTGTTACTTTCGCCTAATGATGAAGACATGGTTTTGTTGAATCCTTTGACACTAGGCAACCTCCCGACCCCTCGGCGATCCTCTCGAACATGAGAGGAAGAAGAGGATAAAAAAAGAAGGGGAAGAAGAAAAAAAGAGGAGAAGAAAGAATAGAGGAGTAAAAAAAGAGGAGAAGAAAGAATAGAGGAGTTCTTCTCCTCTATTCTTTCTTCTCCTCTTTTTTTTTCTTCTTCCTCTTTTTTTATCGGGAACGAGGGTCGTCGAGCGACATAGATGTAGTGTCGTCGTTGTCGATATATACCCCCTCCCGATAGCTTCAACACGTGGGGGGGTCGATATTACCCCCTCCTTGAAGCATTCTCGAGGCCACCCAAAACCCTTGAAGCGTTGTCGAGGCCACCCCAAACCCTAGAGAAGCAGCGTCGAGGCCACTAATTAATATATATGATTCCTTACTATGATTAGGTAGCTAGTTCTACGTTTGCCACTAATATATCCATCTGTCATGTTTGAATAATAATTGCCATGTTGTAAATATTTGTAGAAACTATGGACACCGCCCGAGACGAAGCAAAAGAAGCGTTGTTGAGGGACATAATCGCAGAAGGAAGTGATGCCGTCTCGTTGTTTCTCAACGACACCGATGGTCTGGAAGGAGAGGGTGAAGAAGCTGGCTATGGTGACCTAATGCCGGTGCAAGAAGAAGAACATGAGGACGGCTCCGGTGAACCAATGCCGGTGCAAGAAGGAGACCGTGATGACGGCTCCAGTGACCGAACCGAGTCCGGCCAGGTATATATATTAGTTAAGCCTGTGCTGACTAGCTGATTGATGAATTCATTGTTTTGGTATGTACACATATTAATTAAGTCTTTGTTCTTTTTTCTGGCCCTCCGGATCAAGCACAACTTCGGTAAAGATACGAGGCCCAAAGAAAAAGTTGAGCTCGGATGAAAGGTTTGAGATCATAGCAATCGCACCCGACGGCCAACCGATTGAACCCATCCGAACAAAGAACGCATTTGTTGCTCAGTGCGGGGTTCTGGTTAGGGACAAGATCCTGATAAGCATCCAGCAATGGTTTAAGCTGGCTACAGAAGACCCTGAGATGTCTTGTGTCAATGATATGCAGAAAAATGATCTTTGGACTGAGCTGAAGTCAAATTTCACCCAATCGCCAGAGGATAATCCAGAGAACCCAGTTAAAGAGCAATTAATCAAGTCTTTTACTCTTAAGAGGATGGCAGAAATATTCAGGAGGTGGAAGAAAGAGCTGAATAAATTTGTCAAAAATAATGAGACACCAGAATTCAAGGGCAGATATGACAAGATCAGAGATCACTGGCCCGCATTTGTGGCCCACAAGCATCGGAAAAGAGTAAGAAGATGTCAGCGACAAACAAGCAAAATGCTGCGAAGAGGAAGCTTCACCATCGCACGGGGTCAGGTGGCTACCTCGTAGCCGGGCCTAAGTGGGCCAAGACTGAGAATGATCTGGTTGATAAAGGGATCGAACTAGAGACAATTAACTGGCCAGACCGTTGCCGGACTTGGTTCTTTGGGGCTGGCGGAACCTTGGACCCTGTAACAGGGAAGTGCATTTGGACGAATGATCAAATGGACATACCAGTCAGGAAGCTTAAGCAGTATATCGAAGCAGCGTAGCAAGGGACGTTCTTTCCAGACAGAGAGAACGACGAGCTCACAATGGCCCTCGGGAATCCTGAGCACCCTGGACGGACACGAGGCACGCCAGGCTCCATTCCGTGGAAGGTTGGGTTTCCGGACGCAGGCGGTTACAAATCCCATGAGAGGAGGAAAAAAGTGCAGCAGACCCAAATGCAGGCGCTGCAAGCAAGGGTAGACGCGATAGAGGAACGAGAAGCAAATCACAGCAAACGTACTGCCGAAGCTTCCCCCGAAGCTACCCCGCCATCTCAGCGCAGAAGCAGCGTGGCTTCTACCGAGCTGCTTCAGCCGGAGCATGCCTTGACGGCTCCTGCCAGCTATCCCGTGGATGCTATCACGGAGTCTCAAAATTGCCACCTTATGATGCCATGGATGAATTTGAAGGTCAAGGCGGCTGTTGGCTCTGTTTATCCTACTGAACCCGGCGCAACTTTTCACTGCCGGCCAATTCCAGAAGGATATGATAGGGTGATGGTGGATGAAATAACGGAGGGATTTGAGGACCTCCAGGTTGACCACCCTACCAGTGAAGGGGAGATTCGGCTAGGGTCTACTCTGAAGACTCCATGCCTATGGTGGAAGGAGCTCATCAACCTTCCGAACTGGACGCCTCCGCCTCCTCCTCCTCCTCCGGCGAGTCAGGGCACTCCGCCTCCTCCACCGCCTCCTCCTCCGGCGAGTGACGATCAGGGCCCTCGGCCGGCTCCTTCTCCGGCGCGTGGCGGCACTCCGCCTCCTTCTCCGCCTGCGCCGGCGCGCCCGAACAGCCAGCCTCCTCCTTCTCAGCCTCGTCAGCAAGGGCGGAAGTGACCCGCCGCCGCTCCGGCAGCTGCTCCGGTGCATCGTAGTCCTTCTCCTCCGCCTCGTAAGAAAGTAAAGAAGACAACCGCTCCGTCTGCTCGGCCGGCGTCTAGCAGTACAACCAGAGGCGGGAGGACATACAGATTCGGTCCTTCTCTGAAGAGTCCACAGAAGTTACCATACGAGAGGACCCCGGAGGAGAACGCGAAGATCGCGCGAACCGAAGTGGATGACTGGTTTCAAGGGTTGAAAGCAAAGAAACATCCACCTCCGGAGGAGAAGGTAGATCCGGTGAAAGTGAAGCGCACTCTGGCTTCCCAGGCAAAACCACCCAAGTCTCTGCCGAAAGGCGACTATGAGCGCACTATTGCAAAGACATGGGCCAAAGCGGAGTGGTCGGGAAGTACAGTCAGTGATCAAAGGCTGAAAGAACGACGAGCAGCTGGGAAACAAATTACCCAGCTCGGCGAACAAGCGAAGCAATCGTGCCCCCCGCTCAAGGTGCCTAGCGACATCGTCGATCCGAGGATGGTGCCCGGTTATTGCAATGTTGACGATTACCTGCCCGACGATGTACATTATGATCCCATAAAGGTGCAGATACACAGATACGAGTACGGGAAGCCTCTCGTCAAAGATGAAAAATCTTTAACAACGATGATGCGAAGATTACATGATTGGTACTTGAAAATCTGCAGAGAGTCTGGGGGGAGGAGTACTTTGTATGCGAGAGTTACACCGGAGCATGACCTCGTTGGAATTGAACTGTTGCCTATTCCATTTGAGGAGTTCTATCAGTTTTTCAATCAATTGGCCCTCGATAAAAGAACGATCACCTGCTATTGTCTGTACGTACTACTACTTCTGTCATTAAGTCTCTCTATATAGCTCATCTCTTTCATTGCATGTATTTATAATTATCCTCACTATATTATGCAGATTGAAGATCGCCGAATTGAAGAAAAGACAAATCGGTGATATTGGGTTCGTTAACACATATCTCATAGATGCAACTGAGGTTGAACATCGTCCCGAAGATACCGAGGCCAACTTGCTACGATCATTCAAAAAAATGAAAACCAAGATATAATACTCTTTCCTTACAACTTCAAGTGAGTGTTACTGTCTTGTGCATATTCGGTTTCCCTTATGTATTAGTCCAGGTTATAGTAATGTAATTGATGAGTTATGCATGCGTGCGCAGGTACCACTATATTCTCCTAGAGATTAGGCTTGAGCAGGGAGTAGTAACTGTCTTGGACTCTAAACGAAAAGATCCCCAGGAGTATGCGGACATGACTGAAATCCTCAAGAAGTAAGTTAAATCGATCATTATCCACCATATCAGCAACTTTGTTCATTTCCTGATATCAAGTAATTGTTCTCTTTGTCCGGCAGGGTTTGGAGAAAATTCACCAGAAAAGTTCCGGGACTGCCGACGGAGCTGGAATTTAGACACCCAAAAGTAAGTACTATAGTAGCATGTTCTGCGCATCTCCTAGTGATTCAAGCGCTAGTTTCATCAATACCATTTAGCATTCTTGCTTATCAGTTTGATTGACCTCTATTTCTTGTAAAGTGGTTGTGGCAGGAACAAGGGAATGATTTCTGTGGATACTACGTCTACAAGTCCATCCGCCACACGACCTGTGAGCGGGGCGGGTACTCTGACGAACAATATGAAGTACGTAAATAACAACATTCACAATTTTATTTTATTACCATCATTTGTGTTGAGTTTCATTCATTCATATATATATGTATTGATCCCCTTCTTTAAATTAGATGTTTCGGAAGCGGGATGAACTCCTAGCACCAGCTCGCTTGCGAGCAATTCAAGAGGAATTGGCGGCATTCTTTCTTGACCGCGTGATCGCTGAAGACGGAGAATACTATGTGGACCATGAGTCCGTATGATTATATTTGTAAGAGATAATTATTGTATATATGTAGCCGGTAGTGTCGGATAGATATACGAGAACTTGTTGTTCGACCAATCTCTCGGAGAAGGAGAGGTGGTCGATATCACTTCTCTCTGTATGCATATATGTTCATGACGATCTTCTGTTTCCTTCGTTTGCTTACTAGCTAGCTAGCGTGTCTAGTCCTCTCTATACGTATGTATAGTACGTAGCGTCGACCAAGCACGGACATAAGAGAGGACACTTCTCTCTATTAATTATAGCTAGCTAACACAATATATGAAACACCTAAATTAACCCCCCAAAACCCCCAAACACCCCCCCCTTTTAAAATAAACAAAAACCCCAACCACATAAATGCTGACGCGTGGATGCCTATTGGTCCCGGTTGGTGCCACCAACCGGGACCAAAGGGTTTCCTGCCTGGGCTCCGCGCACAGGCCACGTGGAGGCCCATCTGTCCCGGTTCTGGATTGAACCGGGACTAAAGGGACAGGGCATTAGTACCGACCCTTTAGTCCCGGTTCCAGAACCGGGACAAAAGGCCCTTACGAACCGGGACAACAGGCCCTTTTTCTACCAGTGCCACGTAACGACGTTCCCCTGCGTCAAGAAGCCGCCCGGCGGTCAGAAGGATGCCTACTACTCCCTCCATCACATGCGGGCGATCGTACGGGACCATAATCACCTTCTGCTACCAACTAATCTCAAAGATTGGGCCGCACGCTTGTCGGCAATCCAGGACGCGGACATCAGACAAGAATTCTTTCGCATCCAGTCGGAGTTTGCGGAAATCATCCATCAAGATGTCCTTCGTACCTCGGGGCAGTTCTACCTCAAATATCAACCGTCCAACAGTGAAATAGAAACAACGCTACAAATGCAGGCTGACAACGATCGCGATTTCATGACCATCACGAAAGACGGCGGCTTCATCCACGCTCCGGTCCCTGAGTCGAGTCGAAAGTAATGATGCTATGTAGTTCTGAAATATCGATTAGCTCATGTTGTAATTAAACTTTAATGAACTTGTATGTCTCTTTTGTTTGGACAGTCGTTCAACTTATATGTAATCGATACTATTTATTAGTAGGACCATGAATCATGCTATTAATGTGTTGCTTTTCTCTTCCGATCCTTTTGTTGCATACTTATATATTGCTTATGTATTGTCTGTGAATTGCTACTGACGTTTTGTTTGTCTAGTGCATAGAGATGCCGTCGTATGTCGTGTACAAGAGTAAGGTTCCCGGAGTCTACGACGAATGGGAGGAGTGTCGGAGACAGGTTCACCGTTTCGGCGGTAACAGTTACAAAGGGTACACCACTAGGGCGGAGGCGGAAGCTAGATACGCGTGCTATCTAGCGGGAGAGAGGAGGGAGCGGAGGAGGAACCGGATGAAGACCAGATTCATCGCGATGATGCTCATCGTGACCGCAGCTCTCTTCTATGTGATGGTAGTTTAGATATCGACTTGTAATGTGAAGACAAAACTCGCTACTCGCAGTCTCGAGACTTGTAATGTTCTAACTTTGTTCGGTATTTTGAATTCGGAGACTAACATGATGAATTGTATTCAGAGACTAATTTTCTATTGTATTCGATAAATCTGCTGTTTATATGTTGTGCTGCTTATATTCTGTGCTGTAATGTATTTTGTAACACGTGCAAATATCAGAAAAGCAAAAAAAAATTCTAATATTCATAGTAGTGGCGCACCTTGTTGAGCATTAGTGGCGCACCAGGGCTAAATACCAGTGGCACATTACGGGGCATAGTAATGGCGCACTTGGGGGCATACGTGAAGGTAAATATGGCCCCCTAGGAGGCATAGTAATGGCGCACCGTTGAACATAGTAATGGCGCACTGTCAGATGCGCCACTATTATCTGGCATACTAATGGCGCATCAGGGGTGCACCATTAGTACTTGTTACTAGTGGCGTGGTGATAGTGGCGAACCTATAGTGCGCCATTAATGGCCAAAATAGGTGCGCCACTAACAGGCCTTTTTTTAGTAGTGTGAAGCATAATTTACCGATGTAGGTGCGGGTGCTACAGCGGCAATTATTCGAGATGAGAAGGGGACTTTCCTTGCGGGACAGTGCAGGTACATCTCGATGGCAGTAGACGCCGTTACCTCGGAGGCAGCTACGATGCGAGATGGCCTTTTATTTGCGAATACTCCGGGGTTCCATCTGGTAGAGGCAGAATCAGACTATTATCAAGTTTTGTTACTCTTTAGGATCCACCCCCCAAAGGAACCAGACATGAGACCGCGGAAGATCCTTAATAGAATTAAGGTACATAATGACTTAATGACTGTAGGCAAGAAAAGCTTTATCAGATTCTCTTTTCCGAAGTTGCACCTACAACTACTCATTGAAAATAATCTTATTCTTATGGGTAAATGCTCAATATCCAAGTGGGCTTACAAATTTGATCATGATCAATTGCTTTGTGGATTGTCTCATGTCTCTTGATTAGTTGGTACTTATCCCCTCAATATGGCAAGTTTCTTATCTCCAAACAAAATATTTACTTGTTACTAATAAAAAATCAGAAAGTTTAGCCTACATTCTTCCTTAGATCCCTTCTTTTACTCCGATAGTATTGCGGATCACAATCGAAATACATAGCACTTGGTGTGGTACCGGGCGGCGGCAATTTATGCGGAGTGTGGGGATATCAGAGCCAAGGTTTTGATTTTCGGTTTGCGAAATTTCTCGCCCCAGACCGAGATGGCCGATTTTCGGCCATTTTCGAAATTTGACCAAATTTATTTTTTTGCCAAAAGATATTTTCCGCCCTAGACCGAGATGGCCGAAATTCAGCCGAAATCCAGCCGAAATCCGTTTTTTGTAATAGGACTTTTAGTAGTTTTTTGACGAGCCAGCAGATTATCTGGTGAATTAGCTCGTAGACGATGTATCTTTGTTCCACATTTCATAAAGTTAGTCATGGTGGTCTTCCCTCAAAAAAGTGTGATGAAAGGCCAAACAAATGTATCTCCTATACCAGCAGTTAGAAAAAGGGTCTGTTTAGGACACATCTAGATGTGACATAACTTGATTTTCACTCTGTTTGTGGTCTATTTTTTTTGTCCTAATTTTTTTTTGTTTCTTGTTGCTGCATTATATATTTGTGGGAGGTTAGATGTGACATCCTTAAAAAGCAACTAAATGTGAATTAGACAAACTGTTAGAAAAATGCCCAAAACAAGTGTGGTACAGTATCCGCGTTACATACAGCACTTTCCACAATTCAAAGTCACCTAGACCTGAGTGCCTCCGACTCTCTTGTGTCCGTGATCAAGTCATGTTCGGAAACTGATGATCCATAAAAGAATCAGTTGGATCACTGCGTTGCATAGTCTCGAACGTCATGGCACTCTGTCTCGGCAAGACCGCTCCATGTTGGCCCGACCTTCCGCCAGAGCTCGCCAGCGAAATCCTCTCCAGGCTGCTCGGCTACACTGACCGCGCCAGCTTTGGTGCTGTGTGCCGCGGCTGGCGCCACCGCACAGCAGCAGAGCTGCTTGCTGCCGTCGGCCATGTCGTGGATCAACCGCGGCCGTGGCAGGTACCAGGACCTGGCCGGCGACGGCAAAGTATGCCGCTTCGCCAGGCCCAGCGGCTATCGTGCCCGCGCCACATTCGACGGCTGGGTCCTGTACGAGCACAAGCGCTCCCATCGGTGCTTCCTCGGCGACCCTTTCTCCCAGTCCATGCCAGCCATCGAGGTCCCATGCCACTGTGACCGGACGTGCCGTCACGACGTCGTGTGTGGCGAAACTCATGTCCTCAGGGCAGGGTGCGAGCACAATCCGATCTCGTCATGGCTGCTGAGGAAGATCATCGTGTGCTCCTCTGATCTAGTTGTTGCGTTGTTTGACGGCTGCAATCTAATCAAAATTGGATGTTTCCGGCCAGGCACAACGAAGATCCAGCCTGCGACGCTTTCATGGTCAAATACACCTTACACGTCCTATCAGGATCCTCAGTGCCATGGCTAGAACATAATCTACGAGGACATAGCCTTCCACCGTAGAATGATCTTCGCGCTCAGCTCCAAGGAGAATCTCTTCGCCTATAAGTTTGTCCTAGGAGAGACGCTGCTATCTCAGACTAGCAGTACTAGTAGGGTCGAGGATGTCATCAAGGAAGGGCCAGCCGTGGTCTTAATGGCGAACACGCATTACGTCCAACCAGGGTTAAAAATTTCAACGAAATTTCAGTGAAATTTCCGAAATTTCACATATTTCAGTGGGGTGCGAAATATCTTTAACCCCGAAATTTCAATGCAGATTCAAACTAATTTCAAAATAATTTTAAATTTTGTTAAAATTCAGTAAAATTAAGTGAAACTTGAAATCGCAAAATCCGAAATAATTTCCGAAATATGTGAAATTTCTGAAATTTCGCATATTTCAGTGAGCTCCGAAATAATTTGGTTTCTGAAATTAAAAACCTTGCGTCCAACACCACCTGGTGACGTCTTCCGACAAGCAAAAGCTACTAGTGGAGTATCCCTTGGCAGATGGGTAGGTTGAAGGTTGATCATCGGGCCATGGATCTGCAGGTGTTCGAGGTGGACTTGCGGAAGGGCCGGTGGTCTGAGGTCAAGGACATGGGCAGCCAGGTGCTTTTCGTCGGCCAGACTAGCTCCAGAGCATTTGTGCTGGCTGATTCACCGGACCGACGCTTCCGAGGGAACCGTGTGACGTGTGTTCCTTCTCGGCAACGACTGGTCATCATAATGGTTAATTGCTGGCCATGCCACCCATTGCATGTGTTCCGACTACCAAGTACTCGGCTATGCAAGTCCTAGTTAGTGTGTATATGACATGACGAGCGGTGAAGCTAGTCTAGTTTCATTAAGTGGAGGCCATGGTCCTACAAAATTTCCCAAGATGGCATGGTTCTTCCCCTCGGAGTGAGAACCAAACAAAACTGAAAGTTTTCATGCACCAGAGTTAGTTTTTTCTTTTCTTTGCGGTGTAAAAAGGAGTTTTATTCCAAGATTATGGTGTTACAGTTCAAAGGCAAAAGTTGGTCAATAAAGGGGGGATCTTGCCCTAACCACACAATTCTGGTGTACTCTACGTGAGTATACTTTGCCAAACAATCCGCCACACTATTTTGTTCACGATATATTTTCTGAGGAATAAACACCATATCCTCCATTGTTGACTTGAACTTTGCCACAAGATGCCCGTATGCAGATCGATAAAGACTATGAGAAGATAAAACTAGTATTGCCTCCGACTTAAGGATGGTGAGAAGGCAGTGCCTCCAAGAGGCGGACGGGGAGGTCTACAAAGCATGGCCACTTCCCTTAGGAAGTTTCTACAACCCACTCAATCTTGGTGATGATCGCACCTGAGTTGGAATTGCTTCCCATTGCTGATAAGTTTCATCCTTCCCTGGGCACCATCCCAAGTTTCACCACTTTTTAGGGTGACGAGCCTTTGCCACTGCTCATGTTGGCTACCTCTTGGCATTCAAGTTACTGAGGCAGGATGCTTTCGCGGTCACTATCTTTGACCGTTCGTGCACAAATGTGGTCATCAAGTGCGACAAGCACAAGGAAGCCCTGGCAATGATTGATGACTAAAGGGCTGTATAATCTCTGTCCATAAGTTAGTGTGTGTGATGTGAGCTACTACGAATATGGTTGGATGTTGTTTGTGCTACTTGGGTTGTTTAACTCCATTCTGGTAAGTGCTGGTGGTACCATAGTTCTGCTAAAACCTAACCACTTGAAAAGATGTTAGCGCAAATCACGACTTGAACAGCCAATGTAAAGTTCAGATAGTATGGAGTAAAGGAGTACATTCTTAGAAAAAATATATTTTATTAAAGTAAACATCGGCTGATGCACTTAAAATATTGTTCAAAATAGATGGCCCAAGATAAAATAAAAATACACAAGCAGTACGATGGTAAAACAGGCAAACATTACAAATATGGGTAGTGTTACTAGCTTTCCACCTAAAGAGTAAAAAAAAATACATGCTCCATGTGTTCTTTTTATATTCCCATGTTACGTGTGTCTCAAACTTCCAACAGTGAAGCTACAAGTGCATTAGTTATCCTTGCTAATGTCTTTTATACGACTCAACTGAGATGTAGTACAGGTCGAGAGGTCAAATAATTACATAGAGAGAAAAAATCTATGACATTATATATATATATATATATATATATATATATATATATATATATATAGGAAGAAAGTAAGAAATGTTTCACATCAATGTGGGAAAGTAAATAATTTTAGATCATATGGAGAACGTTTTTCTTATAAATAACTTTACAGTAGACAGTAGCATTGTGGAATAAAAATAAATGAAAGATTGATATTTCAATACATACATTGGTTCATTAGTGCATTCCATAGGGATATGTATGTGTGTCTATCATCAATCCAAATCGTAAAATCGTTCGATTGTTACGACAAGGGGAAGAACCATTCAGACCTAAAATATTTCTTTTGACTATCACTCGTACTAAGGGAAACTATACTGCTTTTGCCGCTCATTATGTCGAACACACAATAGATAGGAGTGCCATGGACGAACTTTCGGCAATTGAAGCACTTGCACTGTGCAGAATGCTGCTTACGTTTCCAGTCCCATGACCAATCATTGCCCGTAAGAAACACGAGGTTCACTCCTCGAAAACTCTGGTGATAGTGCTCAGAGGAACCTGTTACCGCAAACGCTCTCGAGCTAGTCTGTCCAACAAAGAGGACCTGGTCGCCCAAGTCATTCACCTCAAACCACCGGCCCTTATCCAAGTCTGCCTCGAATACATGCAGATCCATCGTGTGGTGATCAAGCTTGAGCTCGTTCATCACTTCAAGAATGCTCCACCGCACCATCAGTAGCTTTTTCTTGTCGGCCGATGTGACTAGGTAGCTTTTCGAGTCCATGTAGACCGTATTTGGTTGTTCCTTAATGACATGCTCCACCCGACTTTTGGACAACGAATCTTCGACAAACTCATGGGCGAACAGATTCTCCATCCCGCAGAGAGCAAAGATTTTTCCATGATGGAAGGCTACATCCTTGTAACGGAAGGACCTGCCATGGTGCTGACTAGCCAATGTGTCTGCTGCCTCTGACCACAAAAGCGGGAGCGGCATGCCCGGACAGAAACCTCCAAAGTTGAGATAGTTGATGAATGGACAGCCTTGGAACAACGCGATGACAAGTTTAGGTGAGAAGAAGACAATCTTTTGAATGTCGGATTGTGGCCCGCCACGCCCGGGGTGGGGCTTGAAGGTGCCGACGACGTCATTCTCACGAAGGCTCATCCAGCGGTAGTAGCATGGGAGCTTTATGGCCGTCGTGCTGGTTCGGGAGAATGGGTCCCAGAGGAAGCATCTCGCGGATGCCCCGTGCTCGAGTACGAGCAAGCTGCCGTATGAAGCGTCGGCGCGGGCATCGCTGGGCATGGGGAAGCGGCGCACTTTACCATCGATAAGGCTCTGGTACTCGCATTTGCCAAGGTTGATGCACGGCACGGGTGGCGGCAGCTGCAGGCGCTGGTGCTTTGCGGCGAGGCGCCAGTCGTGGCAAACGGCGCCAAAGCTTAAGCGGTCGTCATGGGATGCGAGACGTGAGAGGACCACGCCGGCGAGCTCATGCGGCAGGTCCTTCCAAGGCGGAGAAGTAGAAACGCCGGCGAGCTCATGCGGCAGGTCCTTCCAGGGCCGAGAAGTAGGAGAAGTGTCGCCGGAGGTTGACTTGCCGAGGCAGAGACCCATATGGGCAAGGTTTTGGTTACCAATTCCCGAAAAAATAACCGGCCACGAGGATGAGCCGACTTGATCCCGAACAGGCGCAGGCACGTACAAAGCTTCGTCTAGACGTGGACGTGGCTGGTTACTCTCTATCTATTGATTTTTACGGTATTGCTTCAACGGCGTTGACGTGTATATATATACAGCCAAGTCAGATAACCTGCAGCTCGGACTAGGACGTACTCGGACTAGGACGTGTAGAAGATGAACGAGACTATACTAGTACTACTACTCGGACTAGGACACACTCCCTAGGTACAATCCAATTTTTTGACTCTCAATGGAAGCCAGGTAGTATATGTAAACTAATCATGAGATTAATTTAAAGTATTTCGGTTTACTTCCAACAGTAATGCTTGAGAAGAAAATTTCCACAAAATCAAGAGAAAATTGATTTCCACTGTTTATCCGGTACAACCATTCTCCCTCCGTCCCAAAATAAGCAAAATAAGTGTATCAACTTTGTACTAATTTTAGTACAAAGTTATACTAGAGTTGAGATACTTATTTTAGGATGGAGGGCTGTCAAAGTTGACCCTTGGATACAACTCTTTATTTATGAAAATATAAAGAAACTGCGTTGTCCAGATGCTGCTGCATAACTGAAAGTTGTGAATGTAGAGCCCGTCTCAGTTGAAATGGAGCGTAATTGAACGCAAAGAAGCTCAAGAACGTACACATAAGTAACATTACTGACAGGTTCCTCACCTCGCAGAAGGAAGCATCGCACCGTTCCCAACATTGGACAGCTCCGATGCAGCCTGATGGTGTTCTGAAACTATTATTTTCTTCAAAGATGAACTGGGTTTGTTCATACAACTTGACTGGACTGAACGGATTATGCTTTCATTAATTCTGCAACATATTCCGCGTTAACAGAACTTGACTGAACTCAATGGAGGGTCCATTCTTAAGTATTGGTCCGTCTATCGCCACATATTTCACAGTAGACTGAGTTTCGCTTGGATCACTCCTTTTGAGAAATAGAACCTTTAAAGGATGTCAAAAAATAGACCATGTGCGACGGAGGGTGTTCAGTAGAGGGCTAGGAGGGTTCGTTTTAAAGCACGTTGTTTCTCAACATCGTTCAAACCGCCTCAATTTTTAACCACCAGCTTCTATGACCATTTCAAGGCATCATGCCAACTTCTTTGGATTTTTGACAACTTTAGCATAATTTGAAGTTGTCTCTGTCAAACGAGGGCAGATAAAGGGCCAGACATGTCGCAACGTACAAACAATGTTGGAAGTCATTCAAACATGGCACAAATGCCTGCTATGTCCGTGTCAGGCTGCTGCAAGCAGTTGGGGCTATTTATCCACAATCCAAAAAATCATCAGTTGAGAGGGGCGTGCTAGACTACGTCCGGCCAAAGGAGAGAATCATTTCTCCCAGGCCCTGGCCCAACTAGGCAATGATATCGTTTCCGTCAGGTTCCTGTTAGCGCGGCCCAAAGCGTCCCCAGATTTGGAAAAAGGTTAATAAATTCTGAAAAATGTTTACAAATTTGGAAAAAAAATCGCCGGCTTTTAAAAGTTCGTAAATGTCCAAAATAATTTGTGGATTTGGAAAAAAATCATGGATTTGAAAACAAAGTTCGTGAATTTAAGAAAAATTCATGAATTCAAAAAGTCCATGAATTTAGGGAAATAATCATTATTTAAAAATAATTCATGTTTTTAAAAAGAAAGTGAAAAAATGAAAAAAAATGAAAAAGCAAAAGGAAAATGGGACAAACAAAAATAAAAAATGAATAAAACAAAAAATTATAAAAATTGTTCATGTTTCAAAGTTGTTCGGAAATTGTTCATGTTTCGAAACTTGTTCAGAAATTGATAACGTTTGTGTTTCCATATTTTGTTTGTAATTTCAAATACAATTTGGCCTTTCAAAATTGTTCAATTCTTTTTCAATAAAATTTTTGAAATTTTTCTGAAATGTTTTCATATTGATGAATGATGTTATGTGTTCTTATTTATTTTGCACTGTAGAAAACCAGAAGCAGCGGTGTGGTGAAGCGGCTAGCAGTGCGCGCCTCAAGTGGGAGGGCTCGATCTCGAGTCCTCGTGAGATTCGTACACATGAGGTCCCGCGTATCAGCACGGGAGACGCACTTTTAGAAAACCCATTCTGCCCTTTATTATGAAGGGATATGGGGTAATATATAATCTCAGTCATCGATGTACACTGTAGAAAAGTAGAAGCAACGGTGTGGTGAAGCGGCTAGCAGTGCCCGCCTCAAGTGGGAGGTCTCGATCTCGAGTCCTCGTGAGATTCGTACACACGAGGTCCCGCGTATCAGCACAGGAGACACACTTTTAAAAAACCAATTCTGCGCTTTATTATGAAGGGATATGGGGTAATATATAATCTCAGTCATCGATGTATATAGGAGGGGGGGGGGTGTATCGAAGCAGAAGTGTTCGTAAAAAAGTGTAATGAAAAGCCTACACTGATAGAAAAAGGGCCTGTTGTCCCGGTTCGTAAGGGCCTTTTGTCCCGGTTCCTGAACCGGGACTAAAGGGTCGGTACTAATGCCCTGTCCCTTTAGTCCCGGTTCAATCCAGAATCGTGACTGATGGGCCTCCACGTGGCCTGTGCGCGGAGCCCAGGCAGGAGACCCTTTGGTCCCGGTTGGTGGCAGCAACCGGGACCAATAGGCATCCACGCATCAGCATTTCTGTGGCTGGGGGTTTTGTTTTTTTTTGAAGGGGGGGGGGGGGGGTTGGGGGTTTTGGGGGGTTAATTTAGGTGTTTCATATATTGTGTTAACTAGCTATGATTAATAGAGAGAAATGTCCTCTCTGATGTCCGTGCTTGGTCGACGCTACGTACTATACATACGTATAGAGAGGACTAGACACGCTAGCTAGCTAGTAAGCAAACGAAGAAAATAGAAGATCATCATGAACATATATGCATACAAAGAGAAGTGATATCGACCACCTCTCCTTCTCCGAGAGATTGGTCGAACAACAAGTTCTCGTATATCTATCCGACACTACCGGCTACATATATACAATAATTATCTCTTACAAATATAATCATACAGACTCATGGTCCACATAGTATTCTCCGTCTTCAGTGATCACGTGGTCAAGAATGAATGCCGCCAATTCCTCCTGAATTGCTCGCATGCGAGCTGGTGCTAGGAGTTCATCCCGCTTCCGAAACATCTAATTTGAAGAAGGGGGTCAATACATATATATATATGAATGAATGAAACTCAACACAAATGATGGTAATAAAATAAAATTGTGAATGTTGTTATTTATGTACTTCATATTGTTCGTCAGTGTAGCCCCGCTCACAGGTCGTGTGGCGGATGGACTCGCAAACGTAGTATCCACAGAAATCATTCCCTTGTTCCTGCCACAACCACTTTACAAGAAATAGAGGTCAATCAAACTGATAAGCAAGAATGCCAAATGGTATTGATGAAACTAGCGCTTGAATCAATAGGAGATGCACGGAACATGCTACTATAGTACTTACTTTTGGGTGTCTAAATTGCAGTTTCTTCGGGAGTCCTGGAGCTTTTTTGGAGAATTTTTTCCAAACCCTGCCAGACAAAGAAAACAATTACTTGATATATTAGGAAATGAACAAAGTTGCTGATATGGTGGATAATGATCGATTTAACTTACCCCTCGAGCATTTGAGTCATGTCTGCATAGTCCTGGGGATCTTTTCGTCTTGAGTCTAAGACGGTTACTAGTCCCTGCTCAAGCTTAATCTCTAGGAGAATATAGTGGTAACTGCACATGCATGCATAACTCATCAATTACATTACTATAACCTTGACTAATATATAAGGGAAACCGAATATGCACAAGACAATAACACTCACTTGAATTTGTAAGGAAAGAGTATTATATCTTTGTTTTCATTTATTACCAACGATCGTAGCAAGTTGGCATCGATATCTGCGACATGAAATTTAACCTGAGTTGCATCTATGAGATATGTGTTAATGAATCCAATATCACCGACTTGTCTTTTCTTCAATTCGGCGATCTTCAATCTGCATAATATATTGAGGATGATTATAAATAAATGCAATGAAAGAGCTGAGCTATATAGAGAGACTTAATGACAGAAGTAGTACTACTTACAGACAGTAGCAAGCGACCGTTGTTTTATCGAGGGCCAATTGATTGAAAAACTGAAAGAACTCCTCGAATGGAACAGGCAACAGTTCAATTCCAACGAGGTCATGCTCCTTTTTAACTTCCACATGCAAAGTACTCCTCCCCCCAGAGTCTCTGCTGATTTTCAAGTACCAATCATGCAATCTTCGCATCATCGTTGATAGAGATCTTTCATCTTTGACGAGAGGCTTCCCGTACTCGTATCTTTGTATCTGCACCTCCATGAAATCATAATGTACATCGTCGGGCAGGTAATCGCCAAGATTGCTATAACCGGGCACCATCCTCGGATCATTAGCGACGTTGTCGCTAGGCACCTTGAGCGGGGGGCACGATTGCTTCGCTTGTTCGCCGAGCTGGGCAATTTGTTTCCCAGCTCGTCGTTCTTTCAGCCTTTGATCACTGACAGTACTTCCCGACCGCTCCGCTTCGGCAAACTCCTTTGCAATAATGCGCTCATAGTTTCCTTTCGGCGGAGACCTGGGTGGTTTTGTCAGGGCAGCCAGAGTGCGCTTCGCTTTCACCGAATCTACCTTCTCCTCCGGAGGTGGATGTTTCTTTGCTTTCACTCCTTCAAAGTAGTTCCTCACTTCTTCTCGTGCGATCTCGGCGTTCTCCTCCGGGGTCCTCTCGTATGGTAACTTCTCTGGAGTCTTCAGAGAAGGACCAAATCTGTATTTCCTCCCACCTCTGGCTGTACTGCTAGACGCCGGCAGAGCAGACGAAGCGGTTGTCTTCTTTACTTGCTTACGAGGTGGAGGAGAAGGACTACGACGCGCCGGAGTAGCCGGAGTGGCGGCAGGTCTCTTCCGCCCTTGCTGACGAGGCGGAGAAGGAGGAGGCTGGCTGCTCGGGCGCGTCGGCGCAGGCGGAGAAGGAGGCGAAGTGCCGCCACGCGCTGGAGAAGGAGCCGGTCGAATGTCCTGATCGTCACTCGCCGGAGGAGGAGGCGGTGGAGGAGGCGGAGTGCCCTGACTCGCCGGAGGAGGAGGCGGTGGAGGAGGCGGAGTGTTGGAAATATGCCCTAGAGGCAATAATAAAAGCATTATTATTATATTTCCTTGTTCATGATAATTGTCTTTATTCATGCTATAATTGTGTTATCCGGAAATCGTAATACATGTGTGAATAACAGACACCAACATGTCCCTAGTAAGCCTCTAGTTGACTAGCTCGTTGATCAACAGATAGTCATGGTTTCCTGACTATGGACATTGGATGTCATTGATAACGAGATCACATCATTAGGAGAATGATGTGATGGACAAGACCCAATCCTAAACATAGCACAAGATCGTATAGTTCGTTTGCTAGAGTTTTCCAATGTCAAGTATCTTTTCCTTAGACCATGAGATCGTGTAACTCTCGGATACCGTAGGAGTGCTTTGGGTATACCAAACGTCACAACATAACTGGGTGACTATAAAGGTAGACTACGGGTATCTCCGAAAGTGTCTGTTGGGTTGACATGGATCAAGACTGGGATTTGTCACTCCGTATGACGGAGAGGTATCACTGGGCCCACTCGGTGATGCATCATCATAATGAGCTCAAAGTGACCAAGTGTCTGGTCACGGGATCATGCATTACGGTACGAGTAAAGTGACTTGCCGGTAACGAGATTGAACGAGGTATTGGGATACCAATGATCGAATCTCGGGCAAGTAACATATCGATTGACAAAGGGAATTGCATACGGGGTTGATTGAATCCTCGACATCGTGGTTCATCCGATGAGATCATCGTGGAGCATGTGGGAGCCAACATGGGTATCCAGATCCCGCTGTTGGTTATTGACCGGAGAGTCGTCTCGGTCATGTCTGCTTGTCTCCCGAGCCTGTAGGGTCTACACACTTAAGGTTCGGTGACGCTAGGGTTGTGAAGATATGTATATGCAGTAACCCGAATGTTGTTCGGAGTCCCGGATGAGATCCCGGACGTCATGAGGAGTTCCGGAATGGTCCGGAGGTAAAGAATTATATATAGGAAGTGCTGTTTCGGGCATCGGGACAAGTTTCGGGGTCATCGGTATTGTACCGGGACCACCGGAGGGGTCCCATGGGCCCACCGGGTGGGGCCACCTGACCCGGGGGGGCCACATGGGCTGTAGGGGGTGCGCCTTGGCCTACATGGGCCAAGGGCACCAGCCCTACTAGGCCCATGCGCCTAGGGTTTCCACCAAGGAAGAGTCCAAGTGGTGGAAGGCACCCCTAGGTGCCTTGGGGGGGAGGGAAACCTCCCCTTGGCCGCCGGCCATAGGAGATTGGATCTCCTAGGCTGCGCACCACCCCCCCTTGGCACCCCTATATATAGTGGGGGAGAGGAGGGACTTCATACACCAGCCCCTGGCGCCTCCATCTTCCCCCGTTACGTCTCTCCCTCTTGTAGCATAGGCGAAGCCCTGCTACTGTGACGCCCTGCATCCACCACCACGCCGTCGTGCTGCTGGATCTTCATCAACCTCTCCTTCCCCTTGCTGGATCAGGAAGGAGGAGACATCTCCCGTCCCGTACGTGTGTTGAACGCGGAGGTGCCGTCCGTTCGGCGCTTGGTCATTGGTGATTTGGATCACGTCGAGTACGACTACATCATCACCGTTCTTTTGAACGCTTCCGTGCGCGATCTACAAAGGTATGTAGATGCATTCGATAGCTCGTTGCTAGTTGAACTCCTAGATGATCTTGGTGAAACCAGTAGGAAATTTTTTGTTTTCTGCAACGTTCTCCAACACGGAGTGCCCTGACTTGCCGGAGGAGGAGGAGGAGGAGGCGGAGGCGTCCAGTTCGGAAGGTTGATGAGCTCCTTCCGCCATAGGCATGGAGTCTTCAGAGCAAACCCCAGCCTAGTCTCCCCTTCACCGGTAGGGTGGTCAAGCTGGAGGTCCTCAAATCCCTCCGTTATTTCATCCACCATCACCCTAGCATATCCTTCTGGAATCGGCAGGCAGTGAAAAGTTGCACCGGGTTCAGTAGGATAAACAGAGCCAACAGCCACCTTGACCTTCAAATTCATCCATTGCGTCATAAGGTGGCAATTATGAGACTCCGTGATAGCATCCATGGGATAGCTGGCAGGAACCATCAAGGCATGCTCCGGCTGAAGCAGCTCGGTGGAAGCCACGCTGCTTCTCCGCTGAGATGGCGGGGTAGCTTCGGGGGAAGTTTCGGCAGTACGTTTGCTGCGATTTGCTTCTCGTTCCTCCATCGCACCCTTGCTTGCAGCGCCTGCATTTGGGTCTGCTGCACTTTTTTCCTCCTCTCATGGGATTTGTAACCGCCTGCGTCCGGAAACCCAACCTTCCACGGAATGGAGCCTGGCGTGCCTCGTGTCCGTCCAGGGTGCTCAGGATTCCCGAGGGTCATGGTGAGCTCGTCGTTCTCTCTGTCCGGAAAGAACGTCCCTTGCTGCGCTGCTTCGATATACTGCTGAAGCTTCCTGAATGGTATGTCCATTTGATCGTTCGTCCAAATGCACTTCCCTGTTACAGGGTCCAAGGTTCCGCCAGCCCCGAAGAACCAAGTCCGGCAACTATCTGGCCAGTTAATTGTCTCTGGTTCGATCCCTTTATCAACCAGATCATTCTCAGTCTTGGCCCACTTAGGCCGGGCTACGAGGTAGCCACCTGACCCCATGCGATGGTGATGCTTCTTCTTCGCAGCATTTTGCTTGTTTGTCGCCAACATCTTCTTACTCTTTTCCGATGTCTTGTGGGCCACAAATGCGGGCCAGTGATCTCTGATCTTCTCATATCTGCCCTTGAATTCTGGTGTCTCATTATTTTTGACAAACTTATTCAGATCTTTCTTCCACCTCCTGAATAGTTCTGCCATCCTCTTAAGAGCAAAAGACTTGATTAATTGCTCTTTAACTGGCTTCTCTGGATTATCCTCTGGCGGTAGGGTGAAATTTGACTTCAGCTCAGTCCAAAGATCATTTTTCTGCATATCATTGACATAAGACACCTCAGGGTCTTCTGTAGCCGGCTTAAACCATTGCTGGATGCTGATCGGGATCTTGTCCCTAACCAAAACCCCGCACTGAGCAACAAATGCGCTCTTTGTCCGGAGGGGTTCAATCGGTTGGCCGTCGGGCGCGATTGCTATGATCTCAAACTTTTCATCCGAGCTCAACTTTTTCTTCGGGCCTCGTCTCTTTACCGAAGTTGTGCTCGATCCGGAGGGCTAGAAAAAAGAACAAAGACTTAGTTAACATGTGTATATACCAAAACAATGAATGCATCAATTAGCTAGTCAGCAGAAGCTTAACTAATATATATACCTGGCCGGACTCGGTTCAGTCACCGGAGACGTCATCACGGTCTCCTTCTTGCACCGGCATTGGGTCACCGGAGCCGTCCTCACGGTCTCCTTCTTGCACCGGCATTAAGTCACCGGAGCCATCATAATCATAGCCAGCTGCTTCCAGACCATCGGTGTCATTGAGAAACAACGAGCAGACGGCATCACTTCCTCGTGCGATTATGTCCCCCAACAACTCTTCTTGTACTTCGTCTCGGGCGGTGTCCATAGTTTCTACAAATATTGACAACATGGCAATTATTATTCAAACATGACAGATGGATATATTAGTGGCAAACGTAGAACTAATATTAATTAGTGGCCTCGACGCTGCTTCTCTAGGATTTGGGGTGGCCTCGACGCTGCTTCTCTAGGGTTTGGGGTGGCCTCGACAACGCTTCAAGGATAAAAAAAGAAGAGGAAGAAGAAAAAAAAGGGGAGAAGAAAGCATAGAGGAGTAAGAACTCCTCTATTCTTTCTTCTCCTCTTTTTTTCTTCTTCTTCCTCTTTTTTTTATCGGGAACGAGGGTCGTCGAGGGTCACCGAGCGGTAGAGGAAACCCTAAATAGCAAGTATCGTGGGTGTGAGATACATGTGGCCATCGGTGTCAGACACTACATCCACGTCCCACAAGTGACGTGGGCGTCGAAGCCCGCGCCACTTGTGGGACGTGGATGTAGTGTCCGACACCGATGGCCACATGTATCTCACACCCACGATACTTGCTATTTAGGGTTTTGTCTACCGTTCGGCGACCCTGACCCTCGATGACCCTCGTTCCCGATAAATTAAAGAGGAAGAAGAAGAAAAAAAAGAGAAGAAGAGAAGAAGAAAAAAAAAGAGGAGAAGAATCTTTCTCCTCTACCGCTCGGCGACCCTCGATGACCCTCGTTCCCGATAAAAAAAGAGGAAGAAGAAGAAAAAAAAATAGGAGAAGAAAGAATAGAGGAGATCTTCTCCTCTATTCTTTCTTCTCCTCTTTTTTTCTTATTCCTCTTCTTTTTTTATCCTCTTCTTCTTGTCATGTTCGAGGACGCTCGACCCCTCGGCGACCCTAGACCCCCTCTCCACCCCGTCTTCTTCTCCCTCTTCTTCCCCTTCTTCCCCGCCTCTCTCATGAATGTCCGACGTCCCCCCTCCCCCCTCATCATCATCTATCATCCCCCCTCTCATGTTCGACGACCCTCGACCCCTTGGCCGCCCTCTCGACACACCCACGACCTAAAATGACCTAAAATGAAAATAACCTAAAATTCACTAAAGTTATAGATGACCCTCTCGACACACCCACGAATAAGAAAACATATCATCTTCTTCATCTCCTCTTCTTTGCATATTCACATAGCCACATACACATACATAGCCACATACATATTCATCTATGAATAAAAAAACATCATAGGTACAATTCATATCGACATTTATACATACATGAAAAAAATTATATGAACATCGTGAACAAAAAGATCATCGAGCAAAATTATTTTCCATGAACATACATATAGCCACATTCATATAGAACTTTTCCATATATGAACATATATAGATGATTTTCTAAAAATGTAACTTTTGCATATATGAACATATATACACAAAGAAAATACATGCATATATAGCCATATCCATAAACAGAGACCAGTGGCGGCAATGGGTGGCGTCGTCGGCGACGGGGATGGGAAAGGGGGGAGCTCACTGGGGGCGGGCGGCGACGGGGAGAGGAGGCCAGCGACGGGAAGGTGGACAGTGGGCTCGGGGATGCCGGCGACGGGGACAACGTGCGGGGCGGCACGTGGTGACGGGGACGACGGGCTCGGGGTGGCACACGGTGACGGGGACGAGGAGGCGGGGCTCGGGGCAGGGCGGCCGGCGATGGGCAGGAGGGCGCGATGACGACGACAGCGACAGGGCGCGGCGACGGCGACGGGGCAGGGCGCAGCGACAGCAAGCACGCAGGGATGGGGCAGGGCGCGGCGACGGTGACGAGGAGGACGAGCAGCCTGGCGGCGTCGGGGATGGGGAATGGAGCAGTTGGCGAAAATTTCCTAAGTGTGGACTTATATAGCAGAGCCTTTAGTCCCGGTTCGTGGCAGCAACTGGGACTAAAGGTAGGCATTAGTCCCGGTTGGTGCCACCAACCGAGACCAAAGGCCTCTTTTCACCAGCCCAAAGGGCGGGAAGCGACGGCCTTTGGTCCCGGTTGGTGGTACCAACCGGGACTAAAGGGGGGCAGTGGTCACGGTTTGTGCCATGAACAATGACCAATGCCCCCCTTTAGTCCCGGTTGGTGCCATCAACCGGGACCAAAGGCCTTGTGCGGCTGCTACGTCGAAAGTTTAGTCCCACCTCGCTAGTTGAGAGGGGTGCGCAGTGGTTTATAAGCCCCACTGCCGCACCCCTCTCGAGCTCCTCTCCATTGCAGGCTTACAGGCCTAATTGTCACTGCTATGCCTGTGGGCCTGCTGGGCCTCCTGCGGGCCTGAATCCTGGCCCTTGGATGGGTTTCTAGTCGTATTCAGGCCGTGGGGGCCCAGTAGGTGGCATTTTTTTGTTTTTTGTTGCTTTATTTATTTTCTTTTGTTTTTTGCTTTATTTTTCAATTCTTTATGCTTTTAGTTTTAGAAAAATTATAAACTTTTTGTTAATGCCATTAGTTTTCAAATTTGAAAACACTTTTCTTGTTTTCTTGTTTTCTTTGTTGCTTTATTTATTTTATTTTGTTTCTACTTACAAAAAAATACTTATTGTTGCTATTTTTTTCCAGTTTTTTTGTTTTGTTTTCTTCATTATTTATTTTCTTTTGTTTTTTGCTTTATTTTTTTATTCTTTTTGCTTTTAGTTTTAAAAAAATTATAAACTTTCTGTTAGTGCCATTAGTTTACAAATTTGAAAACACTTTTTTAGTTTTCTTTGTTGCTTTATTTATTTTATTTTGTGATTAAATTTACTATAAAAATAGTTTTTTTCCTGTTTTTTTGATTTGTTTTTTGCATTATTTATTTTCTTTTGTTTTTTGCTTTAATTTTTAATTCTGTTTGCTTTTAGGTTAGCAAAATTATAAACTTTCTGTTAGTGCCATTAGTTTTAGAAAAATTATAAACTTTCTGTTAGTGCCATTAGTTTTCAAATTTGAATAGTTAAAATTTGAATTCTTTGAAAATTGTTTGAATCACAAGTTTGTGATTAACTTACTAAAAATGAGAATAGATGCGCTTATAGAGAAAATTCAACCTAAATTCCTAGTAAATTTCTATGAATTTCATAGAAATTCACTATGAATTTAGGTTAAACTTTTCTCTATTAGGGCATCTATTTTCACTTTGAGAGAAACTCAACAAGGCAGAAAGGGAAGGGCTTATAAACCGGTGTGAGCCCCCTTCGGTTGGCGAGTTGCTTAGGGCCTTGGATGAGAACTGGCATCATAATGAACTTCCGCTTCATGCACATCCAAGGAGGAAGGTTATACATACATAGAGTCACAGGCTAGGTGCTGTGATTGCTGCTCTGCTCCCCGAAATGATTAATGCCATCCGCGCTTAAAGCAAACCATACATTCCTTGGGTCCTTTGCAAACTCATCCCAGTACTTTCTCTCGATTTTTCTCCACTGCGACCCGTCAGCGGGTGCTCTCAACTTCCCATCTTTCTTTCGATTCTCACTGTGCCATCGCATCAACTTGGCATGCTCTTCGTTTCTGAACAGACGTTTCAACCGTGGTATTATAGGAGCATACCACATCACCTTCGCAGGAACCCTCTTCCTGGGGGGCTCGCCGTCAACATCACCAGGGTCATCTCGTCTGATCTTATACCGCAATGCATCGCATACCGGGCATGCGTTCAGATCCTTGTATGCACCGCGGTAGAGGATGCAGTCATTAGGGCATGCATGTATCTTCTCCACCTCTAATCCTAGAGGGCATACGACCTTCTTTGCTGCGTATGTACTGTCGGGCAATTCGTTATCCTTTGGAAGCTTCTTCTTCAGTATTTTCAGTAGCTTCTCAAATCCTTTGTCAGCCACAGCATTCTCTGCCTTCCACTGCAGCAATTCCAGTACGGTACCGAGCTTTGTGTTTCCATCTTCGCAATTGGGGTATAACCCTTTTTTGTGATCCTCTAACATGCGATCGAACTTCAGCTTCTCCTTTTGACTTTCGCATTGCGTCCTTGCATCGATAATGACCCGGCGGAGATCATCATCATCGGGCACATCGTCTGGTTCTTCTTGATCTTCAGCAGCTTCACCCGTTGCAGCATCATTGGGCACATCGTCTGGTTCCTCTTGATCTTCACCAGCTCCCCCCGTTGCAGCATCACCGTGTTCAGGGGGCACATAGTTGTCATCGTACTCTTCTTCTTCGCCGTCTTCCATCATAACCCCTATTTCTCCGTGCCTCGTCCAAACATTATAGTGTGGCATGAAACCCTTGTAAAGCAGGTGGGAGTGAAGGATTTTCTGGTTAGAGTAAGACCTCGTATTCCCACATTCAGTGCATGGACAACACATAAAACCATTCTGCTTGTTTGCCTCAGCCGCATCGAGAAACTCATGCACGCCCTTAATGTACTCGCAGGTGTGTCTGTCACCGTACATCCATTGCTGGTTCATCTGCGTGCATTATATATAATTAAGTGTCCAAATTAATAGAAGTTCATCATCACATTAAAACCAAAGTGCATACATAGTTCTCATCTAACAACATATAGCTCTCCAGAGCATCTAATTAATTAAACCATACATTGAAACTATGTAAAACATTTCAATGCGAAAACAAATGCGATCATAATCGCAACCAAGGTAACAATTGATCCAATGGCATAATGATACCAAGCCTCGGTATGAATGGCATATTTTCTAATCTTTCTAATCTTCAAGCGCATTGCATCCATCTTGATCTGGTGATCATCGACGACATCCGCAACATGCAACTCCAATATCATCTTCTCCTCCTCAAATTTTTTTATTTTTTCCTTCAACAAATTGTTTTCTTCTTCAACTAAATTTAACCTCTCGACAATAGGGTCGGTTGGCATTTCCGATTCACATACATCCTACATAAATAAAATCTATGTCATGTTGGTCGGCATAATTTTCATAAATAATAAATGAACCAATAGTTATAAAGATAATATATATACCACATCCGAATCATAGACAGGACGAGGGCCGACGGGGGCGGATACCAAAACCATCGCACTATATAAGATGCAATAATAAAAGTAAGAAAAAAATACAAGTATCTATGTAAACATACAAGTAAGAATATTTTTCCTTTCAGAAAGAAGATAAGAACAAGAGGCTCACCACGGTGGTGCCGGCGATGAGCTCGGCGCGGGTGATCGACGGCGGTGAAGACGGGGACGGGGCGTGAAGGACCGCTAAACCTAGACGAATATTATGGAAAATGGAGTTTGGAGTCGAGCTTGGAGAGGAGAAAGCTTAGGTAGTGTGGCTTGGGCATTCCATCGAACACCTTGTGTGCATAGGAGGTGAGCTAGAGCACCACCAAGCCCTCTCCCCCTCGGCCAGAGAAAAACAGAGCACTGGGGTGCTCTGCTCGCGAGCGAGGGGTATATATAGGCACCTCATTGGTCCCGGTTGGTGACATGAGCCGGGACTAAAGGGGAGCCTTTGGTCCCGGTTCAAGCCACCAACCGGGACCAATGGTGGTGGGCCAGGAGCAAGGTCCATTGGTCCCGGTTCATCCCACCAACCGGGACCAAAAGGTCCAGATGAACCGGGACCAATGGCCCACGTGGCCCGGCCGGCCCCCTGGCCTCACGAACCGGGACCAATGCCCACATTAGTCCCGGTTCTGGACTGAACCGGGACTAATGGGCTGACCCGGCCTGGACCAAAGCCCTGTTTTCTACTAGTGCTAGGCTTCCAGTGATTTGAAGTGGAATCCGATTCTCTAACGGCTATCTACTGTTGCTCCGATAAGAGTACTTGGTGGCACGCGGCGGTAGTCATATTCACAAAAGACATCTCTACCTTGATTGGGAAGGTCAAGTTTAAGCATTGTTTTCGATCAGCAAATCAAGTGGCGCATGTGCTAACTAGTCTTAGACTCTTAGTTATTGTAATAAAGTTTCTTGTCGTGGGATTGACGAGTCTCTAGTTTGTCTGGTGAGCAAAATTAGACAATGTAACTTCTTTGATTAATCAATCACCATGATGGTCTTCCATAAATAAAAATTGCGATGAAATGCCAAAAAAAGGAAAACAATTAAAATCTAGTGACTGATTTCTCGTGATCTAAGACGTGCCCGTCGCACGCCACACATCCTTTACGGGACCACCAACCGCACACACGCCTTATCCTTTCTTGCCGGGATGTCGTGTTCTCTCCTCCACCAACTCAGCCGATCCCCTTCCCTTCTCCATCAAATTGCCTATGCTTCTTGCACGTTGCTCTCGCCCCGTACCATCGAAGCGTCCCCTCTCTCTATCTTCTTCCCGCCGGAGGAGTGGCGGCGGCGGCCCGGTGCACCGGTGTGCGGACCCCTTGCAGCATGCAGGTCGCATCCGGCCTTGCGGCACCGGCTGGCCGGGGATCTCGCCGGGGAGGCGACTCTTGTGGTGCTGCAGAGCGGCGTCCGATGCGATGCGCTTGTGGTGCTGCAGAGCAGCGTCCGATGCGATGCGCTTGTGGTGCTGCACCGGCGTCCCGACGCGATGTGCTCCGCTCGCGGTGCTGTAGTGAAGTGCACAGGGCTGCAATGGAGCACTGCCGGAGGCTGCAATGGAGTGTCGCGCGGGGTCGTTGAGCTTTGCGAGGGCTGTAATGAAGAGTCGCCGGAGCTACAATGAAGCACACCGGAACTGCATTGAAGCACGCCGGAGCTGCATTGAAGCACGCCAGAGCTGCAATGAAGCGCACATGGGGTCGTTGAAGCTCGTCAAGGTTTGCAATGGAGCGCCGTCGGGGATTGCAATGGAGCGCTACCGGGGCTGCAATGGAGCGCTCCATTGCAATCCCCGGTCATATTAGGACACGGATCTATATCTATAAAAGAAGGATAACACTAACGCCCACATGTGTGGTGGGAGCCAAACACGCCCACACGTCCTATAACACACAAACTGCGCCACTTCACCGCATGCATGCATGTAAGAATCTTTTTGGATTTTCAGTTTTTAAAATGTTTTATCTTTTAAATGAAAAATCCGATTGAAGATCCGTTTTCACCATTAAATCCCTCGCGACAAGATCTTCGAAACTAGATCTCATATCAATATATTTTGACGAATTTTTTTAGGTCAAAAGTTGTCATGTCTATTGCACATGAATTAGCATGATGTTTACACTGAAGTTGTCATGATATGTTTCAGCTATTTTCTTCTACATTTAAAAGTAAATTGTGACATATTATAAAACGGGGAATTAAGAAACTAGACCTGCCATGAACCATAAACTAAAATTGCCATGATACATGCACTTAAAATTGCCATGGTTCATACACTAAATAATTTTCATGGTCAAAGTACTGGAATTGCCATCATCAAAAAACTAAAATTGCCATGCTCTACAAACTAAAATTGGCAAATGGCAACTTTAGTTTAAGCACTATGGCAACTACAGTGTAAACATCATGGTAACTTTTAGGCAAAAAAAATTCATCGAAACATATCAACATGGGGTCTAGTTTTGAAGATCTCGTCGGGGCGGATTTAATGGTGAAAACGGATTTTTAATTTGATATTTTAATTAGGAGATAAAACATTTTAA
This sequence comes from Triticum urartu, assembly GCF_056163025.1. NCBI lineage: Eukaryota > Viridiplantae > Streptophyta > Magnoliopsida > Poales > Poaceae > Triticum > Triticum urartu. Next base: position 746,838,870 of record NC_141879.1, on the reverse strand, counting down.
GCCGAAAACCAAAAAGATTCCTGCTGATGTTATCTGTTCATACGTGACAAAATGAGTGGTGTTGAAGGTGTGTGGGCGATGTGCAAGATGCCACATGTGTGGGCGCTAGTTTTTTCCTAAAAGAATCTTTCGAGAGACAATTTTTTTCAATATCTACGTCGCATAGTCTCATACTCATACATCATGGGACTCTGTCTCGCCAAGACCGCTTCGTGTTGGCCGGACCTCCAACGAGAGATCGCCGGCGTAATCCTCTCTAGGCTGCTCTGCCAGTGCGCCACACGGACCGCGCCAGCTTTGGCGCTGTGTGCCGCGGCTGGCGCCTCGCCGCACAGCAGCAGAGCAGCTTGCTACCGCCGGCCATGCCGTGGATCAAGCTCGGCCGCGGCCGGTACCAGGACCTGGCCGGCAACGGCAAAGTCCGCAGTTTCGCCACGCCCAAGGGCTACCGTGCGTGTGCCACATTCGACTCCTGGGTCCTATACGGGCACAAGCGCTCCCATCGGTGCTTCCTCGGCGACCCTTTCTCCCTGTCCACGCCGGCTATCAAGGTCCCATGCCACTACGAACGAATGTGCCATCAGGACGTTGTTGTGTGCGGCGAATCTGATGTGCTCAGGACAGCGTGCGAGTAAAATCCCAACACGTCATGGCCCCTGAGGAAGATAATCGTGTGCTCCTCTCAGCTAGTTGTTGTATTTTTCGACGCCTGCAGCCTAATCAAAATTGGATGTTTCCGGCCAAGCACGACCAAGATCCCGCCTGCCACATTTTCATGGTCAAATACACCTTTCACGTGGTATCAAGATCCTCAGGGCCATGTCTGGAGCATAATCTACAAGGACATAGCCTTCCACCGTGGAAAGATCTTTGCGCTCAGATCTAGGGAGAATCTCTTCACCTATGAGTTGGTCCTCGGAGAGACGCCGTTGTCTCAGACCTGCGGTACCAGTAGGGTCGAGCATGTCATCAAGGAAGGGCCTGTTGTTGCTGCAATGGCGAACACGCGTTACGTCCAACGCCACCTGGTGACGTCTTCCCACAAGCAAAAGCTACTAATGATGCGGTGGAGTATCCCTTGCCAGATGGATAGTGGAGTTTGGTCATCGTTGGGTGTTGGAACCGTGGCTATGCCTAGCTCTCCTTCCCCCCCCCCCCCCCCCCCCCCCTCTCTCTCTCTCTCTCTCTCTCTCTCTCTCTCTCCTAGTGTGTAACAGATCGAGGAAGAAGAAGGGATGGAAGGGGTGGACACAGGAGTTTTTCCGGGCGCTCGAACGCCCGCCGCCGCCGTACGGCGTATATTTTCTCGAGCTCGTACTCGATGCCCTAGACCACACCGTTACAAAGATCGAACAGGGGCTTATATTGCGGGCATGCGTTCAGTGGCGGAGCCAGAATTTTTATGAAGCCTGGGCAAACTTTTGCATCTAATCTGAAATTTAAAATTGAGTGTTCGGATACACAACATGTAAAATAGCCTTGAACTGCCAAACAACTACTCCCTCTGTAAACTAATGTAAGAGTGTTTAGATCACTATATTAGTAATCTAAACACTCTTATATTAGTTTACGGAGGGAGTACTAGACATTAATAACACACTGAAAATGCATATGTAATTTTAAAATGAACTAGTGTACTCCCTCTGTTACAAAATATAGTGCTTCCTCTATTCCCGTGCTTCAACATTGACCATAAATTTAACCAACAAGACCGACTGCGGCGGGAGCAAAAGTTATACCAGTGAATTCGTATTCAAAAGAAGTTTTCAATTATATAATTTTTTCTCCTGCCGCGGTCGGTCTCGTTGGTTAAATTTATGGTCAAAGTTGGACCTCGGGAAGCGCGGGCGCATTATATTTTGAAACGGAGGGAGTATGATATATTGACATTTTGTGTTGTAGATCCAAATAAAGTTGACACTTTTTTTTGCCTAGCTCTCCTTTCCTCTCTCTCCCTCTCCTGGTGTGTAACGGATCGAGGAAGAAGAAGGGATGGAAGGGGTGGACACAGGAGTTTTTCCGGGCGCTCAAACGCCCACCGCCGCCGTACGGCGTATATTTCGTCGAGCTCGTACTCGATGCCCTAGACCACACCGTTACAAAGATCGATCAAGGGCTTATATTGCTGGGCCTGTGTTGGGCACGACCCACACGCACCCACCCCTCCTGGCGCCCCGATCGGCCCGCTCAGCTCGCGCCCACCTTGCGCACGTACGCGTGCAGCTCGCGGCGAGCCCGCAGCGATCACGCCCAACTCGCGATCCCGTAACCTCCTGGTCTACCCCACGCACGCTAGCTGGGTCCACGCACACGCGCACGCACCAGCCTGACTCACGCACGCGCACACACATGGGCTTGGTTTGCTGCTAACATTGGGCGATGGATCTACAGGTGTTTGAGGCTGACTTGCAGAAGGGCCGGTGGTCCGAGGTCAAGGACTTGGGCAGCCAGGTCCTCGTTGTCGGCGAGACTAGCTCCAGAGCGCTTGTGGTGGCTGGTTCATCAGACCAGGGCTTCAGAGGGAACTGTGTCTTCCTTCTCGGCGACCACTGCCCAAAACTCGGCTATGCAGTCACAAGCTATTGTGTGTACGGCATGATCAGCGGTGAAGCTAGTCTAGTTTCACTAAGTCGAGGTCGTGGTCGTACAAAATTTTCGATGATGTCATGGTTCTTCCACTTGGAGTGAGAACCATACAATACTGAAACTTTTAATGTACCGTAATAGTTTTTGGCCACATCTAGCGATCAAAGGCATATTAGGAAACTTTCTGTCTGCCTTTTACACCTCATGACTAAAAAGAAAGAAACCCTGGTAATAGACATGACCGTGTTAAAAAATTCACGTCCATTGGTATTTGTGTATTGTTTCACGTGCAGTTAATTTGGTTTTCAATTTCTTAAGTTATAACTTTTGAATTGAGCATCGAAATTAAGATTCGCTTTCATCATTAAAAAATATTCATGTGTTAAAATTTTGTTCAAATTTCAACAAATGTTTGTGTTTTCAAATATTGTTTTATAATTTCAAAAACTATTCGGCATTTCAAAATTGTTCATGCCTTTTTTAGTAGAACATTCAAAGTTTTGCTGAAATGTTTTTTTATATATGAACAATGTTGTGTTTTCTTATATATTTCACGTTGTAGAACACCATAAGCAGTGTTGAGGTGAAGCGGGCGTGCGTCAAGTGCGAGGTCTCGATTTCGTGTGCTCACGAGAGGTATCCCTTTTATCTCTATTTTTAAGTCTCTTACATAGAACGTGGTAGGAGGGGCATGGCTTAATACCTGGCCCAACCCCTTGCGCCTATGCAATTCGTATACACGAGGTCGTGTGAATCGGCGCGGGCGACATACTTTTAAAATAAAACGATCCCGCCCTTTATTATGAAGGGGTATGGGATAATTTCAGCCGTCGCTGTGTTTAGGCGGTGTACCGAAGCAGAAGTGTTTTTAAAAAAGTATGGTGAAATGCTAAACAAATGTATCTCCTATAATAGCTGTTAGAAAAATGTATCTCCTGTACCAAGATTATGGTGTTACCATTCTAAGGCAAAAGTTGCTCAATAAAGGGGGGGGGGGGGGGGGGGGGGGGGGATCTTGAACTAACCACATTGTCGTGGTGCACTTTACGCGACTATAATTTGCCAAACAAGCCGCCACACTGTTTTGTTCATGATGTAATTTCTCAGGAATAAACTCCCTATCCTCCATTGTTGCCTTGATCTCTGCCACAAGATGAACATATGTGGATCAAGAGAGACTATCGGAAGATAAAACTGCAATTGCCTCCGAGGTAAGGATGGAAGAGAAGACATTGCCTCCATGAGGCGGACCAGGAGGCCTACAAAGGATAGCCACTTCCCCGAGGAAGTTTCTACAACCCACTTAACCCAGGTGATGTTTGCACCTCAGTTGGAATTGCTTCCCATTGCTGATAAGTTTCATCCTTACCTGAGCACCATCCCAAGGTTCACCACTTTTAAGGACGAACACAGGTTGCAGTTGGAAGGTGACGCTCAACGATGTCAATGAAGGGTTGGCATGGATGAAGGGTGTCGAGCCTTTGCCACTGCTCATGCGTTGCAGATCGGCTACCTCTAGGCATTCAAGGTACTTACCCAAGATGCTTTCACGGTCACCCTCTTCGACCATTCGTGCACATATGTGGTCATCAAGTGCGACAAGCACGAGGAAGCCCTGGCAATGATCGATGACTAAAGGGTTGTATAATCTCTATCCATAAGTTAGTGTGTGTTATGAAGCTACAACGAATATGGTTTGATGTTGTTTGTGCTACTTCGGTAATGCCTATGTTTGTTTAAAGCATGTGGTTGTTTAAGTCCGTTCTGCAAAGTGCTGGTGATACCATAGTTCTGCTAAAGCCTAACCACTCAAACAAGATGCTAGCACATATCACGACTTGAACAAACAATGTGAAGTTCAGATAGTATGGAGACAGGTCGAGAATCTTTTGAGCCGCCCCGAGGTCAGTGGGGTGATGATGGTGTCGACGCGTATGGAGACAGAAAGCACCGTGGTTCATCATCTACTGTGGAGGCCGAGGCTATGCTTGGCAGAGTGATGGGTCTGCTGACAGACCATTTTTGGGACCTCCTGGTGGCTTTGTCGAGGGGGCATCCGGTCCGGATCACCGCCAGAGAGGTGGATTCCGTGGATATCGGGGTGGTCGGGGTGGTGGCCGTGGGAGGTTTCGTCGGCAGCCTCCGCCTCCGGCTGCTGTTGACCATGCGGCTACTGCGGTTGAGACAGATAATGTTCAGTCTATGGATCTTCCTACTCAGGCGATGGAGGTGGTAACGGCCCTGGCCAATGTTGATGTTCCGGTGCCTGGGGCTGTGGGTGAAGCGTTAGACAGGTCTGATTCCGAGAAGGCGGCCAAGTGGGCGCGCAAGAAGTAAAGGATGCTGTGTTACCAGTGTGGTGAGAAGGGCCATTTTATTGCAGAGTGCGTCGCAGAGCTGTGTGACTCGTGTGGCAAGCTTGCACATGATTCAGGAGATTGCCCGTTAGTGCGTGACCAGGCTCCATCTCTGACTATGTATGGGTTGTACTGTGCGGAGTTATTGTTCTTCGAGTCCCCGGCCGCGAGGGAGATTCCCGAGGATACACAGTGCCTGACTACCGGGATTGTGAAAGCAACTCAGGGCGAGGTGACTGAGGCTCAGATTATCCGGAGGCTTCAGGAGTTGGCACCGGGGGACTTTCAGTGGGAGCTGGTCAGCCTCGAAGCTAATGTCTTTAAGGTGGATTCCCCTTCTGTGGAGGATTTACAGAAACTGCTGAGTTTTGGCTTGTGTAGAGTTCCTAGTAATAAGTGTATTTTGGAGTTTCACGAGTGGACGAAGGTGGAGCCTAAAGGAAAGCCGCTTATGCAGATCTGGTTGCGGTTTTCTGGGGCCCCATCTAAGCCTCTGCAGGACGTTCGAGTTGTAGCCAGTATGGGTATCATGGTTGGAAAGACGGAGAGAGTGGATATGGCTTTCACTCGGGCTCATGGAGTGGCTCGGATGTTGGTGAGTGTTCTGAATGTTGATTTCGTGCCTGATGTGGTTCACTGGACATATAGGGGAGAGGTATTCCCGCTCGACATAGAGTTTGAGGACGTTGAGATGTTTGCTGAAGAGGTTGCTGGGGATGATGTTGATATGCACGAGAGTGATGGTGGTGCAGGAGCCAAGGGGGCGCCAACCGAGTCTGCTCGAGAGGGGTCGACCGGGTCTCGCCCAGATGCTCAGTTGCCTGGGGAGGGGACCGGGGTTGAGCCGGCACCGTCACCTTCGGTGCCCACGACGACACTGCGTTTTGGGTCCTTTGCGCCTGCTTCTGCGCCTCCCAGGCTGTGGGGTGATAGGGTAGAGACTAATGATGTGTTTGAGCACACGCTACATTCTTTGGACTTTGCGGGGACTGCAGTTCAGGATGTAGAGCCGGAGGTCGCTCCTATTTCCCTTGCTTCACCGGTTGACGTGGCTCTGGCATTTTCATCTACGTCCGAGGTGGGCCTTGGGGGACGGGGGTCAGGGCAGGTGGCCTTGTCCTCTCCCCTCCCTATACCGACGCCGGTGACGCCGGCCACGTCGGGGCCCGCCAGCGCTAGGAGTGGGAGCCCGAGGCAGGTGGCTTCGGCTCTTCCTCCTCAGGCCCTGGCTGTGGCACCCGCGTCTCCCGTGACGTTGGGGGAGGAGGGGCTGGGGCAGGTGGCCCTAGACATCCCTTCCTCGTCTGCGGTCAGGAGGACCGCACCGTCGGCGACTTCGACGCTTCGCTCTGAGCCGGTGGGCGGGGCAGGAGGAGGGAGTGGGCAGGTGGCCCCAGTTGTCCCGTCTCTTGTCCTACCCGCCGAGCACTTGTCCGAGGGCATTGGGAGCCCGCAGCTTCCTCATTCTCGGAGGAGGTTGTTGCCTTTGGCGGTATCCCAGACCCGGTCTCGACGGGGAGACGGATGAGTGCTCGCGTTCTGGACCTTCCGGAGGTGGACGATATGCAGCAGCGGTGCGCTATGAGGGCGGCCAAGCTTCGATGCTGCGATCTCTGCTGGTATGTCCGTTAACATATCTAATTCTTTATTGCATTTTGCTCCTGAGGAGATTATTAATAATGCAAACCAATTAGGAGTTTCACTAGGCGCTACTGATAATGAAATCTCCAATTCGGTGAATGATATGTTAGATTTAGAGGCGGAGCGGGCCTTAGAGACTATTCGTAATCTTGCTGCGGTCAAACCCATGAATGATGAGGAAATTGATGCGTTAGGGGTTAGAGTGCTAAATAATCTATGTGCGGATCTAGCACCTTCTAATCAGGAGTCTGAGGGCAATGATGCGCCCTTAGATGATGTAGCTGTCAGTTCCGTTCAGTCCGGTTATGAGGACCGGGTGACGGAGCCCACTAAGCCAAAGCGTAAGTGGAAACGAAAGATTTATCCCGATTCTGCAGTTCGTAGGAGTGCTAGGATTCGGACTGCTAAAAAATTTCATGATGAACTATGAAAGGAATCTTTTGGAATAGCAGAGGTCTGAAGGACTTGGCTAAAAGAAGGTTTCTTGCTGAAGCTTCTCTGGAACATCGGTTAGATTTCATTGCTTTATCGGAAACCGGTAGAGAGAATTTTGCGCCGCAGTTTCTTTCCTCTCTTGTGGGTGGTCTTGATTTCGATTGGCATTGCCTCCCGCCACGAGGTAGATCGGGAGGTATCTTACTGGGTGTGAGATGTGATTCCCTTGAAGTCCGGAGTGTAGTAATGGGTGACTTCGCGGTAAAGTTTCGAGTTAGGTCTAAAGTTGATGGGTTCAACTGGGCTTTGGTAGCGGTCTATGGTGCCGCTCAACCCGAGCTTAAACCGGAGTTTCTGGCGGATCTTGTTCGGATCTGTGGGTCCAAACAGCTTCCGATTTTGGTCGGGGGTGATTTCAATATCATTAGAAGGAGAGAGGAGAAAAATAATGATAACTTTGATGGCAGGTGGTCGTTTATGTTCAATACTATTATTGAAAGCTTAGATCTAAGGGAGATAGAGCTTTCTGGTAGAAAGTTTACCTAGGCTAATGCTATGCCAAACCCGACATATGAAAAGCTTGATCGGGTTCTCGCCAGCGTGGAGTGGGAACAGAAGTTCCCTCTTGTTACGGTGCAAGCTCTCACGCGGGGAATTTCCGATCACACACCATTGTTTGTTGACTCAGGGGAGCCGAACCATATGGGAAACAAAAACACCTTCTCTTTTGAGATGGCCTGGTTCGAACGCGAGGGGTTCTTAGACATCATAGCCAGGGAGTGGGCCAAGGGTGTTGGAGGAAGGACGGCGGTCGAGCGCTGGCAGAATAAAATTAGGCATTTGAGAAGTTTCTTACGGGGTTGGGCTAAGAACCTCAGTGGGGTGTAGAAGATTGAGAAGGATAGGCTCCTCTCTCTTGTACAGGCCTTGGACGTAAAAGCCGAATCCGCGATGTTGCTGCCCGCCGAGCTCCAAGTTAAAAATGAGGCGGAGAAGAGGCTGAAAGAACTTTTCCGCGAAAAAGAATTGAAGTGGGCTTTGCGTGCCAAGGTCCGCAAAGTAGTCCAAGGGGACGCGAATACTCAATTTTTTCACCTCATTGCTAATGGTAAGCACAGAAAGAAGCGGATCTTTCAGCTAGAGCAGGATGAGGGTACTATTTTAGGTCAGGATAATCTCAGAACCTATATTACCGAATACTATAGACAGTTATTTGGACCGTCGGAGGACAATTGTGTGTCCCTCGATGAGTTCAGGGTTGAGGACGTGCCTCAATTGTCTGCTGCTGATAATGATATCATGGTTGCCCCGTTCTCAGAAAGGAGGTGTTCGATGCTATTGCACAAATGAAAAATAATAAGGCTTCCGGTCCGGATGGGTTCCCGGCTGAGTTCTATAAAAAGTGTTGGCACATTATTAAGGGGGATTTACTACCTGTGTTTCATGATTTATTCTCTGCACAGCTTCAATTATTTCACTTGAATTTTGGAACTATCACATTGCTCCTGAAGAAAACGGATGTTGTGAGGATTGAGCATTTCAGGCCGATTTGCCTCCTCAATGTTAGTTTCAAAATCTTCACCAAGGTCAGGACTAATAGGCTCACACAGATTGCGCAGTCTGTGGTGCAGCAATCCCAAACTGCTTTCATGCCGGACAGGAACATCCTTGAAGGGGTGGTTGTTCTTCATGAAACGCTCCATGAAATCCATTCCAAAAAATTAGATGGAGTAATTTTTAAGGTGGATTTCGAAAAAGCGTACGATAAGGTTAAGTGGCCATTCCTCCAACAGGCATTGCGTATGAAAGGTTTTGATGAAGCCTGGCGCCGACAGGTCGAATCATTTACGCAAAAAGGGAGTGTGGGAATTAAAGTGAATGACGACATAGGTCATTATTTCCAGACACATAAAGGCCTAAGACAAGGAGATCCGATGTCCCCTATCTTGTTTAACATTGTGGTGGATATGTTAGCAATTTTGATAGGAAGGGCTAAGGAGAATGGTCAAGTGAGTGGGTTGGTACCTCATCTTGTTGAGGGAGGTGTTTCCATCCTTCAGTACGCCGATGATACAATCATCTTTATGGAGCATGATTTGGCCAAGGCGAGAAATATGAAGCTAGTGTTATGCCTGTTTGAACAATTGACCGGGTTAAAGATTAACTTTCATAAGAGCGAATTGTTCTGCTTTGGTAGAGCCAAAGACGACCAGGAGTCTTATAGGCAATTGTTTGGGTGCGAGTTGGGGAGTTTACCCTTCTCTTAACTTGGTATTCCGATTCACCATCGTAGGCTAACAAACAGAGAATGGAAGTGCATCGAGGATCGATTTGAGAAAAAACTGAGCTGTTGGAAGGGTAAGCTCATGTCATACGGAGGCCGTTTGATATTGATTAATTCGGTGCTCACGAGCATGCCTATGTTTCTCTTATCTTTCTTTGAGGTCCCAGTTGGTGTTAGGAAACGACTGGACTTCTATCGGTCGCGTTTCTTTTGGCAGGGTGATGAACTTAAAAGAAAATACCGGCTTGCTATATGGGACATCATCTATAGACCGAAAGACCAAGGGGGTCTTGGTATTGAAAATCTTGAAGTTAAGAACAGATGACTTCTTAGTAAGTGGTTGTGGAAGCTGTCTTCCGGGACTGAGGCCATGTGAGCGCAGATCCTCCGCAACAAGTACCTCCAAACGAAAACATTGTCCCAGCTCACAGTCAGGCCGACTGATTCGCCTTTCTGGAAAGGACTAATGAAAGTCAAACAATCTATGTTCAATAGGACGAGATTTGCTATTGGAAACCGTACAAGTACACGTTTCTGGGAGGATACTTGGCTTGGTGAATCACCTTTAGCCATTCAATATCCGTCTTTATATCGGATTGCTCAACGACGTGAGGTGTTCGTGGCAACGGTATTCCAATCTGTCCCCCTTAATATTCAGTTTCGACGGTCGCTAGCGGGCAATCGTTGGGAAGAATGGCTCCATCTAGTTAGGAGACTGATGGAGGTTCAACTTTCTCACCAACCCGATATATTGCGTTGGAAGTTGACTAGTTCTGGAGTATTTACAGTTAAATCAATGTATATTGATGTTATTAATTCGAATGCTATTCCAACTTCCAAGTATGTTTGGGCTGTCAAAGTTCCTTTAAAAATTAAAGTGTTTATGTGGTTTGTCCATAAACAAGTTATTTTAACAAAGGACAACTTGATTAAACGCAATTGGACAGGACCTACTAGGTGTAGTTTCTGTGATCGGGATGAGACGATTAAGCATTTATTCTTTGATTGCCCGTTGGCCAAAGTTCTTTGGCGGACGGTCCATATTGCTTTTAATATTACTCCACCGACTTCGGTCAATGCTTTATTTGGGACATGGCTTAATGGGGTTGAGCCTGAATTAGCAAGACATATTCGGGTTGGAGTTTGCGCTTTCTTATGGACTATCTGGAATTGCAGAAATGATTTGGTTTTTAACAGAACATCACTGATTCATTTTTTGCAGGTTATTTTCCGAGCTACGGTACTGATCCGTTCGTGGTCGCTACTCACTCCGATGGAGGTCAGGGAGCATTTGGTTACTGGATCTATCCGTTGGGAGATGGTAGCTCGGGATATCTTCAACCGGTTTGGATGGCGGTCATGTAATAGAATAGGCAATTAGTTTCCCTATCTATTGTTAGCCAGCCGGTTGTGGCATCTTTTTCGGGCTAGTTTGTGTATCTAGCCGTCCGTCGCTTTGTGTGAGCTGCATTTATCTTTTTCTTTTTGTTTGGCTGGAGACTGTGGAACCTTGTTGGCACTTTTTGTTATTTGGTTAACAAGATGGCCGTATGCATCTTTCTGATGCAGAGGCCGGGGAGACCCCCCTTTTCGAAAAAAAAGGGAGTACATTCTTAGAAAATAATTATTTTATTAAGTAAACATCCGCTGATACGTTTAAAATATTGTTCAAAATAGAGGGCCCAATATAAAGCAGTACCATGGTAAAACAAGCAAAAATTACAAAATATGGGCGGTGTTACTAGCTTTCCACCTAAAAAGTAAAATGAAAATTACATTTAAGTTCCATGTTACATGTGTCTCAAAACGTCCTACAATTAAGCTACAAGCGCATTAGTAATGCTTGCAGCTTGCTAATGTCTTTCATACGACTGAACTGAATTGTACTACAGGTCGAGAGGTCAAATAATTGCATAGAGAAAAATCTACATGATTTTGTATATATAGGAAGAAAGTAAGACATGATTCACATCAATACGGGAAATCAAATTAGGTGTTAGAGCATATGATTTTTTTTCTGATAATTAACATTACAGTAGACAGTAGCGTTGTGGAAAATAATAATGAAATATTGACATTTCAATACATGAATTGGTTCATCAGTGGATTCTATAGGGATATGTATGTGTGTCTATCATCAATCCATCTTGTAGAATCTTTCGATTGTTACGCAGAGGGGAAGAACCATTCAGACCTAAAATATTTCTTTTGACTATTACTCCTACTAAGGGAAACTATACAGCTTTTGCCACTCATTATGTCGAACACACAATAGATAGGAATGCCATGGACGAACTTTCGACAATTGAAGCACTTACACCGTGCAGAATGTTGCTTACATTCCCATTTCCATGACCAATCACTGCCGGACTCGCGGGCTATGCCTACGGCCCAGGGCCGTCGGCATAGGTCCTTTGCCGTCGGCATAGATCTATGCCTACGGCCGCCGTCGGCATAGCCCCGTCGGCGTAGATCACGCAGCGTAGATGTGTCAGACCGTCGGTGTAGTATAGCCGTCGGCATAGGTGCATATGCCGACGGCCGTGGGATAGCCGTCGGCATAGTTTAGCTGTCGGCGTTGTTTTCCGTCTGACGGCAACGGACGGCGCCGTCAACAGCGCGATTCAGGAGACGACACGTGGCGCAGGTATGCCGACGGCTTGGCCGTCGGCATAGATGGAAATCTATGCCGACGACCAAGCCGTCGGCATACCTGCGCCACGTGTCGTCCCCCGGCTTCTCCTGGCGGCAGGGCTATGCCTACGGCAAAGCCATCGGCATAGATTTCCATCTATGTCGACGGCTTTGCTGTAGGCATATGTCTGCCACATGGCAGCTCCTGGTTTCTCCTGGCAGCAGGGCTATGCCTACGGCAAAGCCGTCGGCATAGTTTGCCACGTGGCAAGCCCTGGTAACTCCTGGGCGTATATATGCCGACGGCTTTGCCGTAGGCATAGTTTTTTTTTGTTTTTTTATTTTCCCTGTTTTCTCTTTTCCAATTCATTTGACAGCATTTCAAAACAGAACAATATGAAATTATGCAGAAATATGACAATTCATCATGTGAACATACTCAAGTTCATCTAAACATACTCAAGTTCACCATCATCATCTAAACATACTCAAGTTCATCACATTATCTAAAGATCATCACCGATGGAAGTTCATGAACATAAAAGTAGTGCAAGACATGAAACATGATAAAAGTAGGAATATGAAAGGCATGGCACGATGGCCACATGCACGGAATCATCAAGCAAGAGCACCCCCGCCGAAAGCACCACCTCCGCCATAACCACCACCGCCTCCGTCAAAAGCACCACCTCCGCCAAAACCGTCATCGCGACCACCACCACTTTGCCAGATCGGAGTGACTGGGGTCGACGGAGCAGGAGTCGAGCCACCGGTCCCCTACATGTTTCAGAAAAGATTCTAACGGTAAATATGATATGATAGTGTTTCATGAACGAGAACTAGTTTGCTAGTAGTTAGGCAAATGTACTAACCGAACCATCACTGCCTAGTGCCACCCATTCATCGAACGTGGGCACATGTGGGGGTTCTCCCGCAGGTGGTGGTGGGGGTCCCATTTGTGTTGGATCCGTGCGGTTAGTCCAAGACGCCAACATAGCCTGAATGTTAGTTAAACAAGCAAACTAGAAGATCAGAAGGAATGAAAGTGCAAAAATTTAGGTTGGTTTTAAGAGGGCAAAACTAACCGTCATCATCTGACGGTTGTAATCATCGTTTGCCTTCACTCGTTTCAAGTACTCCCGCACCTCGAGATTCCTATGCTCGACAAACTCCTTATATGCCTACATAATTTAGGTTGTTTCTAAGTGAGCAATGCTGAAAATAAACTGAGAATACAATATAGAAAAAGATAAAGAGGAAGTACTTACAGCATGCTGGCGGGCTAAGGGAGTCTGTGAACGCCCCGTACTCTCTAACTGGCTCGGGTTGCTAGCCCGAAGCCGTGTGTACGAGATCGAAGGAGTGATCAAGCCATCGAAACACGGATACCGGCCATTCTTCTTCCCCTGGATGGCCACCACCGCCGTGTCGTCGATCTGAGACTGGGCGACCTCAGCAACAGGAACATCCGGATGCAACTCCTGATATTGATGAATGTAAGACCCCAGGTGCTCCTCGGTCTTGCCGTAGTACTGGCTCTCGCCCTCCTTGCGATGACTCCGCTCGCGGGCCAGCTTCCACGACTCCATGTCTGAGAGCGGCCTCTTCAACTTGTCCTCCTACAACGTCAAATAGAAGTCAGCCATACATAAGAACATGACGTAAAGAAGAAAAAAAATGCATCATGCACATAGATATACCTTCATGGCCTTGAAGCCCCAGTGGTTCCTGTTTCCTTGGCCGTGTGTCCCGTCGTCTCCACGGTTAGCCCGGGCCTTGATGCTCTTGGCAGCAAACTCTGCATCGGCGCCGAGCCACCTATCCACCAAACTCGCCCATCCGTCATGACTTCCATAGCACCAACGAGGAACAACCTATGCAAATTTTGGAAGCATGACATGTGAGCACGAAACATATAGTTGACTGCTTGAAACAATGAAAAGTTAGTAATAGTTACCATCATGAACTGCTCCTTCTCAAGGTAAGTCGTAGCTTCTGCGCTTGAGTTTTGGGCATCTTTTGGTGCAGGTAGTAGTGGTAGTACTGCGAGACGGCAACCCAGCGCACCTCGTACTGCAACCGACGAGCTTTCTTCTTCGCAGCCGCAAGCAAGACCACGTCGGCTCTGGCCTTGTGCTCGTCAAGAACTCTATAGAGTTGCTGCAATCATGCAAAAACCAGAAGCAAACAAGGCATGAGTTGAGTGATTCAATGATAAACTATGAACGAAACTGAAGACAAGTGATTTAGAAGAGAACTTACCCAAAATTTGGTGATCACGGCCTTAGCGGTCGTCCCGTACTCCGCGTTGCTGCAAGCCTCGTAGTGGGCCCAGCTCGTGGCCAAAACCCGCTGCTGCGGGTCCCTATCTGGCCGCGGGTAGAATAGGCCAGGCCAAAACTCCTTCAACAGGACAGTGATAAGGCCGTTCGGTTTACGACCCTTTCCGTGAAGGATCCAGTTTCTGCAAAAGAATCAAATGATTATTAAACCTACATTGAGAAGAGAATAAACAATTAGTAAGGATATCAATTAAACAAGCATACAGGAAAAACATTAATACCAGAAGAGCACATTAAGCATACTATTGTAATGATCATTAAAAGAACTTACATTTTCTAGAACCCATATGAATCATCACTATTGTAATCTATTTGTGGACCGGTCTCATCATCACTATCACGCATATCTTCTTCGTTGTCTGACGGAGGTGGAGGCTCTTCCTCATCGTCAGCGTCTTCATTTAACTTTTTAAGCATAATTATGTCTCTTTGATTCACAACTGCCTCACCATCAATCTGTGCATCGTCGTCGTTTGGGTCCAGGTCAACATAACCCAAGTCATCATCCTCGTTGTTTCGGACCACGTCATCATGTTCCTCTTGATAGAACATTCCCTCGTATGTCATGGGGTTTATGTTGTAGTAATCATCATCGTTCGGGTCCGGTAGCTTACCATGCGGCGACACCTTGAACACAACTTCCCAACCCTTTAGGTACTCTTTTTGGCATGGGTAAGGCAGATAATATACTTGTGTGGCCTGGGTAGCGGCGATAAAGAGATCAGCTTCGGCATAGACGGTTGATGGTTTAACTTCAACTAAACCAATAGAAGGCGTATGTCTCAGACCCTTTTTGGGGTCGAACCATCGGCATTTGAACACAGTGAGACTTAGGTGTTCGCGGCCACGTTTGAATGTAAGCTCGTATATTTTTCCTACCCTTCCATAGTAATCTACTTCATTATCCCCTTCAGTGAAGAATCCGGTATTTATGGTTTTGGGATCAGGCCGGCTGTTCTGGTGCTCCTCTGTATGGAAGCGATACCCATTCACATCATACTTTTCGCATGTCATGACGATAGGATCAAAACCCATGGAAACCCATCTCAATTCTTCATCCATTGATTCGGTCGGATCATTTCCCTACAAGTTTAATTGAAATTATAGGGTGCATGAGTTTAATTGAAATTATAGGGTGCATGAGTTTAATTGAAAGTGTGAAAAATTACTTTCTCGATGAACCACGCAACGAAATTTTTCCTTCCATCAGCACCCTTTCGGAGAAGAGCAAGTGCCTCCGCTTCAGAAGGAGGCAGCATTCCCGTCCATTCTTCTTCAATGAATCGACTACAATAAGAAAAGCGGTATAAGAACTAGGCAAAGTGAACATAACGAATTGACTAAAAGAATGGTGCAAAGGTATTACCTCATCCACTCATCCTCAACTTCCTTGATGTTGTGCAAGATATAGAACATGACATCCTCCCACTCATCTCGTGGCATGAGATAAGATTTCGAGCATCCAGCCCTACTACCTCGCCCGATGAATAGAGGCAACTTGGGTTTATACTTGGGTTCTTCTGTATTGTATCGAGACACCTTATTGTGCAACGTGGGAACATGGTCCGGATAGTAGGCTGTCCTGAGGTCTGCCACCTCCTCTAGGATAACTGCCTCAGCTATGGAAGCTTCAATCTTAGCTTTGTTTCCACATTTCTGTCTCAGATGCTTGTTCTGTCTCTCAGGGCCGTACTGCCAACGATTCTGCACAGGGCCCCCCAACAATACCTCGTTCGGGAGATGCAAAAGGAGATGTGTCATCGGAGTAAAGAAGCCTGGCGGGAAGATCTTCTCTAGCTTGCATATCAACTCCGGCGCCTTCTTATGCATTTCTTTTATCTTCTCAGGACATACTTCTTTAGCACAAAGCGTGCGGAAGAAATGGCTTAACTCCGCAAGCACACGCCAGACACGCTCGGGAACATAGCCCCGAACCATCACCGGCATAATCCGCTCAATCCATACATGATAGTCATGACTCTTGAGCCCGGTCACTCTGCCCGTTGAAAGATTGACCCCCTTACTTATATTCGACGCATAACCATCAGTGAACTTCACAACGTGTTTCAGCCACTTGAGTGTCTCCATCTTATGATCATTTTTAAGTACGAAGTCAGCATCTGGCTTGAACCAAGATTTTCGACTGCCTGTGGGAGGCTGCATGTGTAGACGTGGTCTATCGCAAATATTCTGTTGATCAACTCTAGCATTAACATTATCCTTTGTCTTATCAGGAATGTTGAGGATCGTGTGAAAAAGGGACTCTGCAACATTCTTTTCGGTGTGCATCACGTCTATGTTGTATGGAAGTTTGAGGTCCTTAAAATAGGGAAGCTGCGTGAAGGGGGTAATGTGAGTCCAGTTGTGCGTCTCACCATATCCTTCAAAAAATTTCCCTTTACTTTTTCCTTTGCCCTCGCCCTCGTCTTCGCCTGTGGCTTTGCCTTTGCCTTTGCCTTTGCCTTTGCCTTTGCCTTTCCCCTCACCGGCAGGCTTAAGAGCTTTCAGCTGAGCAAGCACATCCGCACCAGAAAACGTTGGAATCTCGTTTACTTCATGGACAATTTTGCCTTTTGTGAAGTTCTTCTTGTCTTCCCTATCAGGATGGTCTGGAGGGAGGAACTGTCGATGCAGGTCAAATGCAACATACTTGCCACCCTTCTTCAGCCAAATGAAAATCAAGGCCTGCATGCACACTGGGCAAGGCATCTTTCCACTTGTACACCATCCGCAGAACAAGGCATAACCGGGAAAGTCATGCATGCAATATTGTAGCCTAACTTTCATCAAGAAATTTTTAGATCATCATGATACTTATAATCCTAATTTTCATCAAGTGTCAAATTTTGTTCTTCAATTTTTTTAGCAAGATCATCATGATAAAATAACTACTCATCGGATATAGCTATTTGACAACATCATCTCACATATACCAATTTTGACAACATCTCAGATATACCTATTTTGACAACATCACAAAATGAAACTATAGCTATTTGACAACATCTCAGATATACCAATTTTGTTCTTCAAAATTTTTATAGCGCATCTCACATAGCTATTTGACAACATCACCAACTTGACCAAAGCTATAACTAACCAATATACATCAATCCATCCATTCATCCATAGAACATGCATCTATCACATATATAACAAGTAGTAAAAATTGCAAAAAATGAGGAAAAAAAAGCTCACCGGGGCGGCCGGGGACGGTGAGGCAGGGGCGGCCGCGGACGGTGAGGCAGGGGCGGCCGGTGCAGCGGGCGAGCGGGGGGCGGCGGTGGAGGGAAGGGCCGGCCGGGGACGGGAGCACCGGGCGCACGGCCGGCAGGAGCCGCAGCCGGCGCGCGGTCGGTGGGAGGCCGGGGCAGCGGCGGGGTCGGGAGAAGTGCGGGGCGACGGCGGGTGTGGATGCGGGAGCGGCGACGCGGGTGTGGAGGCGGGGGAGGGCGGCGGCAGGGGTGGGGTGTGCAGCGAGGGGGCGCGGTAGAGTGGGCGGGGTGGAGTGCGGCAGCGGCGAGGGGGCAGCCGGGGTGGAGTGGGCGGGGCGCAGAATGCGTCGGCGGCGGCGCAGGTCGGGGTTGCGGCGGCGACG
Organism: Triticum urartu; assembly: GCF_056163025.1. Classification (NCBI taxonomy): domain Eukaryota; kingdom Viridiplantae; phylum Streptophyta; class Magnoliopsida; order Poales; family Poaceae; genus Triticum; species Triticum urartu. The sequence goes on along the minus strand of NC_141879.1, from coordinate 746,820,993 downwards.
CAGCTCGGGGGGAAGGAGAGAATGAGTGGAGGGGGTTCGCCCCGCGGGTGGATAAGGCAGCCTATGCCGACGGCTAAGCCGTCGGCATACATGAGGAGGCCACGTGGCACCTATGCCGACGGCTTAGCCGTAGGCATACTTTTTTATTTTTTTTATTTATTTTCCTTTTTTATTTTATATAAATTTTTTAATGTTTTCTTTTAGTTTTTTTATTTTATATAGATTTCTAAATTTTTTTATAGTTATAATTTTCCTTTTTTATGTATTATTATTTCATATAGATTTTTTATTTTTTTTAAACCGCTCAGCCCTCTCCTCTCCCGGAACCACACAGAGGGGAGGGGAGGGGAGGTGCCGAATTCGAGCAGCTTCGTCCGCCAAGGCCGTGGCCTGGTCGCGGGTATGGGAGCGCCATGGCCGCCCTCGATCGCGTGCTCGATCTGGAGCTTAGTTCGTCAGGTGATTGAAGGGGGAGGGGGTCGTCGACGGTGAGGGTGGGGGTGGGGGCGGGGGTAGCTTAGTTCGTCAGGTGAGTGAAGGGGGAGGGGTCATCGACAGAGGGACACCCGGGAGCAACATCCGGGCCAAACCCACAGCTACATCCACTCCGTGTAGACCCGACGCGTCCGTTTCCCCCCTCTAGGTGCCGGCGGCGGCGCTGTCCGTGTCGGGGGGCACACCCCGGAGAGGCGTGTCGCCTCTTCGGACATGCCACAATACCACCCCGCATGTATGAGGGCCCGGTACGACGCTCCGGTGGCATTGCTACCCCCTCAGGGCCCCCGTCCCGGCTAACCCTGTAGCGTTTGACCACGGGATCTAGCCCTTTGACTTTGCACGGACGGGCTTTGACCAGTGGACCTCTCCACCCGGTTGTGTCGAGTTGGCCCAGAGGGACACCGGGGAGCAACATCCGGGCCAAACCCACAGCTACATCCACTCCATGTAGACCCGACGCGGTAGTTTCCCCCCTCCAGGTGCCGGCGGCTGCGCCGTCCATGAGGGGGGCCACGCACCGGAGACGCGTGCCGCCTCTTCGGACATGCCACAACACCACCCCACATGTATGAGGCGCGGTACGACGCTCCGGTGGCATTGCTACCCCCCAGGGCCCCCGTCCCGCCTAACCCTGGAGCGGTTGACCACGAGATCTAGCCCTTTGACTTCCCACGGACGGGCTTTGACCAGTAGACCTCTCCACCCGGTTGTGTCAGGTCGGCCCAGAGGGACACCGGGGAGCAACATCCGGGCCAGACCCACAGCAAGATCCTCTCCGTGTAGACCCGACGCGTCCGTTTCCTCTTCCAGGTGCCGGCGTCGGCGCCGTCCGTGACGGGGGCCACACCCCGGAGACGCGTTCCGCCTCTTCGGACATGCCACAACACCACCCCGCATGTATGAGGGCCCGGTACGACGCTCCGGTGGCATTGCTACCCCCTCAGGGCCCCCGTCCCGGCTAACCCTGTAGCATTTGACCACGGGATCTAGCCCTTTAACTTTGCACGGACGGGCTTTGACCAGTGGACCTCTCCACCCGGTTGTGTCGAGTTGGCCCAGAGGGACACCCGGGAGCAACATCCGGGCCAAACCCACAGCTACATCCACTCCGTGTAGACCCGACGCGGTAGTTTCCCCCCTCCAGGTGCCGGCGGCTGCGCCGTCCATGAGGGGGGCCACGCACCGGAGACGCGTGCCGCCTCTTCGGACATGCCACAACACCACCCCACATGTATGAGGCGCGGTACGGCGCTCCGGTGGCATTGCTACCCCCCAGGGCCCCCGTCCCGCCTAACCCTGGAGCGGTTGACCACGAGATCTAGCCCTTTGACTTCCCACGGACGGGCTTTGACCAGTAGACCTCTCCACCCGGCTGTGTCAGGTCGGCCCAGAGGGACACCGGGGAGCAACATACGGGCCAGACCCACAGCAAGATCCTCTCCGTGTAGACCCGACGCGTCCGTTTCCCCCTCCAGGTGCCGGCGTCGGCGCCGTCCGTGACGGGGGCCACACCCCGGAGACGCGTGCCGCCTCTTCGGACATGCCACAACACCACCCCGCATGTATGAGGGCCCGGTACGACACTCCGGTGGCATTGCTACCCCCTCCCCCCCCCAGGGCCCCCGTCCCGGCTAACCCTGTAGCGTTTGACCACAGGATCTAGCCCTTTGACTTTGCACGGACGGGCTTTGACCAGTGGACCTCTCCACCCGGTTGTGTCAGGTCCGCCCATAGGGACACCCGGGAGCAACATCCGGGCCAAACCCACAGATACATCCACTCCATGTAGACCCGACGCGTCCATTCCCCCCCCCCCATCCAGGTGCCGGCGGCGGCGCCGTCCGTGATGGGGCCACACCCCGGAGATGCGTGTCGCCTCTTCGGACATGGCATAACACCATCCGGTTGTGGTAGGTCATCCGATATATATGAACACTTGGAGCAAAGTCCCCTTCGAATAGACCCGATGCGGCTGTTCCCCATTCTAGTTGTCGGCTGGCGGCGGCACCGTTCGTGAGGGGGGTCACACCGCTCTGTACAGAACCGAAAAATAATGTATGTATGCTTATTAACACATACTGTATGTAAGTTCGTTAAATAATAATAATAAAGAAAACAGTGAAAAAAAACAAAAAAACTATATGTATGCTTATTAACACATACTATATGCTTATTAACACACTATATGCTTATTAACACATACTATATGTATGCTTACTAACACAATCTATATGTATGGTTATTAACACATACTGTATGCTTAATAATAATAACAATAATACTATATGGAAAAAAAGAAAAAAAGAAAAAACTATGCCGACGGCAAAGCCGTCGGCATAGCTGCGGCCAGGGCAGATGGACAGCGCCACGAATCGATGACGTGTCGGCTATGCCGACGGCTGCCGTCGGCATAGGTCCTGGTCGGTGCGCTCTGGATCGGTGACGTGTCACCCGAATCTATGCCGACGGCCACCCGTCACGGCCGTCGGTATAGATTTGACGTCGTTAGCCGACCGTGATGAGGGTTGTCGGCGGGCCCGCATCTATGCCGACGGCTTATATATGCCGACGGCAGCTGTAGGCGTAGTCCGGGATAAGCCGACGGCTGTCCTGTGCCGACGGCTGCTGTCGGCGTAGGCAGGGATAGCCGGACGGTCGTTGTACGCCGACGGCCAGGATCTAGCTGTCGGCATAGCTCGGATTAGGCCGACGGTGGCCGTCGGCATACATTTGGCTGTCGGCTTAGAGCCCTGTTCCGGTAGTGAATCATTTCCCGAAAGAAACACAAGGTTCCCTCCTTGAAAAATCTGGTGATACTGTGCAGAGGAACCTGTTACCGCGAACGCACTCGAGCCAGTCTGTCCAACAAAGAGGACCTGGTCGCCCAAGTCTTTCATCTCAGACCACCGGCCCTTATCCAAGTCTGCCTCGAATACACGCAGATCCATTGTGTGGTGATCAAGCTTGAATTCGTTCATCACTTCAAGAATGCTCCAACGCACCATCAGTAGCTTTGTGTTGTCGGCTGATGTGACTAGGTAGCATTTCATGTCCATGTAGCCCGCATTGGGTTGTTCCTTAATGACATGCTCGACACGACTTTTGGACAATGAATCTCCGACAAACTCATGGGTGAACAGATTCCCCATCCCACAGACAGCAAAGATCTTTCCATGATGGAAGGCTACGTCCTCGTAACAAAAGGTCCCGCCATGGTGCTGAATAGCGAATGTGTCGGCTGCTTCTGACCACAAAAACGGAAGTGCCGTGCCCGGGCAGAAACCTCCAAAGTTGGAATAGTTGGGGAACGGACAGTCTTGGAACACAGCGATGACGAGTTTAGGTGACAAGAGGACAATCTTTTGAATGTTGTTGTGTGGCACGCCACGCCCGTGGTGGGGCTTGAAGGTGCCGACGATGCCATTAGCACGAAGGGGCATCCAGTTGTAGTAGCAGGGTAGCTCTATGGCCGGCGTGGTTCCAGAGAATGGGTCTTGGAGGAAGCAGCTCGAGGATGGCCCATGCTGAAATAGGAGCAAGCTGCCGAATGAAGCGTCGGCGCGGCAATCGCTGGGGACGGGGAACCGGCGCACCTTGCCATCGATAAGGCTCTGGTACTCGCCTTTGCCAAGGTTGATGCACGGCACGGCTGGCGGCAGCAGCAGACGCTGGTGCTTTGCGGCCAGGCGCCAGTCCAGGCAAACGGCGCAAAAGCTGAGGCGATCATCGTGGGACGCGAGACGTGAGAGGACCACGCCGGCGAGCTCATGCGGCAGGTCCTTCCAGGGCGGAGAAGTAGAAGAAGTGCCGTCGCCGAGGTCATACGGCTCGTCCATCCAGAGAGGAGAAGTAGAAGAAGTGCCATTCGATGTCGACTTGCCGAGGCAGAGACCCATGACGAGATATGGGCACCTGCCGTGCCCTGCGTGGTCGATTCTTCTGGACGTTTCTATCCCGACCTTGATCGAATCGATCTAGCCAACAACGATCCACACCAGAACAATGATCGACCTTGGTTATTCTCTTTCTATAGATTTTTGCGGTCTTGCATTAACGGCCTTGACGTGTACGTAAAAGATGAACTAGACTATACTAGTACTACTCGGACTAGGATATACTCCTAGCTATAGTCCTAATCCTAGATCGCAGAAAAATATAAGTCCTGTCTCTAAAAAAAAAGCTATAGTCCTACTTTTTCTAGACTCCCAATGGAAACCAGGTTTCCCTAATCCTTGCGTGCGCGCGAGAGGAGGGATTAAGCTTCGCCGACCAGCGCTGTTTTTTCTTCTAATAATTGTTGGCTGTTGAACCGCACCGAAACAAGACTTAAGAATAGGGTTTCGTTGGCGGAGGATTGTTGGCCTGTAGCAGCCAATGTTTCCGCCAGTGAGAATGGTGAGCTAACTCTGCCATTCTTAACAGAGGAGGTTTGGACGGACGATTGCTTTGGTGTCATCTCCCTGATTCCTAAAATAGCTGACGCGATGGATATTCGCCAATCACAGTGATTACCGTGCTCCAGCAGTGACGAGGGAATCCCCCATCGGATAGGCCCGTGACAACATAAGGCCCAACTAAGAGGTCCATGCAGGCCCAGGACCATGAATGCAAAGGACCAGACAAACACGCCACCCAGTCAGAGTAGACACCAGTCCGTTTTCCCATGAGCCCGGAGCTTTAAAAGTTGGGATGATACTACAGTCGAACAACCAGAAGCATTTAGAGCATATTTAGTAGTATATAGCCAGCTGCTAGCTGCTGGCTATATGATCTTGCCACATCATTTATGGGCGACCTTATAGTCGACAAGTACAATAGTTGCATATATATATATACTACTTTTTTAATGCATGGCCCGTCTGTTTCTCTTAAAACATGCCTAGGAGCACGTGCCGCAGCCGGCTGTTAATCAGTAGCCCACTTCCCTTCTCTCTCGTCCTCTCTCTCCTCCAACTCATCTAAAGTATAATCTTGAAAGGCTTACAGCCCGCCTACGTCATCCTATTGTACTTGTTTTTAGACTAGCCACAATGGGTAATAACATAGAGTAGTAACATGCCCATGTTACTACTCTATGTTACTACCTCTATAGTGGGAAGTAACATATGTGTGGTAGCATGCAACACTTCATTTATTAGGCTATAGACTCATTTTGTTTTGATATGTGTGATGTTACTCATAGTAGTAGTAACTAGCTATGCTACCATATGCCTCTCTTTCTTCATTTATTGCTTGCCACATCATCCATTTTACCTATGTTACTCCCATTGTGGGTAGTCTTAGAGAGGAGTTACACATGATAGTTGACTACGCAATAAATGGCAAACATTAGGCTGGCCATAGTGGGGGTAACCTAAGTAGTACTCCCTCCATTCCCTTATACAAGGCCACAAACTCATATCACAGATACCAAGGTAAAATTTAATGACTCCTTTGCAAGTCAACTTTGCTTTTCGTTAACCAGGATCATTAATACACCACAAGCATCCAACGAATGAATGGGAAGAAAGTGGTTGAGTGTCATTATAACTACATGCATGTAAGTACTACTATGTGTCATGCATGGAAATAAATAAAACTACCTATGATATTAATCTATGATACTATGCACTATAGAGATAGTAACAGACTAGTAGCATATGCATGTTACTAGTCGAAGTTACTCCCCACTATGACCTGCCTTACCAGCTGATATTCAATATACCATTTAGTAGCACTTATGACCAGCCAATGGACCCAGGTGCATGGCGGACTCTACATAAGCCTGCCCAAGGTTCTAGGTCGAGGGTTCACAACCATTGTAGTCTGTACTCAAACGGCACCCACTTCATGCTCAGCCAAAAGATGGATCGTTCAATGATGACAGCTGAGCCTCGGCCATTGGAGAAATTGACCAGACCACCTGACGGCTGGTGCAAGCTGAATGTCGACGGTGCCTTCGTTGCCGCGGATGGGACAGGTGGTGCAGGTATGATCCTTTGCGACCACCGCGGCACTGTGGTCTTTGCATCATGTCGTTTCCTGTCGAAGTGTTCGAGCGCACTGGAGACCAAGTTTGCAGCTTGCATGGAGGGTGTGTCCCTTGCTCTGGAATGGAGTTCTGTTCCTTTTATATTGGAAACAGACTGCAGTACAGCACCGGCAATGATCGCTGATGCTACAACCAACAGATCTCCAGTAGCATCAATGGTAGAGGAAACTAAACGCATGCTGGGTCTGTGGTGTACCCATGTGATTTCACATGTTAGAAGGGAGTTAAATCAGGTTAGCCACCAGCTTGCCCAGATGGGACGAGCTATTCGGACCGCCATTTGGCTTCGTCATGCTCCGGAGGAGATTCGGGCCTTATGTAATCTGGGACTGTAACGACCATGGTTGATGAATGAAAAACCTTTTTTGCAAAAAAAAAAGAGAAAAAACTCCCAGAAAGACAGGACTAGAGTTTTTACCTCCACCACAAGGGGCTGAACCTCTATACAATCTTATGTCATCGATTTGCATCTCGATAGATCAAGCTCCGTCCATACACCCCTTTTACTGTCTAATTTATAATCACGACAGTTGGCGCCCATCATAGGGTTGATCTACATCGGTCATAGGAAAAGTTAATGATTTAGTCTTTTATCTATGTTTAAATTTTTTCAACTGACCCCCCTTTTTTTCTCAGAGGGACTAGATCGGTCCTAGGGCTGTGGTTCGGTCGGAACTAAATCTGAAACCATGCTACATCTGTTAGTACTTTGTTCAAGTCCAGTCGGATCCTTCACTTAGTCGTATTACAATTGGTTTCAATCCTCAGCCAGATTACTTCAAGTACCGAACCAACATACTCCTCGTATCCTATGGGTGCTGCCTCCATTGCAGCGCATATTAAATTATTTTGAGAAATTATTACTTTGGCTTGTACTATTTTGTGTAACAGATCACATGATCACTCTGGCGTACGGCCTCGTCGCTTCATTTGTCGGCATCGTCACTCCACAGACCCGGGCTGGCCGCACCGACCCTAGCGCATCGAAACCTTGCTATGCCGACCTCACCGCTACGTCGACTTCAAACACAATCAACTGACTCTGACTAGGACACGACCAACATTGACTTCGCCATCACTGACTTTGCATTCTCCATGGTCAAATCCGACGAGGACTCCACATGGTGTTGTCATCGCTTCAACAACTTAGACCACATCAACAACGTGTGGGGCGTGAAAAACTAAGACACGTTTGTGATTAAATTGCATATTTCAGTCCTTAGTGAGTTCGTTTTTTTGTCTTCTTCGAGCGTCACTCCGGAGTTTCTCCTCACCAACACCCTAGTCCTATTTGATGAAATAAAATTTATTAGTTCCTCAAATCTATTATTCGGTTTCCGATTGGTCTGCCTTTGAGGGCTGCAATACACCTGGGGGCTATGCCACACTCGGTAGTGGCGCCACAATCGAGGGCATCACCGTCGAGAGCTGCAGTTCATTCGGAATTGCATATGCTTTTCTATTTGGTGCCTTTTTGTAATACCCTGGAAGCTTTAGAGTAACATTACATGTGACCTGGAAATATCTCAGCCAAAATAGTTCAGAAATTCCTTCAAGGCTAATCGTTTGAGGCGTGGCTAGAGAAGGTCCTGGACATAGCTAGCGCTTAGTAGCTGACCTGCTAACCGGACTTTTAGAGATTCATATATCCGTTAGGAAGAGGAGGAACATGGGTTTGGGGGTAGATCCCCATTTATCTGAGGAGAGAAATAAGGAGCTAACATATCGGGCATGAAAAACAACACGACATGCTCGCGTTATTGTCCATGTACTTCTCCATGATCATCCCAAGCAAGGCCTACTTGGGCTTCTACTGACCAGTTGCCTACGTAACCGCAACCTTGTGAAGCTCATATGTACATATAATTCAATGAACGAGTACACGCTCATAGCTATGCACATAGATTGCGTAATTTGCATGAATGCGTTGTCATATTCACGGAAGTATTAATTAGCACTGCATGTACATATGCACGTTGGTGGCACCACCGTCGATATGTATGGCCCGCTCTTGGTTTATGAACTTATGCCTAACGGAAGTTTGGACAAACACATTCATCCTGGGCGCTGTATTGCCGGTATGATCGAGGAGGGTTGCGTGTAGACGCTATATTGCAGGACGCACAATAATATCGTAGAGGCTCTAGATCCGAGTCTCTCTGGCCAATTTGACAACGGCGATTCTGCATATTCTGACGTGCTCTGGCCATCAGCTATACAGTCGTCTAAAATAAATTATGCATGCAGTTGATTAGCAGCGAGCTCACCAACGGTACGATATGCGTCACATGTGAGTGCAATATTGAACATATAAAAGGGCATGGCACACGCGCGAGGCGCGGGGCGGGGGTGGGGGGAGGGGTCAAATGTCCTCCCCACTTGGATCATAACCTTATATGGCTTGTACTTGAATGTACCCGAATCACAGGTTGTATAGTCGATTTGTGTCACTTTTCAAGTTTATGTATGAATCTGTACATCATATGCAAGTTCTTGTATCAAAAATATAATTAACTCACTAATGCGGATATTGTTTGCATGCACCATCGATCTGTATGCAAGTTAGCTATACTAATTCTGTCCAAAGTCTGCCAGCACACTCCTCAACACCTCCAATATATAGGGACCTCCACAAAGTGTGGTTGGGCCATCTCTGTATTAATGTGATCTGATGTCAAGATTGAAAACTAATTATTTTGAGTAATTAATTATACGTGATATGAGTATTATACTACTTTAGTTACTGGAATACGAATTACAAGCACGTACAATAATATAGCCCGACACTGGCTATTGCAATGTCATTTAGAACTATCGTTGGTTATACCTCATCTAATGGGCTGACTATGAGGTTGCCAATTAATTTTTTTTCTACACATTCTATCTTTTTATAGTTTGGCATTTCATTATTTTCTCTTGTTTTTCTGTTCACATAGGGAAAACTGCAACGTCATCTCTATATGCCCCTTATTATTCTCTTCTTTTTTACAGGATCATTATACTCTTCCTAACTGTTGAATGACGGTTTTTTTTTGAGCTAAAGGACCTCAAGCTCCCATTTTCATTTCCATCAAACTATAACACAACCACCAATTTAGAATATGACCAGTTTATGCCACACCTTTGCTTCAGCTTTTCTTGTTGCGCAAGATCGGGACCGTTTAGGACGCCGTCCTCAAGTCTGGTTGGACAAGCTACGTATTAATTAATGTGATCTGATGTGAAAATTAATTAAGGTCCTTTTGTGCGATCATTCACGCATTTTAACTCCCCTAACACAATGCAATCATAGAGGCCCACATACACGTACATACACTCACCCTTATGAACGCACACATGCACGCCCTATCCATACTGAGCCGACATCTAATCTTGAGATTGACAAAGTCACCATAGGAGCATCTTAGTCGACGGGAATAGCTTCTCTCATTGAATGAATTTTGCCGGAAATGCGGCCACTAGTGCCAAGTCTGGGACTTAAATCCTGGTGGGCTAGTTTCTCCACAAGGAACCTAACCATCTAAGCAATACTCAGTTCGCACGTATTTTAAATGTTGAACGATTGGTTATTAAGCACGATCGGAATTGCAGGAAATGCAATTTATTGCATCCTGTTGTTTGCCTTTTATTTTCTTGGCCATGACCGGAACTGTTTTAGGGCATCATGATAGTGCTATTAAATTTTTTTCCATGTAAACATGTTATGATCTCCAGAAAATAATGTTTCATAAGCCAGTGGTATACATATATATGCAACCGAAATAGCCGTATATACGACATTTCAAACCAGATTCTATTACGGTGCAAATTCGAGTTATACAATTAAAAGAATTGGCCATTTCCAATGGCGTGTGTGGTTTGTTGTACGTGGACAGCATTACTCATATGCGACCAAGCTTCTCTTAATTCGGAGGACAGTATTAATGTGCATGTAAAAGGAAGGATGAGAGCCACCAGATTTATAGACGTCGCCCTAAAGTACAGTTGGATGGTGTATGTATCAATGTGATATGGCGTCACAAATAAAAATTAATGGTCCGCACGGTCGCCAGGAGGGAGATCGCAGCGGATGGTTACGTTCACTCAGATAGCCACCCTCCGCCCCAGTGAACGTTTATGGTCGTTCGCCATGGGACGTGCTAGAGAGACCTAGAGATCTAAGAGCATCTTAGACGCACCCGAAAAAAAAAGAGCATCTTAGACTGTACAAGTGTAAAAATATCTAACTTTTGAATCATCTGAGACAAAAAACGCTGCTTCAACAGACGGTCCATATGTAAAAAAAATAAAATTAACCGCGGCCTCTTGTCGATGTAAAATACAACACCTCATGGTGCAAATTTGCATCGGGAGATACAACTGCTCCAAATTCGGCGGCCGCCCGCCAACGCCCAATCATCCTTCATTTCATTTCACAGTCGTGCCCATCCGCCCCCCCGAACACCAGCTGGCTGGAAATCGCCTCCGCCACCGCCCAAATCCCCGCCTCTGTCGCCGCCACCTTTCTCGCCCCCGTCGCCTCCCTTGCAGGAAGCCGTCTCACAGCCGCCCGGGCGCCACCGAATCGGGAGGCAGCCGTGATGGGATTCGGCACCTCCGGCGGTCTAGCTGGCCCTGTAGGCCTTCGTCGGGTCCTTAGGCCGCCGCCAGCCTCCTCCCCGTCGGCTGCGGGCCTCTCCATGGCCCTGTTGCCGGCTGCACGACCGCCGCACCTAGCCCGCACCTTCTCCCCGTCGGCCGCCAAACTCCTCTTCGTTGTCCCCCGAGCTAGCTCTCATCACCGCCGCCGTCCGCAGCCGTTCGCAGGAGCCAATCCAACCGGCGGCCATCCTTTTCCACCGCGCGCACAAGGTGTTCGCGCGGCTGTTTTTTACTTCTTGTTTTGGACCATCTATTGGAGAAGCTCTTTTAATCTCCTATTTGGACCATCTGTTAGAGTTGAGCATTTTTTGAAGCTCCAAAACGCACCATTTGGCGGTCCATATTTTACATGTCCGGCTTTGGACCGTCAAAATTTGGACCATCTATTGGAGATGCTCTAAAAGGCCCAGTTAAAAATATTTAAATCACCACGCTAAAACTTTTTACAAAAAAGATGAGAGATCTTATAAAACCGTCATCCTCTACATGGAAAATGCCATCCTATCAAACATTAAAAAAGCATCACACAAAAAATGTCATCTATTAATAATAAAAAATGCCATCTCTTAATAATAAAAAATGCCATCTCTTAAGTAAAACAATGTCATCTCCTAATAAAAAAGGCATCTCTTAATTAAAAATGTCATCTTTTGAAGAGATGGCATTTTTGCATCACACAACAAATGCCATCTCTTAAATAAAAAATGCCATATCTTGACATCTCTTATTATAAAAAGCCATCTCTTAAAAAATGCCATCTCTTAAAAATAAAAATGACATCTCTTAATACAAAAGTACCATGTTACTTATTAATAAAATGTTATGTTCTTATTAAAAATTCTATGTAAAATTGCCGTGTACCTAAGTGAGAAAAAACATTGTTTTGCCAGATAGATAAAAGAGAGAGAGAGAGGGGGGGGGGGGGGGGCTGAGATTTTACTACGATGGAGGCTCACATTCGTAACCAATCTTATGGGTGGTGGGATTTTTGAAATGTACATGGTTCACTAGCTTTTTTAGCACATCGAAAAGGGTTTGGGAATCTAATGTGTCTTCGCCCTGTGTCATGATTCGTGCAACGAGAAACCAACGTGAGATGGAGGGTTTGTTGGGATTGCCCCCGGGGAACGGCATCCAGCTACTATTCCCGAATATTTTTTTAACACGGTAGAAACGCAAGCGTTCATACATACGCGCATACACTCATTCCTATAAACGCACACATGCACACCCTACCCCTATGCAGTGGCGAATCCAGGAAGAAAATGAAGGGTGGGCTCAAAGTTAACGGCGAGAAATCTAAATGCCATTTTAAAGAGAAAAAACATCATCTCCTAATCCTTTGTTGAATAAGCTAAGATTTTTCCAGAATACTACTGAAAATATGGATTTTTTATTGGCATTTATTTTTTGAAAGTGTCAAATTTTGAACGGAAATTTAAATCTGTCTAGCCAAATAGTCGTTATCTCTCATTCCCCTTTTTTCAAACAAGCTCAACTTTCCTAGATTACTATTGGAAACATGTAGTATTTGCTGGATGTTTTTTTTAATATCAAATTTTCAACCAATTTTTGAATTTGTTTAGCAAAATACAGGCACTATCTCTGAATACCTTTCTTCAAATAAGCTAAAAAAAATCAGATTGCTACTGAAAACATGTACTTCGTATTTACTGTAATTGTTCTGAATATTTTGAAAATCAAATTGAACTTTATATTTGGTATTGCCCATTTAAACAGACAAAATTTGGTATTGCCGGCTCTATGCTTGACTGGCCAGCCATCGGGCATCGCTAGATGAGTGTGTGTCATGTCGCTCTCATGTGTACCTACTCGATGTGTTTTCCGCTACTTGCTTGTGTACTATTGGTGTTGTTTGCTGAGAGCCTGAGACCGAGAGATTGGGTTGCTGGGTTGGATGAAGTGTAGTAGTAAAAGAAATTATATTTTTGGAGGGTAGGCTAGAGCCTGTTGAAGCCCCCCTACTAGAGTCGCCACTGCCCCTATGAGCACCTTCAAGGGAAGGAGCCGGCATATCATCTTGAGATTTAAGAAGTCACCATAGGCGCCTCGTCGTCGAGGGGAACGTCTCCTCCCACTGAAAGCTCATCGCCGGAAATCCTGAAATAATCCAGGAATAATGCGAGCACCATACTTGAACCCTTGTGGGCTGGGATACCACTGTCCCTTTAACAATCCAACCACAGGCTAGTTCGCGCTATTCCCGAAATTAATTAGTAATATATGCCATCATTAGACCAAGTATGTGCCATAATTCATCCATTAAACGTCAATGATATACTTCTACTCTGTCGGTTTCACTTGGATAGTCTTTGCCCAATAGCTACATCATTAGTATGTAATCTTTTGATTACAAAATAACATAGATAAGCACCATGGAATATCAACCTGATCATACAATTTTATATCACATAAACATAAGGGTTTATGTGAAAATAAATACCAAGAGAAAGCAACCTAATACGTTTCGGAATTAATGAGGCAAGCATAGGTTTCTAAGACAGAATAAACGACGAGAGAGCAGCTATGTAGAGCTGTATACTATCATGGCGTGTCCATCCACATGCCATGGGGTACTTACGCTATTTTCAAAGAAAAAAGCCAAACATGTATACTCTCCCATCTTCAGGGACAACATAGCTAAGATACCAGTTGTTGTAAAATTGGAAGAGGACTCCTACCCACGAGATGGCTCACAGAAAGTAAAATGTACACATCCTGAATTCCTGATACTCGGAGATTGCAACATAATCAAGAGTTGTACAAATCATAGTACTTGTAGCTTTCATCTAAAAAATAAAGAAGTTGTACATACCACCAAATCATATTGTAGTAGATTCCTAGTACTCCTAATGGCAACCACGCGACCAAAGTACCTGCAAACGTACGTACCTACACTCGCATGCACGCATCACGATTATTTAATTCAACCTAGAACGGGCGGGACGTTGAATGGCAGCGGCACGTCCTTGGCGACGGCAGCGACGGTGACGGCGATGGAGGCAGCGAGCGACAGGATCTTGGCCCGCTCCACCTGCCCGGCGAACCGCACGCAGGTGCCGATCTGCGCGGCGTACGCGGCCGCCGCCGTGTAGGCTGCCGCTGTCGCCGAGTAGAGCAACGCGTGCACGAGCAGGTCCACAACGACCAGCACGATGGCGGGGATGTTGACCCCGGCCGGCGCCTCCTCCTCGTCCAGACTATCCTTCTCGTCGGCCGCAGCGGCGGCGGTGACGGCGGCCACGTCGAGGCTGACGTGCAGGTACACCGCCAGCGCCTCCAGGATGGCGGCCGTGATGTTGCACCCGACCAGGAGCACGAAGGCGCCGAACCGGTTATAGGTGAAGGTGACGACGGATGCGGCGGCGCCGGAGTCGTCCGAGGGAGCGTGGGCGGCGCACTCGCTTGACGCGGCCATCACCACCGCCGACACGACGGCGAGCAGCATCGCGCACAGGCGGAGCAGGAGGCTCAGCGCCTTGGACCCGTTGGGCGGCGGCGGCGGGTCCGCCTGGTGGTGGTACCTCGACGGTCGTAAGTCGGGGCCGTACATGGTCGGCGCCGAGCAAGGAGGTTGAACGAGCAATGGCGAGATCTGTATGGATGCTTCGTTGATTAGCGCGTTGCATGCACGGCACGGCTTGTATGTACGTATTTATCAGGAGATATATGGCAGCCGTGGAGCTATCCGGCATGCTGCACCGGCATAAATGGATTCTCCAAACGGAGTTTCCAAATCATATTCATACGTATGCATCTCACATACATTTTGCCCGATCTATTTCTTCCATATATAAGATAATTGCCCGATCGCTGAAAATATCAAAATCTTCTCTTTTTTTTTTTTGAGAGAGAGAGATCAAATCTTCTTCGGAAGTCATGCGAACGTTCCTGGAAACGTTCGTGACGCGACGCATACGTCCGATCCGTGCGCTATTCTTCGCAGCATGCGTGGCCCAGCCGTTCGCTTCATTTCTTTTTGCATCACGATATGCACCGCAAGTCGTTACTCTTAGAGCATCTCCAAGAGACCCCTTTCCCGTACAAAATTCTGCTCTAGACTCCTAGTGGAGTTGGATAAAAGAATTGCTCCAACATGTTCTGTAAATATGATACTCCCTCTGATTAATATTATTTGTCGCTCAAATAGTACTGGATACATCCGCTTGAGTGACAATTAATATGGATCCGAGGGAGGATGGCGGCTTGGAAAGTTTTAGGTGGTTACCTTGCCGCCAAAAGTTTACGGGAAGCAAAACTTCCCCTAAATGAGAGGGAAGTTGGGCCAAGTGTACATGATACTGTAAATTTATTCCACGTTCATGGGATCTGTTGAAGATGATTTTTGGCCGAAACATCCCCTAGACGTAATTTGTTTTTACGGATACGAGATCCGTTGGATTTTCTCTAAAGCACAACACTTGCAAACCTTCACTAAATTATATGGACATCGCGTAAAACAATTTTAGGAACGCTTTTTGTGGGACTTATTGGAGATGCTCTTACTCTCTTATCTTGTCTCTTCCCATCATGATGTTTGATTTCTCCCTCTAGATTCCCATTCAGGTGGCAAGCACTGCATCTTCTAACTATGGTCGTCGATGAAATTGGCTCATCCTCCCCGGCCGTTAGCCACGTTCCCCACGGATTCCCCCTCTCACGAAGGCGAAGTCCTGTGCTTCCTACCCTCACCACCCCTCTTGGTCACCAACGGCCTTTCCCGCCACACTGCAATATAGAGAGACGTTCTCGTCCGCCACATCCTCCTGAAAAAATCAGGGTGGGGCATGGACTGCACATGCGCTGAGGGGTCTCCATGGCCAAGGAGGGGCTCGTCTTCCATACCAGCTTACCGGGGAGGAGGTGGTTGGCGTTGGCACCTTTAGAGGAGGAGAAGAAAGGAAGAGGAGACACGTGGAAGCTAGGGTGGCAGCGTTGTTCTTCTTGTCAGTGAGGAGCGCGACAAGGCGAGGTCGGGACGATGCTGGAGGAGGTAGTGTTGGGGACCTTGAGTCACTATTGCTCGGTGAGCAAAGCATGAAGCGCGTCAACATCGTTGTGGTCGGCAACACCGTGCCGCACTAGATCCGCGATGTAGAGGAGCCCCAGCCATCCATGAGTTGCGGAGGAGGATGAGAAGAGGAAGCAACGTTTGGCGATGGCGGGGGCGGAGTAGTCACTGGGAGGTCTTGAAACCACTGATGTTCAGGACTAAGGGGTGTACCTGTCGCGTTTCTGTTGTTGCTCGCGTATTCGTCAAATCAAGCCATGTTCCCCGTGCATTCTCTTGTGGAGGTACAAATCAGACTGTGAAAGGAAGCTTGCCGCCGAGGCAGAGCAGTGAGAGGGCCGATCGGCAGATGTGGGGCAAGGCAAGGGAGAGGGGTTTGTTTTCTTTCCATCATTTCTTAGTGGAGGTTTTAACGTACAGATATATGTGAACAAAACAAAAGCACATTTTCATGGGGTTGAAATATCTCCCGCGTTTTCCACAGTTAAGGCACTCGCCCACTTCAAGCTTTGTTAGTGATCCCATGGATTCACATCCCTCTCTACTTGTCGCTTAGGCAATCGGGATGGGAAGTGGATCCCATGCCTTGACTCTGGTGAGTAGTATAAGTTCGGAAGTTTTTGTTGTAAGGGCGGCGTTTTGGTGGTTGGCGGCACTTCATCTTCGACTTGGTCTTCCTGGCTAAGATGCTCCTCGAGTTTGTTCGTTGTGACAGGTTTGACAAAGCTCTTGCATAGATACATGTCGTCTCGGAGCGATGAGGTTAGCGTTTATCGTCGTGTGTGCAGGCCAGCGAGATTTGATGTCAGGCGCTTCATATTGATTCATGTCTTAAATGGTGACGACTGCAGCTCGGTGGCACTGGACCTTGAGGCCACAGACACGCAGACTTTCTGACTGTCATCGACATGATCAAGCTAACTCTATAGAGGAGCGGCGATAACAATGCATCAGCTGCACGTTCCGGCGATGGTGATGGTCGGTTGGTGGTGCCTGTACCTTAATGTGATTTTTATTATTTTTGAGGGGCCTTGTACTTTTTATGGTATATAATAGAACTAGTTTTTTGAAACAAAGGCATATATTTTCAAAAAGCGTGGTGAAACGCCAAACATAAAACATTTTTCTAACTATGGTAAGTATCCACGTTACATATGGAAGTCACTACTAGATGAGCCACTGATGAATAGCGTTTCCTCTTAAAAGAACTGTCGCTTCGTTGGCAAAAAGATGACCGTGGGGGAGACTGGAAACTGGAGCAGCGTATATCGAACATGAAAAAGAAAAAATCAGCTCGACATAATAAGGGAGTGCCTAGATTTCATAGTGTTTCCCGAGAAGGCCGGCCGCGGTGGTTCGCGCTCGTCACAACCGCCAAGTGGAGGGCCTAAAGGAGGAGTTGGCACGGTGCGGTTTAGTGGGCTGGAAGCTGCCCATGGTGAGGTTACAATGCACACTGAACGGTACGATCGCTGTTATGTTGTTACTGTATGGGTGCTGTAGGTAACTTGATCTGCCGTCCATTGTAATCGGAAGGTTCTCCTTTCTCCACTCTTGGACGTGGGCTGATGACTCCACCCACCGTGATTGCTGCCGCGGCGACCTTCCGCGGCGAGAGCTGGCTGCGGCAGAGCAGGCACGCCCGGTGCATCTGTATCCACACATCGAACAGTTGGTCTTGTCATCCTGCATGTTCCCCAGCAGAGCAGCTAGCAGCTCCCGTGCGTACCGTTGCTGCCGGTGTTGTTGGCCGCCGGGCTCTCGTACGAGTCGACAGGACGCGATCACCGCGTCATTCATCCCACACGTGCACCCACGCACAAGCCGCACTGTTGGCGCAGGCAGCCGCACAACAATGTCGCTCCCATTTCTGTGCACCGGGACGGTGCCACGCGTGGGTGCGTGAGCTAGACAACGAGGCTGAACAAGAAGACGACCACTCGTGTCTGCCGTCCTGTGCACATCCCATAGTCCCATGCCTCACCACCCTGCTGCGGAGCCATTGCGTACACTAATTGCGTTGGCCGCCGGCTCTGGCCCTGATAGAGGAGGACGAAGCACTTACAACGAGTGTCCATCATGCGAAGGCATGTCGAGGAGCATCCATTTCGCGTCGCCGGTTAGGGCGATGATGAGACGGGAACGGGTATTAGACGTAGGGTTTGCGAAACTGCACCGTACCTCTTACGAGGTGGGCTATCTCATATATATAAGGAGTATACAAGGTATGTACAATATGGTATACAATACCTATACAGAGTCTACGTATAATACAGTCTAACACCCTCCCTCAATCTTAACTATGCCCTGAGGTACAAAGTATGTCAAGATTGCACCTGCACCCTACAAACTGAGGTTGTGGTAAAGGCTTCGTGAAGATGTCAGCAAGTTGATCTTTAGAGGAGATAAACTTGATGTGGAGTAGCTTCTGTGCAACACGTTCCCGTACAAAGTGATAGTCAACTTCAATGTGTTTTGTTCGAGCATGAAACACCGGATTAGACGACAGATAGGTAGCACCGATGTTATCACACCAGAGAACAGGCGGCTGAACTTGAGGGACTCCCAACTCTCTCAATAAAGACTGTACCCATGTGATCTCGGCCGTAGCATTGGCAACTGCTTTGTATTCAGCTTCAGTGCTTCTTCTAGACACTGTAACTTGTTTACGAGCAGTCCAGGCGATCAGGTTAGGACCAAAGAAGACAGCATGCCCCCCCGTGGATCGTCCGTCATCCGGGTTACCGGCCCAGTCTGCATCAGAGAACGCCGAAAGCTCAGCGGATGGTGCCGGCTGAAGAAGTAAACCATATGAGACAGTAAGACATATGTAGCGTAGAATGCGCTTGACCGCCGTCCAATGAGAAGTCCGAGGAGCATGAAGGAACTGACACACCCGATTGACTGCATAGGAGATGTCAGGCCGAGTGATAGTGAGGTACTGCAGGCCACCAACAACACTACGATACTCAGTTGCATCATCGGAAGCAAGAAGATCTCCATCAAACGCGGACAAACGATCAGTGGCAGACATCGGAGTTGTGACATGTTTGCACTTCAGCATGCCTGCCCGTCGCAACAGGTCCAAAGAGTACTTGTGCTGTGAGAGCATCAAGCCAGCAGAGGAGCGAGAAACTTCCAGCCCAAGGAAGTAATGCAAAGTGCCTAAATCTTTCACCGCAAAGTCACCACTCAACGCGGATATCAAACGACCAGTAGCAGCATCAGAGGAGCTAATGAGGATAATGTCATCAACGTAGACCAGTAGATACATAGTCACCTCAGGCCGACGCAGAAGAAAGAGCGATGTGTCAGCAGTGGAAGGAACAAAACCAAGCGCCCGAAGAACGGAGCCAAGCCTCACATGCCATGCACGAGGAGCCTGCTTCAGCCCGTAGAGCGCCTTGACCAGGCGGCACAAGTGATGAGGGCGAGCAGGATCAACAAATCCCGGGGGCTGATGCATATACACCTCCTCATCCAGAACACCATGGAGGAAATCATTCTGAGCATCCAGTTGGCGAAGAAACCAGCCTCGAGTAACAGCCAAAGAGAGCAACAGCCGGATAGTAGTAGGTTTGAAAACCGGGCTAAAAGTATCCTCATAGTCGAGACCATACCGTTGTTTGAACCCTCTCGCCACTAACCGTGCCTTGTAGCGTTCAATAGAACCGTCAGCATGCCTTTTAACTTTGAAAACCCACTTGGAATCAATGACATTAACATCGGAGACCGGAGGGACTAACTGCCAAGTACCATTCTTCAATAATGCCTGATACTCTTGTTCCATGGCTTGACGCCAGCGAGGAATCCCAAGAGCAGCCTGGAAATGTCGTGGTTCAGCGAAGGGATCTTCTTGCAACTGTGCCACACAGGTTGCAAGCCAGGCAACCGTCCCATCCTTGCGCTCCTTGGGACAAACAATGCCGGACCGGCTACGTGTATGAGGACGATGAGCAGTCACAGCAGGTGGTGCAGCAGGTGGTGACGACACCGCTGGTGAAGACTGAACCGGTGAAGCCACTGGTGACGAGGCGGCCGCTCCAACTGAGCCAGGCGATGCGGCAGGAGATGCCAGCTCAGGTGACGCGGTAGCAGACGTCAGCCCAGGAGATGGCGCAGGCGAGCCAAGGGCAGGCGTCATGGGCCGAACCAGCTCAGGAACGCCCGATGCTTGGAAGACCGGCCCAGGTGAGGTTGGTACGGGCGCGTCCAACACAGAGGGAGCCGATTCGGTGGCAGAAGACCCAGGCAAGGGCAGCGGAGGCATGCATGGGGCATGCACTGGACCGCTGCTCACGTCGGGAGTAGATGACGACTCCTGTTCCTCCAGCAGCTCAAGACGGACCCCACGACCTGTACCTGCAGCATGATGAGGCAACAACGTAGGAGAGTATGCAACATCAACAAATTGAGCAGGCAGTGGAGAGGTGGAAGGTGATGCTGGAGGAGCAGAAGGTAGTGAAAGAGATGAAAAAGGGAACACATTCTCATCAAACACCACATCACGCGAGATGTAAACACGATTAGACGGAATATGAAGACACTTGTACCCTTTGTGAAGAGAGCTATACCCAAGAAAGACACAATGTTTGGACCGAAACTCGAGCTTACGCTTGTTATAAGGGTGAAGGTGAGGCCAGCACGCACACCCAAAGACTTTGAGAAAGGTATAATCTGGAGATTCGTTAAGCAAGAGTTCAAGTGGTGTTTTCATCCCAAGGAGTCGTGTAGGAAGCCTATTTATAAGAAAACAGGCTGTCGAAAAAGCATCACTCCAAAAACGAAAAGGTACCGATGCATGAGCAAGTAGGGTGATGCCAGTTTCAACAATATGATGATGCTTACGTTCGGCTGCGCCATTCTGCTGATGTGTATGAGGACAAGACACACGGTGAGAAATCCCAAGCTTATTAAAGAACGCATTGAGGTTGTGGTACTCACCCCCCCAATCGGACTGAACATGGATAATTTTATGCTTAAGAAGACGCTCAACATGAGTTTGGAATTGAAGAAAAACATCAAACACATCAGATTTGCGCTTGATAAGATAAAGCCAAGTAAATTGACTATAAGCATCAATAAAACTGACATAATATTTATGACCACTAACAGAAGTTTGGGCATGGCCCCATACATCAGAAAACACAAGCTCAAGTGGAGTTTTGACGACACGACTCGACTCTGAAAACGAAAGCTGGTGACTCTTGCCTTGCTGGCAGGCATCACAAACTGTGGCAGCATCTTTATTGGGCACAACTGGAAGATCATGATGGTGAAGAATAGAACGAACTATGGGAGTAGCAGGATGACCAAGCCGGGCATGCCAATGATTGGGCGAAACACGGACACCACTGAACGCTCGAGGAACAGATGGCATATCAAGTGCATATAGTCCATGGCGCAGGCGACCTCTAAGTAGAACGTCCCTCGTGTCCCGATCCTTAACAAGAAAATAAAGAGGATGAAACTCAGTGAAGACATTATTGTCACGAGTAAGTTGAGGAACAGACAATAAACTACGAGTAGCAGAGGGAACTCTAAGAACATTGCGAAGATGTAGAGATTTGTGGTTATGAGTTAGAAGGGATGCCTGACCAACATGTGATATATGCATACCTGCTCCGTTGGCGGTGTGAACCTGATCATGACCACGATCAGGCTCCTGGGTGGAAAGCTTACCCATCTCGCCCGCCAGGTGATGAGTAGCGCCTGTATCCATGTACCATGTCGGATCAATGGGATACGATGGAGTATGTGCATGCTCATGAGTAGCCAAGGCAGCCTGTTTGTCGTTGCCTTTTCCATTGTTGCCAATGCCGAGAAAGTCCCGCTTGAAGCGACGATGACAACGGGATGCTATGTGACGAGGAAGGCCACACAACTGACAGGGGAGCTGGATGGCGCATGATGGGCAGCAGGAACAGGAGCGGCCGCCCCCAGTCGTGGGCATAGAGGCAGCGGCGGGAGGCCACTGAGTCTGAGGAGCAGAAGACCCCGCCTTGTCTCCAGCCAGTGGCTTGTAGGGCTTCCCTTTGCCGCGGGTGGCAGCATTAGCAGCCACAAAACTCGGGTTGGAGCGGCGGGACTTGACACGTTGTTCCGTGGCGAGGAGGCGTGAGTAAAGCTCACGAGGTTGAAGCGGAGTGTCACGACCATTGATGTTCTCAGCGAGGTTATCATAGTCAGCATCCAATCCATTCATAACAAAGGTGGTGAAATCCTCAGGACGAAGCGGCTGGCCAATGGAAGCCAAAGTGTCGGCAAGGCGCATCATCTTGTTGAAGTAGTCGGTGACACTGAGATCAAGGAGCTTGGTCTCCCCTAGCTCCATGCGAATGGTGTGAGCACGCGCCTGCTGCTGAGACGAGAAGCTCGTGTGCAGGGCCGACCACGCCTCCCGAGAGGTGGCAGCAAACAGGACCAAAGAAGATACTCCCTCTGTGAGAGACGACAGTATTGCAGAGAGGATCGCCTGATCTTGAGCCACCCACGCATGATATGCTGGATGATGCGGCGGAGGGCACAGCAGGGTGCCATCAACATAACCCTCCAGGTAACGACTGCGAAGGAGCGGCAGCACCTGCGCACGCCATGACAGATAGTTATCCGTCGTGAGCTTCACTGGGATGAGGTGCGCAAAGTAGAACGGCGCAGCAGCAGTAGCATGATCGGGTGGAGGCGCCGCAGCAGAGAGCGACGTGTAATACCCCGGAGGCGGGTCACCACCGCGTTCGGTAGGAACTAGCTCCGAGGAGGTAGCCACATCCAGCACCGGAGCACCATGATACGATAGACCTGATGGATTCGGGTAGTACCCAACGTTGCCAGGCGGCATGGGAGCTCCATAGGGTGCGGCAGGTGGGGCGCCATGCGAAGCCGTAGGTGTAGCCGCGTAAGGCAACAGCGATGGCGAGGCGTAGGAGGGAGCCCCAGGCGCAGCAGCATATGGCGCCGAAGACAACGGCTGGATCGACGGAGGTGCCATCCAGTGGCCGGCTGGGTGGCCATAGTGGATCTGGGCACCCGTCCCAGGCGAGGAAGGTGCAGGCACGGACGGCTGCATCCGATCTGAGGAGGCGCCGAGCAGAGACGGCTGGCCGGTGTAGACCGAAACGAGAGGTCGCGAAGATAGAATCGGCGAGGCAGGAGTCGCCGGCGCGCCGGCGGCGTTGGTGGTGATCGGGGCAACGGCGGCGGCGGCGATCGGGCTAGGTAGGGCAGCGGAAGTCATTGGGACTGATCTAGTCTGATACCATATTAGACATAGGGTTTGGGAAACTGCACCGTACCTCTTACGAGGTGGGCTATCTCATATATATAAGGAGTATACAAGGTGTGTACAATATGGTATACAATACCTATACAGAGTCTACATATAATACAGTCTAACAACGGGATTACGTAGCCATCCTAGTGCCGTGATCTTCCTTTTCAGCGGCAGGGCCTTCTTGTAGAGCTTGTACCGGAGCCTGACCAAAGGGGACGATCATAGTTGTTTCATCCTGGTCGTCTCCTACAAAAGCAGCGTTGGATGATGTAGCTCAAGGTGCATCCATCCGTGTTTCGGCTAGCGTGGATGAAAGGGAGTGTGGCGGCCGGCCGGAGTGGCACCTTGTCGCCGGTGAGTTGGTTGAGGTGGAGCTTGTCGGCAGCGTCAGCGCACACTAGAAAAGACTCAAGAGATAGATGGAGGAAGATAAAGGAGAGCCTTTCGATTACAATGGACGGCAGATCAAGGTAGCTACAGCACACATACAGTAAGAGCATCTCCAACAGCCGCGCTAAACTAGCGCCGCGCCGTAAATTAGGCCGTTTTAGCGCGCGCGCAACGCGGCGGGTCGCTCTAGCGGGCGCGCAAAAACGGCGCGCGCGCTATAACGGGTTGGGCGCGCGGTTGAAAACACTTACCCACGCGGCGTATTTCGGGCGCCAGCTACAGCGCGCGGCACACTCGAGCACTCGCGCCGCACTCTCTCCTCTCCTCATCCTACGCCCTGATGGGGAACGCTGCAGAAAACAAAAATTTTCCTACGGTTTCACCAAGATCCATCTATGAGTTCATCTAGCAACGAGTGATCGGATGCATCTACATACCTTTGTAGATCGCGAGCGGAAGCGTTCAAAGAACGGGGATGAGGTAGTCGTACACGACGTGATCCAAATCACCGGAGATCCTAGCGCCGAACGGATGGCACCTCCGCGTTCAACACACGTGCGGTCAGCGTAACGCCTCCTCCTTCTTGATCCAGCAAGGGGAGAGGAGAGGTTGAGGAAGATGGCTCCAGCAGCAGCACGACGGCGTGGTGGTGGTGGAGCTGCAGTACTCCGGCAGGGCTTCGCTAAGCTCTATGGAGGAGGAGGAGGTGTTGGAGAGGGAGAGGGAGGCACCAAAGGCTAAGGTGTGAAGTCATCCATCTCCCCAACTATATATAGGAGGGCCTAGGGGGGGGGGCGCCAGCCCTAGGAGATCCAATATCCTAGGGGGCGGCGGCCAAGGGAGGATTCCCTCCCCCCCAAGGCACCTAGGGGGTGCCTTCCCCTTGTGGGACTCTTCCCCTTTTGAAACCCTAGGCGCATGGGCCTCTTGGGGCTGGTGCCCTTGGCCCATGTAGGCCAAGGCGCACCCCCTACAGCCCATGTGGCCCCCGGGGCAGGTGGCCAAACCCGCTGGACCCCCGGGACCCTTTCGGTGGTCCCGGTACAATACCGATAACCCCGAAACTTGTCCCGATGGCCGAAATAGCACTTCCTATATATAATTATTTACCTCCGGACCATTCCGGAACTCCTCGTGACGTCCGGGATCTCATCCCGGACTCCGAACAACATTCGGGTTACTGCATATACATATCCCTACAACCCTAGCGTCACCGAACCTTAAGTGTGTAGACCCTACGGGTTCGGGAGACATGTAGACATGACCGAGACGACTCTCCGGTCAATAACCAACAGCAGGATCTGGATACCCATGTTGGCTCCCACATGCTCCTCGATGATCTCATCGGATGAACCACGATGTCGAGGATTCAAGCAACCCCTTATACAATTCCCTTTGTCAATCGGTATGTTACTTGCCCGAGATTCGATCGTCGGTATCCCAATACCTCGTTCAATCTCGTTACCGGCAAGTCACTTTACTCGTACTGTAATGCATGATCCCGTGACCAGACACTTGGTCACTTTGAGCTCATAATGATGATGCATTACCGAGTGGGCCCAGTGATACCTCTCCGTCATACAGAGTGACAAATCCCAGTCTTGATCCGTGTCAACCCAACAGACACTTTCGGAGATACCCGTAGTCTACCTTTGTAGTCACCCAGTTACGTTGTGACGTTTGGTATACCCAAAGCACTCCTACGGTATCCGGGAGTTACACGATCTCATGGTCTAAGGAAAGGATACTTGACATTGGAAAACTCTAGCAAACGAACTATACGATCTTGTGCTATGTTTAGGATTGAGTCTTGTCCATCACATCATTCTCCTAATGATGTGATCTCGTTATCAATGAAATCCAATGTCCATAGTCAGGAAACCATGACTATCTGTCGATCAACGAGCTAGTCAACTAGAGGCTTACTAAGGAAATGTTGGTGTCTGTTATTCACACATGTATTACGATTTCCGGATAACACAATTATAGCATGAATAAAGACAATTATCATGAATAAGGAAATATAATAATAATGCTTTTATTATTGCCTCTAGGGCATATTTCCAACAGTCTCCCACTTGCACTAGAGTCAATAATCCAGTTACATTGTGATGAATCGAACACCCATAGAATTCTGGTGTTGATCATGTTTTGCTCTAGGGAGAGGTTTAGTCAACGGATCTGCTACATTCAGGTCCGTATGTACTTTACAAATATCTATGTCTCCATCTTGAACATTTTCACGAATGGAGTTGAAGCGACGCTTGATGTGCCTTGTATTCTTGTGAAACCTGGGCTCCTTGGCAAGTGCAATAGCTCCAGTGTTGTCACAGAAGAGTTTGATTGGCCCTGACGCATTGGGTATGACTCCTAGGTCGGTGATGAACTCCTTCACCCATATTGCTTCATGTGCTGCCTCCGAGGCTACCATGTACTCCGCTTCACATGTAGATCCCGCCACGACGCCCTGCTTGCAACTGCACCAGCTTACTGCCCCACCATTCAAAATATACACGTATCCGGTTTGTGACTTAGAGTCATCCAGATCTGTGTCGAAGCTAGCGTCGACGTAACCCTTTACGACGAGCTCTTCGTCACCTCCATAAACGAGAAACATTTCCTTAGTCCTTTTCAGGTACTTCAAGATATTCTTGACCGCTGTCCAGTGTTCCTTGCCGGGATTACTTTGGTACCTTCCTACCAAACTTACGGCAAGGTTTACATCAGGTCCGGTACACAGCATGGCATACATAATAGAACCTATGGCTGAGGCATAGGGGATGACGCTCATCTCTTCTATATCTTCTGCCGTGGTCGGACATTGAGCAGAGCTCAATTTCACACCTTGTAACACAGGTAAGAACCCCTTCTTAGACTGATCCATATTGAACTTCTTCAATATCTTATCAAGGTATGTGCTTTGTGAAAGACCTATGAGGCGTCTCGATCTATCTCTATAGATTTTGATGCCTAATATATAAGCAGCTTTTCCAAGGTTCTTCATTGAAAAACTCTTATTCAAGTAGGCCTTAATGCTGTCCAAGAGTTCTATATCATTTCCCATCAAAAGTATGTCATCTACATATAGTATGAGAAATGCTACAGAGCTCCCACTCACTTTCTTGTAAACGCAGACTTCTCCATAAGTCTGCGTAAACCCAAACGCTTTGATCATCTCATCAAAGCGAATGTTCCAACTCCGAGATGCTTGCACCAGCCCATAAATCGAGCGTTGGAGCTTGCACACCTTGTCAGCATTCTTAGGATCGACAAAACCTTCCGGCTGCATCATATACAATTCTTCCTTAAGGAAACCATTAAGGAATGCCGTTTTGACGTCCATTTGCCATATCTCATAATCGTAGAATGCGGCAATTGCTAACATGATTCGGACGGACTTTAGCTTCGCTACCGGTGAGAAAGTCTCATCGTAGTCAACCCCTTGAACTTGTCGATAACCCTTAGCGACAAGCCGAGCTTTATAGATGGTCACATTACCATCCGCGTCTGTCTTCTTCTTAAAGATCCATTTATTTTCTATGGCTCGCCGTTCAACGGGCAAGTCAGTCAAAGTCCATACTTCATTTTCATACATGGATTCTATCTCGGATTTCATGGCTTCTAGCCATTTGTCGGAATCCGGGCCCGCCATCGCTTCTTCATAGTTCGAAGGTTCACCGTTGTCTAACAACATGATTTCCAAGACAGGGTTGCCGTACCACTCTTGTGTGGAACGTGTCCTTGTGGACCTTCGAATTTCAGTAGGAGCTTGATCAGAAGTATCTTGATCATTATCATTAACTTCCTCTCTAGTCGGTGCAGGCACCTCAGGAACATTTTCTTGAGTTATGCCATCTTCCGGTTCAAGAGGTAATACTTCATCAAGTACCACTTTCCTCCCACTTACTTCTTTCGAGAGAAACTCCTTCTCTAGAAAGGATCCATTCTTGGCAACAAAGATCTTGCCTTCGGATCTGAGGTAGAAGGTATACCCAATAGTTTCTTTAGGGTATCCTATGAAGACGCATTTTTCCGACTTGGGTTCGAGCTTTTCAGGTTGAAGTTTCTTGACATAAGCATTGCATCCCCAAACTTTTAGAAACGACAGCTTAGGTTTCTTCCCAAACCATAATTTATACGGTGTCGTCTCAACGGATTTCGACGGAGCCGTATTTAAAGTGAATGCGGCAGTCTCTAAAGCATAGCCCCAAAAGGATAGCGGTAAATCGGTAAGAGACATCATAGATCGCACCATATCTAATAGAGTGTGATTACGACGTTCGGACACACCATTACGCTGAGGTGTTCCAGGCGGCGTGAGTTGTGAAACTATTCCACATTTTCTTAAGTGTGTGCCAAATTCGTGACTCAAGTATTCTCCTCCACGATCTGATCGTAGAAACTTGATTTTTCTGTCACGTTGATTTTCAACCTCACTCTGAAATTCCTTGAACTTTTCAAAGGTTTCAGACTTGTGTTTCATTAAGTAGATATACCCATATCTACTCAAGTCATCAGTGAGGGTGAGAACATAACGATAGCCACCGCGAGCCTCAACACTCATTGGACCGCACACATCAGTATGTATGATTTCCAATAAGTTGGTTGCTCGCTCCATTGTTCCTGAGAACGGAGTCTTGGTCATTTTTCCCATGAGGCATGGTTCGCATGTGTCAAATGATTCATAATCAAGAGACTCTAAAAGTCCATCTGCATGGAGCTTCTTCATGCGTTTGACACCTATGTGACCAAGGCGGCAGTGCCACAAGTATGTGGAACTATCATTATCAACCTTACATCTTTTGGTACTCACACTATGAACATGTGTAGCATTACGCTCAAGATTCATTAAGAATAAACCATTCACCATAGGAGCATGACCATAAAACATATCTCTCATATAAATAGAACAACCATTATTCTCGGATTTAAATGAGTAGTCATTTTGAATTAAACGAGATCCCGATACAATGTTCATGCTCAAAGCTGGCACTAAATAACAATTATTGAGGTTTAAAACTAATCCCGTAGGTAAATGTAGAGGTAGCGTGCCGACGGCGATCACATCGACCTTGGAACCATTCCCGACGCGCATCGTCACCTCGTCCTTCGCCAGTCTCCGCTTATTCCGCAGCTCCTGCTTTGAGTTACAAATGTGAGCAACTGCACCGGTATCAAATACCCAAGAGCTACTACGAGTACTGGTAAGGTACACATCAATTACATGTAT
This sequence comes from Triticum urartu, assembly GCF_056163025.1. Classification (NCBI taxonomy): domain Eukaryota; kingdom Viridiplantae; phylum Streptophyta; class Magnoliopsida; order Poales; family Poaceae; genus Triticum; species Triticum urartu. The sequence continues at coordinate 746,791,901 of NC_141879.1, read as the reverse complement.
ATCACATATACCTTTTGTTTTGCCGGCCTTCTTGTCCGCTAAGTATTTGGGGCAATTCCGCTTCCAGTGACCACTTCCCTTGCAATAAAAGCACTCAGTCTCGGGCTTGGGTCCATTCTTTGGCTTCTTCCCGGCAGCTTGCTTGCCAGGCGCGGCAACTTCCTTGCCGTCCTTCTTGAAATTCTTTTTACCCTTGCCCTTCTTGAACTTAGTGGTTTTATTCACCATCAACACTTGATGTTCATTCTTGACTTCTACCTCTGCTGATTTCAGCATAGCAAATACTTCAGGAATGGTCTTTTCCATCCCCTGCATATTGAAGTTCATCACAAAGCTCTTGTAGCTAGGTGGAAGCGACTGGAGGATTCTGTCAATGACCGCGTCATCCCGGAGATTAACTCCCAGCTGAGTCAAGCGGTTATGTAACCCCGACATAGTAAGTATGTGCTCACTGACAGAACTATTTTCCTCCATCTTACAGCTGAAGAATTTGTCGGAGACTTCATATCTCTCGACCCGGGCATGAGCTTGGAAAACCATTTTCAGCTCTTCGAACATCTCATATGCTCCATGTCTCTCAAAACGCTTTTGGAGCCCCGGCTCTAAACTGTAAAGCATGCCGCACTGAACGAGGGAGTAGTCATCGGTACGTGCCTGCCAAGCGTTCATAACGTCTTGTTCTGCAGGGAGAATAGGTGCGTCACCCAGCGGTGCTTGTAGGACATAATCTTTCTTGGCAGCTATGAGGATGATCCTCAGGTTCCGGACCCAGTCCGTGTAGTTGCTGCCATCGTCTTTCAGCTTGGTTTTCTCTAGGAACGCGTTGAAGTTGAGGACTACGTTGGCCATTTGATCTACAAGACATATTGTAAATATTTTAGACTAAGTTCATGATAATTAAGTTCATCTAATCAAATTATTTAATAAACTCCCACTTAGATAGACATCCCTCTTCTAGTCATCTAAGTATAACATGATCCGAGTCAACTAGGCCGTGTCCGATCATCACGTGAGACGGACTAATCAACGTCGGTGAACATCTTCATGTTGATCGTATCTTCTATACGACTCATGCTCGACCTTTCGGTCTTCTGTGTTCCGAGGCCATGTCTGTACATGCTAGGCTCGTCAAGTCAACCTAAGTGTTTGCATGTGTAAATTTGTCTTACACCCGTTGTATGTGAACGTTAGAATCTATCACACCCGATCATCACGTGGTGCTTCGAAACAACGAACTGTCGCAACGGTGCACAGTTAGGGGGAACACTTCTTGAAATTATTATGAGGGATCATCTTATTTACTACCGTCGTTCTAAGTAAACAAGATGCAAAACATGATAAACATCACATGCAATCAAATAATAATAGTGACATGATATGGCCAATATCACATAGCTCCTTTGATCTCCATCTTGGGGCTCCATGATCATCTTGTCACCGGCTTGACACCATGATCTCCATCATCATGATCTCCATCATCGTATCTCCATGAAGTTGCTCGCCAACTATTACTTCTACTACTATGGCTAACGCGTTTAGCAATAAAGTCAAGTAATTTACATGGCGTTTCTCAATGACACGCAGGTCATACAAAAAATAAAGACAACTCCTATGGCTCCTGCCGGTTGTCATACTCATCGACATGCAAGTCGTGATTCCTATTACAATAGCATGAACATCTCATACATCACATATATATCATTCATCATTCATCACAACTTTGGCCATATCATATCACAAAGCACTTGCTGCAAAAACAAATTAGACGTCCTCTAATTGTTGTTGCAAGTTTTACGTGGCTGAATTAGGGTTCTAGCAAGAACGTTTTCTTACCTACGTGAAAGCCACAACGTGATTTGTCAACTTCTATTTACCCTTCATAAGGACCATTTTCATCGAATCCGCTCCAACTAAAGTGGGAGAGACAGACACCCGCCAGCCACCTTATGCAACTAGTGCATGTTAGTCGGTGCAACCGGTCTCACGTAAGCGTACGTGTAAGGTTGGTCCGGGCCGCTTCATCCCACAATACCGCTGAAGCAAGATAAGACTAGTAGAGGCAAGAAAATTGACAACATCTACGCCCACAACAAATTGTGTTCTACTCGCGCAAGAAGAACTACGCATAGACCTAGCTCATGATGCCACTGATGGGGAACATTGCAGAAAACAAAAAATTTCCTACGGTTTCACCAAGAACCATCTATGAGTTCATCTAGCAACGAGTGATCGGATGCATCTACATACCTTTGTAGATCGCGAGCGGAAGCGTTCAAAGAACGGGGATGAGGTAGTCGTACACGACGTGATCCAAATCACCGGAGATCCTAGCGCCGAAAGGACGGCACCTCCATGTTCAACACACGTACGGTCTGCGTAACGTCTCCTCCTTCTTGATCCAGCAAGGGGAGAGGAGAGGTTGAGGAAGATGGCTCTAGCAGCAGCACGACGGCATGGTGGTGGTGGAGCTGCAGTACTCCGGCAGGGCTTCGCTAAGCTCTATGGAAGAGGAGGAGGTGTTGGAGAGGGAGAGGGAGGCACCAAAGGCTAAGGTGTGAAGTCCTCCATCTCCCCCACTATATATAGGAGGGCCTAGGGGGGGCGCCGGCCCTAGGAGATCCAATCTCCTAGGGGGCGGCGGCCAAGGGAGGATTCCCTCCCCCCCAAGGGACCTAGGGGGTGCCTTCCCCTTGTGGGACTCTTCCCCTTTTGAAACCCTAGGCGCATGGGCCTCTTGGGGCTGGTGCCCTTGGCCCATGTAGGCCAAGGCGCACCCCCTACAGCCCATGTGGCCCCCGGGGCAGGTGGCCCCACCCGGTGGACCCCCGGGACCCTTCCGGTGGTCCCGGTACAATACCGATAACCCCGAAACTTATCCCGATGGCCGAAATAGCACTTCCTATATATAATTCTTTACCTCCGGACCATTCCGGAACTCCTCGTGACGTCCAGGATCTCATCCCGGACTCCGAACAACATTCGGGTTACTGCATATACATATCCCTACAACCCTAGCGTCACCGAACCTTAAGTGTGTAGACCCTACGGGTTCGGGAGACATGTAGACATGACCGAGACGACTCTCCGGTCAATAACCAACAGTGGGATCTGGATACCCATGTTGGCTCCCACATGCTCCTCGATGATCTCATCAGATGAACCACGATGTTGAGGATTCAAGCAATCCCGTATACAATTCCCTTTGTCAATCGGTATGTTACTTGCCCGAGATTCGATCGCCGGTATCCCAATACCTCGTTCAATCTCGTTACCGGCAAGTCACTTTACTCGTACCGTAATGCATGATCCCGTGACCAGACACTTGGTCACTTTGAGCTCATAATGATGATGCATTACCGAGTGGGCCCAGTGATACCTCTCCGTCATACGGAGTGACAAATCCCAGTCTTGATCCGTGTCAACCCAACAGACACTTTCGGAGATACCCGTAGTCTACCTTTATAGTCACCCAGTTATGTTGTGACGTTTGGTATACCCAAAGCACTCCTACGGTATCCGGTAGTTACACGATCTCATGGTCTAAGGAAAGGATACTTGACATTGGAAAACTCTAGCAAACGAACTATACGATCTTGTGCTATGTTTAGGATTGGGTCTTGTCCATCACATCATTCTCCTAATGATGTGATCTCGTTATCAATGACATCCAATGTCCATAGTCAGGAAACCATGACTATCTGTCGATCAACGAGCTAGTCAACTAGAGGCTTACTAAGGACATGTTGGTGTCTGTTATTCACACATGTATTACGATTTCCGGATAACACAATTATAGCATGAATAAAGACAATTATCATGAACAAGGAAATATAATAATAATGCTTTTATTATTGCCTCTAGGGCATATTTCCAACACGCCCCGCGCGCGCCGGCACCGGCGCCCTGCCACCCACCCATGGACGCGCACACCGGCACCCCGCTCACCCCGCTGTACAGCCGCGACCCCCCCACCCCCCCCCCCCCCCCGCCGCCGCCGCCGCAGCCGTCGCCGCCGCCGGAAACCCTAGCGCGGGAAGCGCTGGCGTCGCCACCGCCGGAGCTCCGCCGAGCGTCGGCCTCGCGCGCAGCCTCTTCTTGCCGCCGCGGATGACCACGGTGCCGGGTGGCGTCGCGCCGGCGCCGTCCCATGCCGCCGCCGCACCGTCGAAGAAGGTCCCCAATGCGGCGCGGACGAAGAAGGGCAAAACATCCGCGAAGAAAAACAAGGCGGCGGACGGCTCCGGCACCACGAAGGCGAGGGGAAAGAAGCTTGCAGGGCGTTCGACGGCCGCGGCGGCTACCGAAGCGCCGGTGAGCTCAGTCGTTGAGCCGGCCGCCGACGCGCACCACGTGTTCGACGAAATGCCCTCATGGTGAAAAAATTTCCAACTTTTCTTTTCTTCTTATTTTTTCAATGCATCATCATCACATATAGATAGCTTATTTGCGTTGTTCAAAAAACTTTGTAGTCTCAACGATGATGTATACATGTCCACTATGGGTGTTGGGTCCAACAATTCGCATTGGTCTCAAACCAATGACATCCATTTCGAAGACCATGAGTTTGAGGTGGACGAGGAGGGTGAGGGAATTGTCGAGGCGCCGAAAGGAAGAGCGGGCAATTACTCAACCAACGATGACAAGTTACTATGCCATACTTATTTGCATGTGTCGAGGGATCCATCCATTGGAGGTGATCAAAGTAGAGACGCGTATTGGGGGCGAATGAAAGAACACTTTGATGCTCACAACTTGAGTGGAATTGACCGCTCCGAGAGATCACTTCGGTCCCGATGGTCGACAATCAACTCGGATTGTCAGAAGTGGGCGGCCGTACAAAAGGCAGTTGACAAGATTAACCCAAGTGGCACAAATGAGGATGATCGAGTAAGTGGCATCTCATATATGTTCATCATACTTGTTTTTGGTGACCGAAGTGCTAACTTGTTTTGTTTTTCTTGTAGTACAACATTGCACAAAACTTGTTCAAAGAAGAGACAAGGACAACCAAGAAGGGGAAGATCAAGAAAGGCAGGGTCTTTACCTTGCCTCATTGCTATGAAGTGTTAAAGGATGATGAGAAATGGAAGAAGCGTGATGGTTTGGAGGATTTGCATTTTAGCAACAAATGGAAGCGAGCAATTGAGATGAATGATGATGAGGAGGAGGATGATGCATCAAGTGATGACGGCAAGAGAAGCCCCACACGCAACTCGGTTTCATACTCGAAGCCAAAATGACCGGATGGGTGCAAGAAAGACAAAACCGAAAAGAAGAAGAGGAAAGGAGATGATGAGCTCAAAAATGCTATGGAAGCTATTGTGAAGGCAAGGGTCGAAGCCAATGAGGTGAGGAAAATGGCAAGGAACCAAGATGCCGTGGCCGAGGAGAGGAGGTTGGCGGCCGAGGAGAGAAGGGTGGCGGCCGAGGAGAGAAAGGTGGCTTTGGAGGAGAGGAAAGTGAGCAACGAGGAGCGAGCTAAGTTGTTGGAATGGGAGAAGCACTTATTCTTCTTGGACACATCTAACCTCAATGCGGTGCAAAAAGAGTATGTCAATCTTGCCCAACAAAAAGTCTTGATCCAAAAAAGAGCCTTGGTTCGTGCAATGGGTGGCGGTGGCTTCGGCGCCATGGGTGGCGGTGGCCTCAGCGCCATGCGAGGCATGGGTGGCTTCGGAGCCATGGGAGGCATGGGTGCACCTCCGGCCGCCATGGGAGTCATGGGTGCACCTCCGGCCGCCATGGGAGGCATGGGTGCACCTCCGGCTGCCATGGGAGGCATGGGTGGCTTTGGAGCACCCTCCGACGCTATGGCCACCATGGGAGGCATGAGTTTTGCTTCTCTCATGGAAGGCATGGGTGCACCTCCGGCCGCCATGGGTGCAATGTCTTTCGATGTGCCTTCTCACACACATTCCCATGAAGATGCCGTTGAAGATCTTGCCAACACTGTCGGAGCTTCACATGATGCGGTGCGTGATGCGGTGCGTGATGAGGAGAGGGAGGAAGATTCATCTTCGGAGGCGGAAGAGTCGTCTTCGGAAGATGAGGACGAAAACGAAGACGAGGAAGATGAAGATTGATGTGTCTTTCATGTCTTGAACTTTAGTTTGCATTTGAACTTGGTTGGATGAACTTGTGGGCATGAACTTTTATTCATCAATTTGTTTGTGTCAAATTTCACATGTTCATTTTTTTCCAAAATATCATATATGCAAAATGCCCGGCGAGTCGCGCGCGCTGTATTTTTGCGCTCTGCTGGAGCGGCGCGCGCGCTGCATTATAGCGCGGCTGCTGGAGCCAGCGCAGGCGGGCGCGCAAAACCAGCCGCAGCGCGCGCGGTAAACAGGTTTTTTGCGCGCGGCGCTTAGCGCGGCTGTTGGAGATGCTCTAACAACAACGTAACTGTAGAGGAGCCGAACCCACTGCTATACAAGTTACATAATTTTCTGCACATCTTGGTATACTTCATGTCCAGCTGTTGCCCCTATTGAGCGCTGGTCTAAGCCTCCCGACAGCTTCCTAAAGATAAACATTGATGGCTCGTTCCTAAAAGATAATGGTACATGACGTTGAGGCTTTTGTGTTAGGGGTGCTAAAGATAAACATTGATGTCATCGGCCTTCGTATCGGCCAAATCCAGTTCCGGATGGATGCTTTGCATACACGGACGATAGCTTGTCTGTGGATTGAGTTCGCGGCTAAAGTCAGGGTTGGCGTATCCACAGTGCTCACTTCGGCTCTTCTTTCCAATGAATTGTATATTGCTCGGAGTTCTTTTTGGGGATGCAAAATTTCTTCTTTTTACAAGCTTTATCTTGTTTAAAGTGTATGTGTGTAATCGTGTCTGTAACTCAGTGGTGAATGTCCTGGCTACCCATGGACCATGGTGCCCATATGCCCATCCTTGTTCCTGACATTTTATCTTCTTTGGTGGCTAGCGATCTAGCTGCTTCTGCTTCTGTATGTTAACAAAGTCAGGTGACAGTTTAAAAAAGAAGAAGAGGTGCAGCGATGAGACGTGCATGCCGTTGGAGATGGGTGCTGAGAGCGTGGCCAAATATATTATTGTTAAGGTGATTGTTACGAATGACCCGTAATATTTGGTCCATTGTTAACAACGTTGTATGAGGAGGAGAATCAACGGCGCACAGCTCAGCAAACCATATATATCCTCCCGGACCTCTGATACGAAGACTTCCCAGAAAGATCGCCGCCGCCGCTGTCGCGTCGCCCTTGGGCGCCTCCTCATGGGTCTCTGCGTCGGCAAGTCGACCTACGGCGACACTTGTCCTTCCTCGCCGAGCTGGCGGGAGCTGCCGCCGGAGGTTGCCGGCCTCGTCCTCTCCCGCCTCGCATCCCACAACGACCGACTGAGCTTCGGCGCCGTCTGTCGAGACTGGCGCCACGCCTTGCGGCACCAGCGCTCATTGCTACGGCCAGCCTTGCCGTGCATCAATCTCGGCAACGGCACGTACCGAAGCCTCGCCGACAACAAGGTGCGCCGCTGCTTCCCCACGCCCAAGGGCTGCCGCGCGGGCGCCTGCTTCGGCAATCTGGTCCTGTACCGGCACAAGAGCTCTGGCAGATTCTTCCTCCGCGACACATTCTTCGGCGGAGACACAGGTGCCGCCATTGAGATCTCCACCAACTACTACAGCAGGTCCACTATTAATGGCGGCGGCGGCGATTTCGTCACCATGAGTATGAAGGCGAGCATGCACATGAAGATGCTTGTGTGCTCGTCTTCGTCTCCTCTCATCGTGGCGATACTCCCCCACATTTCATTCGTCAACTCTCATCGGTACACGAACTTTGCATGCCTCTCACCGGACCAGCAGATCCGTGGTGCATGGTCACCTATCCCGTGTCATGATCATTATGGTTCTGCCTACAAGGACATTGCTTTTCACCATGGAAAGGCTTTTGCTCTCACCAGCTCGGAAGAGCTCTTCTGCCATGAATCATTCGTTGCCAACAGAGAGAATCATCAACAGATGGATCATCCTCTCGTCAACCATGTCATCAAGAAACAGCGGGACATGTATGCCAATTACTACCTGGTCGTATCATCCGATGACCAAAAGCTACTGATGGTGCGGTGGAGGAGGAGCCGTACTGATGTCTTCGTGTTGAATCTGTGTGTGTTTGAGGCAGATTTTGACAAGGGTCATTGGTTGGAGGTGAGGGACTTGGGAGAACAAGTCCTCTTCGTCGGCAGGAATTGCTCCAGGGCATTTGCTGCAGGCCGAGCCTCGTCGGAGCACCATGATCAGATATTCCAAGAAGGTAACCGTGTGTTTATTCTAGGCACCGAGTGGAAGCGGGCATGGCCATTGATTGAAGCTGCCAGCTGCGACCCCCATAATCTCAGCTATTGCGTGTATGACATGATCAGCGGCGAAACTAGCCTGGTCTTACTTGACGGAGCTTCCTACAAGCAAAAATCTGTCTTGGGCTGGTTCTTCCCCTAGGAGTATTAATCTCCTAACAAGAGAATTTTTAAAACGGTCAATATTCATATGTGCTGTTTATTTTGTTTAATCCAATTGCTGGTATTTACTATTACCTCTTCGAAGGTACGCTATGTGTCAATAACTTTTAATAATCCTTGTTGACAATAAGATTGTCAATGATGAATTTTTGTTTGCAGAAAAAATAGACAACTCGTGTTAAAACGCTTAAGGCATAGGTATATTGTAGCCCTCAATTCTTTATATCGTGTATATCGAAGATCCAAACAAATATCAATCTGATCCCAGTGATCTGAATTAAGATTCTGGAGTATCTGTTTCCACGTTTGGGCTTTGGCTGACAAGACGAATGTGTGTCCATATTTTCCCACATTATCTGTATGTGGTAACTACCAGAATTCGAGACCAAGGTAGCACACGTGGTAGATTGTGAATTTTAATTTGATCTCTTGACCCAAGGTTGATACTGATCGATCAGGCCTGGTATGTTGCTAACAATATACTCCCTTTGTTTCATATTAACTATTTGAATTTCTTGCTTTGTCCTAAGTGAATCCTTTTAAATTTGACCAAGCCTACCTACCTCTACAATGCTAAATTAGTTTCATTAGGTTCATTGTAAAAAAAGACTGTGTTATTTATATCTGGTGTTGCAGCCATTGATACATTTCCCTAATAATTTGGTCAAATATAAAAGGTTTGATTTACCACCAAAAGAAAGTTTGATGTACAAAGAAGATATAACTTCAAAATTTCGTAGCAGAGGAACTGTAAAGACATAATTTAACATAATAATCGATACTTCTAGTGTCGATTTATAGAATCCGCAGCCAGTTTGCGTGCGACACACATGTTGCATCCGCCATAATAATCGGTTCCAACCTGCTCCAATATAAGTCCAATTTATTGATCCTTAAGGCTCGTGACAAGCCGCAGCAGGATATGCCTGGTGCTCTGGGTAGTGATCAAAGCTATACCTTCCATTAGCTTTGTGTAACTCATCCAACTCCATTGGACAGTAGTATCTATGTCCAAGAAGTGGCCTGCAAATTCTGGCAAAATACCTTCAGTTGTAAATTGCTATAGTCAATAACAATATATTCATTTCCACTTGGTCGATTTCTTCTTGTTTCGATCCTTCCAATATATAATATATATTTGCATTTCTTTTGCATTGTATAAATTTCAGGAATCAACTGATCTTTATAAATTTCTCAAAAAAAAACTTGTGCCTACGTACATAGTATATCCATCGACACGAGCCCTTTATTTTGATGCCAACACTATTGCACACGGTCTCCTTATACGCGAGGAAAATGCGGACCTGGATCAGCCCATGAAAATCCCACGGCCAAGTTGCAGATCTGCGTCACATCACCATCGGCGTTGCCACCGTATTCTGCGCCGTCGACGTCAGGTCCAGCTTTGACAACCTCCTTCGCCCAACCTTGCAAGGGTGGGCCCTCGGCATCGACATTCGCAGCGGTGGCACCGCTATGCAGAGGATCAGCATGCTGCCTACTCTTGTTAGAGGCGATGCAGTCACTGACCTTTTTGATATAGTTATCCGCCATCCAGCCCATGCTGGCGAGCTGCTCGATGTTGAGGCCGGCGAGGCTCTGGCGGCCGCCGGCCAGGACGTCCTGGAGCAGCAGCTTGGTCTGGTGTCGGTGGGTGTCGCGTCGCGCCTTGGAAAGCTGCTCCTGGAGCTTGCTAATGCGCTCGCGGATGTAGTCCTCTCCGCCAATCTTCTTCTTGCACCGGTCGAGCTCCGGCGTGGACCTGAAGCGGTCTATAACGCGCATCGCCTCCGGGACAGACGGATACACCTCGGGCACCTGCGATGACTCGCCCTCGGGGTAGTACATTACGTAGCACACGTCGACGCCACACAGGGTGGACAACTCGCGGGCCTTCTTCTTCATCCCGATGCCGCGTTTCTTGAACGTCGCCTTCCGGGTTGAGCCGTGGGCGATGTACTCCATGTTCACCTTCTTGGGAGCCATGCATGTAGGTAGGAATCGAAGTGAAATTGTTGGTGTGTTTGCCAGATGAGGGGATGGTGGTCTTATAGGGCAGTATCAAATCGAATGACAAGAGTACAATCATTCACGTGATAATTGGAAAGAAATTATTCTGGCAGATACGAGGATCGCCTGCATTAATGTTGTATAATGCACAGTTAGCGGAAGCATATATTCTAGCCTTAATTTTCTTTTATATCAATCTGATCCGTGTGATCTGAATGAAGATTCCGGAGTGTCTGTTTACACTGTTCATATTTCCCCACATCATCTATACCTGGTAACTGGCAGAATTCGAGACCGCGCGCTGGTGTGCGTGGTCGATTGTCAATTTGTGATTCGACCTCTCGATCTCAAGTTGATACTGATCCATCAGGCATTTGAAGAATCAGTAGATTAAAATCAATTATCAGCACGCATGCTCAAATCTAAACGCTAGAATTGAGGAGGTGAATTTACAAACGCGTCTACACAATGAATGTCCAACGAAATGATTGTTAAAAAAAGTAATACTACACTATGTACAGTACTATTTAATTTTTGAGATGAATTAGGGAGTTTCATTCCATAGTCGACGGCAGTACGCTAATACTACAAGAGTGGGAACACATTATGTACTAGTATTAATCAGATCATTCGATGATGGAAGATCTCCAGAGAAAAGGAGCATGGCCTCGCAAAACTATATATAGAAAATTATTCTAATAATGTGAATCCTCTCCCTTCTGTCTGCCGCTCAAGCGGAAGGTGTCAGGGTGGAGGATCCCGGTGCCTCGGCTCCGGCTTGTAGTTTGGTATAGGGTTCTTTTCTTGAAAGGCTGCCGAGTTCCTGCACATGGCGGTGCTTCATATCGGAGTTACCTGGGCCGTGCGGCTGCCATGCGTGATGGTTGCACTAGACTAGCCCATCTGAGTTCTCGCTCTAGGTTTTACAAGGTAAGCGAGTAGCATGGCGATTTGGCTGTGCCTTTTCTTTGTCTATGCGTGTTGTATTTTAATGCTGCGGAACAAGTAAGGCTATTTGGGTAATTCAGTTTGTCGTATGCCCGAATTACCCGAATAAAATTCGGGTTTTAAAAATGGCTACCCGATATAGTGCTCGGGTTTTTTAGTTTCGGGTAATATGGGTTTGGGTTCGGGGTTCGGTTCTTAGGTTTTATGCCCACCCTAAACCCTAATTTGAACTGCCTAAACGACATACTTCATAAAGAAGGGAGTAGCTTGCACATTTCTTTGTACATAACGTATAACACATATATATGGTCATGGAAAAAGTTCTAGCCAATAACGACAGCTGTTAAGTTGACACGTATATACACCAATCACTTTATTTCGTTGACAAACCTAAAAAGCGATGCCAGACGGATGGACAGTGGGATCATGGATACTCTGTTTACATTGGCTGAAGCAGTAGTAGGCAATGCAAGGGGTGAAGCTCTAAGGGGGAATCCGATGTCTAAGCGGATCACCATCATCAGTTATCAAGTCTGTGTCAAACATCATGGCCAATGGCACAGGTGCATCGACGACTTCCTCATGGCGATGAGCGTGTTCCACCCCGATTGCATCGAGAGGGACGACTTCGACGTGGAGGCATGCCTCAAAGCCACGACTACGCCGCGTGAGTGCTTTGCCGGCAATCGCGAGTGGTTCCTGCACCAGTTAATGCCCCACATATATGAGGGCCTCGACGAGGACCTGAAGCCGTTGCCGGAGGAGGCGACGGAGGAAGCAGAGAACAAGTAGAGGTGGTGGACTGGCATGAGAAGAAGCAAAGCTTGATTTATTAATGTGCGGTTCAATACGATACATGTCTAGTGATAGCGATCGGTCGATCTTAGATACGTGCATGACCTATTCTTGTAGACTAGATCGATTAATGGTGTATATAGCAACTTGTTGGATCCGTACGTGGTCGTTACTCCACCGTGCAAAAGTCAAGGAGCATATGGCTTACGGTTGCCACCATTGAAAGACGGTAGAATGGGATATCTATAACTGGTTTAGATGAGGGTTCAACAATAGGATACGTGTATAGTCATCTAGTCCTATTTTTGCCAGTTGTGGCAATGTTATTTTCTGTTTAACTCATGTTTGAGTTCTTGTATCCTACTACGTACTTGGTGGATACTTAGGTTAATAATATAAGCTGTATGCATCATTTTGATGTAGAGACTGGGGTAATCCTTTTTTTCTAAGAAAAGCCTGACGTTTCAGGTAATCAACCAGCCATCCATATTTAAGTCAGCCGAATTGTTTTTTTGTTTTATAGAAACCCCCAGAATTTTTGATTAATCAAGTCGCAGTTTATCTAAAATAAAATTATCCATATATTTTAAACCGTAACTCTGCAACATTTTATATACGAAATATGATTAGAAAAATGCTTAGAATCTAAATATGATGTTATTTTTAGCTGCTAAATATTTTTAGAATATTATTTTTGGTGTAAACTTAATCTATAGTGCACGGTCCGCTTTCTTTCATATCGGTGGTGATCCGAATTACAAATAAACACCCTTAAAACCAGATTGAGAGGAAAGAAAACATGGATAATCACGCATGCATACCTCTGGAAAATCTCACGGGAAAACAACATATTTCTCATTTTATTCCGAGCGAGTGCGCGGGCCCCCGCGCGCGTGATAGAGAGAGACGCCTTAGGACTGACCACATTCAAACGCATTTTAATTGTGTGAGCACCGAGGCCATCGTCGGCAACAGAAATGTCAACGTCTTAGGGTCTTGAGTCATGGTTATTGGGTTAAGTGTGTGCGTTATTTTCTCTCCCGTTGCAACACACATACTCTTTTACTAGTGTTACCAACTTGGCAACCCATCACACCATTTGGCGAAAAATATATTTCTTCGATGTATTTGTGTTAGAATGTAATTTCAAAAAAAATTCGACAGCATGAGTTGAAATATGGTGGTTTAGAAACTTCTTTCTGAAACGACTTGAATGATTTGGATGTCCCACAAAAAAAGAAAAAGGATTTGGAATGTCACGTATAGCAAACTAATACTAATGCCTTGTGCGGAAAGTTTACTGCACATGCGCATACATACACATCTCACCGGCACGGGTTTAGCACGACGTTCCATCGTGAGTTGAGTTGCTTCTTAACCCTAGCACCACTGGCCGGCCGCAGACCATGGGGGCCGCCATGTCCTTGCAAACATTCACCGGCGAAGTCCTCATGGCCATGAAACCCGACTGTAGAGAACAGTATATGACGGCGGTGAGCGACTGCAAATCCTGGCGCAGGCGGGCCAAGTACCGCTTGGACGCCGAGGCGTGCGCCAGGGCCAAGGCAGCGCTGTCTGAGTGCTTGGACCGCAGGAGTCCGTACTTGGAGCTCCTAGGCATCGCCCCAATGGACTTCAAGCCGTCGTCGTCGCCGGATCCAGAGCAGGTGAAGGAGATGGATACTGGCACGAGTAAAATCTAGGCTTTGATTCGCTATGCGTGGATACATGCATGCTTGGCGTATACAGAATTACAGTAGATTGATTAATGCGGGGAGACATTGGAAGTTAGTGTTGGATCTCACAGGCTATTTATTTCGACATTCACTTTTCTTTCTTTCTTTTTGGTGCGGAGTTTACCTACGCACATCATACGTATTGCACGCGATTGCAAACTGCAGTATTGTTGCCGGTGGTTGTGATCAAGAACTCGTGGTCGAGTAGCTTCATCGTACTTGAAGATCATAGCAAATTGTATCAAATCTAAACAAGATGCTCAACGATACATACATTTCTATGGACTTGACGCGTGAAGCATATGCGTGGCGTACGCCCACTCTGGCACTATGGCCCAGGTACTTGGGACGTGTTGGGTTGTCTCCATCTTTATCAGCTAGGGCTTATGAATGTTAGTTTGGCCCTTTTGTTGCATGTGAATATTATTGGGCATGCGTAGCACAAAACTTGAAACATCGCTCAGCCAGACCCGCGAGTAACGGCCCGAATCCACCGTTTTCGATGAGACAGATCTGAGGAGGGAGCAAAAAGGCTAGCTCCACCGAGTACAAGTTGCGGCTCTAATAATGCAGCTTGGTACCTAGGTTTACACAACTTTTTGTTCTACTCAACTCCGTATTCTCCTTCACATAATCCCTAATAATCTACAAAACCGTGCAATGATCGGAGATAAGCTCTACCCACAAAAAAGAATGCACATAGACGTTGCTATTCCATTCAGGCGACAGGTTCCTAGCTTCGTTAAATCTAAATCTCCAGTTTTGTCTTCATGTTCGATAGCTTCTCATGTGTTTGTTCTACTTACCTGACTTAATATTTTTCATCTAATCTACACAACGGTGCTTCGAATTGAGATAAGATTCACACAAAAAGATGCACATCGACGTTGTGATCTCATTCAGGCCATGGGTTGCAGTTTTGTTGACTGTTAATATCCAACTCTTTGCACACGGCTGACCATTTGAAATTTCCTTGGTGGAGTAGTTTCATCTTATTGTTCCACATTACTTTCGGTTTGTAAGTTTTCTGTTTTGACACTCGTAGTAAGTTTTCTGTTTTGACGCTCGTAGATGACTATATATATAGAATGGCCAAATCCATCGCGCACCATCGACGACCGTTCGAAATTTCCTTGACCATTAGCTTAATATCATCTTTCCGAGAACTTTCATGTCATTGTGACGCAGTCTTGCCCTAAAACCTAACATATCAACTAGTGGAGCCGAGACACTAGGATTCCTCTTGCCGTTACCGTTGGCCGGAGCGCCAGGCACATGGGCTCGCCAGCAGATATGAGAGGAGAAAGGATTTTCCGTTGTCTCCTTGCGGAATGGGAAAGAATACTCACATTTCATAAGTATTGTCATTGGTGACGCTTAACACAATCTGGAAAAATGTTGCGTGCGACAATCAATGATGCATTTGGCTCTGTTAAAAGGGATACAGAGAGAGATTGGAGGAATCGAGGTTTATTGCTTGAGCCTCATGTGCATATATATAGGAGTACAATGATTAACTTGGAGTACAAGACAAGCCAGAACAAATCCTAGTATATCTCGTATTTCCTAACTGTACATTATATTCAGCATCCCCCGGCAATCACAATGGTAGCGACGCAGACGGTGAGACTGGAGAATCTCCGAAGGCAGGCCGGTGGACCCCCCTCCCCCCTCCCACAGTCGTAACGGTCAGTACATCGCGGAAGTTGTGGCTGGAGTGGAAACCGATGAGGTTGCTCAAGCAGGGCGGTAGCCCTTTGTGCCAATGTCAAGGTAGGCGAGACCTTATGGTGGTGTATCCGTGGTCAAGGTAGTCGTGCGAAGAACGTCGTGGTCGATGTCGAGTCAGGGTAGCCGGTGTCGAGGTAGTCGCCATGGAGCTACGGGTGCAAGGAGGCGTTGAGTTAGTCATGGGCGTAGTGTTGTCGAAGTAGTGGTGCGCCGGGGGGAAGACCTTGCTGACTACGCGTCGCGCCGGGTTTGCCAAGCCAATGGACACATCATGGACGAAGGCACACATTGGTGTTGCCAGCACCGAGCATGCGTAGATGGACGAAGATGAAGTTGATGAAGCGTCGCTCCAGGCTTGACAGGCCCGGGGACACATCGTGGACGAAGGCATGTGTTGGTGTTGCCAGCACCGGACATGCGTAGACGAGAGACTTGCACGAGCTGTACGCCATGCCGAGGAGTCGGAGGGACCAGCAGAGAAGGAGTCTCAACGGAGGTTGTGGCACCAATCGGCGTGGGGCCGATGTCACCAACAATAGTCGGGGTAGATGACGGCGACGCTGGCAACGGACTGGTGCTGGACGAAGACGAAGGGGTTTGATGGGGAGGCGTCGGCTACAAGGGTAGCAGCGGCGACAACCGAAGAAGAGCAGCGGTCGCGGCCACGGCTTGGTTAGAAGCACGGAGACAGTGCTCGAAATCGGCGAGGAACCCGATAGCATGACGTAGACCGGCGCGGACGTTGGCATTCCCGCACCGAGGGAGACAGAGCGGTGCATACCACGGGAAGTAGACACGCGGTGACGGCGGTATGGACCACGGGCCGCGGCGCTACGGCCCGAAGGGGCGATGCAGCGGTGGCGGGGAGGTCGGGGCGACGGCGGGAAGACCTTGGGGTGGAGTGGACCATCTGCCGTGGTGCTACGGACCGAAGGGACAGCGCAGCGGCAGTGCACGGGTCATTGATGCCGCAGGGACGGCCTCGGGCGGCGGCGGTGAACGCATTCCGCGGCGCTACAACCCGAAGAGGTGTGTAGCGACGGTGTACAGGTCGTAGCAGCCGCGGGGAGAACCACTAGCCGGGGGCGACAGACTGACGGGAGGCGGCGTGGACGGCATGCCGCAGCGTGACAACCCTAAGGGGCGACGCAAAGGTTGTGACGGCTACGGGGTAGCCTGCGGGAGGATCTATGGGAGGCGGCGTGGACCACGGGCCGCGACGCGACAACCCAAGGGGCATCGGCAGGAGCGGCGCGCGGGTAGGGGCAACCGACGGGAAGACCTCGGGGTGAGGATGCAGCATCCGAAGGGACGACGAGAAGGCAACCTATGGCTCGATCGGCGGTAGGCGCGTGCTCGGGGACGGTTTGGCCAAGACAGGCGCGGGATCGGTTGATCAGACCGACGGTGGCGCTCTACGCACCATGGCTTGGACGACACGTAGATCGGAGTCGATGGCGACGTTTTTGATGATTTCCCGGGCGATGACTATGAAGACGGACCGGCAAAGGAGAACGAGCGGAGGAGCGGTCAGCAGCAACTCACGAAGGTGTTCCTTGGTGTATTGACTAAAAAAACATGAGATTTTCATTTTTCATTTTTACAAAAAAAATAAAATAGTATTAGAAAAAAAAACATTGGTTCAGTGATAATTCACACATCTTCTGCATTTCTCCATGGTGTATTGACTAAAAAATTATTCATTTGCCTACAAATTAAGGATCGATGGATCATTGCTCATTTGCAAATGTTGATTCATCTCTCCAGTTCTTTCAATCACTCACATGGAATGAACCACTCTGACCTCGCAGTTCCGAGCCGTGGACCTCCACCTAGTGAAACTAGACTAAGAGTACCATTCGTCATGTCGTACATACAATGGCTAGGAATACTGCCATTAACACAGTCACGGCAGTCGCTACACCCGCACAGGTCGGCACCGGCGACATCCCTCTTCAGGTCGGCACCCGCACAGGTCGGCACCGACGCCGACCAGTCGACACCCAAGATATACACAAGGTTCCCTTGTGGGAATCTTAATCTTGGGTGGCAGTGCTCCAATGGCCTGAACGCCCTGCAACAACTTCTGCTGACAAAAAGAACTTGGCCTCCAAGGTCCTTGACCTCCCACAACTGGCCCTTGGCCAAGTCTGCCTCAAAGACATGACAATTCATCGCCCATCGACATCCTCCGCCGACCCCATCCTCATCATCCTCCCCAACATCGTGGTCGTGGTAGAAGAAGATCCAACAACCGGAAGAGCCATGGCAGCGGCTGAAGCGATGCACCGTGCCGTCAGCGATGCTCTGGTAAACCCCAGGGCCGAGGTTGAGCCACGGCTTGGTGCCTCCCTGTTGCTGCGTGGCGTGGCGCCAGTCACGGCACACGGTCCCGAAGCTTAGCTGGTCGGCGTCGGATGTGAGATGGCAGAGGATGAGGCCGGCCAGGTCCGGCGGGATGTCCGCCCACTTTGGGGAAGACGTGGCGTGGGAGAGACCCATGGTCGATGAGATGCGATCGGCTGGTAGATAACCTACTAGGACAAGTCACGGAAACAGATAGATATTGTACCCTAGTTTTTAATAAGTAAGTACTTACAATATATCACGATGGCTGCAACATACACGTACGTTTGATGGCTGCAACATACGACGTTGTTGGTTTAGCTACGACTCTACGATCATTGGTTTAGCTACGACTCTACGTACACATTGCCATCGACTGATCCAAAACGTCAGACATACGTGATCATAGCTTGTACGTCACACATTGCCATCAACTGATCCAATCCGTTCTATATATATACCGATCGCTCGATTTCCTTGTTTAACAAACCCTAGCGCGAGCCAGCCGGACGGACGGAGGGACATGGGGATCGTGGATGCGTTGCTTACATCGGCCGGAGCAATAGGCAAAGAACTAGGCCAAGCAATAACGACAAACATGGAATTCATCAGCGACAAGAACTGCGTCGAGCAGCACGTGGCCAACGGCGGGTGCATCGACGAGTTCATCACGGCGGTAGACGAGTGCCACCCCAGGCAGATCAAGACTCGGGAGGACCCCGCCGAGCGCGTCCTCGACGTCGATGCGTGTGTCAAGGCCACGGCGGCGCTGCGTGAGTGCTTCGAGGGCAACCGCCTGTGGTTCGCGCAGCAGTACATACGCCGCTTGGACGAGGGCCTCGACGAGGACCGAAAGCCATCACCGGAGAAGATGGAGGAGGAAGAGATGACCCGGTTCAGGTGGTGGACTGGCATGAGGAGAAGCTAGGTTGATATATACCTATGAACGGATTGTTTTTTAACCCCGCTATGCTTGGATTGTGATGAGTGTTGATTGGCGATCAACTAATTATTGTACTTTTCCTTTTTTTTAACAGCCCATCATACATGTCTGCATGCCCTTTATATAATCTTAATGTTATAGATCAGATTGGTTAGCGGTGATGGTGGAGTTTGTATCTATACTTGATATAATCGACTCTTTGTTTTGGCTGGGCTTTCTTTCTAAAATTCTAGAGGTTCTCTATCCGCACAATAAACACTTGTTCGTGTTTCCTGCGAGCCTTCGCGACAATATTGCAGTATTACGGTTGCCTATTGGAACCTCTATATATACTCATACTTACTTACAAAAGAGCAAACATTATCTTTTCTAAACGCAGCTTACGTCCGCAACCTCCAATTCCGTGATTATCGCCCACCTTTCCACTTGATTCCTTTCCTACTCGATCCCTTCTCACCATCGAG
Source organism: Triticum urartu (assembly GCF_056163025.1). Lineage (NCBI taxonomy): Eukaryota > Viridiplantae > Streptophyta > Magnoliopsida > Poales > Poaceae > Triticum > Triticum urartu. The sequence goes on along the minus strand of NC_141879.1, from coordinate 746,772,434 downwards.
ACCCCCTTCGCCCTCCTCTCTCCTCCAACAACCGGATGGCAAACCGTCCCTTCTCTAAAGGTCCTTTCTCCACCATACCTCGCTTGGATGAGGGTCTCGACGAGGACTGGAACCTATCGCCGGAGATGGTGGAGAAGGAAGACCTGACCCGGTTCAGGTGATGGATTGGCATGAGGAGAAGCTAGGTTGATACTTATGCATGGATGGTGATGTAGCTTTCCTTTTCTTTGAACAACCCATCATACAAGTCTGCATGCCCTATATGTAATCTTAATGTTATAGAACAGATCAGTTAGTGGTGTTTGCGGAGTTTGTATACTTGCTCTGAATTCTATAAGTTCTCTATCCACACAATAAACAGTTGTTTGTGGTTAAACACTTATTCGCTGTTCCAGCCAGCCTTCCACAATATTGCAATATTATGGTCGCCCGTTCGAATCTGTCTATATGTACTACTTATAAAAGGGCAAATCTTTTCTAAACGCACGTTACGATCCGCAACCTTGTTCCGCGATTATCGTCACTCGTACGCGTGCACATTGGATTGTTTTTTTAACCCCGATATGCATGGATTGTGATAAGTGTTGATTGGCGATCAACCCATCAACTAATTATTGTACTTTTCCTTTTTTTTAACAGCCCATCATACATGTCTGCATGCCCTTTATATAATCTTAATGTTATAGATCAGATTGGTTAGCGCTGATGGTGGAGTTTGTATATATACTTGATATAATCGACTCTTTGTTTTGGCTGGCTTTTCTTTCTAAAATTCTAGAGGTTCTCTATCCGCATAATAAACACTTGTTCGTGTTTCCTGCCAGCCTTCGCGACAATATTGCAGTATTACGATCGTCCATTGGAACCTCTATATATACTCATATTTACTTACACTTACGGGAGCTGGCGGCGCTCCGGCAATCCCATTCCCCATGGCAGGCGGCTTCAAGATCTGGGGCGCCACAGTCGCCAGGGACGGCGGCGGTGTGACCAGATTGGCAGTGGCGCGGCCGGATCTGGGCACAGGCATGAGCTTGGTCTGCGGGTCACGGTCGGCGCGATGGCGAGTGCCACACGTCGGCAGCTTGACGGATCTACGGGATTCCATCTTTGTCTGGTCCTTACAACTCGGGCAACTCTGGGGGGAAACCCTAGATCTCCTTGGGATCAAGCGATGGCGGTGCTTTTGCGCCGTAGTCCCTCTTTAGAGTATCGTTTTGGAGTTTGCTATGGTCGAAGGAACCAGCGAGGCCGGCGGCGTACACCCGGTGGCGCAACTGCCGATGAAAATCGCGCCGACTAAGGTCATGGCGGACAATGGCGGCGTCTTTGATGTCGTTTCCCTGTCGAGGCAGCGTTGTTGCAGTTGGCGTCATCAGGCTCGGGATGCTCTGGGGGAAACCCTAGATCCGGGTCTCCCGGATCGGACGATGATGGTGTTTTTAGTAGCGTTTTCCCTCATGTGGGCATCGTTTTGGAGCAAGTGATGGCTGGAGGTGAAAGAGGAGGAGCGGTGCTTCATCGCACACATTGATGGTGTCGGATCTCGATGGCATGGCGCTCTGGAGATTAGGCATGTAATGTGCGATGATGGACTCGCGTAGGAGGTCGACGCTGCCTGGCGTCGTGGTGGCGTCGGCGGCAGCTAGACGGGCAAGGTTCATGCAGCAGTACAGCTCTGAAGATGGATTGGTGGCAGGTGGCTGCGGCAGCCTCATACCCGGCAGACGTCCTGGTTGAGAAGCATGCTAGACTGGTTGGTGCCCATACCCGGCAGGCCTCTTGGTTGGGACCTTAGGTCATAGATGTTAGGTTTGGCTGCGAGGTCTGTTTGGCATTAGGCCCAGACTATCATCATCCCTTCATCAATTGGATAGGAGTAGCGACACTTTTATTGCCTAGATGGTGGCTTCAGTCTTACTGTTGTATGACTTTTGTAAGGTCTTGTGTGAATAATTAATAAAGTGTCTGCATGCATCGTTCAGATGAAGAGGCCGGAAGTTCTCCTCCATTTCTAAAAAAAGAGCAAACATTATCTTATCTAAACACAGCTTACATCCGCAACCTCCGATTCCGTGATTATCGCCCACCTTTCCACTTGATTCTTTCCCCATTCGATCCCTTCTCACCGCTGATGCCGGATCCGAGACCCACTTTGGCCTCCTCTCTCCTCGAGCAACCGGATTGCAAACAGTCCCTCCTGTGAAGGTCCTTTCTCAAACATACCCTGCTTGGATAAGGGCCTCGATGAGGACTGGAACCTATCGGCAGAGAAGGTGGAGGAGGAAGACCTGACCCCGTTCAGGTGGTGGATTGGCGTGAGGAGAAGCTAGGTCGATACCTATGCATGGATTGTTTTTTTAACCCCGCTATGCATGGATTGCGATGAGTGTTGATTGGCGATCAACCCATCAACTAATTATTGTACTTTTCCTTTTTTTAACAGCCCATCATACATGTCTGCATGCCCTTTATATAATCTTAATGTTATAGATCAGATTGGTATGCTCGTGCGTTGCAATGGGAAAAAATGATATTTTGTTCAAACATAATATCTCATAGCACCTTTTTATAAAATGAACATAAAAAAATACGATGCAATTTAGCCATGTTATATTTTCTTTGCCGGGCATAATCTTTCATTGATTCCATTTAAGTAAAATTCTTCCTTTAGTTACCACTAGTTGAGTGCTCATGCGTTGCCACGGGACAGACATATACATTTTTCTCTATGTGAGCACACCGAACCACTTGTTGTCCTTTTTGTAGATGCATGTGATGAATCCGTCGTCACGTCCTCGAGTCATGCACTGGCCCTCCTGTTGGAAATATGCCCTAGAGGCAATAATAAAAGCATTATTATTATATTTCCTTGTTCATGATAATTGTCTTTATTCATGCTATAATTGTATTATCCAGAAATCGTAATACATGTGTGAATAACAGACTCCAACATGTCCCTAGTAAGCCTCTAGTTGACTAGCTCGTTGATCAACAGATAGTCATGGTTTCCTGACTATGGACATTGGATGTCATTGATAACGGGATCACATCATTAGGAGAATGATGTGATGGACAAGATCCAATCCTAAACATAGCTTAAAGATCGTATAGTTCGTTTGCTAGAGTTTTTCCAATGTCAAAGTATCTTTTCCTTAGACCATGAGATCGTGTAACTCCCGGATACTGTAGGAGTGCTTTGGGTATACCAAACGTCACAACGTAACTGGGTGACTATAAAGGTATACTACGGGTATCTCCGAAAGTGTCTGTTGGGTTGACACGGATCAAGACTGGGATTTGTCACTCCGTATGACGGAGAGGTATCACTGGGCCCACTCAGTAATGCATCATCATAATGAGCTCAAAGTGACCAAGTGTCTGGTCACGGGATCATGCATTACGGTACGAGTAAAGTGACTTGCCGGTAACGAGATTGAACGAGGTATTGGGATACCGACGATCGAATCTCGGGCAAGTAACATATCGATTGACAAAGGGAATTGTGTACGGGGTTGCTTGAATCCTCAACATCGTGGTTCATCCGATGAGATCATCGAGGAGCATGTGGGAGCCAACATGGGTATACAGATCCCGCTGTTGGTTATTGACCGGAGAGCGATCTCGTTCATGTCTACATGTCTCCCGAACCCGTCGGGTCTACACACTTAAGGTTCGGTGACGCTAGGGTTGTAGGGATATGTATATGCAGTAACCCGAATGTTGTTCGGAGTCCCGGATGAGATCCCGGACATCACGAGGAGTTCCGGAATGGTCCGGAGGTAAAGAATTATATATAGGAAGTGCTGTTTCGGCCATCGGGACAAGTTTCGGGGTTATCGGTATTGTACTGGGACCACCGGAAGGGTCCCGGGGTCCACCGGGTGGGTCCACCTGACCCGGGGGGCCACATGGGCTGTAGGGGGTGCGCCTTGGCCTACATGGGCCAAGGGCACCAGCCCCAAGAGGCCCATGCGCCTAGGGTTCACAAAAGGGAAGAGTCCCACTAGTGGAAGGCACCTCCTAGGTGCCTTGGGGGGGAGGGAAACCTCCCTTGGCCGCCGCCCCCCCTAGGAGATTGGATCTCCTAGGGCCGGCGCCCCCCCCCTTGGCCCTCCTATATATAGTGGGGGAAGGAGGGCTTTTCATCCACGCCTTTGGTTGCCTCCCTCTCCCTCTCCAACACCTCCTCCTCCTCCATAGCGCTTGGCGAAGCCCTGACGGAGTACTGCAGCTCCATCACCACCACGCCGTCGTGCTGCTGCTGGAGCCATCTTCCTCAACCTCTCCTTCCCTCTTGCTGGATCAAGAAGAAGGAGACGTTACGCTGACCGTACGTGTGTTGAACACGGAGGTGCCGTCCGTTCGGCGCTAGGATCTCCGGTGATTTGGATCACGTCGAGTACGCCTTCTTCATCCCCGTTCTTTGAACGCTTCCGCACGCGATCTACAAACGTATGTAGATGCATCCGATCACTCGTTGCTAGATGAACTCATAGATGGATCTTGGTGAAACCGTAGGAAAATTTTTGTTTTCTGCAACGTTCCCCAACACCTCCCCCTTACATACTATCTATTCTTGTCATCTTCTTCCTTACATGCTATCGCCAATGACCGTTTCATCATGCCAACCTCTCTGCGACATCATCTCCTCTTGTCATCGTCGCTTACCAACATCCACCCGTTATCGTCTCCTCCTATATCAGGTTGGGGTTGTGGATCCTCCACATTTATGAGGATAACACCGGATGCCATGTCACATCAACGCTCACCCCATCAATTAGGTCATAATAAAGAGTAAGGGTAGGGCTAGCTATATATATCCATGTGTTGTAATGGATCACTAATTTTGCTTTTCTAGACATGTGGAATAATTACGTTTGCACATCAAGCCACACCCTTTGTTTCATCATGCCACTACACTGATCTTCGCAATGAAATAAATTTAAATGATAGACCTGACACACCCCACATTCCATTTTCAACTACTTCCTTTCTCGAACAATCGTCATGCTAATCAGTGTCAATGAAGCATGACCGCGTCGATGGTGACATTCCGACCCCCCGCAAGAATACAAGGCGTTGTCTGCTTCCTTTTGCTTGCCCTTAGCTCTGCTATCACTTTGTACACAAATAGAAGACTCAAACAACAATGTAAAATAGAATTATATAGTTTGCCCCTAGTTAGCATACCTAATTATAGCGAGAGACCTCCACTAGCCAGTGTAACTGCATCATCATTTTTTGGTCGCTCGAAGATAACAATGATATACGTAGAACCAGCATCGTGAATCTTCTTTGCTATGTATGTACCCTCTAGTGTAGAGCTGAAGTAGCATACATTTGGTTTCTAAAAAGCAAGCATATTACATGTTTTATGCCACACCCATTCTTCAAACAAGATTTGCATAGTAGAAGTTTGCCCTTGCAAACAAAGCAAAATAATCAGAAAGATATAACATGGCAAATTTGCAGGTCTGCTATCAAGACTCGGATCACACCAATCATGCTAGCTACACATACTTTGACATACAGGGCAGCCTTTCACAGGCAGAAGTACAACAAGCTAAGGGATTATACCACCGATTTGTTTTGGTCATATATTCCTAGATGGGAGTGGCGTCCCTGCTGTTAGTTAACTATGCAGAAAGCAAGGGAAATTACTATGTTAGTTAACTACGCAAAACCCAGAATTATGAGCTGGAAGAACTCAGTCCCTAATATTTTGCAAGGGATATTACTTTTCTTCTAAGGCACTTATTTGCTTCACACCACATCTCTTCTTGCAAAATTATTCTCACTGTATTGTCGGGAACAGTAAGAAACTTTATATTAATAGAAATTAAGATCAAATTGATTTTGTTAAGAGCATACCTATCTCTGGAGAAAAGTGAGCTGATGAAGCATATGCTATGTCTGCACGATTGAAACTGATCCGCATATTTTTGTGTTCCAACTTATGCTAGCTAGCATAACCTGCAAAAAATATGCAGGCTGTGACAAAGGCAAAAAAATTCTAGTTTGTAGGACATATGATGTATTGCGTTACGAAATTAAAAGTTCTAATGTATCATTTTCCATTTCTAGAACAATGATGAGGAATCAAAGAACCCCAGTTGCAAACTACATAGTTCAATAAAATAAATTGTGCAAAACAACTCACTGATCTGAGATGTGTTTTGTCCTTCAAAAACCAAATAAGAGAAAGTTTGGAGCTACATTTGCAATATGAGGAAATAATATGTATTTATCTATTTATTTATTATTTGAACAGGGCAGAGACCTGCTCAACTTTAATTAAATGAAGCAATACAGAAACTTGTGATCTACGTACAACAGTTACCAAAAGGCGCTATCAAACCCTAGTTCTAGTAGCTTAATATCGTTACGATCATATAACAAAGTAGAAATCAACCGGAAACACCCAAAGCTACACAACGGCATAAAAAGATATGGAAGAATATGTACCTGTTTGGCAGATAATGAAAGAGATAGTGCTCCTAGCCTCTGCATCACGATCATATGAAAACTAAGAAATTACCCTTACAGATCTTATGTGCCTCAAAGATGAATCAGGTTGCTTTTGAAGGTCCTCGGGCTCTTTGAGTCTGTGATGCCGAGTGATCCAAGACCTTCACCAAGCAAACTTCTGCAATTGTCCTTGAATTAGAAGATTACTGTACATATTTAAACCAAGGTATTTTTTCTCAAACATTTTGAAGCCCAAATAACAAAAATCTTTGGATTTTTTTCCGCAAAAAAAAAATCTATTGTATTCTGAACTCTAACTGCATTTACACATGTAGCAGAAAAAGAGGCGGCAACACTGAAGCTACTACATGTACATGGATCTTACCAATAGCAGTGTCAAACAGTATAGTCGTTCCTCTTTTCCTTTTATAAATATTAAGGCAAGGTAACAATATGAAGAACCACCAGTATATCTATCAATTGGATGTGGATTTCATACTGTCCTGAAAAAAATATCATGTGAAGATAAAATGGCAAACATCAGAAAATAAGAAGACTGGATTAACATAGGATGACTGCAAACTCCAAATTCATTTTCCATTTCCTCATCATAATGTGATGGTTTTTAATGATACCGCTAGAGCATAATGTTTATACGCATCCCAGAGTTCTGATGCATTGTCAAGCTATACAGAATCTCAGCTGACTTCCTCCTTTCCTTTATAAAACTTTAGGCAAGGAAAAAGAATTACTGTTGTTGGACCTTCATGTTTAAAAAATGAGAGACAGAAAATTAACCTGGTAGTACTCAAGTTCCACCAGGTCAACATAGATGAAAACATGACCTAAATTTAATACGACCAATAAAACTCATGTGTGTTTTGATTGCTTCATGTGACCCAAGGTCTATATCCTGCATATTTGTTTTCCCAATGAAGATTACTCCACAAAATACACAAAGTATTCGCCAAGCAGAGCATTTTCACAGAGATACACATGTGAAAAATGTTGTTGTGGTCTACGGATGCGAGTATTTCACCTTCTCGAAAACTAATTTACTCCTGTAGCGCTTGTTACTTTTGATTTGCCAACGGTTTTAGATCACAAATGCAACAGGACAAGTAAATTTTGGTTTTCTAAAAAAACACTGCTCCAGTGCAAATGTGATCTTTCAGATGTAGACATGAAACTCCAAAAATAATGGATGGAAAAGAGGTATCCATGATGGGTGTCATTATTTACCGAGTAAGAGAGTACCAATGAGATGGTGAAAGCAAGAGGCGTGAGAGACGGTGGCCCCCTGTATGCTGTTTGCGGTTTGCCAGTTTTCCACTGGCGTCCTCCTCCTGGCGGCTAGCTGATCCTCCCACGGTCCCACCGCCTCCTGCCATCCGTTGCACCACAAGCCGGTGTCCCGTCGTCCGTTGCGACACCAACCGGTCTCCCGCTATCCGCTGCCACTCGCCGGCCCCTGCCATGGGAGAGGAGAACATGGGGGTGTGACAGTAGAGGCTATGGGAAGAAGACGGGGTTGTGCCACCAGCCAGTCTCCCGCCGTCCGTTGCCACTCGCCGGCCCCTACCATGGGAGAGGAGAACGTGGGTGTGCGGCAGTAAAGGCTACGGGGAGAAGATGAGGTGGAGCGAAGATAGGGAGATCGCGTTACCTGGGCCGTCATTCATCATGCGCCGCTCCTTCTCATCGCCCTCCCCGCGTGGAGCTCCTCCTGGAGTCAATGAAGAAGAAACGATATGGCAAGGGCGCGATCCACCGCTCCAATCTAGAGAGATGATATGGCTGCAGTGTGCTGCCGCTCGAAGTTGCCGCACGCAGGAGGAGGTCAGCGACGGAGATAGAGCCACGAGATCGAGAGCGATGGAATTGTGGGAAGGGGAGTGGGAGCCTGGAGGTGGGACGACGTGCGTACGTGGGCTGTTTTATTTTCTTTTCCTTTTTTTTCTTTCGTGCGAGGAGGTCCTTTTTTCACGTACGAGGAGAGGGGGAATCGAACGAGGCGGATCTCGTACGTGGGCTGAGTTGATGATTTCTGGGCTGCTGCATGCGTGTGGACCTCGGGCGACCCTCGGGCGATGGTTTTTGTTCGAAGGGAGGGGGGATCGAACTAGGTCGAACCATCACGACGTTCGATCCCCCTTTAATAGTAGGAAAAAGTCCATTTTAAACCTTAAACTTGTAGGGGTCGGACGAAATGAACCCTCAAATCGAAATCCCGGTCGATTGCACCCTAAACTATACAATCCCGGTCTAAATCAAACCCTGACATTGTTTCAACTGGGATTCGTCTGGTGGGCCGGCCCGTTAGAGTTTTTTTTCGTTCAAACATAAAAATTCCAAAGGGCGCATACCGGGGCAGATCCTATTTGACGCCCACAGGCGTCAAAAGGACGTGGCTTCGCTGAAGCCTGCACACCCGACGCCTCATTTGGGCATCCCAGGGCCGCGATGATTTTTCTTCTTTTTCCTGTTTCTTTCATTTCTTTTTTCTGTTTCTATTTCTTTTCTTTTCTTTTTCCTATTTTTATTTTTGTTTCTTTTTCGTGTATTATTACCAGTTCATTGCATATTTATGTTCAGCGTATATTTAAGAAAATGTTCAACATCTTTAAGAAAATGTTCATTGTGTATTTTAAAATTGTTCGACATATATTCACAAGAATGTTCAATGCATATTTAAACTTTGTTCAGTGTATATCACAAAAATATTCAATGTGTATTTAAATATTTGTTCAGCGTATATAAAAAATGTTCAGTGTGTATTTAGAAACTGTTCAACATATATCACAAAATGTGCAGTGTATATTTAAAAATGTTCATCATTTGAAATTTCAAAAATTTTGTTCATGTTTTCAATAAATGTTGATGTTTTTAAAAGTTTGATAAATCTCTAAATTTGTTCACGATTTTCAAACGTTATTAACATTTTTTTAAGGAAAACCATTCGTTTTTTCCCAAGAAATTTTGAAAAGTTTGAAAAAAGAAACGGATCTGCCGTTGTACATAGTAGTTTTGCTTATCAGGTGATGTAAGTTACTTCTTAAAGTCAGGCGCCCCTAATTTAACACTAGAAGACGTCAGGTCTGTTGGTTTGGAAGATGTATGCACTAGCGGCAGATCGCGAGTTCAATCTTTTCTCGTGAAACAATTTTCAAGCGAAATTTTTTCATGCGCCTGGATTTTTTAATATCCATTGAACATTTTCTTAATGTACGATGAACATTTTAAATTATACACAATGAACATTTTGGGAAAACTATGAATATACGTGTTGAACAATTTGCGAATATGCATTGAACATTTGTAATATACGTTGAACAATTTTCGAATACACATTAAAAATTTGTGTAATATACACTGAACAAATTTTAAAAACATAGGGTACAATTTATATTCATTGAGCAATTTTTAATATACAATGAACATTTTATAATGCATGATGAACTTTTTTGTAATATACCGTGAACATTCCTAAATATACAATGAACATTTTGTAACACTATAGGGAAAAAGAAACAGTAAAAATAAAAAAATAAATCATAAAAAAGGAAAAAGGAAAAGATTATAAATATAAATAAAAAAATAAAAATAAAAAGGAAAAGAAAAAAGAACCAGGAAAGAAAAACCGAAAAAAAATAACAAACGAAAAAACTGAAGCAACAACGCGCAGCACGGGCTGCCGCGAACTGGGCCGGCCCACCTGCGGGCGTTTCCTCCCCAATCCCGATCATTCTTTGCCACATCAGCAATCCCTGTTTGGAAAATGACCCGAAGGTTTGATTTAGACCGGGATTGCAGAGTTTCAGGGTGCAATCGACCGGGATTTCGATTTGAGGGTTTGTTTCGCCCGACCTCTACAAATTCAAGGTTTAAAATGGACTTTTTCCTTAATAGTAGAGATGACCTCCTCACCCGTTTTAGTCGGGAATTAAATTATTCCTTTTCTAATTTAGTAGCCCAACACATTAAAGCCTACAAATCTTTTTTAAAGTATGCTATATTTTTTACCTCAAGTCTTTCCTTTAATTAGCTCGCCCTAAACACGAGGGCTGCCACTCATCTATATCTATATCTATACTACTATTAAAAAAGCAAACATCAGTTTATCTAAAGCCTACACAGGATAAGTAGGACCCTTTGATCAAAACGACTTAAACATATCCTACTGCTCATATTACATCAATAGTCTGCCATTCAAATCAACGTCTCAGATTAAATGTTCTGCCGAGCAGACACTGGGCCTTCCAATCGTGCGAGCGCTCCACGCCCCCGATCCCCGATCCCCGCGGCAGCTCCCTGATTTTCGGGTCGATCCACGCGAAAAGTGCCCCCATGTGATCCGCCCCGAGCCAACCCAGCCTCCGATCGCCGTGGTCATGCAAGCCGCCGATGAGCTCCTCTGCATGTCAGCACGCCCAAAGCCCTCCTCCTCCCTTCTCTCTTTCTCTCCTCACTAATTTCTATCCCTCTCTCTATTCCCACACCGCAGGAAGCCATGGCCATGGACTAAAGCTCCTCTGGATCTTCCCTTGCGACTGTCGGCCCTCCTCCCGACCAGATCGACGACGGCGACGACCGGATCTGCCCCGCCGCCGTTTGTTTCCACCTTCCCAGGCAGCCCTGCCGCCCCCTCCCAGCTCCTCTTTCGAAACCGCAGATGCACAAACGATTCGCCGCCGCTGTTCCTCGGCACAGCAGGGACCACCCGTGGTGCCATGTCCTCTTCATCATGATCATAGTTTTAAATAGCCGGCTATAGCCCCGCTATAGCTCCGCTATAGCTGTTTGAGGTTGTTGCCGCTAAATGATTTCATGTACAATTTGCCGCTATGGCTCCGCTATAGCTGTTTTTAAGGGTCGCCGCTAAATGCCATAGCCCGCTATTTAAAACATTGATCATGATAGGTACAGAACTGGCTAACTGATTGGTGCTACTGCAGTTCATCTACATTGTTTCTTGATTTACACTTCTTATTACCATTTGCTAACTTAACGACCTCTACCTCATGTTGCTTCAGAAGATTTTTTATATGTCATGTCGACAAGGGTGTTTGATAAGAAATCCAAGCAGGCTGCATGTGAGTTGAATCAAGGCAATCTATATGATGTAGTGAAGGATAAACTCCTCTCCCCATGTTGTTTCTGGATATATGCTTTTTCAGTGAATTACTACTGAAGCATTGATTTAAGACTATTCTTGGTCATCTAAGAAAACTGAGATTTGTTTTGGCCACGAGATTTCCTTCAACATATCCTATGAATGTTTTCATAGAAAGTATCCCTCAGATCAAACTGCTTTATTTCTTCTACACAGGAAGGTGGTAGAATATGCAGCCTTCAACGCATAGGTTTGTGATTTTTATGCCTGGTGAGCCTCTTTCATTTCAATGCTTGAGAGTCCTAATATTTCATTTCTCTGAGCGTTTGAGTCCTAATATTGTTCTGTATTCTGAGCTCTTGAACATTTTCCTGCACAAAAATGATCTATAATAATTCTCTTCTAAGCCCAGAGATAGTTGTACACATCATTTATTCAATCCTAAATTAGGAGTATGCTCTGAATTACTCCCGCAGTGCATTTTACATACCCCTTACATCTATGTCATCTTACTCATATAAATTTTCTTGCTGTATATATGCTTTCCCGTGCAATCATCCTTAACAAATATCACATCTGTAACTACTTATCATGGTATTTTCTATTTTTTTACGCTGCCGCTTACTGGTCTTATGACATGGAGAGGAGAGGCCAAGGAGCAGAAAGCATCCAGCTGTGTCTTGCAAACAAACTAAGATTGCATAGTGTCACTGATTGTGCAAAACCAGAAAAACAAATCGCATTGCTGCATGTTTATATGAGTGTGCACTGCTGCACGTTTCCTACATAACAATTGCGCAAATCAAACACATATTTAAGTAATAAGTTAGTAGGAGGCTTTATATAGGCGTGCACTGCTGCATGTTTCCTACATAACATGATCATAATTATCTTATAAATTCGCATATGGAGTTCGCTGCACCAGCATCAAGTCGATGTTCAGCAATCATGGACTAACTTTATCTTTCATCAATTGCAGAAACTATGACGGGGTGGGACGCGCAGTGAACTGGTTTTCTAAAAAGATTGGAAGATCCGGCCAAAGAAGGTGATAGCCCTGCTCATTCGTTCCCATGGTTCGATCCTTCCCAGTAAAACGCGGCGGAATCCTAATTTTCAGACCATCACATAGATTATACTGACAAATTATTATCAACATTGTACTATCACTACTAGGAAAAGGCCTACTAATGGCGCACTGATTTTGCCTACTAATGGCGCATTACCAGTGCGCCATTAGTAGCACGCCACTAGTATATCTTACTAATGGCGCACCAACTAGTGTGCCATTAGTATGTAACAGCATGCGCCATTAGTGTGCCTCCCGGGGGGCCATACGTAAGCATGGCTTTGTCATACTAATGGCGCATTCTCTGGTGATGCGCCATTAGTATGAATATTTGGTTTTTTTTCCTTTTTTGATTTTTGTGCAGGTTACAAAATATATTATTAGACAGAATATAAAATATATTATTAGACAGAATATAGACAGCGGCACACAGCAACATCAGATTCATCGAATACAATAGAAGATTAGTCTCCGAATACAATTCATCATATTAGTCTCCGAATTCAAAAGACCGAACAAAGATAAAACATTACAAGTCTCAAGACCGCGAGTATCAAGTTTGTCTTCACATTACAAGTCGATATCGATCATCTAAACTACCATCACATAGAAGAGAGTTGTGGTCATCACGATGAGCATCATCGCGATCAAACTGGTCTTCATCCGGTTCCTCCAACGCTCCCTCCTCTCTCCCGCTAGATAGCGGGCGTATCTAGATTCGGCCTCCGCCCTAGTGGTGTACCCTTTGTAACTATTATCGCTGAAACGGTGAACCTGTCTCCGACACTCCTCCCAGTCGTCGTAGACTTCGGGAACCTTACCCTTATACACGACATACGACGGCATCTCTATGCACAAGCCAAACAACAGACAATACATAAGCAATATGTAAGTATGCAACAAAAGGATCGGAAGAGAAAAGCAAGACATTAATAGCACGATTCATGGTCGTACTAATAAATAGCATCGATTACATCTAAGTTGAACGACTGTCCAAACCAAAGAGACATATGAATTCATTAAAGTATAATTACAACATGAGCCAATCAATGTTTCAGAACTACACATCACTACTTTCGACTCAACTCATCGGACAGGAACGTGGATGAAGCCGCCATCTGTCGTGATGGTCATGAAATCGCGGTCGTTGTCACCCTGCATTTGTAGCATTTCATCTATCTCACTGTTGGACGGTTGATATCTGAGGAAGAACTGCCCCGAGGTATGAAGGACATATTGATGGATGATGTCCGCAAACTCCGACTGGATGCGAAAGAATTCTTGTCTGAGGTCCGCGTCCTGGACTGCCGACAAGCTCGCGGCCCAATCTTTGAGATTATCTGGTAGCAGAAGTTGATGATGGTCCCTTACGATCGCCCGCATGTGATGTAGGGCGTAGTAGGCATCCTTCTGACCGCCAGGCGGCTACTTGACGCAGCAGAACTTCGTATTGTGTGAGAACATGTGCTTGTCATACTTACGAACTGCCCTGGTGAAGGTGCCTCCAGATTTGGCGTAGGCGGGGAGAACATCATCAAGAACTTTCTTGACATTTGTGTAGTCTATCTTGGAGTCACGGTTTGGGTCTAAATACGTGGCCATGGAATATTTTGGGCTTAAGAGGATGAGTGTGCAATGTGTGTCACTGCACAGAACACGGAATGTTAGAAAAAAAGAACGATCGAAATCTAAGAAATCATATGTTACGGGGCGGTTAAGGGATGACTTACTCGGGAAAGTAAGCCACAAGGAAGTTATCCTTATCTGGGTTTGCCAGAATGACGCCTTTGAGGTGTGAACTTGCAACTTGGCGGTCCCCAGCGCTGCTCAAGTGCTTGGCATGCATGTAGAAGGGGTCGACTATCACGATGTCCGGGGTCTTGTCTCTAATGATCCGCATCTCCATACTCAGCGAAAACAGCCGAACGAAGGTGTAGTGCAGCGGATGAAGGTTAAACATAGCAAAGATGTCATCAAACCGCAGGACGATCGTACCCCCGATGTCGCCATCCACAAAGCCCTTGCCCTCTGGCACCTTGGCCACGAAAACCGGGTATGCCACATCCTTCTCTCTGAGACGCCGCTTCTCTAAAGAAAGAACACTGTCGTGCAGACTCCGCATAGCACCGGTTGCAGCATTCAGCATATTTGGCGGTAGCATCGCCCTACCCGCCACATGCACCCTCCTCGAGATATCCTTAGGTGAAGGTGGCCCGTCCTGAGCACGGATTGAACTCGGTGCCGGCTGGCTTGCACCGGCGCCCTTGTTAGTCTTTCGTTTCCGTCCCTTTTTCTTGATCTCCTGTAATGGGACCGAGTTCTGCTCACAGACCGCCTTCTTGAGCGTGTTGGGGCTGATAATATTTCGCACCTCAGCTATCTAAGGCTCGGTGAAGGCGGGAGCTGGAGGCGTGTCCTGAGAACTGAACGCCAGACGACGCGGGGGGAGGCAGGGCCGCGGGAGGAGGGGGGCGGCGAGGGCGCGGGCGCGGGCGGAGGGGGGATGGTGAGGGAGGTGGTCGGGTGCGGCGGGGGAAGCGAGCACGGCCGGGGACGGCGAGCACGGGGAAAGTGGTGGGCGGTGGTGGTCAGGCGCGGGTGAGACGAGGCAGGGGAGGGATTAGAGAGAAATGGAGATTGGGGATTTTAGTGTGGGGGAGGCTTAGCAATGGCGCACCACCCAGGGGTGCACCATAAGTACATCCATAGCAATGGCGCACCACCGAGGGGTGCACCATAAGTAATTTAATCTAGCCCGACTTGTCAGGTTATATACAACTTAACCCTATCTACAACAGACCGCGCCCACTAGCCCGACTGGTCAATACGCAGCACACACACCAGGAGGTCCTGGGTTTGATTGCCAGGCTCCCCAATATTTTTTTATGCATTTTAAATCCTGTTTGATATTTATTTGTGTTTAAATATGTTCAAACTTGTTTAAATCATAACAGTAATATTTTTTTATAAAAACAGTAATAACCCCCCCGGGGTGCGGGGGGCTAGGTGCTCGTCGGCGGCGGTGGAGCGGGGGAGGGTGCGGGTGGGATCGAGATCGAGATGGAGGGGGAATCGAGATCGAGATGGAGGGGGATCGAGATCAAGTGTCCTCATGAATTTAAAAAGTTCCCATGAAATTTAAAAATATTCATGATATCAAAAAGTTCCCATGAAATACAATCGAGAAATGAAGACTACGATTTAAATACAATCGATCTTAGCTAGCTATCTGTTCACAATCTTCTTGCCCTTGTTTTTCGCAAATGGAGTTCTTCTGTGGAACGGACGTCCTTTAGGTAGGGTGGTCCTGCTTCTTCTTGTGGTGTGTGCTGCTACTTCATCGTCGTCGTCATGTTCGATCTTCGGGTCGCCATACTTGTCGAAGTCTTGCTCATTGGCTACTCCATCCATTTCGATGATCTTCCTTTTGCCTCTCCTCACGACAACACGACTGGGCTTTGACGGGTCGGTAATGAAGAAGCATTGGTCCACTTGGGAAGCCAGTACCCATGGCTCATTTTTCGCGGTGACGTTTGCGCCCGCGGTCTTGGATTTGGCTTCGGGTATAACCATGGTGGTGAAATACCGGTCTTCTTTTAGGACGCTCTTGGCCCATCTGACATGGAACATCGGGACCTTCTCTCCAGCGTAGCTCAGCTCCCAGATCTCCTCGATCCTTCCGTAGTATCTGTCCTTGTCGTTGCCGGTGTAGGATTCCATCGTTACCCCGGAGTTCTGATAACCATCGCTCTTCATGTCCTTGTCCTAAGTGTAGAATGTGTAGCTGTTGATATCGTACGCCTCATAGATCATCAGGTTGTGCTCGGCGCCCTGTGACAAGGCGAATATGAGTTGTTCTTCCGCGGAAGAATCCTCATGTAAAGGGTACGACAGAAACTTCTGCTTGAACCAACGCGTGAAACATGAGTTGTGCTCTTTGAGTATATCTCCGTCCGTCCTCTGTTGGCCTCGGTCATTGTATGTCTTCTCAATAAAGGTTTTGTGCTCTACCACCCAAGGATCGACCATGTCTATGTGTTGTAGCGCGACTAGGTTTGCTCTTTCAAAGTCGGCGAGTCGACCCTTGAAGTCGACATGCATTTCGCGGCGACCCTCACGGTGACCCCATCCAGCGAGCCTGCCGAGGTGCCTGTTGACGGGCAGACCGACGGGGTTCTCGATGCCTAGATAATTCGTGCAGTAGGAGATGCACTCTTCGGTCAGAAAGCTCCTGGCTATACTTCCCTCTGGACGTGACATGTTGCGAACGTATCCTTTGATGACACCATTCATCCTTTCGAACGGCATCATGCTGTGCAGGAACGTCGGCCCGAGTTGGATGATATCTTCCACGATATGGACCAGCAGATGCACCATAACGTCGAAGAATGCGGGCGGGAAGTACATCTCAAGCTCGCATAGTATCACCACGATCTCTTCCTGTAGCCTTCTGAGTTGCCTCACGCCAATCGACTTCCGAGAGATGACGTCGAAAAAGTTGCATAGGCCAAATAGCGTTTCACGGACGTGCGCGTCCATGCTCCCACGGATTGCAACTGGAAGTAACTGTGTCATCAGCACGTGACAGTCATGAGACTTCATCCCGCTGAACTTCTGCTTCGCTGGGTCTAGGTATCTGCTTATCTTCCCCGCGTAACCGTAAGGAAGTTTTACTCCTAGGAGGCAGGTGAAAAACTGCTCGATCTCCTCCTGACTTAGAGTGAAGCACGTGGGAGGGTAGTCATTTCTGGTCTTCTTGGCCTTTTTGCCTTTGCGACGACTTTCTGTGTCCTGCTTCGCCTCATCATCATCATCATTAGCGTGAAGCTCCTGCCTGATGCCCATTGATTTCAAGTCTGCCTTTGCTTTCGGCCCATCTTTGGTCCTCTCCGGCATGTTGAGCAGGGTACCAAGCAGACTCTCGCACACGTTCTTCGTGATATGCATGACATCAAGGCTGTGAGGCACACGGTGGATCTTCCAGTACGGCAAGTCCCAGAAAACAGACCTCGTTTTCCATACCTTCATTAGCGGCTCTGGCGCCTTTCGCTTCTTTCCCGGCTTTGGCGCCTTTTGCTTCTTTCTCGGCAGTGGGCAGTCTTTCCAATTTTTCAACAGCTCATCTATTTCCTCGCCGCTCCTCGTACACGGGCGTTTTCGGTGTTCGGTTTCACCATCGAACAGATCCTTGCGTTTCCTCCACGGGTTATCGTCGCGAAGCCACCTTCGATGTCCCATGAACACGGTTTTCGAAGACCCGGGATCTCTATCTAGCTGGCGATATGTTGTGTCATCCATGCACCTTACGCATCCAGAAAATCCGTGGACTACCTGCCCCGCGAGATATCCATAACCGAGATAGTCGTGCACCGTCGTGAGCAGTGCGGCTCTCATAGGGAAATATTCTTTCTCTGCGGCGTCCCACGTATTGGCTCGCGTTTTCCACAGCGTGTCTAGCTCCTCCTTCAGCAGCCCTAGATACAGATTGATGTCATTCCCTGGTTGTTTCGGCCCTTCAATTAGCATACTCATGTGAATGTACTTCCTCTTCATGCACAACCAGGGGGGAAGGTTGTACATCCACACAAGCACAGGCCAGGTGCTATGTGTGCTTCTCTGGCTGCCAAACGGATTGACTCCATCGGTGCTCGCGCCCAGCACGATGTTCCTTGGATCCTTCCCAAATTCTGGGTATTCGAAGTTCAACGCTTGCCACTGGCTCGCATCCTTAGGTTGACTCAGCATCTTGTCTTTTTTATTTATCTCCAGATCATTTCTGTCATCTTCCCACTTCTTCTCCTCCCTATCCGCGTGCCAACGCAGGAGCTTTGCTACCTTAGGGTCCGCGAAATACCGCTGCAGACGAGGAGTGATCGGAAAGTACCACACCGATTTTCGAGGAGCTTTCTTCCTCTTCTTGTATCGAGTGACGCCGCACACCGGACATATGGTAGACTCCGCGTGCTCGTCCCGATAAATGATACAATTGTTCATGCACACATGGTATTTCACGTGCGGTAAATCCAGAGGACACATGATTTTCTTCGCCTCCTCGAAACTGGTCGGGCACTTGTTCTCCTTGGGAAGACGTTCGTGCCAGAATGACATGTTCTTGTCGAAGCATGCGTCGGTCATTTTGTGTTTTACCTTCATCTCCAGAGCCATGAGCATTACTTTCAGGCGGGTATCCTCGGGCCTGCATCCTTCATACAATGGAGTAACCGCGTCTATCTCCAGTTGATCCAGCTTGGCTTTCTCTCGGGCGGCAGCTCTTGCGTTATCCGTCTGCTTGAGAAGCAGCTCTTGAATATGAGGGTCCTGCACCCAGCCTCCATCGTCGTCTGCTCCGGCATCTTCATCTTCATGATCATTCCCTTCGTCTTGATCTTCCTCATCATCATGTACGACATCTTCTACATGATGACGGTGTACAGCATCACCGTCGTGATCATGTCCTGGAGATTCTTCGTCTTCTCGCCCGCCCTCGCTGCAGTGGTACTTGTCTTGTTGCCCTTCCTCATTTCTTGCCCGGCCCCGGCCATAGACGACTTCATAGTCATCTTCATCACCTTGCCACCGATAGCCATCCATGAAACCACGCAAGAGCAGGTGGTCCCGCACCTGCCCGGAATCCGGGTCCGCAATAAGGCTCTTCAGCTTGCATCTTCGACACGGACATCTTATCTCCGTCTCGTTCTTTTGAAGCATCTCGGCCTTCGCGGAGCTCAAAAACCTATTCACGATGCCTTCAGTCATCGTGCGGACCATGGTCGCCTGCGGGGTAGAGCAAAACGATATTTTAGAACCAAGAAAAAATTTGGCATGACCTTCCCTAAAAATAGGACCAAAAAGAATGCATAGTGCCAAAATTCTTGCCGAAACGGAAATGAATCAAAACATTCCGGCAAAATATTGGCAACTATCGCATTTCAAATACCGGTATCTTCAAACACAAACATATATGCAACACCACAAACACATGCAACACCACAAACATACATAGATCTAGCTAGGCCACAAAATGTGCATGTGCACGTTGTTGGAGCGAGCTAGGGAGAAAAAAAGTAGATCTACATCATGAAGATAGCTTTTCCCTTACTTACCTATCAAAAAAAGGTAATTTCACCACTTAATTTTGATGAATCTATGGTGGAAATAAGGTGAGGAGGAGGAGATGGCCGAAAGCTTGGAGAAGGAGGTGGAGGGAATGAAGTGGGGAAAGTGAGTGGGTAGGTGTGGGGCTGTCCAAAATATCTTGTTGGGGTCCCAGGTTACTAATGGCGCACCACCAGCAAATGCGCCATTAGTAACCCTAACCCTGGTTACTAATGGCGCACCTGCAGATGGTGCGCCATTAGTAGTTTTGCAAAAAAGTAAATATATATATATATATATATATATATATATACTAATGGCGCACCGGGTAATAGTGCGCCATTACTAGTTTAAACTAGTAATGGCGCACTGTGAAACGATGCGCCATTAATAGTTTTGCAAAAAAAAGAATAAGAAAAAAATTACAGTAATGGCGCACTCTCTGCCTGGTGCGCCATTAATACTTAGAACTAGTAATGGCGCATTGTCGACCTGATGCGCCATTAGTATGTATGGAAAAATGAAAAAAAACAATTAATACTAGTGGCGCACCCTGTTTCTGGTGCGCCATTAGTGTCTTCCACACTAATGGCGCATCACCAACAGGTGCGCCATTAGTATATAGTAGTGGCGCACTACTTCCCTGGTGCGCCATTAGTATCAATCCTATCTATAGCCCTTTTCCTAGTAGTGTATGCCCCTTGCAGATCTATCAGCATATATGATTTGATACTCCAAGGCCCCTGCTAGAGTACCACATCACAAATCCTTATTTCTGGTCCAAGATGCCAAATAATTTTTAAAGAAATTTATAATTCGGTAAAAGTATTTACACATTGTTTATCTCTGTTCTACGTAATCAGATTCTCAAAGGTGTGTTACCATCAAAGGTGAAGACTAAATGTTCTGCTCTTGTGTCTGAACAATCTGTAGTTGGCAGCAAGTTCTTTCTTAACAGTGTTCAGTAAACTTGCCCGTGTTGTATATACAATATATACAGTTCCATTAAACTTGCTTCTATGATATTTTTTGTTGTAAAAATACATTTGCGGCATCATTTGTAAATCCCATACTTACCATACTAAATCAGAACTGGTAGTTTATCACATGTCGCTGGATAACATGGGTTCTTATTTGAGAGTTCTATGTAGTTTAATGCATATATGTTTCTTCAAAAAGGTTAGTGGGGATATAGAGGACTCCCAAGATGGACAACATGTTGGCATCGACTTTGCCAAACTCGCCAGGACAGATGACGACCTGGTGACCTACGCCGTCGAGGGCAGCGTCTATCTCCGGAGCCCCGTTGATCTCATGACCCTCGCCGCCGCCGCCACAGGTGAGCAAACATACATTTCCATTAAACTTGCCCGTGTTGTATATATGTTTCTTCAAAAAGGTCAGTGGGGATATAGAGGACTCCCAAGATGGACAACGTGTTGGCATCGACTTTGCCGAACTCGCCAGGACAGATGATGACCTGGTGACCTACGCCGTCGAGGGCACCATCTATCTCCGGAGCCCCGTTGATCTCATGACCCTCGCCGCCGCCACCACAGGTGAGCAAACATACACGCCGTATCCTTCCCTGCTTATGTCTGTATACATATGAGGTTGATTATTTGTTACGTGTTCCAAAGTGAGATTGCTAAATGGCGGCTGCTCTTACAGGAGCGGCGCCACCCTTCAAGCAGAGCTAGAAAGAGTGATACTATTCTTTGGTCAGGTTATGTTTTCTAATTGATATGGATTATTATTTTGAGAAAAACAATTATGGAACTCAATGTCTTTTATGTCCTTTTCTGAATTTGCAGCCGCTAAGTTTCCGAAGCTTGATCGACATCTTTTTAAGCAATAGTGGTAATCACGAGTGGCCCGATACCGATATCCACCTTGCATCCTGTGTAACGCCCCGAGTCCGATGCGCCAGGTGTCCTCCAGTTATTCGCTGTTATTGCCTTGTTTTTTGCTAGCATGTCACATCTTGTCATGTCATCATGTGCGTTGCATCATCATGTTTTCGAAACTTGCATTAGTCCGGGTTCCCCTAGTTCCGTCCGTTGTCCGTTCTGAGCCCAGACACACTTGCACGCGCCCGCGACATGTCCGAAATATTATTTTGTAAGTGGCCGGAAAATGTTCTCGGAATGGGATGAGAGTTGATGTGTGGTCTTATTATAGTGTAGATAGACCGCCGGTCAAGTTTCATCGCATTTGGAGTTTGTTTGACGCCCCAACGATTAACTATAGTGGCAGTATAGCCGGTCTATCGTCGGACGTTTCTGGTCTCCGGAAACAGTCGTCGGGCCTCTCATCTTCTCTCTTCTCAGACCTTTGCTGCACTACCTCTCACCGCCAGGCCCTACCTAACCTCTCTCATCAGCCCGCGGACCTCCTCCCGCGCGCGTCCGAAATCTATCCCGAACCCGACCCGGGCAGTCGTCACCGTTGTGTCTGGATCATCCCCAGACATCTACAAAACGTCTCTGTTTTGTTAATTGGACTTCCTAACATATTTTTTCGCGACCGTCCGATTCAGATCGAAGGGACCAGTTGCACCTAACCAAGATTTCACCTACTATATATTCAGCCCACCTAACCCTAAAACCCTAGCTATCCCATCCATTCGTCTAATCCTCCCAGCCGCCGCCACTCACTCTCCCTTGTTTTCTCAGGAGCTTGTCCCATCACCACTGATTCCCTCCTTCATCGGGATCCCCATCCCACCAACCACCACAGCCGAGCGCCTCCACCTTGCTTTTAGCGCCGCCCAACCAGATCACAGCCAGCCTTTCTCCTTCCCTTGTTTGCAGCATCAGACCAACCGAAGCCGCACCCAATCCAGATCCTCTCCCGCCTCCGACCATCTCCCTGGATTCGCGCCTCCTCGCTTCCCCCATCCTTGGAGACGAGCCCCTCCCGAACCAAGGCGGCACCGCTGCCTCCTCCCGCACCCCTCTGCTCGCTCGTCCCCGAGCAAGTCGCTCGACCGGCCGGCCACCGGAGCACCACCACCAGTGACCAGCAGCCGCCCCAGGCCTCTCCCGTATCCCTCTGTTTCCCTTTCTCTACGCTCTCCATCTCTCTCCCTCTGACCTCCTGCTCTTCCTCTCTTGTCCTGGGCAGGAAAAACGACGCCATGGCGCCCGGAGCTCGAGTTCGTCCGGCACCACCGCCCAGAACCATCTCCCGGCACCGGATTCGTGCCCGTCATCCATCCCAGCCGACCACGCGCCGTCGGAGGTCATCCGGAGCGCCAAGTCCGCCGCCGCCACTCCCCTGCATCTCGCCTCCGCCTCCCCTATTTCTGCGAGCACTCGAGGACGAGGGACAAGCCCGTGCCTCCTGAAGGAAATATGCCCTAGAGGCAATAATAAAGTTATTATTTATTTCCTTATATCATGATAAATGTTTATTATTCATGCTAGAATTGTATTAACCGGAAACATAATACATGTGTGAATACATAGACAAACAGAGTGTCACTAGTATGCCTCTACTTGACTAGCTCGTTAATCAAAGATGGTTATGTTTCCTAACCATGAACAAAGAGTTGTTATTTGATTAACGAGGTCACATCATTAGTTGAATGATCTGATTGACATGACCCATTCCATTAGCTTAGCACCCGATCGTTTAGTATGTTGCTATTGCTTTCTTCATGACTTATACATGTTCCTATAACTATGAGATTATGCAACTCCCGTTTACCGGAGGAACACTTTGTGTGCAACCAAACGTCACAACGTAAATGGGTGATTATAAAGGTGCTCTATAGGTGTCTCCAAAGGTAGATGTTGGGTTGGCGTATTTCGAGAGTAGGATTTGTCACTCCGATTGTCGGAGAGGTACCTCTGGGCCCTCTCGGTAATGCACATCACTTAAAGCCTTGCAAGCATTGCAACTAATGAGTTAGTTGTGGGATGATGTATTACAGAACGAGTAAAGAGACTTGCTGGTAACGAGATTGAACTAGGTATTGGATACCGACGATCGAATCTCGGGCAAGTAACATACCGATGACAAAGGGAACAACGTATGTTGTTATGCGGTCTGACCGATAAAGATCTTCGTAGAATATGTAGGAGCCAATATGGGCATCCAGGTCCCGCTATTGGTTATTGACCAGAGAGGTGTCTAGGTCATGTCTACATAGTTCTCGAACCCGTAGGGTCCGCACGCTTAACGTTCGTTGACGATATAGTACTATGTGAGTTATGTATGTTGGTGACCGAATGTTGTTCGGAGTCTGGGATGAGATCACGGACATGACGAGGAACTCCGGAATGGTCCGGAGATAAAGTTTGATATATGTGATAATAGTGTTTGATCACCGGAAGGGTTCCGGAAATCACCGGAAGGGGTTCCGGATGTTCCCGAAATGTTTGGGTACGAGAACACTTTATTTGGGCCAAAGGGGAAAGCCCACAAGGTTTTTGGATAGCGCAAAAGGAAGATTTGCGGAGTCCAGGGGCCAGACGCCAGGGTCCCTGGCGTCTGGGTCCAGACGCCGGGAACCTTGGCGTCTGGCCCTGGAGTCCAAGAAGGACTCTTGCCTTTCGGGTGAAACCGACTTTGTGGAGGCTTTTACTCCAAGTTTTGACCCCAGGGCTCAACATATAAATAGAGGGGCAGGGCTAGCACCAAAGATACATCAAGAAACACCAAGCCGTGTGCCGGCAACCCCATCTCCTCTAGTTTATCCTCTGTCTTAGTTTTCATAGTGCTTAGGCGAAGCCCTGCGGAGATTGTTCTTCACCAACACCGTCACCACGCCGCCGTGCTGCCGAAACTCATCTACTACTTCGCCCCTCTTGCTGGATCGAGAAGGCGAGGACGTCACCGAGCCGAACGTGTGCAGAACTCGGTGGTGTCGTGCTTTCGGTACTTGGATCGGTCGGACATGAAGACGTATGACTACATCAACCGCGTTGATATAACGCTTCCGCGATCGATCTACAAGGGTACGTAGATCACACTCTCCCCTCTCGTTGCTATGCATCACCATGATCTTGCGTGTGCGTAGGAATTTTTTTGAAATTACTACGTTCCCCAACAGTGGCATCCAAGCCTAGGTTTTATGGTTTGATGTTATTTGCACGAGTAGAACACAAGTGAGTTGTGGGCGATATAAGTCATACTGCCTAACAGCATGTCATACTTTGGTTCAGCGGTATTGTTGGACGAGGCGACCCGGACCGACATTACGCGTACGCTTACGCGAGACCGGTTCTCCCGATGTGCTTTGCACATAGGTGGCTTGCGGGCGACAGTCTCTCCAACTTTAGTTGAACCAAGTGTGGCTACGCCCGGTCCTTCCGAAGGTTAAAACGGAGTCAAATTGACAAACTATCGTTGTGGTTTTGATGCGTAGGTGAGATTGGTTCTTGCTTAAGCCCGTAGCAGCCACGTAAAACTTGCAACAACAAAGTAGAGGACGTCTAACTTGTTTTTGCAGGTCATGTTGTGATGTGATATGGTCAAGACATGATGCTAAATTTTATTGTATGAGACGATCATGTTTTGTAACCGAGTTATCGGCAACTGGCAGGAGCCATATGGTTGTTGCTTTATTGTATACAATGCAATCGCGATGTAATGCTTTACTTTATCACTAAGCGGTAGCGATAGTCGTGGAAGCATAAGATTGGCGAGACGATAACGATGCTACGATGGAGATCAAGGTGTCGCGCCGGTGACGATGGTGATCATGACGGTGCTTCGGAGATGGAGATCACAAGCACAAGATGATGATGGCCATATCATATCACTTATATTGATTGCATGTGATGTTTATCTTTTATGCATCTTATCTTGCTTTGATTGACGGTAGCATTATAAGATGATCTCTCACTAAATTATCAAGAAGTGTTCTCCCTGAGTATGCACCTGTTGGGGAACGTAGTAATTTCAAAAAATTTCTTACGCACACACAAGATCATGGTGATGCATAGCAACGAGAGGGGAGAGTGTTGTCTATGTACCCAACGCAGACCGACTGCGGAAGCGCTGACACGACGTAGAGGAAGTAGTCGTACGTCTTCACGATCCAACCGATCAAGCACCGAAACTACGACCGTTCGAAATTTCCTTGACCATTAGCTTAATATCATCTTTCCGAGAACTTTCATGTCATTGTGACGCAGTCTTGCCCTAAAACCTAACATATCAACTAGTGGAGCCGAGACACTAGGATTCCTCTTGCCGTTACCGTTGGCCGGAGCGCCAGGCACATGGGCTCGCCAGCAGATATGAGAGGAGAAAGGATTTTCCGTTGTCTCCTTGCGGAATGGGAAAGAATACTCACATTTCATAAGTATTGTCATTGGTGACGCTTAACACAATCTGGAAAAATGTTGCGTGCGACAATCAATGATGCATTTGGCTCTGTTAAAAGGGATACAGAGAGAGATTGGAGGAATCGAGGTTTATTGCTTGAGCCTCATGTGCATATATATAGGAGTACAATGATTAACTTGGAGTACAAGACAAGCCAGAACAAATCCTAGTATATCTCGTATTTCCTAACTGTACATTATATTCAGCATCCCCCGGCAATCACAATGGTAGCGACGCAGACGGTGAGACTGGAGAATCTCCGAAGGCAGGCCGGTGGACCCCCCTCCCCCCTCCCACAGTCGTAACGGTCAGTACATCGCGGAAGTTGTGGCTGGAGTGGAAACCGATGAGGTTGCTCAAGCAGGGCGGTAGCCCTTTGTGCCAATGTCAAGGTAGGCGAGACCTTATGGTGGTGTATCCGTGGTCAAGGTAGTCGTGCGAAGAACGTCGTGGTCGATGTCGAGTCAGGGTAGCCGGTGTCGAGGTAGTCGCCATGGAGCTACGGGTGCAAGGAGGCGTTGAGTTAGTCATGGGCGTAGTGTTGTCGAAGTAGTGGTGCGCCGGGGGGAAGACCTTGCTGACTACGCGTCGCGCCGGGTTTGCCAAGCCAATGGACACATCATGGACGAAGGCACACATTGGTGTTGCCAGCACCGAGCATGCGTAGATGGACGAAGATGAAGTTGATGAAGCG
The DNA here is from genome assembly GCF_056163025.1 of Triticum urartu. NCBI lineage: Eukaryota > Viridiplantae > Streptophyta > Magnoliopsida > Poales > Poaceae > Triticum > Triticum urartu. Next base: position 746,745,653 of record NC_141879.1, on the reverse strand, counting down.
TCGCTCCAGGCTTGACAGGCCCGGGGACACATCGTGGACGAAGGCATGTGTTGGTGTTGCCAGCACCGGACATGCGTAGACGAGAGACTTGCACGAGCTGTACGCCATGCCGAGGAGTCGGAGGGACCAGCAGAGAAGGAGTCTCAACGGAGGTTGTGGCACCAATCGGCGTGGGGCCGATGTCACCAACAATAGTCGGGGTAGATGACGGCGACGCTGGCAACGGACTGGTGCTGGACGAAGACGAAGGGGTTTGATGGGGAGGCGTCGGCTACAAGGGTAGCAGCGGCGACAACCGAAGAAGAGCAGCGGTCGCGGCCACGGCTTGGTTAGAAGCACGGAGACAGTGCTCGAAATCGGCGAGGAACCCGATAGCGTGACGTAGACCGGCGCGGACGTTGGCATTCCCGCACCGAGGGAGACAGAGCGGTGCATACCACGGGAAGTAGACACGCGGTGACGGCGGTATGGACCACGGGCCGCGGCGCTACGGCCCGAAGGGGCGATGCAGCGGTGGCGGGGAGGTCGGGGCGACGGCGGGAAGACCTTGGGGTGGAGTGGACCATCTGCCGTGGTGCTACGGACCGAAGGGACAGCGCAGCGGCAGTGCACGGGTCGTTGATGCCGCAGGGACGGCCTCGGGCGGCGGCGGTGAACGCATTCCGCGGCGCTACAACCCGAAGAGGTGTGTAGCGACGGTGTACAGGTCGTAGCAGCCGCGGGGAGAACCACTAGCCGGGGGCGACAGACTGACGGGAGGCGGCGTGGACGGCATGCCGCAGCGTGACAACCCTAAGGGGCGACGCAAAGGTTGTGACGGCTACGGGGGTAGCCTGCGGGAGGATCTATGGGAGGCGGCGTGGACCACGGGCCGCGACGCGACAACCCAAGGGGCATCGGCAGGAGCGGCGCGCGGGTAGGGGCAACCGACGGGAAGACCTCGGGGTGAGGATGCAGCATCCGAAGGGACGACGAGAAGGCAACCTATGGCTCGATCGGCGGTAGGTGCGTGCTCGGGGACGGTTTGGCCAAGACAGGCGCGGGATCGGTTGATCAGACCGACGGTGGCGCTCTACGCACCATGGCTTGGACGACACGTAGATCGGAGTCGATGGCGACGTTTTTGATGATTTCCCGGGCGATGACTATGAAGACGGACCGGCAAAGGAGAACGAGCGGAGGAGCGGTCAGCAGCAACTCACGAAGGTGTTCCTTGGTGTATTGACTAAAAAAACATGAGATTTTCATTTTTCATTTTTACAAAAAAAATAAAATAGTATTAGAAAAAAAAACATTGGTTCAGTGATAATTCACACATCTTCTGCATTTCTCCATGGTGTATTGACTAAAAAATTATTCATTTGCCTACAAATTAAGGATCGATGGATCATTGCTCATTTGCAAATGTTGATTCATCTCTCCAGTTCTTTCAATCACTCACATGGAATGAACCACTCTGACCTCGCAGTTCCGAGCCGTGGACCTCCACCTAGTGAAACTAGACTAAGAGTACCATTCGTCATGTCGTACATACAATGGCTAGGAATACTGCCATTAACACAGTCACGGCAGTCGCTACACCCGCACAGGTCGGCACCGGCGACATCCCTCTTCAGGTCGGCACCCGCACAGGTCGGCACCGACGCCGACCAGTCGACACCCAAGATATACACAAGGTTCCCTTGTGGGAATCTTAATCTTGGGTGGCAGTGCTCCAATGGCCTGAACGCCCTGCAACAACTTCTGCTGACAAAAAGAACTTGGCCTCCAAGGTCCTTGACCTCCCACAACTGGCCCTTGGCCAAGTCTGCCTCAAAGACATGACAATTCATCGCCCATCGACATCCTCCGCCGACCCCATCCTCATCATCCTCCCCAACATCGTGGTCGTGGTAGAAGAAGATCCAACAACCGGAAGAGCCATGGCAGCGGCTGAAGCGATGCACCGTGCCGTCAGCGATGCTCTGGTAAACCCCAGGGCCGAGGTTGAGCCACGGCTTGGTGCCTCCCTGTTGCTGCGTGGCGTGGCGCCAGTCACGGCACACGGTCCCGAAGCTTAGCTGGTCGGCGTCGGATGTGAGATGGCAGAGGATGAGGCCGGCCAGGTCCGGCGGGATGTCCGCCCACTTTGGGGAAGACGTGGCGTGGGAGAGACCCATGGTCGATGAGATGCGATCGGCTGGTAGATAACCTACTAGGACAAGTCACGGAAACAGATAGATATTGTACCCTAGTTTTTAATAAGTAAGTACTTACAATATATCACGATGGCTGCAACATACACGTACGTTTGATGGCTGCAACATACGACGTTGTTGGTTTAGCTACGACTCTACGATCATTGGTTTAGCTACGACTCTACGTACACATTGCCATCGACTGATCCAAAACGTCAGACATACGTGATCATAGCTTGTACGTCACACATTGCCATCAACTGATCCAATCCGTTCTATATATATACCGATCGCTCGATTTCCTTGTTTAACAAACCCTAGCGCGAGCCAGCCGGACGGACGGAGGGACATGGGGATCGTGGATGCGTTGCTTACATCGGCCGGAGCAATAGGCAAAGAACTAGGCCAAGCAATAACGACAAACATGGAATTCATCAGCGACAAGAACTGCGTCGAGCAGCACGTGGCCAACGGCGGGTGCATCGACGAGTTCATCACGGCGGTAGACGAGTGCCACCCCAGGCAGATCAAGACTCGGGAGGACCCCGCCGAGCGCGTCCTCGACGTCGATGCGTGTGTCAAGGCCACGGCGGCGCTGCGTGAGTGCTTCGAGGGCAACCGCCTGTGGTTCGCGCAGCAGTACATACGCCGCTTGGACGAGGGCCTCGACGAGGACCGAAAGCCATCACCGGAGAAGATGGAGGAGGAAGAGATGACCCGGTTCAGGTGGTGGACTGGCATGAGGAGAAGCTAGGTTGATATATACCTATGAACGGATTGTTTTTTAACCCCGCTATGCTTGGATTGTGATGAGTGTTGATTGGCGATCAACTAATTATTGTACTTTTCCTTTTTTTTAACAGCCCATCATACATGTCTGCATGCCCTTTATATAATCTTAATGTTATAGATCAGATTGGTTAGCGGTGATGGTGGAGTTTGTATCTATACTTGATATAATCGACTCTTTGTTTTGGCTGGGCTTTCTTTCTAAAATTCTAGAGGTTCTCTATCCGCACAATAAACACTTGTTCGTGTTTCCTGCGAGCCTTCGCGACAATATTGCAGTATTACGGTTGCCTATTGGAACCTCTATATATACTCATACTTACTTACAAAAGAGCAAACATTATCTTTTCTAAACGCAGCTTACGTCCGCAACCTCCAATTCCGTGATTATCGCCCACCTTTCCACTTGATTCCTTTCCTACTCGATCCCTTCTCACCATCGAGACCCCCTTCGCCCTCCTCTCTCCTCCAACAACCGGATGGCAAACCGTCCCTTCTCTAAAGGTCCTTTCTCCACCATACCTCGCTTGGATGAGGGTCTCGACGAGGACTGGAACCTATCGCCGGAGATGGTGGAGAAGGAAGACCTGACCCGGTTCAGGTGATGGATTGGCATGAGGAGAAGCTAGGTTGATACTTATGCATGGATGGTGATGTAGCTTTCCTTTTCTTTGAACAACCCATCATACAAGTCTGCATGCCCTATATGTAATCTTAATGTTATAGAACAGATCAGTTAGTGGTGTTTGCGGAGTTTGTATACTTGCTCTGAATTCTATAAGTTCTCTATCCACACAATAAACAGTTGTTTGTGGTTAAACACTTATTCGCTGTTCCAGCCAGCCTTCCACAATATTGCAATATTATGGTCGCCCGTTCGAATCTGTCTATATGTACTACTTATAAAAGGGCAAATCTTTTCTAAACGCACGTTACGATCCGCAACCTTGTTCCGCGATTATCGTCACTCGTACGCGTGCACATTGGATTGTTTTTTTAACCCCGATATGCATGGATTGTGATAAGTGTTGATTGGCGATCAACCCATCAACTAATTATTGTACTTTTCCTTTTTTTTAACAGCCCATCATACATGTCTGCATGCCCTTTATATAATCTTAATGTTATAGATCAGATTGGTTAGCGCTGATGGTGGAGTTTGTATATATACTTGATATAATCGACTCTTTGTTTTGGCTGGCTTTTCTTTCTAAAATTCTAGAGGTTCTCTATCCGCATAATAAACACTTGTTCGTGTTTCCTGCCAGCCTTCGCGACAATATTGCAGTATTACGATCGTCCATTGGAACCTCTATATATACTCATATTTACTTACACTTACGGGAGCTGGCGGCGCTCCGGCAATCCCATTCCCCATGGCAGGCGGCTTCAAGATCTGGGGCGCCACAGTCGCCAGGGACGGCGGCGGTGTGACCAGATTGGCAGTGGCGCGGCCGGATCTGGGCACAGGCATGAGCTTGGTCTGCGGGTCACGGTCGGCGCGATGGCGAGTGCCACACGTCGGCAGCTTGACGGATCTACGGGATTCCATCTTTGTCTGGTCCTTACAACTCGGGCAACTCTGGGGGGAAACCCTAGATCTCCTTGGGATCAAGCGATGGCGGTGCTTTTGCGCCGTAGTCCCTCTTTAGAGTATCGTTTTGGAGTTTGCTATGGTCGAAGGAACCAGCGAGGCCGGCGGCGTACACCCGGTGGCGCAACTGCCGATGAAAATCGCGCCGACTAAGGTCATGGCGGACAATGGCGGCGTCTTTGATGTCGTTTCCCTGTCGAGGCAGCGTTGTTGCAGTTGGCGTCATCAGGCTCGGGATGCTCTGGGGGAAACCCTAGATCCGGGTCTCCCGGATCGGACGATGATGGTGTTTTTAGTAGCGTTTTCCCTCATGTGGGCATCGTTTTGGAGCAAGTGATGGCTGGAGGTGAAAGAGGAGGAGCGGTGCTTCATCGCACACATTGATGGTGTCGGATCTCGATGGCATGGCGCTCTGGAGATTAGGCATGTAATGTGCGATGATGGACTCGCGTAGGAGGTCGACGCTGCCTGGCGTCGTGGTGGCGTCGGCGGCAGCTAGACGGGCAAGGTTCATGCAGCAGTACAGCTCTGAAGATGGATTGGTGGCAGGTGGCTGCGGCAGCCTCATACCCGGCAGACGTCCTGGTTGAGAAGCATGCTAGACTGGTTGGTGCCCATACCCGGCAGGCCTCTTGGTTGGGACCTTAGGTCATAGATGTTAGGTTTGGCTGCGAGGTCTGTTTGGCATTAGGCCCAGACTATCATCATCCCTTCATCAATTGGATAGGAGTAGCGACACTTTTATTGCCTAGATGGTGGCTTCAGTCTTACTGTTGTATGACTTTTGTAAGGTCTTGTGTGAATAATTAATAAAGTGTCTGCATGCATCGTTCAGATGAAGAGGCCGGAAGTTCTCCTCCATTTCTAAAAAAAGAGCAAACATTATCTTATCTAAACACAGCTTACATCCGCAACCTCCGATTCCGTGATTATCGCCCACCTTTCCACTTGATTCTTTCCCCATTCGATCCCTTCTCACCGCTGATGCCGGATCCGAGACCCACTTTGGCCTCCTCTCTCCTCGAGCAACCGGATTGCAAACAGTCCCTCCTGTGAAGGTCCTTTCTCAAACATACCCTGCTTGGATAAGGGCCTCGATGAGGACTGGAACCTATCGGCAGAGAAGGTGGAGGAGGAAGACCTGACCCCGTTCAGGTGGTGGATTGGCGTGAGGAGAAGCTAGGTCGATACCTATGCATGGATTGTTTTTTTAACCCCGCTATGCATGGATTGCGATGAGTGTTGATTGGCGATCAACCCATCAACTAATTATTGTACTTTTCCTTTTTTTAACAGCCCATCATACATGTCTGCATGCCCTTTATATAATCTTAATGTTATAGATCAGATTGGTATGCTCGTGCGTTGCAATGGGAAAAAATGATATTTTGTTCAAACATAATATCTCATAGCACCTTTTTATAAAATGAACATAAAAAAATACGATGCAATTTAGCCATGTTATATTTTCTTTGCCGGGCATAATCTTTCATTGATTCCATTTAAGTAAAATTCTTCCTTTAGTTACCACTAGTTGAGTGCTCATGCGTTGCCACGGGACAGACATATACATTTTTCTCTATGTGAGCACACCGAACCACTTGTTGTCCTTTTTGTAGATGCATGTGATGAATCCGTCGTCACGTCCTCGAGTCATGCACTGGCCCTCCTGTTGGAAATATGCCCTAGAGGCAATAATAAAAGCATTATTATTATATTTCCTTGTTCATGATAATTGTCTTTATTCATGCTATAATTGTATTATCCAGAAATCGTAATACATGTGTGAATAACAGACTCCAACATGTCCCTAGTAAGCCTCTAGTTGACTAGCTCGTTGATCAACAGATAGTCATGGTTTCCTGACTATGGACATTGGATGTCATTGATAACGGGATCACATCATTAGGAGAATGATGTGATGGACAAGATCCAATCCTAAACATAGCTTAAAGATCGTATAGTTCGTTTGCTAGAGTTTTTCCAATGTCAAAGTATCTTTTCCTTAGACCATGAGATCGTGTAACTCCCGGATACTGTAGGAGTGCTTTGGGTATACCAAACGTCACAACGTAACTGGGTGACTATAAAGGTATACTACGGGTATCTCCGAAAGTGTCTGTTGGGTTGACACGGATCAAGACTGGGATTTGTCACTCCGTATGACGGAGAGGTATCACTGGGCCCACTCAGTAATGCATCATCATAATGAGCTCAAAGTGACCAAGTGTCTGGTCACGGGATCATGCATTACGGTACGAGTAAAGTGACTTGCCGGTAACGAGATTGAACGAGGTATTGGGATACCGACGATCGAATCTCGGGCAAGTAACATATCGATTGACAAAGGGAATTGTGTACGGGGTTGCTTGAATCATCAACATCGTGGTTCATCCGATGAGATCATCGAGGAGCATGTGGGAGCCAACATGGGTATACAGATCCCGCTGTTGGTTATTGACCGGAGAGCGATCTCGTTCATGTCTACATGTCTCCCGAACCCGTCGGGTCTACACACTTAAGGTTCGGTGACACTAGGGTTGTAGGGATATGTATATGCAGTAACCCGAATGTTGTTCGGAGTCCCGGATGAGATCCCGGACATCACGAGGAGTTCCGGAATGGTCCGGAGGTAAAGAATTATATATAGGAAGTGCTGTTTCGGCCATCGGGACAAGTTTCGGGGTTATCGGTATTGTACTGGGACCACCGGAAGGGTCCCGGGGTCCACCGGGTGGGTCCACCTGACCCGGGGGGCCACATGGGCTGTAGGGGGTGCGCCTTGGCCTACATGGGCCAAGGGCACCAGCCCCAAGAGGCCCATGCGCCTAGGGTTCACAAAAGGGAAGAGTCCCACTAGTGGAAGGCACCTCCTAGGTGCCTTGGGGGGGAGGGAAACCTCCCTTGGCCGCCGCCCCCCCTAGGAGATTGGATCTCCTAGGGCCGGCGCCCCCCCCCCCCTTGGCCCTCCTATATATAGTGGGGGAAGGAGGGCTTTTCATCCACGCCTTTGGTTGCCTCCCTCTCCCTCTCCAACACCTCCTCCTCCTCCATAGCGCTTGGCGAAGCCCTGACGGAGTACTGCAGCTCCATCACCACCACGCCGTCGTGCTGCTGCTGGAGCCATCTTCCTCAACCTCTCCTTCCCTCTTGCTGGATCAAGAAGAAGGAGACGTTACGCTGACCGTACGTGTGTTGAACACGGAGGTGCCGTCCGTTCGGCGCTAGGATCTCCGGTGATTTGGATCACGTCGAGTACGCCTTCTTCATCCCCGTTCTTTGAACGCTTCCGCACGCGATCTACAAACGTATGTAGATGCATCCGATCACTCGTTGCTAGATGAACTCATAGATGGATCTTGGTGAAACCGTAGGAAAATTTTTGTTTTCTGCAACGTTCCCCAACACCTCCCCCTTACATACTATCTATTCTTGTCATCTTCTTCCTTACATGCTATCGCCAATGACCGTTTCATCATGCCAACCTCTCTGCGACATCATCTCCTCTTGTCATCGTCGCTTACCAACATCCACCCGTTATCGTCTCCTCCTATATCAGGTTGGGGTTGTGGATCCTCCACATTTATGAGGATAACACCGGATGCCATGTCACATCAACGCTCACCCCATCAATTAGGTCATAATAAAGAGTAAGGGTAGGGCTAGCTATATATATCCATGTGTTGTAATGGATCACTAATTTTGCTTTTCTAGACATGTGGAATAATTACGTTTGCACATCAAGCCACACCCTTTGTTTCATCATGCCACTACACTGATCTTCGCAATGAAATAAATTTAAATGATAGACCTGACACACCCCACATTCCATTTTCAACTACTTCCTTTCTCGAACAATCGTCATGCTAATCAGTGTCAATGAAGCATGACCGCGTCGATGGTGACATTCCGACCCCCCGCAAGAATACAAGGCGTTGTCTGCTTCCTTTTGCTTGCCCTTAGCTCTGCTATCACTTTGTACACAAATAGAAGACTCAAACAACAATGTAAAATAGAATTATATAGTTTGCCCCTAGTTAGCATACCTAATTATAGCGAGAGACCTCCACTAGCCAGTGTAACTGCATCATCATTTTTTGGTCGCTCGAAGATAACAATGATATACGTAGAACCAGCATCGTGAATCTTCTTTGCTATGTATGTACCCTCTAGTGTAGAGCTGAAGTAGCATACATTTGGTTTCTAAAAAGCAAGCATATTACATGTTTTATGCCACACCCATTCTTCAAACAAGATTTGCATAGTAGAAGTTTGCCCTTGCAAACAAAGCAAAATAATCAGAAAGATATAACATGGCAAATTTGCAGGTCTGCTATCAAGACTCGGATCACACCAATCATGCTAGCTACACATACTTTGACATACAGGGCAGCCTTTCACAGGCAGAAGTACAACAAGCTAAGGGATTATACCACCGATTTGTTTTGGTCATATATTCCTAGATGGGAGTGGCGTCCCTGCTGTTAGTTAACTATGCAGAAAGCAAGGGAAATTACTATGTTAGTTAACTACGCAAAACCCAGAATTATGAGCTGGAAGAACTCAGTCCCTAATATTTTGCAAGGGATATTACTTTTCTTCTAAGGCACTTATTTGCTTCACACCACATCTCTTCTTGCAAAATTATTCTCACTGTATTGTCGGGAACAGTAAGAAACTTTATATTAATAGAAATTAAGATCAAATTGATTTTGTTAAGAGCATACCTATCTCTGGAGAAAAGTGAGCTGATGAAGCATATGCTATGTCTGCACGATTGAAACTGATCCGCATATTTTTGTGTTCCAACTTATGCTAGCTAGCATAACCTGCAAAAAATATGCAGGCTGTGACAAAGGCAAAAAAATTCTAGTTTGTAGGACATATGATGTATTGCGTTACGAAATTAAAAGTTCTAATGTATCATTTTCCATTTCTAGAACAATGATGAGGAATCAAAGAACCCCAGTTGCAAACTACATAGTTCAATAAAATAAATTGTGCAAAACAACTCACTGATCTGAGATGTGTTTTGTCCTTCAAAAACCAAATAAGAGGAAGTTTGGAGCTACATTTGCAATATGAGGAAATAATATGTATTTATCTATTTATTTATTATTTGAACAGGGCAGAGACCTGCTCAACTTTAATTAAATGAAGCAATACAGAAACTTGTGATCTACGTACAACAGTTACCAAAAGGCGCTATCAAACCCTAGTTCTAGTAGCTTAATATCGTTACGATCATATAACAAAGTAGAAATCAACCGGAAACACCCAAAGCTACACAACGGCATAAAAAGATATGGAAGAATATGTACCTGTTTGGCACATAATGAAAGAGATAGTGCTCCTAGCCTCTGCATCGCGATCATATGAAAACTAAGAAATTACCCTTACAGATCTTATGTGCCTCAAAGATGAATCAGGTTGCTTTTGAAGGTCCTCGGGCTCTTTGAGTCTGTGATGCCGAGTGATCCAAGACCTTCACCAAGCAAACTTCTGCAATTGTCCTTGAATTAGAAGATTACTGTACATATTTAAACCAAGGTATTTTTTCTCAAACATTTTGAAGCCCAAATAACAAAAATCTTTGGATTTTTTTCCGCAAAAAAAAAATCTATTGTATTCTGAACTCTAACTGCATTTACACATGTAGCAGAAAAAGAGGCGGCAACACTGAAGCTACTACATGTACATGGATCTTACCAATAGCAGTGTCAAACAGTATAGTCGTTCCTCTTTTCCTTTTATAAATATTAAGGCAAGGTAACAATATGAAGAACCACCAGTATATCTATCAATTGGATGTGGATTTCATACTGTCCTGAAAAAAATATCATGTGAAGATAAAATGGCAAACATCAGAAAATAAGAAGACTGGATTAACATAGGATGACTGCAAACTCCAAATTCATTTTCCATTTCCTCATCATAATGTGATGGTTTTTAATGATACCGCTAGAGCATAATGTTTATACGCATCCCAGAGTTCTGATGCATTGTCAAGCTATACAGAATCTCAGCTGACTTCCTCCTTTCCTTTATAAAACTTTAGGCAAGGAAAAAGAATTACTGTTGTTGGACCTTCATGTTTAAAAAATGAGAGACAGAAAATTAACCTGGTAGTACTCAAGTTCCACCAGGTCAACATAGATGAAAACATGACCTAAATTTAATACGACCAATAAAACTCATGTGTGTTTTGATTGCTTCATGTGACCCAAGGTCTATATCCTGCATATTTGTTTTCCCAATGAAGATTACTCCACAAAATACACAAAGTATTCGCCAAGCAGAGCATTTTCACAGAGATACACATGTGAAAAATGTTGTTGTGGTCTACGGATGCGAGTATTTCACCTTCTCGAAAACTAATTTACTCCTGTAGCGCTTGTTACTTTTGATTTGCCAACGGTTTTAGATCACAAATGCAACAGGACAAGTAAATTTTGGTTTTCTAAAAAAACACTGCTCCAGTGCAAATGTGATCTTTCAGATGTAGACATGAAACTCCAAAAATAATGGATGGAAAAGAGGTATCCATGATGGGTGTCATTATTTACCGAGTAAGAGAGTACCAATGAGATGGTGAAAGCAAGAGGCGTGAGAGACGGTGGCCCCCTGTATGCTGTTTGCGGTTTGCCAGTTTTCCACTGGCGTCCTCCTCCTGGCGGCTAGCTGATCCTCCCACGGTCCCACCGCCTCCTGCCATCCGTTGCACCACAAGCCGGTGTCCCGTCGTCCGTTGCGACACCAACCGGTCTCCCGCTATCCGCTGCCACTCGCCGGCCCCTGCCATGGGAGAGGAGAACATGGGGGTGTGACAGTAGAGGCTATGGGAAGAAGACGGGGTTGTGCCACCAGCCAGTCTCCCGCCGTCCGTTGCCACTCGCCGGCCCCTACCATGGGAGAGGAGAACGTGGGTGTGCGGCAGTAAAGGCTACGGGGAGAAGATGAGGTGGAGCGAAGATAGGGAGATCGCGTTACCTGGGCCGTCATTCATCATGCGCCGCTCCTTCTCATCGCCCTCCCCGCGTGGAGCTCCTCCTGGAGTCAATGAAGAAGAAACGATATGGCAAGGGCGCGATCCACCGCTCCAATCTAGAGAGATGATATGGCTGCAGTGTGCTGCCGCTCGAAGTTGCCGCACGCAGGAGGAGGTCAGCGACGGAGATAGAGCCACGAGATCGAGAGCGATGGAATTGTGGGAAGGGGAGTGGGAGCCTGGAGGTGGGACGACGTGCGTACGTGGGCTGTTTTATTTTCTTTTCCTTTTTTTTCTTTCGTGCGAGGAGGTCCTTTTTTCACGTACGAGGAGAGGGGGAATCGAACGAGGCGGATCTCGTACGTGGGCTGAGTTGATGATTTCTGGGCTGCTGCATGCGTGTGGACCTCGGGCGACCCTCGGGCGATGGTTTTTGTTCGAAGGGAGGGGGGATCGAACTAGGTCGAACCATCACGACGTTCGATCCCCCTTTAATAGTAGGAAAAAGTCCATTTTAAACCTTAAACTTGTAGGGGTCGGACGAAATGAACCCTCAAATCGAAATCCCGGTCGATTGCACCCTAAACTATACAATCCCGGTCTAAATCAAACCCTGACATTGTTTCAACTGGGATTCGTCTGGTGGGCCGGCCCGTTAGAGTTTTTTTTCGTTCAAACATAAAAATTCCAAAGGGCGCATACCGGGGCAGATCCTATTTGACGCCCACAGGCGTCAAAAGGACGTGGCTTCGCTGAAGCCTGCACACCCGACGCCTCATTTGGGCATCCCAGGGCCGCGATGATTTTTCTTCTTTTTCCTGTTTCTTTCATTTCTTTTTTCTGTTTCTATTTCTTTTCTTTTCTTTTTCCTATTTTTATTTTTGTTTCTTTTTCGTGTATTATTACCAGTTCATTGCATATTTATGTTCAGCGTATATTTAAGAAAATGTTCAACATCTTTAAGAAAATGTTCATTGTGTATTTTAAAATTGTTCGACATATATTCACAAGAATGTTCAATGCATATTTAAACTTTGTTCAGTGTATATCACAAAAATATTCAATGTGTATTTAAATATTTGTTCAGCGTATATAAAAAATGTTCAGTGTGTATTTAGAAACTGTTCAACATATATCACAAAATGTGCAGTGTATATTTAAAAATGTTCATCATTTGAAATTTCAAAAATTTTGTTCATGTTTTCAATAAATGTTGATGTTTTTAAAAGTTTGATAAATCTCTAAATTTGTTCACGATTTTCAAACGTTATTAACATTTTTTTAAGGAAAACCATTCGTTTTTTCCCAAGAAATTTTGAAAAGTTTGAAAAAAGAAACGGATCTGCCGTTGTACATAGTAGTTTTGCTTATCAGGTGATGTAAGTTACTTCTTAAAGTCAGGCGCCCCTAATTTAACACTAGAAGACGTCAGGTCTGTTGGTTTGGAAGATGTATGCACTAGCGGCAGATCGCGAGTTCAATCTTTTCTCGTGAAACAATTTTCAAGCGAAATTTTTTCATGCGCCTGGATTTTTTAATATCCATTGAACATTTTCTTAATGTACGATGAACATTTTAAATTATACACAATGAACATTTTGGGAAAACTATGAATATACGTGTTGAACAATTTGCGAATATGCATTGAACATTTGTAATATACGTTGAACAATTTTCGAATACACATTAAAAATTTGTGTAATATACACTGAACAAATTTTAAAAACATAGGGTACAATTTATATTCATTGAGCAATTTTTAATATACAATGAACATTTTATAATGCATGATGAACTTTTTTGTAATATACCGTGAACATTCCTAAATATACAATGAACATTTTGTAACACTATAGGGAAAAAGAAACAGTAAAAATAAAAAAATAAATCATAAAAAAGGAAAAAGGAAAAGATTATAAATATAAATAAAAAAATAAAAATAAAAAGGAAAAGAAAAAAGAACCAGGAAAGAAAAACCGAAAAAAAATAACAAACGAAAAAACTGAAGCAACAACGCGCAGCACGGGCTGCCGCGAACTGGGCCGGCCCACCTGCGGGCGTTTCCTCCCCAATCCCGATCATTCTTTGCCACATCAGCAATCCCTGTTTGGAAAATGACCCGAAGGTTTGATTTAGACCGGGATTGCAGAGTTTCAGGGTGCAATCGACCGGGATTTCGATTTGAGGGTTTGTTTCGCCCGACCTCTACAAATTCAAGGTTTAAAATGGACTTTTTCCTTAATAGTAGAGATGACCTCCTCACCCGTTTTAGTCGGGAATTAAATTATTCCTTTTCTAATTTAGTAGCCCAACACATTAAAGCCTACAAATCTTTTTTAAAGTATGCTATATTTTTTACCTCAAGTCTTTCCTTTAATTAGCTCGCCCTAAACACGAGGGCTGCCACTCATCTATATCTATATCTATACTACTATTAAAAAAGCAAACATCAGTTTATCTAAAGCCTACACAGGATAAGTAGGACCCTTTGATCAAAACGACTTAAACATATCCTACTGCTCATATTACATCAATAGTCTGCCATTCAAATCAACGTCTCAGATTAAATGTTCTGCCGAGCAGACACTGGGCCTTCCAATCGTGCGAGCGCTCCACGCCCCCGATCCCCGATCCCCGCGGCAGCTCCCTGATTTTCGGGTCGATCCACGCGAAAAGTGCCCCCATGTGATCCGCCCCGAGCCAACCCAGCCTCCGATCGCCGTGGTCATGCAAGCCGCCGATGAGCTCCTCTGCATGTCAGCACGCCCAAAGCCCTCCTCCTCCCTTCTCTCTTTCTCTCCTCACTAATTTCTATCCCTCTCTCTATTCCCACACCGCAGGAAGCCATGGCCATGGACTAAAGCTCCTCTGGATCTTCCCTTGCGACTGTCGGCCCTCCTCCCGACCAGATCGACGACGGCGACGACCGGATCTGCCCCGCCGCCATTTGTTTCCACCTTCCCAGGCAGCCCTGCCGCCCCCTCCCAGCTCCTCTTTCGAAACCGCAGATGCACAAACGATTCGCCGCCGCTGTTCCTCGGCACAGCAGGGACCACCCGTGGTGCCATGTCCTCTTCATCATGATCATAGTTTTAAATAGCCGGCTATAGCCCCGCTATAGCTCCGCTATAGCTGTTTGAGGTTGTTGCCGCTAAATGATTTCATGTACAATTTGCCGCTATGGCTCCGCTATAGCTGTTTTTAAGGGTCGCCGCTAAATGCCATAGCCCGCTATTTAAAACATTGATCATGATAGGTACAGAACTGGCTAACTGATTGGTGCTACTGCAGTTCATCTACATTGTTTCTTGATTTACACTTCTTATTACCATTTGCTAACTTAACGACCTCTACCTCATGTTGCTTCAGAAGATTTTTTATATGTCATGTCGACAAGGGTGTTTGATAAGAAATCCAAGCAGGCTGCATGTGAGTTGAATCAAGGCAATCTATATGATGTAGTGAAGGATAAACTCCTCTCCCCATGTTGTTTCTGGATATATGCTTTTTCAGTGAATTACTACTGAAGCATTGATTTAAGACTATTCTTGGTCATCTAAGAAAACTGAGATTTGTTTTGGCCACGAGATTTCCTTCAACATATCCTATGAATGTTTTCATAGAAAGTATCCCTCAGATCAAACTGCTTTATTTCTTCTACACAGGAAGGTGGTAGAATATGCAGCCTTCAACGCATAGGTTTGTGATTTTTATGCCTGGTGAGCCTCTTTCATTTCAATGCTTGAGAGTCCTAATATTTCATTTCTCTGAGCGTTTGAGTCCTAATATTGTTCTGTATTCTGAGCTCTTGAACATTTTCCTGCACAAAAATGATCTATAATAATTCTCTTCTAAGCCCAGAGATAGTTGTACACATCATTTATTCAATCCTAAATTAGGAGTATGCTCTGAATTACTCCCGCAGTGCATTTTACATACCCCTTACATCTATGTCATCTTACTCATATAAATTTTCTTGCTGTATATATGCTTTCCCGTGCAATCATCCTTAACAAATATCACATCTGTAACTACTTATCATGGTATTTTCTATTTTTTTACGCTGCCGCTTACTGGTCTTATGACATGGAGAGGAGAGGCCAAGGAGCAGAAAGCATCCAGCTGTGTCTTGCAAACAAACTAAGATTGCATAGTGTCACTGATTGTGCAAAACCAGAAAAACAAATCGCATTGCTGCATGTTTATATGAGTGTGCACTGCTGCACGTTTCCTACATAACAATTGCGCAAATCAAACACATATTTAAGTAATAAGTTAGTAGGAGGCTTTATATAGGCGTGCACTGCTGCATGTTTCCTACATAACATGATCATAATTATCTTATAAATTCGCATATGGAGTTCGCTGCACCAGCATCAAGTCGATGTTCAGCAATCATGGACTAACTTTATCTTTCATCAATTGCAGAAACTATGACGGGGTGGGACGCGCAGTGAACTGGTTTTCTAAAAAGATTGGAAGATCCGGCCAAAGAAGGTGATAGCCCTGCTCATTCGTTCCCATGGTTCGATCCTTCCCAGTAAAACGCGGCGGAATCCTAATTTTCAGACCATCACATAGATTATACTGACAAATTATTATCAACATTGTACTATCACTATTAGGAAAAGGCCTACTAATGGCGCACTGATTTTGCCTACTAATGGCGCATTACCAGTGCGCCATTAGTAGCACGCCACTAGTATATCTTACTAATGGCGCACCAACTAGTGTGCCATTAGTATGTAACAGCATGCGCCATTAGTGTGCCTCCCGGGGGGCCATACGTAAGCATGGCTTTGTCATACTAATGGCGCATTCTCTGGTGATGCGCCATTAGTATGAATATTTGGTTTTTTTTCCTTTTTTGATTTTTGTGCAGGTTACAAAATATATTATTAGACAGAATATAAAATATATTATTAGACAGAATATAGACAGCGGCACACAGCAACATCAGATTCATCGAATACAATAGAAGATTAGTCTCCGAATACAATTCATCATATTAGTCTCCGAATTCAAAAGACCGAACAAAGATAAAACATTACAAGTCTCAAGACCGCGAGTATCAAGTTTGTCTTCACATTACAAGTCGATATCGATCATCTAAACTACCATCACATAGAAGAGAGTTGTGGTCATCACGATGAGCATCATCGCGATCAAACTGGTCTTCATCCGGTTCCTCCAACGCTCCCTCCTCTCTCCCGCTAGATAGCGGGCGTATCTAGATTCGGCCTCCGCCCTAGTGGTGTACCCTTTGTAACTATTATCGCTGAAACGGTGAACCTGTCTCCGACACTCCTCCCAGTCGTCGTAGACTTCGGGAACCTTACCCTTATACACGACATACGACGGCATCTCTATGCACAAGCCAAACAACAGACAATACATAAGCAATATGTAAGTATGCAACAAAAGGATCGGAAGAGAAAAGCAAGACATTAATAGCACGATTCATGGTCGTACTAATAAATAGCATCGATTACATCTAAGTTGAACGACTGTCCAAACCAAAGAGACATATGAATTCATTAAAGTATAATTACAACATGAGCCAATCAATGTTTCAGAACTACACATCACTACTTTCGACTCAACTCATCGGACAGGAACGTGGATGAAGCCGCCATCTGTCGTGATGGTCATGAAATCGCGGTCGTTGTCACCCTGCATTTGTAGCATTTCATCTATCTCACTGTTGGACGGTTGATATCTGAGGAAGAACTGCCCCGAGGTATGAAGGACATATTGATGGATGATGTCCGCAAACTCCGACTGGATGCGAAAGAATTCTTGTCTGAGGTCCGCGTCCTGGACTGCCGACAAGCTCGCGGCCCAATCTTTGAGATTATCTGGTAGCAGAAGTTGATGATGGTCCCTTACGATCGCCCGCATGTGATGTAGGGCGTAGTAGGCATCCTTCTGACCGCCAGGCGGCTACTTGACGCAGCAGAACTTCGTATTGTGTGAGAACATGTGCTTGTCATACTTACGAACTGCCCTGGTGAAGGTGCCTCCAGATTTGGCGTAGGCGGGGAGAACATCATCAAGAACTTTCTTGACATTTGTGTAGTCTATCTTGGAGTCACGGTTTGGGTCTAAATACGTGGCCATGGAATATTTTGGGCTTAAGAGGATGAGTGTGCAATGTGTGTCACTGCACAGAACACGGAATGTTAGAAAAAAAGAACGATCGAAATCTAAGAAATCATATGTTACGGGGCGGTTAAGGGATGACTTACTCGGGAAAGTAAGCCACAAGGAAGTTATCCTTATCTGGGTTTGCCAGAATGACGCCTTTGAGGTGTGAACTTGCAACTTGGCGGTCCCCAGCGCTGCTCAAGTGCTTGGCATGCATGTAGAAGGGGTCGACTATCACGATGTCCGGGGTCTTGTCTCTAATGATCCGCATCTCCATACTCAGCGAAAACAGCCGAACGAAGGTGTAGTGCAGCGGATGAAGGTTAAACATAGCAAAGATGTCATCAAACCGCAGGACGATCGTACCCCCGATGTCGCCATCCACAAAGCCCTTGCCCTCTGGCACCTTGGCCACGAAAACCGGGTATGCCACATCCTTCTCTCTGAGACGCCGCTTCTCTAAAGAAAGAACACTGTCGTGCAGACTCCGCATAGCACCGGTTGCAGCATTCAGCATATTTGGCGGTAGCATCGCCCTACCCGCCACATGCACCCTCCTCGAGATATCCTTAGGTGAAGGTGGCCCGTCCTGAGCACGGATTGAACTCGGTGCCGGCTGGCTCGCACCGGCGCCCTTGTTAGTCTTTCGTTTCCGTCCCTTTTTCTTGATCTCCTGTAATGGGACCGAGTTCTGCTCACAGACCGCCTTCTTGAGCGTGTTGGGGCTGATAATATTTCGCACCTCAGCTATCTAAGGCTCGGTGAAGGCGGGAGCTCGAGGCGTGTCCTGAGAACTGAACGCCAGACGACGCGGGGGGAGGCAGGGCCGCGGGAGGAGGGGGCGGCGAGGGCGCGGGCGCGGGCGGAGGGGGGATGGTGAGGGAGGTGGTCGGGTGCGGCGGGGGAAGCGAGCACGGCCGGGGACGGCGAGCACGGGGAAAGTGGTGGGCGGTGGTGGTCAGGCGCGGGTGAGACGAGGCAGGGGAGGGATTAGAGAGAAATGGAGATTGGGGATTTTAGTGTGGGGGAGGCTTAGCAATGGCGCACCACCCAGGGGTGCACCATAAGTACATCCATAGCAATGGCGCACCACCGAGGGGTGCACCATAAGTAATTTAATCTAGCCCGACTTGTCAGGTTATATACAACTTAACCCTATCTACAACAGACCGCGCCCACTAGCCCGACTGGTCAATACGCAGCACACACACCAGGAGGTCCTGGGTTTGATTGCCAGGCTCCCCAATATTTTTTTATGCATTTTAAATCCTGTTTGATATTTATTTGTGTTTAAATATGTTCAAACTTGTTTAAATCATAACAGTAATATTTTTTTATAAAAACAGTAATAACCCCCCCGGGGTGCGGGGGGCTAGGTGCTCGTCGGCGGCGGTGGAGCGGGGGAGGGTGCGGGTGGGATCGAGATCGAGATGGAGGGGGAATCGAGATCGAGATGGAGGGGGATCGAGATCAAGTGTCCTCATGAATTTAAAAAGTTCCCATGAAATTTAAAAATATTCATGATATCAAAAAGTTCCCATGAAATACAATCGAGAAATGAAGACTACGATTTAAATACAATCGATCTTAGCTAGCTATCTGTTCACAATCTTCTTGCCCTTGTTTTTCGCAAATGGAGTTCTTCTGTGGAACGGACGTCCTTTAGGTAGGGTGGTCCTGCTTCTTCTTGTGGTGTGTGCTGCTACTTCATCGTCGTCGTCATGTTCGATCTTCGGGTCGCCATACTTGTCGAAGTCTTGCTCATTGGCTACTCCATCCATTTCGATGATCTTCCTTTTGCCTCTCCTCACGACAACACGACTGGGCTTTGACGGGTCGGTAATGAAGAAGCATTGGTCCACTTGGGAAGCCAGTACCCATGGCTCATTTTTCGCGGTGACGTTTGCGCCCGCGGTCTTGGATTTGGCTTCGGGTATAACCATGGTGGTGAAATACCGGTCTTCTTTTAGGACGCTCTTGGCCCATCTGACATGGAACATCGGGACCTTCTCTCCAGCGTAGCTCAGCTCCCAGATCTCCTCGATCCTTCCGTAGTATCTGTCCTTGTCGTTGCCGGTGTAGGATTCCATCGTTACCCCGGAGTTCTGATAACCATCGCTCTTCATGTCCTTGTCCTAAGTGTAGAATGTGTAGCTGTTGATATCGTACGCCTCATAGATCATCAGGTTGTGCTCGGCGCCCTGTGACAAGGCGAATATGAGTTGTTCTTCCGCGGAAGAATCCTCATGTAAAGGGTACGACAGAAACTTCTGCTTGAACCAACGCGTGAAACATGAGTTGTGCTCTTTGAGTATATCTCCGTCCGTCCTCTGTTGGCCTCGGTCATTGTATGTCTTCTCAATAAAGGTTTTGTGCTCTACCACCCAAGGATCGACCATGTCTATGTGTTGTAGCGCGACTAGGTTTGCTCTTTCAAAGTCGGCGAGTCGACCCTTGAAGTCGACATGCATTTCGCGGCGACCCTCACGGTGACCCCATCCAGCGAGCCTGCCGAGGTGCCTGTTGACGGGCAGACCGACGGGGTTCTCGATGCCTAGATAATTCGTGCAGTAGGAGATGCACTCTTCGGTCAGAAAGCTCCTGGCTATACTTCCCTCTGGACGTGACATGTTGCGAACGTATCCTTTGATGACACCATTCATCCTTTCGAACGGCATCATGCTGTGCAGGAACGTCGGCCCGAGTTGGATGATATCTTCCACGATATGGACCAGCAGATGCACCATAACGTCGAAGAATGCGGGCGGGAAGTACATCTCAAGCTCGCATAGTATCACCACGATCTCTTCCTGTAGCCTTCTGAGTTGCCTCACGCCAATCGACTTCCGAGAGATGACGTCGAAAAAGTTGCATAGGCCAAATAGCGTTTCACGGACGTGCGCGTCCATGCTCCCACGGATTGCAACTGGAAGTAACTGTGTCATCAGCACGTGACAGTCATGAGACTTCATCCCGCTGAACTTCTGCTTCGCTGGGTCTAGGTATCTTCTTATCTTCCCCGCGTAACCGTAAGGAAGTTTTACTCCTAGGAGGCAGGTGAAAAACTGCTCGATCTCCTCCTGACTTAGAGTGAAGCACGTGGGAGGGTAGTCATTTCTGGTCTTCTTGGCCTTTTTGCCTTTGCGACGACTTTCTGTGTCCTGCTTCGCCTCATCATCATCATCATTAGCGTGAAGCTCCTGCCTGATGCCCATTGATTTCAAGTCTGCCTTTGCTTTCGGCCCATCTTTGGTCCTCTCCGGCATGTTGAGCAGGGTACCAAGCAGACTCTCGCACACGTTCTTCGTGATATGCATGACATCAAGGCTGTGAGGCACACGGTGGATCTTCCAGTACGGCAAGTCCCAGAAAACAGACCTCGTTTTCCATACCTTCATTAGCGGCTCTGGCGCCTTTCGCTTCTTTCCCGGCTTTGGCGCCTTTTGCTTCTTTCTCGGCAGTGGGCAGTCTTTCCAATTTTTCAACAGCTCATCTATTTCCTCGCCGCTCCTCGTACACGGGCGTTTTCGGTGTTCGGTTTCACCATCGAACAGATCCTTGCGTTTCCTCCACGGGTTATCGTCGCGAAGCCACCTTCGATGTCCCATGAACACGGTTTTCGAAGACCCGGGATCTCTATCTAGCTGGCGATATGTTGTGTCATCCATGCACCTTACGCATCCAGAAAATCCGTGGACTACCTGCCCCGCGAGATATCCATAACCGAGATAGTCGTGCACCGTCGTGAGCAGTGCGGCTCTCATAGGGAAATATTCTTTCTCTGCGGCGTCCCACGTATTGGCTCGCGTTTTCCACAGCGTGTCTAGCTCCTCCTTCAGCAGCCCTAGATACAGATTGATGTCATTCCCTGGTTGTTTCGGCCCTTCAATTAGCATACTCATGTGAATGTACTTCCTCTTCATGCACAACCAGGGGGGAAGGTTGTACATCCACACAAGCACAGGCCAGGTGCTATGTGTGCTTCTCTGGCTGCCAAATGGATTGACTCCATCGGTGCTCGCGCCCAGCACGATGTTCCTTGGATCCTTCCCAAATTCTGGGTATTCGAAGTTCAACGCTTGCCACTGGCTCGCATCCTTAGGTTGACTCAGCATCTTGTCTTTTTTATTTATCTCCAGATCATTTCTGTCATCTTCCCGCTTCTTCTCCTCCCTATCCGCGTGCCAACGCAGGAGCTTTGCTACCTTAGGGTCCGCGAAATACCGCTGCAGACGAGGAGTGATCGGAAAGTACCACACCGATTTTCGAGGAGCTTTCTTCCTCTTCTTGTATCGAGTGACGCCGCACACCGGACATATGGTAGACTCCGCGTGCTCGTCCCGATAAATGATACAATTGTTCATGCACACATGGTATTTCACGTGCGGTAAATCCAGAGGACACATGATTTTCTTCGCCTCCTCGAAACTGGTCGGGCACTTGTTCTCCTTGGGAAGACGTTCGTGCCAGAATGACATGTTCTTGTCGAAGCATGCGTCGGTCATTTTGTGTTTTACCTTCATCTCCAGAGCCATGAGCATTACTTTCAGGCGGGTATCCTCGGGCCTGCATCCTTCATACAATGGAGTAACCGCGTCTATCTCCAGTTGATCCAGCTTGGCTTTCTCTCGGGCGGCAGCTCTTGCGTTATCCGTCTGCTTGAGAAGCAGCTCTTGAATATGAGGGTCCTGCACCCAGCCTCCATCGTCGTCTGCTCCGGCATCTTCATCTTCATGATCATTCCCTTCGTCTTGATCTTCCTCATCATCATGTACGACATCTTCTACATGATGACTGTGTACAGCATCACCGTCGTGATCATGTCCTGGAGATTCTTCGTCTTCTCGCCCGCCCTCGCTGCAGTGGTACTTGTCTTGTTGCCCTTCCTCATTTCTTGCCCGGCCCCGGCCATAGACGACTTCATAGTCATCTTCATCACCTTGCCACCGATAGCCATCCATGAAACCACGCAAGAGCAGGTGGTCCCGCACCTGCCCGGAATCCGGGTCCGCAATAAGGCTCTTCAGCTTGCATCTTCGACACGGACATCTTATCTCCGTCTCGTTCTTTTGAAGCATCTCGGCCTTCGCGGAGCTCAAAAACCTATTCACGATGCCTTCAGTCATCGTGCGGACCATGGTCGCCTGCGGGGTAGAGCAAAACGATATTTTAGAACCAAGAAAAAATTTGGCATGACCTTCCCTAAAAATAGGACCAAAAAGAATGCATAGTGCCAAAATTCTTGCCGAAACGGAAATGAATCAAAACATTCCGGCAAAATATTGGCAACTATCGCATTTCAAATACCGGTATCTTCAAACACAAACATATATGCAACACCACAAACACATGCAACACCACAAACATACATAGATCTAGCTAGGCCACAAAATGTGCATGTGCACGTTGTTGGAGCGAGCTAGGGAGAAAAAAAGTAGATCTACATCATGAAGATAGCTTTTCCCTTACTTACCTATCAAAAAAAGGTAATTTCACCACTTAATTTTGATGAATCTATGGTGGAAATAAGGTGAGGAGGAGGAGATGGCCGAAAGCTTGGAGAAGGAGGTGGAGGGAATGAAGTGGGGAAAGTGAGTGGGTAGGTGTGGGGCTGTCCAAAATATCTTGTTGGGGTCCCAGGTTACTAATGGCGCACCACCAGCAAATGCGCCATTAGTAACCCTAACCCTGGTTACTAATGGCGCACCTGCAGATGGTGCGCCATTAGTAGTTTTGCAAAAAAGTAAATATATATATATATATATATATACTAATGGCGCACCGGGTAATAGTGCGCCATTACTAGTTTAAACTAGTAATGGCGCACTGTGAAACGATGCGCCATTAATAGTTTTGCAAAAAAAAGAATAAGAAAAAAATTACAGTAATGGCGCACTCTCTGCCTGGTGCGCCATTAATACTTAGAACTAGTAATGGCGCATTGTCGACCTGATGCGCCATTAGTATGTATGGAAAAATGAAAAAAAAACAATTAATACTAGTGGCGCACCCTGTTTCTGGTGCGCCATTAGTGTCTTCCACACTAATGGCGCATCACCAACAGGTGCGCCATTAGTATATAGTAGTGGCGCACTACTTCCCTGGTGCGCCATTAGTATCAATCCTATCTATAGCCCTTTTCCTAGTAGTGTATGCCCCTTGCAGATCTATCAGCATATATGATTTGATACTCCAAGGCCCCTGCTAGAGTACCACATCACAAATCCTTATTTCTGGTCCAAGATGCCAAATAATTTTTAAAGAAATTTATAATTCGGTAAAAGTATTTACACATTGTTTATCTCTGTTCTACGTAATCAGATTCTCAAAGGTGTGTTACCATCAAAGGTGAAGACTAAATGTTCTGCTCTTGTGTCTGAACAATCTGTAGTTGGCAGCAAGTTCTTTCTTAACAGTGTTCAGTAAACTTGCCCGTGTTGTATATACAATATATACAGTTCCATTAAACTTGCTTCTATGATATTTTTTGTTGTAAAAATACATTTGCGGCATCATTTGTAAATCCCATACTTACCATACTAAATCAGAACTGGTAGTTTATCACATGTCGCTGGATAACATGGGTTCTTATTTGAGAGTTCTATGTAGTTTAATGCATATATGTTTCTTCAAAAAGGTTAGTGGGGATATAGAGGACTCCCAAGATGGACAACATGTTGGCATCGACTTTGCCAAACTCGCCAGGACAGATGACGACCTGGTGACCTACGCCGTCGAGGGCAGCGTCTATCTCCGGAGCCCCGTTGATCTCATGACCCTCGCCGCCGCCGCCACAGGTGAGCAAACATACATTTCCATTAAACTTGCCCGTGTTGTATATATGTTTCTTCAAAAAGGTCAGTGGGGATATAGAGGACTCCCAAGATGGACAACGTGTTGGCATCGACTTTGCCGAACTCGCCAGGACAGATGATGACCTGGTGACCTACGCCGTCGAGGGCACCATCTATCTCCGGAGCCCCGTTGATCTCATGACCCTCGCCGCCGCCACCACAGGTGAGCAAACATACACGCCGTATCCTTCCCTGCTTATGTCTGTATACATATGAGGTTGATTATTTGTTACGTGTTCCAAAGTGAGATTGCTAAATGGCGGCTGCTCTTACAGGAGCGGCGCCACCCTTCAAGCAGAGCTAGAAAGAGTGATACTATTCTTTGGTCAGGTTATGTTTTCTAATTGATATGGATTATTATTTTGAGAAAAACAATTATGGAACTCAATGTCTTTTATGTCCTTTTCTGAATTTGCAGCCGCTAAGTTTCCGAAGCTTGATCGACATCTTTTTAAGCAATAGTGGTAATCACGAGTGGCCCGATACCGATATCCACCTTGCATCCTGTGTAACGCCCCGAGTCCGATGCGCCAGGTGTCCTCCAGTTATTTGCTGTTATTGCCTTGTTTTTTGCTAGCATGTCACATCTTGTCATGTCATCATGTGCGTTGCATCATCATGTTTTCGAAACTTGCATTAGTCCGGGTTCCCCTAGTTCCGTCCGTTGTCCGTTCTGAGCCCAGACACACTTGCACGCGCCCGCGACATGTCCGAAATATTATTTTGTAAGTGGCCGGAAAATGTTCTCGGAATGGGATGAGAGTTGATGTGTGGTCTTATTATAGTGTAGATAGACCGCCGGTCAAGTTTCATCGCATTTGGAGTTTGTTTGACGCCCCAACGATTAACTATAGTGGCAGTATAGCCGGTCTATCGTCGGACGTTTCTGGTCTCCGGAAACAGTCGTCGGGCCTCTCATCTTCTCTCTTCTCAGACCTTTGCTGCACTACCTCTCACCGCCAGGCCCTACCTAACCTCTCTCATCAGCCCGCGGACCTCCTCCCGCGCGCGTCCGAAATCTATCCCGAACCCGACCCGGGCAGTCGTCACCGTTGTGTCTGGATCATCCCCAGACATCTACAAAACGTCTCTGTTTTGTTAATTGGACTTCCTAACATATTTTTTCGCGACCGTCCGATTCAGATCGAAGGGACCAGTTGCACCTAACCAAGATTTCACCTACTATATATTCAGCCCACCTAACCCTAAAACCCTAGCTATCCCATCCATTCGTCTAATCCTCCCAGCCGCCGCCACTCACTCTCCCTTGTTTTCTCAGGAGCTTGTCCCATCACCACTGATTCCCTCCTTCATCGGGATCCCCATCCCACCAACCACCACAGCCGAGCGCCTCCACCTTGCTTTTAGCGCCGCCCAACCAGATCACAGCCAGCCTCTCTCCTTCCCTTGTTTGCAGCATCAGACCAACCGAAGCCGCACCCAATCCAGATCGACTCCCGCCTCCGACCATCTCCCTGGATTCGCGCCTCCTCGCTTCCCCCATCCTTGGAGACGAGCCCCTCCCGAACCAAGGCGGCACCGCTGCCTCCTCCCGCACCCCTCTGCTCGCTCGTCCCCGAGCAAGTCGCTCGACCGGCCGGCCACCGGAGCACCACCACCAGTGACCAGCAGCCGCCCCAGGCCTCTCCCGTATCCCTCTGTTTCCCTTTCTCTACGCTCTCCATCTCTCTCCCTCTGACCTCCTGCTCTTCCTCTCTTGTCCTGGGCAGGAAAAACGACGCCATGGCGCCCGGAGCTCGAGTTCGTCCGGCACCACCGCCCAGAACCATCTCCCGGCACCGGATTCATGCCCGTCATCCATCCCAGCCGACCACGCGCCGTCGGAGGTCATCCGGAGCGCCAAGTCCGCCGCCGCCACTCCCCTGCATCTCGCCTCCGCCTCCCCTATTTCTGCGAGCACTCGAGGACGAGGGACAAGCCCGTGCCTCCTGAAGGAAATATGCCCTAGAGGCAATAATAAAGTTATTATTTATTTCCTTATATCATGATAAATGTTTATTATTCATGCTAGAATTGTATTAACCGGAAACATAATACATGTGTGAATACATAGACAAACAGAGTGTCACTAGTATGCCTCTACTTGACTAGCTCGTTAATCAAAGATGGTTATGTTTCCTAACCATGAACAAAGAGTTGTTATTTGATTAACGAGGTCACATCATTAGTTGAATGATCTGATTGACATGACCCATTCCATTAGCTTAGCACCCGATCGTTTAGTATGTTGCTATTGCTTTCTTCATGACTTATACATGTTCCTATAACTATGAGATTATGCAACTCCCGTTTACCGGAGGAACACTTTGTGTGCAACCAAACGTCACAACGTAAATGGGTGATTATAAAGGTGCTCTATAGGTGTCTCCAAAGGTAGATGTTGGGTTGGCGTATTTCGAGAGTAGGATTTGTCACTCCGATTGTCGGAGAGGTACCTCTGGGCCCTCTCGGTAATGCACATCACTTAAAGCCTTGCAAGCATTGCAACTAATGAGTTAGTTGTGGGATGATGTATTACAGAACGAGTAAAGAGACTTGCTGGTAACGAGATTGAACTAGGTATTGGATACCGACGATCGAATCTCGGGCAAGTAACATACCGATGACAAAGGGAACAACGTATGTTGTTATGCGGTCTGACCGATAAAGATCTTCGTAGAATATGTAGGAGCCAATATGGGCATCCAGGTCCCGCTATTGGTTATTGACCAGAGAGGTGTCTAGGTCATGTCTACATAGTTCTCGAACCCGTAGGGTCCGCACGCTTAACGTTCGTTGACGATATAGTACTATGTGAGTTATGTATGTTGGTGACCGAATGTTGTTCGGAGTCTGGGATGAGATCACGGACATGACGAGGAACTCCGGAATGGTCCGGAGATAAAGTTTGATATATGTGATAATAGTGTTTGATCACCGGAAGGGTTCCGGAAATCACCGGAAGGGGTTCCGGATGTTCCCGAAATGTTTGGGTACGAGAACACTTTATTTGGGCCAAAGGGGAAAGCCCACAAGGTTTTTGGATAGCGCAAAAGGAAGATTTGCGGAGTCCAGGGGCCAGACGCCAGGGTCCCTGGCGTCTGGGTCCAGACGCCGGGAACCTTGGCGTCTGGCCCTGGAGTCCAAGAAGGACTCTTGCCTTTCGGGTGAAACCGACTTTGTGGAGGCTTTTACTCCAAGTTTTGACCCCAGGGCTCAACATATAAATAGAGGGGCAGGGCTAGCACCAAAGATACATCAAGAAACACCAAGCCGTGTGCCGGCAACCCCGTCTCCTCTAGTTTATCCTCTGTCTTAGTTTTCATAGTGCTTAGGCGAAGCCCTGCGGAGATTGTTCTTCACCAACACCGTCACCACGCCGTCGTGCTGCCGAAACTCATCTACTACTTCGCCCCTCTTGCTGGATCGAGAAGGCGAGGACGTCACCGAGCCGAACGTGTGCAGAACTCGGTGGTGTCGTGCTTTCGGTACTTGGATCGGTCGGACATGAAGACGTATGACTACATCAACCGCGTTGATATAACGCTTCCGCGATCGATCTACAAGGGTACGTAGATCACACTCTCCCCTCTCGTTGCTATGCATCACCATGATCTTGCGTGTGCGTAGGAAATTTTTTGAAATTACTACGTTCCCCAACAGTGGCATCCAAGCCTAGGTTTTATGGTTTGATGTTATTTGCACGAGTAGAACACAAGTGAGTTGTGGGCGATATAAGTCATACTGCCTAACAGCATGTCATACTTTGGTTCAGCGGTATTGTTGGACGAGGCGACCCGGACCGACATTACGCGTACGCTTACGCGAGACCGGTTCTCCCGATGTGCTTTGCACATAGGTGGCTTGCGGGCGACAGTCTCTCCAACTTTAGTTGAACCAAGTGTGGCTACGCCCGGTCCTTCCGAAGGTTAAAACGGAGTCAAATTGACAAACTATCGTTGTGGTTTTGATGCGTAGGTGAGATTGGTTCTTGCTTAAGCCCGTAGCAGCCACGTAAAACTTGCAACAACAAAGTAGAGGACGTCTAACTTGTTTTTGCAGGTCATGTTGTGATGTGATATGGTCAAGACATGATGCTAAATTTTATTGTATGAGATGATCATGTTTTGTAACCGAGTTATCGGCAACTGGCAGGAGCCATATGGTTGTTGCTTTATTGTATACAATGCAATCGCGATGTAATGCTTTACTTTATCACTAAGCGGTAGCGATAGTCGTGGAAGCATAAGATTGGCGAGACGATAACGATGCTACGATGGAGATCAAGGTGTCGCGCCGGTGACGATGGTGATCATGACGGTGCTTCGGAGATGGAGATCACAAGCACAAGATGATGATGGCCATATCATATCACTTATATTGATTGCATGTGATGTTTATCTTTTATGCATCTTATCTTGCTTTGATTGACGGTAGCATTATAAGATGATCTCTCACTAAATTATCAAGAAGTGTTCTCCCTGAGTATGCACCTGTTGGGGAACGTAGTAATTTCAAAAAATTTCTTACGCACACACAAGATCATGGTGATGCATAGCAACGAGAGGGGAGAGTGTTGTCTATGTACCCAACGCAGACCGACTGCGGAAGCGCTGACACGACGTAGAGGAAGTAGTCGTACGTCTTCACGATCCAACCGATCAAGCACCGAAACTACGGCACCTCTGAGTTCGAGCACACGTTCAGCTTGATGACGATCCCCGGACTCCGATCCAGCAAAGTGTCGGGGAAGAGTTCCGTCAGCACAACGGCATGGTGACGATCTTGATGAACTACAGCAGCAGGGCTTCGCCTAAACTCCGCTACAGTATTATCGAGGAATATGGTGGCAGGGGGCACCGCACACGGCTAAGGAATAGATCACGTGGATCAACTTGTGTGTTTCTGGGGTGCCTCTGCCTCAGTATATAAAGGAGCCAAGGGGGAGGGGGGCGCCGGCCAGGAGGAGGGCGCAGGAGGAGTCCTACTCCTTCCGGGAGTAGGACTCCCCCCCCCCCCCAATCCTATTCCAACTAGGATTCCCAAGGGGGAAAGAGGGAGAGGGGTGGCCGGCCACCTCTCCTAGTACTAACAGGACTAGGGGAAGGGGGGAGGCGCGCAGCCCTTTCACCTTTCCACTAAGGCCCAATAAGGCCCATATGGCTCCCGGGGGGTTCCGGTAACCTCCCGGTAACCCGGTAAAATCCCGATTTCACCCGGAACACTTCCGATGTCCAAACATAGGCTTCCAATATATCAATCTTTACGTCTCGACCATTTCGAGACTCCTCGTCATGTCCGTGATCACATCCGGGACTCCGAACAACCTTCGGTACATCAAAATGCATAAACTCATAATATAACTGTCATCGTAACCTTAAGCGTGCGGACCCTACGGGTTCGAGAACAATGTAGACATGACCGAGACACGTCTCCGGTCAATAACCAATAGCGGGACCTGGATGCCCATATTGGCTCCTACATATTCTACGAAGATCTTTAGCGGTCAGACCGCATAACAACATACGTTGTTCCCTTTGTCATCGGTATGTTACTTGCCCGAGATTCGATCGTCGGTATCCAATACCTAGTTCAATCTCGTTACCGGCAAGTCTCTTTACTCGTTCCGTAATACATCATCTCACAACTAACATATTAGTTGTAATGCTTGCAAGGCTTATGTGATGTGTATTACCGAGAGGGCCCAGAGATACCTCTCCGACAATCGGAGTGACAAATCCTAATCTCGAAATACGCCAACCCAACATCTACCTTTGGAGACACCTGTAATGCTCCTTTATAATCACCCAGTTACGTTGTGACGTTTGGTAGCACCCAAAGTGTTCCTCCGGCAAACGGGAGTTGCATAATCTCATAGTCATAGGAACATGTATAAGTCATGAAGAAAGCAATAGCAACATACTAAACGATCGGGTGCTAAGCTAATGGAATGGGTCATGTCAATCAGATCATTCAACTAATGATGTGACCTCGTTAATCAAATAACAACTCATTGTTCATGGTCAGGAAACATAACCATCTTTGATTAACGAGCTAGTCAAGTAGAGGCATACTAGTGACACTTTGTTTGTCTATGTATTCACACATGTATTATGTTTCCGGTTAATACAATTCTAGCATGAATAATAAACATTTATCATGATTATAAGGAAATAAATAATAACTTTATTATTGCCTCTAGGGCATATTTCCTACAGTCTCCCACTTGCACTAGAGTCAATAATCTAGATTACACTGTAATGATTCTAACACCCATGGAGCCTTGGTGCTGATCATGTTTTGCTCGTGGAAGAGGCTTAGTCAACGGGTCTGCAACATTCAGATCCGTATGTATCTTGCAAATCTCTATGTCTCCCACCTGGACTAGATCCCGGATGGAGTTGAAGCGTCTCTTGATGTGTTTGGTCCTTTTGTGAAATCTGGATTCCTTTGCCAAGGCAATTGCACCAGTATTGTCACAAAAGATTTTCATTGGACCCGATGCATTAGGTATGACACCTAGATCGGATATGAACTCCTTCATCCAGACTCCTTCGTTCGCTGCTTCCGAAGCAGCTATGTACTCCGCTTCACATGTAGATCCCGCTACGATGCTTTGTTTAGAACTGCACCAACTGACAGCTCCACCGTTTAATGTAAACACGTATCCGGTTTGCGATTTAGAATCATCCGGATCAGTGTCAAAGCTTGCATCAACGTAACCTTTTACGGTGAGCTCTTTGTCACCTCCATATACGAGAAACATATCCTTAGTCCTTTTCAGGTATTTCAGGATGTTCTTGACCGTTGTCCAGTGATCCACTCCTGGATTACTTTGGTACCTCCCTGCTAAACTTATAGCAAGGCACACATCAGGTCTGGTACACAGCATTGCATACATGATAGATCCTATGGCTGATGCATAGGGAACATCTTTCATATTCTCTCTATCTTCTGCAGTGGTCAGGCATTGAGTCTTACTCAACTTCACACCTTGTAACACAGGCAAGAACCCTTTCTTTGCTTGATCCATTTTGAACTTCTTCAAAATTTTGTCAAGGTATGTGCTTTGTGAAAGTCCAATTAAGCGTCTTGATCTGTCTCTGTAGATCTTAATGCCTAATATGTAAGCAGCTTCACCGAGGTCTTTCATTGAAAAACTTTTATTCAAGTATCCCTTTATGCTATCCAGAAATTCTATATCATTTCCAATCAGCAATATGTCATCCACATATAATATCAGAAATGCTACAGAGCTCCCACTCACTTTCTTGTAAATACAGGCTTCTCCGAAAGTCTGTATAAAACCAAATGCTTTGATCACACTATCAAAACGTTTATTCCAACTCCGAGAGGCTTGCACCAGTCCATAAATGGATCGCTGGAGCTTGCACACTTTGTTAGCTCCCTTTGGATCTACAAAACCTTCCGGTTGCATCATATACAACTCTTCTTCCAGAAATCCATTCAGGAATGCAGTTTTGACATCCATCTGCCAAATTTCATAATCATGAAATGCGGCAATCGCTAACATGATTCGGACGGACTTAAGCATCGCTACGGGTGAGAAGGTCTCATCGTAGTCAATCCCTTGAACTAGCCGAAAACCTTTTGCGACAAGTCGAGCTTTGTAGACAGTAACATTACCATCAGCGTCAGTCTTCTTCTTAAAGATCCATTTATTCTCAATTGCTTGCCGATCATCGGGCAAGTCAACCAAAGTCCATACTTTGTTCTCATACATGGATCCCATCTCAGATTTCATGGCTTCAAGCCACTTTGCGGAATCTGGGCTCACCATCGCTTCTTCATAGTTCGTAGGTTCATCATGATCTAGTAGCATGACTTCCAGAACAGGATTACCGTACCACTCTGGTGCGGATCTTACTCTGGTTGATCTACGAGGTTCAGTAGTATCTTGATCTAAAGTTTCATGATCATTATCATTGGCTTCCTCACTAACTGGTGTAGGTGTCACTGAAACAGTTTTCTGTGATGAACTACTTTCCAGTAAGGGAGCAGGTACAGTTGCCTCGTCAAGTTCTACTTTCCTCCCACTCACTTCTTTCGAGAGAAACTCCTTCTCTAGAAAGGATCCATTCTTAGCAACGAGTGTCTTGCCTTCGGATCTGTGATAGAAGGTGTACCCAATAGTTTCCTTTGGGTATCCTATGAAGACACATTTCTTTGATTTGGGTTCGAGCTTATCAGGTTGAAGCTTTTTCACATAAGCATCGCAGCCCCAAACTTTAAGAAATGACAACTTTGGTTTCTTGCCAAACCACAGTTCATAAGGCGTCGTCTCAACGGATTTTGATGGTGCCTATTTAACGTGAATGTAGCCGTCTCTAGAGCATAACCCCAAAACGATAGCGGTAAATCAGTAAGAGACATCATAGATCGCACCATATCTAGTAAAGTACGATTACGACGTTTGGACACACCATTATGCTGTGGTGTTCCGGGTGGCGTGAGTTGCGAAACTATTCCACAGTTTTTCAAATGTACACCAAACTCGTAACTCAAATATTCTCCTCCACGATCAGATCGTAGAAACTTTATTTTCTTGTTACGATGATTTTCAACTTCACTCTGAAATTCTTTGAAATTTTCAAATGTTTCAGACTTATGTTTCATTAAGTAGATATATCCATATCTGCTTAAATCATCTGTGAAGGTGAGAAAATAACGATATCCATCACGAGCCTCAATATTCATCGGACCACATACATCGGTATGTACGATTTCCAACAAATCTGTTGCTCTCTCCATAGTACCGGAGAACGGTGTTTTAGTCATCTTGCCCATGAGGCACGGTTCGCAAGTACCAAGTGATTCATAATCAAGTGATTCCAAAAGTCCATCAGTATGGAGTTTCTTCATGCGCTTTATACCGATATGACCTAAATGACAGTGCCACAAATAAGTTGCATTTTCATTATCAACTCTGCATCTTTTGGCTTCAACATTATGAATATGTGTATTACTACTATCGAGATTCAATAAAAATAGACCACTCTTCAAGGGTGCATGACCATAAAAGATATTACTCATATAAATAGAACAACCATTATTCTCTGATTTAAATGAATAACCGTCTCGCATTAAACAAGATCCAGATATAATGTTCATGCTCAACGCTGGCACCAAATAACAATTATTTAGGTCTAATATTAATCCCGAAGGTAGATGTAGAGGTAGCGTGCCGACCGCGATCACATCGACTTTGGAACCGTTTCCCACGCGCATCGTCACCTCGTCCTTTGCCAGTGCCCGCTTATTCCGTGGTCCCTGTTTCGAGTTGCAAATATTAGCAACAGAACCAGTATCAAATACCCAGGTGCTACTGCGAGCTCTAGTAAGGTACACATCAATAACATGTATATCACATATACCTTTGTTGACCTTGCCATCCTTCTGATCCGCCAAATACTTGGGGCAGTTCCGCTTCCAGTGACCAGTCTGCTTGCAGTAGAAGCACTCAGTTTCAGGCTTAGGTCCAGACTTGGGTTTCTTCTCCTGAGCAGCAACTTGCTTGCCGTCTTTCTTGAAGTTCCCCTTCTTCTTCCCTTTGCCCTTTTTCTTGAAACTAGTGGTCTTGTTAACCATCAACACTTGATGCTCCTTCTTGATTTCTACCTCCGCAGCTTTCAGCATTGCGAAGAGCTCGGGAATAGTCTTGTTCATCCCTTGCATATTATAGTTCATCACGAAGCTCTTGTAGCTTGGTGGCAGTGATTGGAGAATTCTGTCAATGACGCAATCATCCGGAAGATTAACTCCCAATTGAATCAAGTGATTATTATACCCAGACATTTTGAGTATATGGTTACTGACAGAACTGTTCTCCTCCATCTTGCAGCTATAGAAATTTATTGGAGACTTCATATCTCTCAATCCGGGCATTTGCTTGAAATATTAACTTCAACTCCTCGAACATCTCATATGCTCCATGACGTTCAAAACGTCGTTGAAGTCCCGATTCTAAGCCGTAAAGCATGGCACACTGAACTATCGAGTAGTCATCAGCTTTGCTCTGCCAGACGTTCATAACATCTGGTGTTGCTCCAGCAGCAGGCCTGGCACCCAGCGGTGCTTCCAGGACGTAATTCTTCTGAGCAGCAATGAGGATAATCCTCAAGTTACGGACCCAGTCCGTGTAATTGCTACCATCATCTTTCAACTTTGCTTTCTCAAGGAACGCATTAAAATTCAACGGAACAACAGCACGAGCCATCTATCTACAACCAACATAAACAAGCAAGATACTATCAGGGACTAAGTTCATGATAAATTTTAAGTTCAATTAATCATATTACTAAAGAACTCCCACTTAGATAGACATCCCTCTAATCTTCTAAGTGATTACGTGATCCAAATCAACTAAACCATAACCGATCATCACGTGAGATGGAGTAGTTTTCAATGGTGAACATCGTTTATGTTGATCATATCTACTATATGATTCACGCTCGACCTTTCGGTCTCCGTGTTCCGAGGCCATATCTGCATATGCTAGGCTCGTTAAGTTTAACCTGAGTATTCTGCTTGTGCAAAACTGGCTTGCACCCGTTGTAGATGGACGTAGAGCTTATCACACCCGATCATCACGTGGTGTCTGGGCACGACGAACTTTGGCAATGGTGCATACTCAGGGAGAACACTTCTTGATAATTTAGTGAGAGATCATCTTATAATGCTACCGTCAATCAAAGCAAGATAAGATGCATAAAAAGATAAACATCACATGCAATCAATTTAAGTGATATGATATGGCCATCATCATCTTGTGCTTGTGATCTCCATCTCCGAAGCACCGTCGTGATCACCATCGTCACCGGCGTGACACCTTGATCTCCATCGTAGCATCGTTGTCGTCTCGCCAAGCTTGTGCTTCCACGACTATCGCTACCGCTTAGTGATAAAGTAAAGCATTACATCGCGATTGCATTGCATACAATAAAGCGACAACCATATGGCTCCTGCCAGTTGCCGATAACTCAGTTACAAAACATGATCATCTCATACAATAAAATTCAGCATCATGCCTTGACCATATCACATCACAACATGCCCTGCAAAAACAAGTTAGACGTCCTCTACTTTGTTGTTGCAAGTTTTACGTGGCTGCTACGTGCTTAAGTAAGAACCAATCTCACCTACGCATCAAAACCACAACGATAGTTTGTCAAATAGACTCCGTTTTAACCTTCGCAAGGACCGGGCGTAGCCACACTCGGTTCAACTAAAGTTGGAGAGACAGTCGCCCGCAAGCCATCTATGTGCAAAGCACGTCGAGGGAACCGGTCTCGCGTAAGCGTACGCGTAAGGTTGGTCCGGGTCGTCTCATCCAACAATACCGCCGAACCAAAGTATGACATGCTGGTAGGCAGTATGACTTGTATCGTCCACAACTCACTTGTGTTCTACTCGTGCACATAACATCAACATAAATAACCTAGGCTCGGATGCCACTGTTGGGGAACGTAGTAATTTCAAAAAATTTCCTACGCACACACAAGATCATGGTGATGCATAGCAACGAGAGGGGAGAGTGTTGTCTACGTACCCAACGCAGACCGACTGCGGAAGCGCTGACACGACATAGAGGAAGTAGTCGTACGTCTTCACGATCCAACCGATCAAGCACCGAAACTACGGCACCTCCGAGTTCGAGCACACGTTCAGCTTCATGACGATCCCCGGACTCCGATCCAGCAAAGTGTCGGGGAAGAGTTCTGTCAGCACGACGGCGTGGTGACGATCTTGATGAACTACAGCAGCAGGGCTTCGCCTAAACTCCGCTACAGTATTATCGAGGAATATGGTGGCAGGGGGCACCGCACATGGCTAAGGAATAGATCACGTGGATCAACTTGTGTGTTTCTGGGGTGCCTCTGCCTCAGTATATAAAGGAGCCAAGGGGGAGGGGGGCGCCGGCCAGGAGGAGGGCGCAGGAGGAGTCCTACTCCTTCCGGGAGTAGGACTCCCCCCCCCAATCCTATTCCAACTAGGATTCCCAAGGGGGAAAGAGGGAGAGGGGTGGCCGGCCACCTCTCCTAGTCCTAATAGGACTAGGGGAAGGGGGGAGGCGCGCAGCCCTTATGGGCAGCCCTTTCACCTTTCCACTAAGGCCCAATAAGGCCCATATGGCTCCCGGGGGGTTCCGGTAACCTCCCGGTAACCCGGTAAAATCCCGATTTCACCCGGAACACTTCCGATGTCCAAACA
Source organism: Triticum urartu (assembly GCF_056163025.1). Classification (NCBI taxonomy): domain Eukaryota; kingdom Viridiplantae; phylum Streptophyta; class Magnoliopsida; order Poales; family Poaceae; genus Triticum; species Triticum urartu. The sequence goes on along the minus strand of NC_141879.1, from coordinate 746,708,873 downwards.
TAGGCTTCCAATATATCAATCTTTACGTCTCGACCATTTCGAGACTCCTCGTCATGTCCGTGATCACATCCGGGACTCCGAACAACCTTCGGTACATCAAAATGCATAAACTCATAATATAACTGTCATCGTAACCTTAAGCGTGCGGACCCTACGGGTTCGAGAACAATGTAGACATGACCGAGACACGTCTCCGGTCAATAACCAATAGCGGGACCTGGATGCCCATATTGGCTCCTACATATTCTACGAAGATCTTTAGCGGTCAGACCGCATAACAACATACGTTGTTCCCTTTGTCATCGGTATGTTACTTGCCCGAGATTCGATCGTCGGTATCCAATACCTAGTTCAATCTCGTTACCGGCAAGTCTCTTTACTCGTTCCGTAATACATCATCTCACAACTAACATATTAGTTGTAATGCTTGCAAGGCTTATGTGATGTGTATTACCGAGAGGGCCCAGAGATACCTCTCCGACAATCGGAGTGACAAATCCTAATCTCGAAATACGCCAACCCAACATCTACCTTTGGAGACACCTGTAATGCTCCTTTATAATCACCCAGTTACGTTGTGACGTTTGGTAGCACCCAAAGTGTTCCTCCGGCAAACGGGAGTTGCATAATCTCATAGTCATAGGAACATGTATAAGTCATGAAGAAAGCAATAGCAACATACTAAACGATCGGGTGCTAAGCTAATGGAATGGGTCATGTCAATCAGATCATTCAACTAATGATGTGACCTCGTTAATCAAATAACAACTCATTGTTCATGGTCAGGAAACATAACCATCTTTGATTAACGAGCTAGTCAAGTAGAGGCATACTAGTGACACTTTGTTTGTCTATGTATTCACACATGTATTATGTTTCCGGTTAATACAATTCTAGCATGAATAATAAACATTTATCATGATTATAAGGAAATAAATAATAACTTTATTATTGCCTCTAGGGCATATTTCCTACAGTCTCCCACTTGCACTAGAGTCAATAATCTAGATTACACTGTAATGATTCTAACACCCATGGAGCCTTGGTGATGATCATGTTTTGCTCGTGGAAGAGGCTTAGTCAACGGGTCTGCAACATTCAGATCCGTATGTATCTTGCAAATCTCTATGTCTCCCACCTGGACTAGATCCCGGATGGAGTTGAAGCGTCTCTTGATGTGTTTGGTCCTTTTGTGAAATCTGGATTCCTTTGCCAAGGCAATTGCACCAGTATTGTCACAAAAGATTTTCATTGGACCCGATGCATTAGGTATGACACCTAGATCGGATATGAACTCCTTCATCCAGACTCCTTCGTTCGCTGCTTCCGAAGCAGCTATGTACTCCGCTTCACATGTAGATCCCGCTACGATGCTTTGTTTAGAACTGCACCAACTGACAGCTCCACCGTTTAATGTAAACACGTATCCGGTTTGCGATTTAGAATCGTCCGGATCAGTGTCAAAGCTTGCATCAACGTAACCTTTTACGGTGAGCTCTTTGTCACCTCCATATATGAGAAACATATCTTTAGTCCTTTTCAGGTATTTCAGGATGTTCTTGACCGTTGTCCAGTGATCCACTCCTGGATTACTTTGGTACCTCCCTGCTAAACTTATAGCAAGGCACACATCAGGTCTGGTACACAGCATTGCATACATGATAGATCCTATGGCTGATGCATAGGGAACATCTTTCATATTCTCTCTATCTTCTGCAGTGGTCAGGCATTGAGTCTTACTCAACTTCACACCTTGATCTCCATCGTAGCATCGTTGTCGTCTCGCCAAGCTTGTGCTTCCACGACTATCGCTACCGCTTAGTGATAAAGTAAAGCATTACATCGCGATTGCATTGCATACAATAAAGCGACAACCATATGGCTCCTGCCAGTTGCCGATAACTCAGTTACAAAACATGATCATCTCATACAATAAAATTCAGCATCATGCCTTGACCATATCACATCACAACATGCCCTGCAAAAACAAGTTAGACGTCCTCTACTTTGTTGTTGCAAGTTTTACGTGGCTGCTACGTGCTTAAGTAAGAACCAATCTCACCTACGCATCAAAACCACAACGATAGTTTGTCAAATAGACTCCGTTTTAACCTTCGCAAGGACCGGGCGTAGCCACACTCGGTTCAACTAAAGTTGGAGAGACAGTCGCCCGCAAGCCATCTATGTGCAAAGCACGTCGAGGGAACCGGTCTCGCGTAAGCGTACGCGTAAGGTTGGTCCGGGTCGTCTCGTCCAACAATACCGCCGAACCAAAGTATGACATGCTGGTAGGCAGTATGACTTGTATCGTCCACAACTCACTTGTGCTCTACTCGTGCACATAACATCAACATAAATAACCTAGGCTCGGATGCCACTGTTGGGGAACGTAGTAATTTCAAAAAATTTCCTACGCACACACAAGATCATGGTGATGCATAGCAACGAGAGGGGAGAGTGTTGTCTACATACCCAACGCAGACCGACTGCGGAAGCGCTGACACGACGTAGAGGAAGTAGTCGTACGTCTTCACGATCCAACCGATCAAGCACCGAAACTACGGCACCTCCGAGTTCGAGCACACGTTCAGCTTGATGACGATCCCCGGACTCCGATCCAGCAAAGTGTCGGGGAAGAGTTCCGTCAGCACGACGGCGTGGTGACGATCTTGATGAACTACAGCAGCAGGGCTTCGCCTAAACTCTGCTACAGTATTATCGAGGAATATGGTGGCAGGGGGCACCGCACACGGCTAAGGAATAGATCACGTGGATCAACTTGTGTGTTTCTGGGGTGCCTCTGCCTCAGTATATAAAGGAGCCAAGGGGGAGGGGGGCGCCGGCCAGGAGGAGGGCGCAGGAGGAGTCCTACTCCTTCCGGGAGTAGGACTCCCCCCCCCCTATCCTATTCCAACTAGGATTCCCAAGGGGGAAAGAGGGAGAGGGGTGGCCGGCCACCTCTCCTAGTCCTAATAGGACTAGGGGAAGGGGGGAGGCGCGCAGCCCTTATGGGCAGCCCTTTCACCTTTCCACTAAGGCCCAATAAGGCCCATATGGCTCCCGGGGGGTTCCGGTAACCTCCCGGTAACCCGGTAAAATCCCGATTTCACCCGGAACACTTCCGATGTCCAAACATAGGCTTCCAATATATTAATCTTTACGTCTCGACCATTTCGAGACTCCTCATCAGGTCCGTGATCACATCCGGGACTCCGAACAACCTTCGGTACATCAAAATGCATAAACTCATAATATAACTGTCATCGTAACCTTAAGCGTGCGGACCCTACGGGTTCGAGAACAATGTAGACATGACCGAGACACGTCTCCGGTCAATAACCAATAGCGGGACCTGGATGCCCATATTGGCTCCTACATATTCTACGAAGATCTTTATCGGTCAGACCGCATAACAACATACGTTGTTCCCTTTGTCATCGGTATGTTACTTGCCCGAGATTCGATCGTCGGTATCCAATACCTAGTTCAATCTCGTTACCAGCAAGTCTCTTTACTCGTTCTGTAATACATCATCCCACAACTAACTCATTAGTTGCAATGCTTGCAAGGCTTTAAGTGATGTGCATTACCGAGAGGGCCCAGAGGTACCTCTCCGACAATCGGAGTGACAAATCCTACTCTCGAAATACGCCAACCCAACATCTACCTTTGGAGACACCTGTAATGCTCCTTTATAATCACCCAGTTACGTTGTGACGTTTGGTAGCACCCAAAGTGTTCCTCCGGCAAACGGGAGTTGCATAATCTCATAGTCATAGGAACATGTATAAGTCATGAAGAAAGCAATAGCAACATACTAAACGATCGGGTGCTAAGCTAATGGAATGGGTCATGTCAATCAGATCATTCAACTAATGATGTGACCTCGTTAATCAAATAACAACTCATTGTTCATGGTCAGGAAACATAACCATCTTTGATTAATGAGCTAGTCAAGTAGAGGCATACTAGTGACACTTTGTTTGTCTATGTATTCACACATGTATTATGTTTCCGGTTAATACAATTCTAGCATGAATAATAAACATTTATCATGATTATAAGGAAATAAATAATAACTTTATTATTGCCTCTAGGGCATATTTCCTTCAGCACCGTTGCCAAAGTTCGTCGTGCCCAGACACCACGTGATGATCGGGTGTGATAAGCTCTACGTCCATCTACAACGGGTGCAAGCCAGTTTTGCACACGCAGAATACTCATGTTAAACTTGACGAGCCTAGCATATGCAGATATGGCCTCGGAACACGGAGTCCGAAAGGTCGAGCATGAATCATATAGTAGATATGATCAACATAACGATGTTCACCATTAAAAACTACTCCATCTCACGTGATGATCGGTTATGGTTTAGTTGATTTGGATCACGTGATCACTTAGAGGATTAGAGGGATGTCTATCTAAGTGGGAGTTCTTTAAATTTGATTAATTGAACTTAAATTTATCATGAACTTAGTACCTGATAGTATCTTGCTTATGTATGTTTGATTGTAGATAGAGGGCCCGTGCTGTTGTTCCGTTGAATTTTAATGCGTTCCTTGAGAAAGCAAAGTTGAAAGATGATGGTAGTAATTACATGGACTGGGTCCGTAACTTGAGGATTATCCTCATTGCTGCACAGAAGAATTACGTCCTGAAAGCACCGTTGGGTGTCAGGCCTGCTGTTGGAGCAACACCAGATGTTATGAACGTCTGGCAGAGCAAAGCTGATGACTACTCGATAGTTCAGTGTGCCATGCTTTACGGCTTAGAATCGGGACTTCAACGACGTTTTGAACGTCATGGAGCATATGAGATGTTCCAGGAGTTGAAGTTAATATTTCAAGCAAATGCCCGAATTGAGAGATATGAAGTCTCCAATAAGTTCTATAGTTGCAAGATGGAGGAGAACAGTTCTGTCAGTGAGCATATACACAAAATGTCTGGGTATAATAATCACTTGATTCAATTGGGAGTTAATCTTCCAGATGATTGCGTCATTGACAGAATTCTCCAATCACTGCCACCAAGCTACAAGAGCTTCGTGATGAACTATAATATGCAAGGGATGAATAAGACTATTCCCGAGCTCTTCGCAATGCTGAAAGCGGCGGAGGTAGAAATCAAGAAGGAGCATCAAGTGTTGATGGTCAACAAGACCACTAGTTTCAAGAAAAAGGGCAAAGGGAAGAAGGGGAACTTCAAGAAGAACGGCAAGCAAGTTGCTGCTCAGGAGAAGAAACCCAAGTCTGGACCTAAGCCTGAAACTGAGTGCTTCTACTGCAAGCAGACTGGTCACTGGAAGCGGAACTGCCCCAAGTATTTGGCGGATAAGAAGGATGGCAAGGTCAACAATGGTATATGTGATATACATGTTATTGATGTGTACCTTACTAGAGCTCGCAGTAGCACCTGGGTATTTGATACTGGTTCTGTTGCTAACATTTGCAACTCGAAACAGGGACTACGGATTAAGCGAACACTGGCAAAGGACGAGGTGACGATGCGCGTGGGAAACGGTTCCAAAGTCGATGTGATCGCGGTCGGCACGCTACCTCTACATCTACCTTCGGGATTAATATTAGACCTAAATAATTGTTATTTGGTGCCAGCGTTGAGCATGAACATTATATCTGGATCTTGTTTAATGCGAGACGGTTATTCATTTAAATCAGAGAATAATGGATGTTCTATTTATATGAGTAATATCTTTTATGGTCATGCACCTTTGAAAAGTGGTCTATTTTTGATGAATCTCGATAGTAGTAACACACATATTCATAATGTTGAATCCAAAAGATGCAGAGTTGATAATGACAGTGCAACTTATTTGTGGCACTGTCGTTTAGGTCATATCGGTATAAAGCGCATGAAGAAACTCCATACTGATGGAATTTTGGAACCACTTGATTATGAATCACTTGGTACTTGCGAACCGTGCCTCATGGGCAAGATGACTAAAACACCGTTCTCCGGTACTATGGAGAGAGCAACAGATTTGTTGGAAATCATACATACCGATGTATGTGGTCCAATGAATATTGAGGCTCGTGACGGATATCGTTATTTTCTCACCTTCACAGATGACTTAAGTAGATATGGGTATATCTACTTAATGAAACACAAGTCTGAAACATTTGAAAAGTTCAAAGAATTTCAGAGTGAAGTTGAAAATCATCCTAACAAGAAAATAAAATTCCTACGATCTGATCGTGGAGGAGAATATTTGAGTTACGAGTTTGGTGTACATTTGAAACAATGCGGAATAGTTTCGCAACTCACGCCACCCGGAACACCACAGCGTAATGGTGTGTCCGAACGTCGTAATCGTACTTTACTAGATATGGTGCGATCTATGATGTCTCTTACTGATTTACCGCTATCGTTTTGGGGTTACGCTTTAGAGACGGCTGCATTCACGTTAAATAGGGCACCATCAAAATCCGTTGAGACGACGCCTTATGAACTATGGTTTGGCAAGAAACCAAAGTTGTCATTTCTTAAAGTTTGGGGATGCGATGCTTATGTGAAAAAGCTTCAACCTGATAAGCTCGAACCCAAATCGGAGAAATGTGTCTTCATAGGATACCCAAAGGAGACTGTTGGGTACACCTTCTATCACAGATCCGAAGGCAAGACATTCGTTGCTAAGAATGGATCCTTTCTAGAGAAGGAGTTTCTCTCGAAAAAAGTGAGTGGGAGGAAAGTAGAACTTGACGAGGTAACTATACCTGCTCCCTTATTGGAAAGTAGTACATCACAGAAACCTGTTTCTGCGACACCTACACAAATTAGTGAGGAAGCTAATGATGATGATCATGAAACTTCAGGACAAGATACTACTGAACCTCGTAGATCAACCAGAGTGAGATCCGCACCAGAGTGGTACGGTAATCCTGTTCTGGAAATCATGCTGCTAGATCATGATGAACCTACGAACTATGAAGAAGCGATGGTGAGCCCAGATTCCGCAAAATGGCTTGAAGCCATGAAATCTGAGATGGGATCCATGTATGAGAACAAAGTGTGGACTTTGGTTGACTTGCCCGATGATCGGCAAGCAATTGAGAATAAATGGATCTTCAAGAAGAAGACTGACGCTGATGGTAATGTTACTGTCTACAAAGCTCGACTTGTCGCAAAAGGTTTTCGACAAGTTCAAGGGGTTGACTACGATGAGACCTTCTGACCCATAGCGATGCTTAAGTCTGTCCGAATCATGTTAGCAATTGCTGCATTTTATGATTATGAAATTTGGCAGATGGATGTCAAAACTGCATTCCTGAATGGATTTCTGGAAGAAGAGTTGTATATGATGCAACCGGAAGGTTTTGTTGATCCAAAAGGAGCTAACAAAGTGTGCAAGCTCCAGCGATCCATTTATGGACTGGTGCAAGCCTCTCGGAGTTGGAATAAATGCTTTGATAGTGTGATCAAAGCATTTGGTTTTATACAGACTTTCGGAGAAGCCTGTATTTACAAGAAAGTGAGTGGGAGCTCTGTAGCATTTCTGATATTATATGTGGATGACATATTACTGATTGGAAATAATATAGAATTTCTAGATAGCATAAAGGGATACTTGAATAAGAGTTTTTCAATGAAAGACCTCGGTGAAGCTGCTTATATATTAGGCATAAAGATCTATAGAGATAGATCAAGACGCTTAATTGGACTTTCACAAAGCACATACCTTGACAAGATTTTGAAGAAGTTCAAAATGGATCAAGCAAAGAAAGGGTTCTTGCCTGTGTTACAAGGTGTGAAGTTGAGTCAGACTCAATGCCCGACCACTGCAGAAGATAGAGAGAAAATGAAAGATGTTCCCTATGCTTCAGCCATAGGCTCTATCATGTATGCAATGCTGTGTACCAGACCTGATGTGTGCCTTGCTATAAGTCTAGCAGGGAGGTACCAAAGTAATCCAGGAGTGGATCACTGGACAGCGGTCAAGAACATCCTGAAATACCTGAAAAGGACTAAGGATATGTTTCTCGTATATGGAGGTGACAAAGAGCTCATTGTAAATGGTTACGTTGATGCAAGCTTTGACACTGATCCGGACGATTCTAAATCGCAAACCGGATACGTGTTTACTTTAAACGGTGGAGCTGTCAGTTGGTGCAGTTCTAAACAAAGCGTTGTGGCGGGATCTACATGTGAAGCGGAGTACATAGCTGCTTCGGAAGCGGCAAACGAAGGACTCTGGATGAAGGAGTTCATATCCGATCTAGGTGTCATACCTAGTGCATCGGGTCCAATGAAAATCTTTTGTGACAATACTGGTGCAATTGCCTTGGCAAAGGAATCCAGATTTCACAAGAGGACCAAGCACATCAAGAGACGCTTCAATTCCATTCAGGATCTAGTCCAGGTGGGAGACATAGAGATTTGCAAGATACATACGGATCTGAATGTTGCAGACCCGTTGACTAAGCCTCTTCCACGAACAAAACATGATCAGCACCAAGGCTCCATGGGTGTTAGAATCATTACTGTGTAATCTAGATTATTGACTCTAGTGCAAGTGGGAGACTGAAGGAAATATGCCCTAGAGGCAATAATAAAGTTATTATTTATTTCCTTATATCATGATAAATGTTTATTATTCATGCTAGAATTGTATTAACCGGAAACATAATACATGTGTGAATACATAGACAAATAGAGTGTCACTAGTATGCCTCTACTTGACTAGCTCGTTAATCAAAGATGGTTATGTTTCCTAACCATGAACAAAGAGTTGTTATTTGATTAACGAGGTCACATCATTAGTTGAATGATCTGATTGACATGACCCATTCCATTAGCTTAGCACCCGATCGTTTAGTATGTTGCTATTGCTTTCTTCATGACTTATACATGTTCCTATAACTATGAGATTATGCAACTCCCGTTTACCGGAGGAACACTTTGTGTGCAACCAAACGTCACAACGTAAATGGGTGATTATAAAGGTGCTCTACAGGTGTCTCCAAAGGTAGATGTTGGGTTGGCGTATTTCGAGAGTAGGATTTGTCACTCCGATTGTCGGAGAGGTACCTCTGGGCCCTCTCGGTAATGCACATCACTTAAAGCCTTGCAAGCATTGCAACTAATGAGTTAGTTGCGGGATGATGTATTACAGAACGAGTAAAGAGACTTGCCGGTAACGAGATTGAACTAGGTATTGGATACCGACGATCGAATCTCGGGCAAGTAACATACCGATGACAAAGGGAACAGCGTATGTTGTTATGCGGTCTGACCGATAAAGATCTTCGTAGAATATGTAGGAGCCAATATGGGCATCCAGGTCCCGCTATTGGTTATTGACTAGAGAGGTGTCTAGGTCATGTCTACATAGTTCTCGAACCCGTAGGGTCCGCACGCTTAACGTTCGTTGACGATATAGTACTATGTGAGTTATGTATGTTGGTGACTGAATGTTGTTCGGAGTCCGGGATGAGATCACGGACATGAAGAGGAACTCCGGAATGGTCCGGAGATAAAGTTTGATATATGTGATAATAGTGTTTGATCACCGGAAGGGTTCCGGAAATCACCGGAAGGGGTTCCGGATGTTTCCCGAAATGTTTGGGTATGAGAACACTTTATTTGTGCCAAAGGGGAAAGCCCACAAGGTTTTTGGAAAGCGCAAAAGGAAGATTTGCGGAGTCCAGGGGCCAGACGCCAGGGTCCCTGGCGTCTGGGTCCAGACGCCGGGAACCCTGGAGTCTGGCCCTGGAGTCCAAGAAGGACTCTTGCCTTTCGGGTGAAACCGACTTTGTGGAGGCTTTTACTCCAAGTTTTGACCCCAGGGCTCAACATATAAATAGAGGGGCAGGGCTAGCACCAAAGATACATCAAGAAACACCAAGCCGTGTGCCGGCAACCCCGTCTCCTCTAGTTTATCCTCTGTCTTAGTTTTCGTAGTGCTTAGGCGAAGCCCTGCGGAGATTGTTCTTCACCAACACCGTCACCACGCCGCCTTGCTGCAGGAACTCATCTACTACTTCGCCCCTCTTGCTGGATCGAGAAGGCGAGGACGTCACCGAGCCGAACGTGTGTAGAACTCGGAGGTGCCATGCTTTCGGTACTTGGATCGGTCGGACGTGAAGACGTACGACTACATCAACCGCGTTGATATAACGCTTCCGCGATCGATCTACAAGGGTACGTAGATCGCACTCTCCCCTCTCGTTGCTATGCATCACCATGATCTTGCGTGTGCGTAGGTAATTTTTTGAAATTACTACGGTCCCCAACACCTCCTCGCCTCCCCGAACTCGAACTGGCCTGATCCGGCCATCTCCGACGCCGTCCTCGACCGGATCCCCGTCGTCTGACGCGTCGCCAAGTCCCTGCAATCGCGCCGCTGTTTTACCTATTGCTGTCGCTGCTCTTCAGAGCGAGCAGTTTGCCCGCTCGCCTGTGCCTCGCGTTGACCGAGCACGATGCCGCAGCGCCCGCGCGTGGGCCTCCTCTTGCCTCGCTCCGGCCCAGCCGCTCCCCTCCACAGCGCCAAGGCCCAGCCTCCCGCTGCTAGCTTCCCCTGCAGGCCTACCTCTCGTCCAGCTGGGCCAAGGCCCGATGTGAGCAGTCTCAACGCCTCCTTTTTTCTGTTCTGTTGGACCTCTGCTCAGTTTCGGCCCATGTAATGTTTTTTCCCTGCTGCTATGATTTTGCCATTTAACCAGAGACTGCCTGTTTTACAGAAAACCCCTCATAGTTCTTGCATATAATAACTTATTAACTATGCACCATATGTAAAAACTTAATATACGAAACTTGCTTAAAATTTTGTCTAGTTTCATAATATGTCACTTTCATCCATGTTCCAAATGTTTAAAATGTTGTTTGCATATATTTGCCCCTATGCCATGTTAAAAATGCTTTAATTCATAACTAAATAATCGTAACTCCGAATTTAATAAACTTTATATGTAAATGGGGTAGAATTTTGCCTAGTTTAACATGGTGGCCTTATTTTTCATGCTTAACAACTCTAAAATTATGTTTAGGGCAGAACAGTACCAAACCTAATATATGCATATGAGGAGTTTCCGGATGTGTTGTCTTGTTGTTCCGGCCTCATTTAAACTTGCCTAGATAGATAGTTTCATTATCCTTCATCTCTTGCCATGTTTAACAATATTTAATATTGTTGGGTACATAAACAAGATCGAAACTAAATAACTTGAATGTGGTGTTTCATCAATATGCAACTCGTTGCATATTGAGCTCCACTTAATTTGTAGGATTGTTTTGTGCATTTTGTCATGCCATGTTTCATTAAACCGGACATGCATCATACTCGATTGAGCATCATGCCATGTTGATGTGTTGGTTGTTTACTATGTTGTTTGCTTCTTTCCGGTGTTGCTTCTTCGGGTTGGTTCCGATAACGTCGTGTGTGTGAGGATCCGCTCGACTACGTCCGTTTATCTTCTTCATGGACTCGTTCTTCTTCCTTGCGGGATTTCAGGCAAGATGACCATACCCCCGAAATCACTTCTATCTTTGCTTGCTAGTTGCTCGCTCTTTTGCTATGCCTATGCTGCGATACCTACCACTTGCTTATCATGCCTCCCATATTGTTGAACCAAGCCTCTAACCCACCTTGTCCTAGCAAACCGTTGTTTGGCTATGTTACCGCTTTGCTCAGCCCCTCTTATAGCGTTGTTAGTTGCAGCTGAAGATTGAAGTTTGTTCCTTGTTGGAACATGGCAATGTTGTTCCTTGTTGGAACATGTTTACTTGTTGGGATATCACAATATATCTTATTTAATTAATGCATCTATATACTTGGTAAAGGGTGGAAGGCTCGGCCTTATGCCTGGTGTTTTGTTCCACTCTTGCCGCCCTAGTTTCCGTCATATCGGTGTTATGTTCCCGGATTTTGCGTTCCTTACGCGGTTGGGATATTATGGGAACCCCTTGACAGTTCGCCTTGAATAAAGCTCCTCCAGCAATGCCCAACATTGGTTTTACCATTTGCCACCTAGCCTTTTCTTTTCCCTTGGGAGTCACGCTCATGAGGGTCATCATTATTTTACCCCCCCCCCCCGGGCCAGTGCTCCTCTGAGTGTTGGTCCAAACTAGAGTCCTGTGCAGCGCCCCCTCGGGGAAACTCGAGGTTTGTTTTAGTTGTATGGAGCGCTCATCTGAGTGTGCCCTGAGAACGAGATATGTGCAGCTCCTATCGGGATTTGTCGGCACATTCGGGCGGTGTTGCTGGTTTAGTTTTACCATTGTCGAAATGTCTTGTAACCGGGATTCCGAGTCTGATCGGGTCTTCCCGCTAGTGGAATATCCTTCGTTGACCGTGAGAGCTTGTGATGGGCTAAGTTGGGACTCCCCTGCAGGGATTTGAACTTTCGAAAGCCGTGCCCGCGGTTATGGGCAGATGGGAATTTGTTAACGTCCGGTTGTAGAAAACCTGAAGTTGACCTTATTTAAAATACATCAACCGCGTGTGTAACCGTGATGGTCTCTTTCCGGTGGAGTCCGGGAAGTGAACACGGTGTTGGAGTAATGCTTGACGTAAGTAGTCCAGGATCACTTCTTGATCATAGTTTCTCGATCGTGCTTTGCCTTCTCTTCTCGCTCTCATTTGCGTATGTTTAGCCACCATACATGCTAGTCGCTTGCTGCAGCTCCACCTTATACCTTTGCCATACCCATAAGCTTAAATAGTCTTGATCGCGAGGGTGTGAGATTGCTGAGTACCCGTGACTCACAGATACTTCCAAAACTAGTTTGCAGGTGCCGATGTTACCGAGCAGGTGACGCAACTAAGCTCAAGGAGGAGCTCGATGAAGATCTTGTCCTTTGTGTTGTTTCGTTCTAGTTGATCAGTAGCGGTGCCCAGTCAGGGTCGATCGGGGACCGTGTCGCATTTGGGGTTCTTCTTTTATTTTGGCTCCGTAGTCGGGCCCTGATTGTATTTGGATGATGTAATGCTTTATTCATGTATTTGTGTGAAGTGGCGATTGTAAGCCAACTATGTATCTCTTTCCCTTATGTATTACATGGGTTGTGTGAAGATTACCTCACTTGCGACATTGCTTTCAATGCGGTTATGCCTCTAAGTCGTGCTTCGACACGTGGGAGATATAGCCGCATCGAGGGTGTTACATCCTATTATTGCTTTCTATCTGATTTTGCTAAATTGAGCAGTTTGATAGAGTGTTGGGTAGTAGTTTTGCTCAATTCAGGATATTGTGTGAAATAATCACGTGTTGGGTAGTAGTTTGCTCAATTCAGGATATTGTGTGAAATAATCCTCTTGGATTTCTTCCAATTTTTGTTGTGGATTGAAAAAAAGTAGCCATGGTTTACAAGTCCCCTCTGAAACAAGTAAACCTGCTATTGTCAAAATTTCAAACCAACTAAGGAAGCAGAGAGCAATGATTGCATAACAATCAGGGCCTGCCTCAATCGTTTGACATATGATATGACATAAACGTTGTTTACAAGTCCAAGAACGCTTTACAAAAACCAGTTACCCAAACTTACCATGAGCTTGATAATTAATACTAGGATTCTTATGCATGTCTACTGTTGTTTAGGAAGCTCAGGACATGATGGTTCCATTTGTGACGAAAAAAATAGTACCAACGTGTTAACCTAATGCAGCTGATTAACTGGAGATAAAAATTTGTTTATCCCTATTTGCGCAATATGGAAGTACACATGGTAATGGGTATGTGACCTTCTGGGCATATGTAAATTTTCTACGTTCTGAATTTTCTCCCCCTTATGTTCTTGTAGGTTATGCTTTATTCAGGCATATAACTTTATTGTACTTCCATTGCTTTACATCTTTCTTTTTTGTCACATATTTTACACTTTGTAGAATCTGTGTCTATCTCCAAAGTTGCAGAGGAGTGCTATACATTATTTCATTAGTTCATTTTAGAGCATGTCAAATGGAGCAGCTTATTTAGTGGTAAGATCTTCTCTCCAAAGTCTGCTGCTGGTCACGCTCTTTCGACAGTCGGTACATATTTTCTCTTGGGTAATTTGCTTCACCTAAGCATTAGTACCACTTACTATCATGTATTGTGATTCACCTGTAATGTTAGTCTTTTCTGCATGGCCCCTTGAGCTCATATCTTCTATTGCCATCTGCAAACTATCATTTTTGGTCAGCTGATATCACTCTATCCATTCTATCATTTTTTTCTTGCTCACTAAATGGTAGTCTGACCTTGACCTGTTTGTGTCATCAGAGAACATAATTTTTTTCACTTTTCTCTTGTGTTTGTAAAATATATTATTTTTGTTGTATATTATAGAAGAATAGTGTTTATATATAGGGTCGCGCTATTCGTCACCCTGGGTGAGGAATAGTTATTCTTCACCCTGGGTGAGGAATAGTTATTCTTCACCCCCTCTATTTTACCATCAATGCACCGTAATTTCACGTTCCATAAGTTTTTTCTTATTTTCGACGCAAAAAGAGACCGTAAGAAAATAATCGCCGTAAGAAATATTTTATATTATGTAAAATTACAAACGTAAAAACATAGTCTAAAATACACATAAACTACAAATTTTCTTATCTTATGACCTATATTTTTATTTTCTTATGTCAAATTTTACGTAGTGAATCAATAGGAATGTAACTATTTGAATTCCAAACGTAATTTAATTATGAAATAATCGTAAGATTACCTCGGGTGAAGAATAATTTAATTATGAAATAATCGTAAGATTACCTCGGGTGAAGAATTACCTCTGTATATCTTTCCAAATTCCATCTTTTGACATTACCATATTTTTAAAAGAAGGGTTGTTTTGTGAGTCATTTGTTTACTTATGTTGTGTTTTCACTGATCATGAGTGGATTATTATATAACTTTGTTCCCTCGCAAAAAAAACATAACTTTGTTGGCCAAAAGTATTCTTGCGGTTTGTGTCTAGGATGGGCACCAAGTATAAGCTGAAAACATTTTCCAAGCACTTCCATTTTGAAGGGCCAACAAGAAGGGATTTCTTCCCGCAGCATAACAAAGAACCCGGTGGGTGGATGCAAGACTAGAGTGCCTTTTTGACTAAATCCAAAAATATTGTATTGATGAGAAACCCAAAGATATTATATTGATCAAGAGCGGCATGAGCATACATTTTTCACTAAGAGGCATGCTTAGAAGGTTCAGCATGCCTTCTTTGCTGGTAAAGAAAACATAAGAGATATCTGAATTTTAGTTGAGTTAATGAGTGTGAATACAAATAAATTCAAACACGAAGCAAGAGATTTGTTGTTTCATTGATTAAGCAGAAGATTGTCCAATTAATCATGAAAATTTAGGCGAAAACCAAAACAACAGGGCCACGCCCACTCTTGACAGCATGTCGAATGCCATGACAAATGCCAACCACACAAACACAAAACACATTAGCTAGGGGACTCGCTCCGCTAAATAAGCCTGTCTTCCATCACCGCCAAAGCCATGATGCACTCTCCTGTGACGATGAAAGGACAAGCCTTTCACATGCCTGTAATAGTTGCAACCCACATGACACGAGATTCATAGTGTCGAAATTGCAAAACTCTCAGGGCTACTTCCCTGACGTCCACTGCTTCAACACGCCTTGTGCGCTCAGCCGGTACCGCTTCTCGGGTCGTTGCCCCGACATACCACTAAAGAGACGTGCGTTGCACGTGCACGCTTACTAGTATATTTAGAACGAGTTGGGATTAGTAAATGTGAATGGTGGATAGGTCGTTGGTTGTTACATAAAACATCCAGATAGGAGTTCATGTGATCAATTCCGACAATATTGATTTATTTTGACCTAATTATTATTCGCGGTCTCTACAAAAGCTCATAAAAGGCCCATCAACGTACAAGTACCTGGCCCAGATCGCTTAGCGTGCACTCAAACCAAACGAAAAGGACTAAACCAAACCAAGAATACCTATTCCCTTTAATAGTAGGTATAGAATTAGTAAATGTCAATGGTGTATAGGTCGTTGGTTGTTATATAAAACATCCAGATAGGAGTTCCTGTGATCAATTCTGACAATATTGATTTATTTTGACCTAATTATTATTCTCGGTCTCTACAAAAGCTCATAAAAGGTCCATCAACATACAAGTACCTGGCCCAGATCGCTTAGCGTACACTCAAACCAAACGAAAAGGACTAAACCAAATCAAGAATACTTATTCCCTTTAATAGTATATATATATATATATGTATATATATATATACATAAACACTATTCTGATCACAACATGAACTTCCCGAGTAACGCGCCAGACATTTCCCGAGTACTAGGTTGAACTTCAGCTAAAAGGTGTCCAAATGGGGCTTGCGATATACCGTTGGATAGCTATGGACATCAATATCATGACCCAAGTTAAAATTTTGGCAAAATGTAAGCGGTTTAAGAGCAGTTTTGAAAACCGTTTTTTCTTCATACAAAAACCGTGAATCGTATTTTCGATCGTATTTTTAAACCGTTTATCGGAATGAGGCAAATAATATGGCGTTGGAAAGCTGCTGCAAAACCACTCCTTCCACATGTTGAAAGTTTTCTCTAATTCCCTATGGTTAAAGAGTAATTTGGAAAATCGTAAAATTTCGTAAACCGAACACCCGAGTTCGTATTTTTGACGCCATTTCTAAACGGCTAATCCAATTGAGGCAAATAATATGGCGTTGCAAAGCTTATGAAAATGCGCTACATTTTTATGTTAAAAGTTTTTTCTAATTTTGAATGGTTTAAAAGTAATTTAGAAAATGGTACAAGTTCCACCGAGTTCGTATTTTTGAGCTAATTTTTTAACCGTACGTCCAAATGCAGCAAATGATATGGCGTTGGACAGCTTGAAGAAATGCGAAACTTGTTTGTATATATTGTTTCTCCTAATTCACTACAGTTTTATGTCATTTTTGAAAACGGTTAAAAACGTATTTTTGCCGTAATTTCTACAAACTTTATCGGAATGGGGCAAACAATATACCGCTGAAAAGCTACGGAAAATGCGAAACTTTTTCATGTTGATGGTTTTCTCTGATTCCTAGCTGTTTTCAAGTAATTTCGAAAACGGCGGGATCATGCGTTCTGCCTTTATCACGAAACAGGTTCTTCGAAAATGCACCGCGTGAAGAACCTGGACTTCTCAACGCGTGTACCTGAACTTCACTCTGTTTTTCACGTAATTTTTTGCTTGTAGGTCTCCATCCGCTGCTCGTAGCTCTCCATCCACTCACCGGAATTGAGCAAGTGATATACCGGTGGAATGTTGCTGTAAGCACTTAACTTTCCCGTGTTGATCGTTTTTTCATACTCGCGACGATTTTAAAAGTTTTTCATTTGAAATTCATTCAGTGTAGTAGGTGAACTTCCTGCTGTTTTCAGTTGAACTTCTGTGACGTATTTTCGTTTGTAATTTTCTCATCCATTCGTCAGTGTTACACAAATGTTATTTCGTTTTGTACAAATCTCTCTCACAATAATTTTTTTGACTTTCTTCGACGAAGGACTTGAACTTATAACAACAAAACTTTTTGCCTTTTATTTTTTGTTCTTTTTTTAATACAAAATGCACGCCGTGTAATACATGAACTTCTAGCAGTTATCAACGTGAACTTCTCTCGGTTACATGAAAATATTTGAGTTTTTTTATGAATTTTTAATCTTATTTTTCTTAATCTTTTTTTATGAAATTTGAAGCGCTCTATTTTTAATAGTTGAACTTCTTGTTTATTATTTTTGAACTTCTTGTTTCCATTATTTAATAACAAGGAAAATCTGAGTTTCTATAATCATCGAACGTCTCCATCTTTTTAATATGGACTTCCTGGTTTTATTTCTTAATCTTTTTTTTACGAAATTTTGAAGCGCTCTAGTTTTAAAAGTTGAACTTCTTGTTATTTTCTTTTTGAACTTCTTGTTTCCATTCTTTAATAATGAGGAAAATCTGAGTTTTTATAATCATCGAACTTCTCCAGCTAATTAATATGGATCCTGTTTTTTCTTAATCCTTTTTATGAATAAAAATATTTTAAGACACAAAAACAACATTTTTTTGTGTCTTTGCATTGGTGTTGCACATCAAACCGCGTCATCTTCAGAAATTGAACTTCTCCTTTTCTTTTTGTTTTCTTTCAACATTGTTTCCCACGTCGAACCGCGTCATCTTTAGAAATTGAACTTCTCCTTTCTTTTTGTCCCAACAATAGTAGTTGAACTTCCCCCATTGCTAGGTTGAACTTCCGCAAACATTATCTAAATGGGCTTGCGATATACCGTTGGAAAGCTATTGACACGAGTAGCATGACCCAAGTTAAATTTTCGGCAAAACCTAAGCGGTTTAAGAGCAGTTTTGAAAAGGTTTTTTCTTCATACAAAAAACCTGAATCGTATTTTCGATCGCATTTCTAAACTGTTTATTGAAATGAGACAAATAATATGGCGTTGAAAAGCTGCTGCAAATCCGCTCTTTTCCACTTTATTATTTTTATTTACAAACCCAAGCAAAGTTTTGTATTTAGAAATGGTGAAAATCCTTTATACTTTACTTGAACTTCATACTTTACTTTTTCGAGAAACGTGGAGAACTGATTTTTTTTTGTATACATCACACCCTCTATTTTTTTCAAGTAAACTTCTTGGCTTTATTATTTGGTAACAAGGTAATTCTTTTTTTTGTAAATAAACATTGAACCACTTCATTTTATAAATTTGAACTTCCAGGTTTTTCCTAGAAACGGGAAAAAATCTGTTTTTTAGAAACTATTTTTGAACTGCTATGTTATTTTAATTTGACCTTCTCAGGGTTCTTTAAAACCATGAAAAACTATTTTCTATTACAAATATTGTACAACTTTGTTATTTTAATTTGAGCTTTTTGGTTATTCTTTTTTAATAGTGGGAAAATCCATGGCAATGTTTTTAGTACAGTGATAATGTTTTCTTCAAACTCTCTATTTTATCAAATTTGAACTTCTCAAGTTAACACTTTTATAGTTGAAGCTTTGTTTTTCTTCAAACTCCTGCTGTAGATGTCGCCACTAGTACATGGCCTCAACACGTCTTTCAACTACTAGTATTCTCGATTCCCCCCAAAAAGAAACACAACACTCGGCGTGCTAGCACTCTGACCGCATCGTAGGCACACTTTTAGTGTATCAATTCATTTTTCATCCATCCATCTTCCACTGTAGTAGCAAATTTCATCCATCTCTCTCTCTCTTATGCATTTTCTACTATGTAGCCCCATGTGAATGTACATGCCGATGGTCAAAGCTAGCAAATAGCAGCAAAATATATCTTATAGAAAAAGAAAGTTAATACACATGGCAGCAGCTCGCAAGCACACAAGTGCAGTAACAAGCAACATGCAGCAAGTCATCCAAACCACCGTGACAGCTAGCTCATAGCCGTAGTAGACCTTTGCGTATAATAATAGTAGAACTTCACGTCGGACAGTGTATAGGTATGGAAGAATTTGGCCTATGGATGTGCTAAAACTTGACGGAACATCTCTGAATTTTGTGGATAGATGTTAGTAGTGGAGATGGCAGGTGTTTGCAGCCAGATCTCGTATGACCGCACGAGTTGGCCGTAGTCAACGCCGACGGGCTCGGTGCGGAGGGCCTCCTCCACAAACACGTTCACTAGCCTGAGCGACGCACTGGCGATGGATCCGGCCAAAGCCGCGGCACAGTCAACCCGTCAACACGCTGATCTTCACAGGCATCTCGGCGTTCTCCTTCTCTGTACATGAAAACTGAACTGCAGTAAAATAAATAGTGAATTTGGCGTGGCACGACAGAACAAAATGCAAGGCATGCCCCATCTGTGTGCCCTGCTGCTGTAGCATGCGGGGTCATCCATGAGGAGCACAACGGAGTTGAACGACCTAAGATTGCGAACTTGGACGTCCTGGGCGTCGTAGTGGCGCGCATGGCCAGCTGCAGGTCGACATCTTCTCCACCTGCAGGTAGTGGTTAATCTGCAAATGGGCTGGTGGTTGCCGTCGAGAGGGATTTTGGGAGGCCCGCGCACGACGGCCTTGACGACGGCGTCAGACCGAGAAGAAACGGAGAAATTAGTGGAGCAGCAGCAAGATGGAGGGACGGGCGTGGTCGGGGCCGGTGGGGACAGGTGCACGGACGAGGGGGCATTCATCACCGGAGCAGTGCGCGAGGGCTGTCCTCGCTGGGACAGCTGGATCTCAGAGTAGGTGCTGGGAGGAGGCTGGGCCGGCAATACACCGGAGGAGGCGGGGGGCAGCGGCACGCTAGAGAGGTGGGAGAGGCCTCGCGCCGGAGGAGGCGGGGGGTGGCGGCGCGTCGGAGAGGCAGGGAAGGCCTTGCGCCGGAGGCGGCGGGCGGCAAGGGGCGGCGGTGCGCCGGAGAGGCGGGGGAGGCCTCGCGCCGGATGGGGCAGGGGGTGGCGGCGCGTCGGAAGAGGCGGGGGCGACCTCGTGCTGAATGGTTCGGGGGCGGCGGCGCGCCGTAGGGGGTGGAGGAGGCAGCGGCGGGGTCAGGAAGAAGGTCATGGGGTGGATCAGGAGAAGGTAGTGCGAGGTCTGGGGTGGGTTGGTCTAATTTATTTTGTTCGGGAGCTCCTAATCGGGCTCTATATAGAGCCATCGTGATCCAAATAACTATTCTAATTCCAGAATTAAAATAGTGTCAATATATATATATATATATATATATATATATATATATATATATATATATATTGGTTAGCGCTGATGGTGGAGTTTGTATATATAGTTGATATAATCGCCTCTTTGTTCAGGTTGACTTTTCTTTCTTAAATTCTAGAGGTTCGCTATCCGCACAATAAACACTTGTTCGTGTTTCCTGCGAGCCTTTGATAATATTGCAGTATTACGGTCGCCAATTGGATCCTCTATATATACCCATACTTACTTACAAAAGAGCAAACATTATCGTATGTAAACACAGCTTACGTCCACAACCTCCGATTCCGTGATTATCACCCAACTTTTCACTTGATTCTTTTCCCACTCGATCCCTTCTCACCGCTGATGCCGGATCCGAGACCCACTTTGGCCTCCTCTCTCCTCAAGCAACCAGATGGCAAACCGTCCCTCCTGTGAAGGTCCTTTCTCAAACATACCCTGCTTGGATAGGGGCCTCGATGAGGACCGGAACCTATCGCCAGAGAAGGTGGAGGAGGAAGACCTGACCCGGTTTAGGTGGTGGAAGGTGTGCATGCTGAGCGAAGGGGTATGAACCATGTAGAAGTTGAAATACAGTAGATATTACACTAATATAAATAAAGAATGAGTTCACAACAGTATCATAAAGTGGTTTTTCTCGTGTCGATATTCTTCCTCAGAGTGGTTTCCTATTATATGTGTAAGTTAACTTGGCTGGAAGGCGACATTTGATGGTATTATTTGGTTATGAGTTTGATGCGCCACAAATGCACAACTAATTCTTTTTATAATCTGCTTGATTTGTTGATATAAACATGTTTTAACACCCCCCCGAACCGTTCTTTTCCTTTTCTCTCGCTCCTGAGGTAGCGTAAATGACCGAGATATGTTTCCCTTTGTCCAGCGCCGGCGGCGAGGCCGCGGGCTTTCCCTACCTTCATCTGCCGCTCCGACGGCGGCAGGGTCGGCGTCTTGTAGATAGGTTAGGGTTAGGTTTTTGTGGCATTGCGGCTTGTCGGCACTGGTGACGCACCGGCGAATCAAGGTGCCACGACGGTCCCCATCTCGACGTCACTCTTCAAAGTGGCGTCGAAGAGTCGATGGCGTGTGTTCCTCATTTGTCTGGGCTGGCGGTTGCCATCCTCTATCACGGTTGCTGCGACGGCCTGAGCGGGATTGCATATAGCTTGGTGTTGGGTTTGTGGTCGACGGCAGGCAGCCCTTGTGTCTTTCTTCAACTTCGTCGGTTGAAGACGGTGGTGCAGGCGTCTAGTGGGAGGCATGGGGAAGTACCCCGGCCGACGTGCCACATAGGAGATTGTTCAAGCGACGGACAATTTCATCGGCTCACAAAGCGACTTTTCTCGCGATGGTGCTCCTCTGGACCATGGCTTGAAGGTTTTTCGTCTCCTTCCTATCTGGCGGCGTTTCATCCATGGCCGAGGTCGCGATGGCTGATGGATGTTTTTTGCAAAGTGGGCCCCTAGAAGTCGGTTGTATTTTCTATTTTAACGGGGTCTTTTTTGCAATTGTATTGGGATATATGTCCTCCCGGCTCTGCCTAGAATTGGGCTGCGTGTGGTGTTGTAATCATGATTTATTATGAACACATGGTTTCCATGAAGAAACTAATTCTTTTTATTTTATTGAGGCAATTATTATTTTTAGCTAATTCTAGGAAGGCCCATACAAGGCTCCTAGCCCACAAAATAATTTCTGTGAAGCGTTTGTGGCCCAGCCTGGCGGGATGACATTAATTACTCCCTCCATTTCCTTATACAAGGCCATTATATTTTTTTTTTGCATCAATACAAGGCCACCAACAGTAATTGAGGCAAAAATTAATGATATTTCCTCATACTAACAACTTTTTAATACTTACATGCATGTAGTCATAATGACACTCAGCCACTTCCTTCTCATTCATTCGTTGCATGCTTGAGGTGTATTAATGATCCTGGTTAACGAAAAGAAAAGTTGACTTGCAAAGGAGTCATTAAATTCTATATTGGTACCTGTAATATGAGTTTGTGTGGCGGCAGCGAGGGCTCGGCAAGGGCAAAGGCGATGGTTCGAGTTGAGGAGGCATATGCGTATGGGTATGTGGGCCTGATTCACTGGGCCAAAGTGCACGATCGAGCATTGTTTGCATCGTTTGATGCATACGACGTGGTTTCTCGAATTAGTACCACCTCGCGTATATGTTTTAAATTCAAACTAAGAACGTAAATTTACAGAAAGAAAGCGTATTGTGACGGTGAACCCACAGAGTCAATCCGTGCTTTATAAGTTTTGGCCAGGATATTAAGGCAGTTGTTATGAAAGCTGTTTCTAAAACGACATGCACTATTTGTTAACGAAAGGATTGACACCTATGGCAAACTTTTTTTTGCAATGCCGGTCGATCATTCCTTGGGCGGAAAGTCTACCGCGTATACATACGTATACATAGACATCTGACGGGCGGCACGGTTCTAGAAGAACGTAACGATCGTGAGCTACATACGTGCGTTAACCCTAGCACACCTCCGGCCGGCCGCGGATATGGGGGCCATCGAGTCCTCCCTAAAGTTCCTCGGCGAAGTCTTTGAGGTCATAGACCATGCGGACAAAGGCGGCTGCGGCGACCAGTTCATTGCGGCGATGAGGGAATGCTACCCCAGGGAGATCGAGGGGCGCCGGGCCAACGCCGGCCCCGCCGAGCGCGTCGTGGACAAAGAGGCGTGCGCGAGGGTGGAGGCGGCGCTGCGCAAGTGCATCGTCGGCTGCAACAGCGAGTGGTTCGACCACCAGTTCGTCGCCCGCATGGAGCACCTCGCCCGCAAGGACCTCAGCCTCGAAGAGGGTTTTAAGAAGCCGTGGCCAGAGCATGAGGATGGAGGACAAGCCAGCTGTGCTTGATTAATTAATAGTACGTGTAATCCTAGTAGTCCTAGCTACGCATGGATGCTTGTATACTATACAGATTAGATTCATTATTAATGGCGGGCAGAGCTAGGAAATTTGTTTCTCATTTAGATTTCTTTCTATATTTTGTTGTTGAGTTTCTACTTGCAATAATTGTCGCCGGTGGTTGTCATCATCAAATCAAGAACCGGTGGTCCATTAGGGCATCTCCAGCCGCGCCCCCAACAGGCCCTCCCCAAGCGATTTTGCCGCGCCGGCGCCAAAAAAACGGCCCAGTCGCGCCCCCAGAAGCCCGTTTTTCGCCTGCTC
Organism: Triticum urartu; assembly: GCF_056163025.1. NCBI lineage: Eukaryota > Viridiplantae > Streptophyta > Magnoliopsida > Poales > Poaceae > Triticum > Triticum urartu. The sequence continues at coordinate 746,685,015 of NC_141879.1, read as the reverse complement.
GGGCCAAAACTGGTGCCGGCGGACTCAGGCCGAACCCGGCGTCCTGGGGACGCTTGGGGAGCCGGTACAAGCGAAAAAGGCTCGTGGGCCCGCCCTGGCGGCGACCCGAGGGCCTTTTCCCGCCGCTTCTTGATGCTTTTCCCTCGCATCTCCTCCGCTCGCTCGCCTTCCTCCCGCCATTCCCTCCCTTTCTCCCGCCAAACCCCCTCCAGCTCGCCTTCCAGTCGCCGCCATGCCGCCGAAGAAGTATGCCATGCCGCGCGTGGCGGCAACCACGACTGGCACCGTGGCCCAGCCGAAGCAGAGGAAGCCGAGGGCGCCACCATCGAAGCCACCGGGCATGTCGAACGCCGAGTGGAGAGTGGAAGTTCAGCGACGCGACGCAGTCATCACCGACCGGCGGAACAGGGCCATTGGCAAGAAGGCCCGCGACAACGCGGCGCGTGCGGCAGCGTCTTCCTCATCGATCGACCACGCGAGGATGATGAATCCACCCGTCGTCAGCCACGCCCAGTACGCGCCCTGGGGACAGCAAGGCGTCAGATCTCCATGGGGATCGTCGTCGTCCGGCTACGCCGACGGCGACGCGCACGGGGGGTTCAACCCAAACATGACCTTCCCCCATGGCCACCCCGCGACGCGCACACCCTCTTCCGCCTTTGTCGGCGTGCAGTACCCTCCATACAACTACTCGCCGCCCGCCGCCTACGCGACCACACCGACGCCACATCTCCGCCCGTGGGCCGCTGCCCTTCTCGCACCTCGGCGACACGGACAACACAGGAGCCGACATGGATGACATCATCGCGGCAGGATCGACCGCGGCCGCCGCGTCTCCCGGGTTCGCAACCCAGGACGAGGTAGTGGATCTCAGCGGCGACATGGAGGCCGAGCTCGGCTACGTCTACGGCGAGGACGCGCACGAAGCGCAGGATCCCGAGGAGGAGGACGAGGAGGAGCCAGCTCCTGATCCGACGAAGGGGCGCCAGAAGAAGAAGCGGGCGGCTAGGACAGGCGAAGCGTGCATCAAGTGGACATCCAAGGAGGAGGAAAGCCTCGCCGAAGCATGGAAAGTCGTCTGCCTCGACCCGACCACCGGCACGAACCAGAGCTTCGAGACGTATTGGGACCGCATCAAGGCCGAGTTCGACGAGCGAAAGCTCGTTGACCCGTACTTCAAAGGCGTCTACATGCAGCGCGGCTCCAAGGCGATGGCGAATCATTGGGGGCGTATCCAGTTGCCGTGCAACAAATGGCATGGAATCATCGAGGAGGTCGCGGCTCGCCCGGAGAGCGGCGCCAGCGTTGAGGATCAGGTACGCACGCCGTTCGCCCGCATCTCTTCGTCGTCAACACCCGCCGCCCGCCAACTGTTTGTTCCTCCGCGCAGCTGCTGCGTATGTTCACCATGTATTGGCGCGACAACCAAGACGCCGACTTCAAGCACCTCCACGTCTACAAGCGCATTGACAAGTGCGAGAAGTGGGCGGAAGTCCGACGTACCCTCGACAAGGTCAAGGAGACATACAAGCCGGACGCGACGACTCCGGGCGCGTCAGAGGGGCGGCCGGACGGCCACAAATTGGCAAAGAAGGGGAAAAACGCCGACGCGGCAACCACGCGAGTGCAGGAGTCCATCGAGGATTGCCTCGCCGACGCCCAGGCCCGGGCCGTCCTATGTGAAGAGAAGACCGAGGCGCGGTGGTCGTCGCTGATGAAGAACAACGCCATCAAGCTCGACCTGCTCCGGATGAACGTCGCCGCGAAGAAGAGGAACACCGACATGGCTTTTCTGATGGGCGGGGCGGACATGCTCCAGAGCAACGACGAGCAGCTCAGAGCGTGGTACATGGCGGAACGCGGCCTCATCCTGAACAAGATGCAGACGGCAACGCCGACGATGCAAGCTCCCCCGCGCCCACGACCACACGGACGCCAAGCCCGAACGACGCCTCTACATCGCCGCCCAGCAGTGCCGAAGCCGCGCCGACACAGCCCAGCACCGAAGCAGCTCCGACACCTTCGAGCCCGCGCACGCCGACTCCGTCAATGCCTGGAGCCGACCCCGTCGAGTGAATCATTGCACACTCGAACCTGCGGCGTGCGGCGCTTTGTTTTTGTAACGCCAGACTACGTCCGATCACCGGATTTGTGGCGTCTTTTGAGAGCGGGAACGACCAAGTTTAAATTTTCCGCATTCTGGGGCCGGCGCTTGGAGGCGTGACTGGGAGCTAGGTCGCCCCAGGGGCCGAACTAGCGCCGGCACGCCCCGAGGCCGCTCTATTTAGGCGCCCTGGGGGGCCGAACGGCTGGAGATGCCCTTAGCCCCGGCCAGAGAGGACAAGGCCGGCGTCCGGACGTATGCGCCATTTCCTAAGCTATGGTGAAACCGATCGAGAATCTGTGCATTCGAATAGTCGGTCGAGTTCATAAGATAGTGTTGTTGATTTCGTCGAGATTGTGTTACGCAGTCTCAGCTCCTTGGATATGCGTAGCTAATTAACATGGTGGAAAAAAAGTTTTAGGATTGACCTGCAGGGCTACGCCGCAACCTCGAAGGCAGACCTAGTGCCAGCGATATTAGCGATCGTAGGTGTGTAGTGATGTGGATGTGGGGTTGGCGATCGCTGATCAGGCGTCTACAGATGATCTGAGACAAAATCAAACAATAGTACGTATACAAGAGATCAAGAATGCAAGGGTTTCTCTGAATTTATTTATTTTTTGATCTGGAATAGAAGGGGATCTCTGATTTGTGATATGGGCATGCGTACACACATGGCAGCATGCGGTGTGCCTCCCAAAGTCAGGCGTAAATTTAGGAGCTCTTTTACAGTGCGCCTAATATTCAGATCGAACAGTTACCTTAAAGGATCTGATTTCTGTTAGGAATAAACCAGGTTTTTTTTTTGCGAATCGGAATAAAAGATTTGACTGGATATTGTTTCTACGTGCTCGAATGGCTGCTCGTATAGATTTTTTTTTTAGAACACAAGCGCTCATATACACGCACACACACTCACCCCATAATACCCCTTAGAATTGATGGTTGGATTTAATTGGTACTCCCTGGAGTTCCAGGGTACGAAATTTGGGCCAGGCCATACTTACAAAGACTACATAGCGTACATCTATCGGGGGGCATTCGGCTTCCGGGTTGCGCCCGATGTGCGCAGCCGATACAAACTCTACACGGTGAGTTCCAAACGGCCTGATGGGAACCTTCGGCTGACTATAGTGTGAAGAACGTTAGCTGCCTAGCAATGCTAAACCAAAAAATGTCGAATGAACACACTAGATGAGGTTCAGGCATCATGATCACATGAAATGATGACAAAAATTTAGCAATTGAGACTTTTCCTCGGACTTTAATTCCCGTTTATTTCGGGAACAATGTGTGCTTGGATAATCCAATATCCCCCCTACGAACAGCCACTAATCCATATCCCTAATAAATTGCTTTATTTTCCGGTTGAAAAAGTTGCTTTGATCCCTTCTAATCTCTCACAGCCGGAGATAAAAATTGAATAAACGCATCACGACTCGGTATACCCCAACAAACATGGCGGAAAAAAAGTTTTAGGATTGACCTTTTTTTGCGGACAATTCAGAGAGCTTTATGTCAGAGAAAGCATGCCTAGGACAATCAACCAATAAGTTGGTCACTAGAAAGCTTGGCGTTTCTTTGAGCCAGCTTTCGGTCACATTCAAAGTGCAAGCATGCTGCACACACAGATGAGGTGAAATGTTTGCTTCCCTGATTACATGCGAAATATCAAAAAGGATAAAATCCCTAGCTAGCTCTTCAATTTCAACGAAGATAGGAGCCACAAATGAACGTGAATTGTGCGAGTGAAACAAACCCCAAACAATCAGTCTCCATGATCACTTTTGAAAAACTTGTCAGTTTGGCGAGTTTGTCACCATCTCGAAGTGAAAAAGCTTCATCGATGAGGGGGTCTGAGATGCACATATATTGTTTGCACCATGCCGTGAGGAGTGCAGTCGCCGACAGGGCTACACCGCCACCGCATCCATAGTTGTATGCAAAATTTAGGGCGCCATCTAGCTCTAGACGCTCGTTCTGAGTCACGAGAATATGGTACGACAATTTAATAGTATAGTTGCCTGATCTATCAAAAGCCCATGCAAGCGAGTCCTCACCTCCATTCATACTGATAGGAATATTGAGGATCGCCTAGGCATCAGGTGCAATAAATGTACAATGAGAACCCATCTAGGGTTTCCCTCTCCCTCCCCCATCCCTTGGCGGCTAGGGTAAACTCTCCCCTTCACGCTTCGCCGGCGAGCCCGTGGATTCACCTCTCCTCTGCCTGTCGCTCCAACGGCCGGTTGCGGGTAGGGGAATCCCTGTGCCTCCACTCCAGTTAGTAGTTTAGGTTAGAGTTTTTAGTCCAGGCAGGTGCGGCGCTTGGACTGATGGCGGCGCTTTTTCTTCGAGTTTGCCTTTTGAGCTCCGATCCTCCTCGAGTTCGTTCATCTGGACGTAGTCGACGGAGCTCCGGGGTAGATTCCTGCCAGCTCCTATGGATGGTGAGGTCATGGGTTTCTCTGAACACTAGTAGAAAAAGGGTCAAACGTGAAGCACATTAGTGCCGGTTTGAATTAGAGCCGGCACTAATGTGTACATTAGTGCCGGCTCGTGGCGGCGACCAATAGTACTGGTTCGTGGCGAACCTTTAGTACTGGTTCATGCCACGAACCGATACTAAAGAGGCTGCATCAGCCTGCGGTCAGGCTATGGCCCCACCATCACCATTTAGTGTCGGTTCTTACCACGAACCGGTACTAATGAGGTTATGGCAAGCTGTTTTTAGTCCCACCTCGCCAAGAGAGAGGCAATATGAGCGGTTTATAAGCCGTGAGTGCACAGACAATGATGAAGAGTTGCAATGCTCACCTACATGTTGATTAGCTTCAAGCCTTGCGGAATAGCATAGATTGCACTGAGCTATGTGCAGTGCAATCTACACTATTCCGAATGGCTTGAAGCAAATTAATCAACATTGCACCTCTTTTTTATTTTTAATAACTTATTTAAACTCCGGACTTCTTTTGTGTTCAGTATGCAGCATTTAAAGCGACGTCATCAATTTCCAACATGTTCTGACATCATTTGTTGTTTTTCGGTCATTTACCTAATTGTTTAGAGAGCTAAATGACCGTGAAATTGAAAATCACTACAAAATGAATTCTGAAAATGTTGAAACTTGGCATGGTATCATCATATCACTCGCATAGCATGCGCGAAAGAGTAGAGGGTCACGGCAAAAACTGGACGCACTTCGTGTACAAACTGGACAAACTCTTTCCGAGTATCAGGGTTTCAGAGTCCGGAGTGGGTACTAATGTGCATCCCACCAATCAGGAAGAATCACACGGATCGTGTGTTTCTTTCTAGCTCTTACGAGTCGTTGGATCAAGGATGTGTTTCTTCCTAGCTCATGTGAGTCGTTGGATCGAAACTACCACAATCACTTTGTGAGCCAGACGACCCTATATATAGCTAGCCCACCTCTCGCCTTTCCTGCATAAGTCTTTCAGTTCATCGACTACATACATCTACCAGTTCATCGACTGCATACATCTACCAGTTCATCGACTGAATACAAATCATTCGGATTCGCCATCATACGTCCAACCGTGCATTTGATATGCATATATATGCATCACGAGCCACGGTTGGGCTGTATGATGGCGATACCGATTGGTTTGTTCTAGATCCGACATAAAAGGTTTGATACAACTTCTTTTTTGTGACATAAGAGCTATCTCTCCTCCTACCTATTTTAGTTACACAACTACCTATTTGTGCCAAATTTTCACTTTTGCTGTTGCTCTTGCATCATAAGCATCCATGTTAACTGGACTTACAAGTAATGCAATTTAACCAAACTATCTTGTGATCTTCGCCAAGAGAGAGGCAGTATGAGCGGTTTATAAGCCGTGAGTGCACAGACAATGACGAAGAGTTGCAATGCTCACCTACATGTTGATTAGCTTCAAGCCTTGCGGAATAGCATAGATTGCACTGAGCTATGTGCAGTGCAGTCTACACTATTCCGAATGGCTTGAAGCAAATTAACCAGCATTGCACCTCTTTTTTATTTTTAATAACTTATTTAAACTCCGGACTTCTTTTGTGTTCAGTATGCAGCATTTAAAGCGGCATCATCAATTTCAAACATGTTCTGACATCATTTGTTGTTTTTCGGTCATTTACCTAATTGTTTAGAGAGCTAAATGACCGTGAAATTGAAAATCACTACAAAATGAATCCTGAAAATGTTGAAACTTGGCATGGTATCATCATATCACCCGCATAGCATGCGCGAAAGAGTAGAGAGGGTCACGGCAAAAATTGGACGCACTTTGTGTACAAATTGGACAAACTCTTTCCGAGTATCAGGGTTTCGGATTATACAAAAATAAATAATGCAGAAAATAAAAAAACCATACAAAAAAATTACTCAAAAATAAATAGAAGAAAATAAATAATGCAGAAAAGAAAAAACTATATAAAACTACTCAAAAATAAATAAAAGAAAATAAATAATGCAGAAAAGAAAAAACTATATAGCAAATTTGTTGGCACACTACCCTGTGGGTCTACCAGACCTAGGGTGTGCAAATGCAGGCCCAGGAGGGCCAGCAGACCCACAGGGCAGCGTGCCCTAATTAATTAGGCCCAGAAGCCTGCTATATAGAGGAGTTCGAAAACGTAGCCGCGGTTGGGTTTATAAACCAGTGCGGCTGCCCTTCGCCGGGAGAGGTGGGACTAAACTTTGGGGTGGCAGCGCAAGGCCTTTAGTACCGGTTGGTGGCTCCAACCGGTACTAAAGGCCTGCTTTTCCCGCCTCTTTGCCTGGCCAAAGTAGGCCTTTAGTACCGGTTGGTGGCTCCAACCGGTACTAAAGGCTCACCCTATATATGCAGCACTTACGAAATTTCAGTTACATCTCCCCACTTCTTTCGTCAACCTCTCGCGCGCCGCTCCCGTCGTCGCCGCCCGTCGCCCGTCGTCGTCATCGTCGTCCCCGCCGCCGCCCCGAACGCCGCGCGCCGCCGTCCGTACGTCCCCGCCGCCGCCCCGAACGCCGGCGCCCCCGCCCCGTACGCCGCCGCCCCCGCCCCGTACGCCGGCGCCCCCGCTCGTACGTACGGGGCGGCGCGCATGCACACACGCACACATGCATATACCACACACGCATACACACACATACGTACACACATATACGTATACACACACATACACACACTTTTTTTTTCTTATTTTATGTTTTTCAGAAAAGTTAATTAGATGATCGAATGTTAGATTAATGTCGAATGTTAGATGAATTAGCTAGATAGAAAAATTGTCGAATTAGAGATTAGAACTAGTTGAATAATTAATATAACTAGTTTATTTTTAGTAAGAAAATTTAGGTATATGAGATTTGAACTAGTTCAAATTAATATAACTAGTTTATTTTTAGTAAGAAAATTTAGGTATATGAGATTTGAACTAGTTCAATAATTAATATAACTAGTTTATTTTTAGTAAGAAAATTTAGGTATATGAGATTTGAACTAGTTCAATAATTAATATAACTAGTTTATTTTTAGTAAGAAAAATTTAGGTATATGAGATTTGAACTAGTTCAATAATTAATATAATTAGTTTACTTTTAGTAAGAAAAATTTAGGTATATGAGATTTGAACTAGTTCAATAATTAATATAACTAGTTTATTTTTAGTAAGAAAAATTTAGGTATCTGAGATTTGATGATCTAATTAAAATATTATTTGTTAATGAGTTTTTCTGTTTATTTAATTTTTTATATATTTTGAGTTTATATAAATGTTAGATTAATGTCGAATGTTAGATGAATTAGATAGAAAAGTTAAATATATAGTAATGTCAATTGAATATATAGTTAGATATATTAATGTCAAATGTTAGATGAATATATATTTGGCTAGATATAGGTGTTTAATGTTTCACCTATATGAACATAGGAAATGTCATCTGGCGACGAAAAAGATTTTATTTTGTGCGAACACTGTGAATACCAGCGCGGCCTGTGCGACCAAAATTTCCTTGTTGATGGTAGGCGCTTCAGCATCAAGCTGGATGAGACATTCGAAGTTGATACAGTAAGTCATTTTGTCAATTATTATTTGAATGCAAAATTTATGCTTCATTTGCTTCAACTTATAATTTTAAATTTTCACTATTCTACTATAGCGCATCCCCTGCCATGTAAGAATTTTTGTCTTGGATAAGATAGGTTTTAGTGCTATAGATGATATGGAGGTAAAGAGAGTTTACTTGAAGACGGAGCATGGGTATACTTTCAACGTCAAATTATATAATGGAGACACATACACCTATTTTGAATGCAAAACTTGGCAAGCACTATGCAAGGCTTATGCATTTGAGCCTGATATGGTTATCACCTTTGATATTCGTCCGGAAGATGATATTGAAGGTAATATAGACATCTGGGTCGATGTGCAAGCCTCCAGTTCTACCATTTGGTGAGTTTTTCTCAACCATGCATGCATATGTTTATGTCTTTCATACAGTTTATTCAAAAATAGTTGACAACTAATTTGTATTGTCAGCTTATTTTGGTTCAAGCAAACATGTCCGGCGCTTGGTAGACAGGACCTACTACTGCCCCGGGGCTCAACTAAACTGCGAGGAGATAAGTCATTATGTTTCATGGCTTGAGGATCTTAATACTGTCAAGACAAAAAAAATTCCTACACTTAGAAATGTTAGTACTCAAAACGTGCGACCAATGGTGATCGTATTGAACTACGGTCACATCTATAATCAAAAGATGGTAAGATTTTAAATATTTGTCCTTAATTAGTGCATCTTTTGCATACATTATTTTTGAAGCTAAACTTTCATTGCTTAGTATATTAATTAATATATATACGATGTTGTTCAACAGGGACTTCCGATGACAGTTGTGCCTCAGTGGATCGAGACAAAAGGTCGCATGTCAATGGTTAGCTTACGACCAAGATTTCCTACATTGCACATGAGTGCATTCAGGATTTCTGAAAGCGAAGAATGCTTAATAGTGAAAGATTGGAGCAAAATTGTTAACGATCGCAGAGAAGTACTAGGGGGCAGTAAGGTGAAGCACAACCCAAGATTAGGAGACAGATTCATCTGCATGCTCCAGTATGATGAATCAGGAGAGCTATACATGTTCTATGCTATTCTACCTGAGAGGGAGCAGCAGGATCAGTAGCTACTAGTTCATGCTCTTAATTAGTACTTGTCTCATGTCCGTGTCCTAAACTTCGATCTTGGTGACGATTATGTTGAACTTGATGATATCTTTGCTTCTGTTACAAAGTGAATGTTTCCTCTTTAAGCTAGCCAGCGTTGATGATGATTAGATAGCTAGCACGGTAATGACTATGATGATTAAATAGTGGTAATTAGACGACTACGATGATTTTTAGCTAGCTAGAGTTTATTTATTTATTAATATGCGATGGTGATGATGATGATGACGACAACAACTCATTATAACGTAAAACAATCCTAAATTAAATTGATAACACAAATTTAATTGAAAAATACAAAATGAAACAAAAACCCACAACCATTTAGTACCGGTTGGTGTTACCAACCGGTACTAAAGGGCTCCCGGCCCCCGGAGCTGGCTCGTGCCACGTGGTTCCCCTTTAGCACCGGTTCGTGCTGAACCGGTACTAAAGGGGGGGGCCTTTAGTGCCGAAACGTTAGTGCCGGTTCCATAACCGGCACTAAAGGCCCTTACGAACCGGTGCTAATGGCCCGTTTTCTACTAGTGTAATGTGGCGAGATTTGGTGACAGGTGTTTCAGATCTATTCAGGGGTTCGACGATGACAATTGCGGCTTCAGAGCGTAGGTTCATAGGAGCACGTGCACGAAGACTTACCGGCTATCATCGATAAGGTCAAGCCGACTCCGGTAGGGAAGCGGCACAGCGGTGCGTCGGCGGCTCATTCTGACAGTGGCAGTGGTCGTTCTGTGGTCTCAGAATCTCGTCGTAATTTTCATTATGTTTGAGGTGCTTTGTACTTCCGGTGAACTTTGTTAATAGATATCAATCATTTTCGTAAAAAAAAAGAAGGTGCAATTAAGGTGTCACGAAAAGCTGTTGCCGTCACATACAATGTCAGGATCTATCAAATCAGCCACTTTGTCAACATTGGTGATCGAGAAGGGCTTCTTTGGAATCGTGCCTGGTATCCATTTGTTATCCCAGACCAACACTGAATCCCCATCTCCAATCCTCTTTATGAGAGGAAGCTGTCTAACGACATGAAGCTTGCATGATGTCAACATTAGGGAAGTATATATACGCACCTTGTACGTGTTGCTATCACTAGTGTTTCGCTTGTGTCCGTAGCTAGCGGTATAAATAGCTTTTCCTATAGGATCTAGCCTTATACTTTTTTCTGTGCGGGGTGCTCTGGCCTTATACGTGTGTCTCTGAAAGCAGAACAGATCAACCGTGGCCTCTGTACTTGCGCATCTCACCAAAAAGCAATCGGTAAGCCATAGCACCTGAGCCAGCGTGCGTATTCTCTTCCTGAACGAAAATATTTGATATCAGCGTGTGTGATTGGGGTCTGCGTCAAAGCATGCAGCTGGATGTCCGGAGTTTTATGTTTGGACGCCTCTTTTCACACAAACCCAATATGATTGCAATTTCTGAAAATCTTCATCTCTTCTCTACTACTATTAAACAAGCAAACATATTCTTCACTATGCCCACCCGGATAAATGTACACAGGCCAAACAAGACAAATTACCACCCCAAGATCAGGCATCTAACCGTTCACATAAAACTCCGCCCTCACCTGTGTACCTTTAGCAATTTACAGTAGCGGACGAGACTCTGCCATCAAACAGTTCCACCTCCCCCGAAAGAAAAAATCAAACAGTTCCACCCATTGCGTCCGCGTCCAAAAGAAAATACATACGAGCCAATCAACATGTCCGCCTCATAACAAAATTAGCTACAATTACAACAATTAACACGTTCGCCTCACAAGTGGCTAAACTTACGGGAATCAGCTGGATCTCCTGCCTTTGCCCACCTCGGACGTACGTCACAGCCGGCCAGCCTACCCTGCGCCCTCGCCGCCATGTGCAGCGGACGACGGCTGCGCCGACGAGCTTCTCGCGGCAAACTTCTGCCGAACGCAGGTGCAGACTATCCTCTTGTGCGCAATATTCAGTCAATTCTATCCCAGTTAATATCGATGTCTTTCTTCGATGTCGCCGTTCAGACTTCCTTCGATGTCTGCATTCAGACACACTGCACACTGCAGTGAGACGGCGGCGCCGCCAAGCCACGTACTGTTGCGCCATGGCCGCCCATCCACTGTTGGCCATCGCCGCCTAAAGCAGCCACCGACGTCGGCGCCGACGAACTGCAACGCAACTGCCTGCACCAAAGGAACACGTATGATTTTACATGATATTCAATTGAGTCAACGATTTTACAAAAGATTCTATTTAACATATACTCCCTCCATCTCAAAATAAGTGTCTCAACCTTAGTACAACTTTGTACTAGAGTTAGTACAAAGTTGAGACACTTATTTCGGGACGGAGGGAGTATGTGCGTACTTCGTTGCTTCCCTAATCCCTGTCATATTTGCATCTTTATAACAATGTTCTTCACTCTCAAATTTGCACATTTAGAACAATGTGTTGATAAATGCACCATTTTTGTACAAACCATAACCGATCTACATGCTATGACTTCAACATGAATTTTAACAGTGCATCAAACTGGAGCCCTCCATCATATTGTTTTAACAGTATAGTAGTCGAATCTGTATGACCGAATGAATAAAACCCAATCAGTATGATCTATTTATAACCTGGTCCAAGAGAGTGGAGAAGAAAACGCGGTCCAGAATATGCATTTTTCTGTACATAAATGAGGTCATCTTATATTATCAAATTTGCATATTAGATGGCTGCGGGATAAAAAAAAAAATGAAACCAAACATATAGGCTTGGCAACAGTTTAGATTTTGCAAGAGAAGACCTACTAAAGTAACTGGTGTATTCAGAAATTAAGTGAATAAGTGCCTGGTCATTTTGGCCAAACCAAATCCAATACTATCAAGAAGTAAACCTGTCAATTGCTTCATCTGTACTCCTTCCGTCTAGGTGTATAAGTCACATTACAAAAACCAAATAATCCCAAAACACTTAGGCGCGGTGCATTAACTCCCACCTCGTTTCTTGTTTCTTGACATATCAATCAATAAGAGATGCGAGTCGTGCATGCATTCAATGACTTGAGACTACCAAACACCCCATGCAGTGGTTAGTTCATTTCATGCAATGCTATTAATTAGCAAATAAACATTAAGTTCTCTCGTTTCCCCATCTTCCTTGGTCACGGTGCACAACCTAAGATGACTTGTTCACCTAGACGGAGGAAGTACAACGTTCAAAAGCTTCGGGTTGATGTATATGGCAGGCAGGTATGCCTCCCCATTTAATCTTTGGGTTTATTCCAGAGTCCCAAAATTTATAGATGCAACAATTTCCATGACTCTTAGATGGTCTTCAATATCCATTTCTTGTCAGCCTACAAAAGTACTTTTGTTATAACCGGGGTCCGGGACAAAGAAATATATCTAAAAGGTTGTGCTATATCATTGAATAACACTTGTCCACCTGCGTAAGTACTACTGAAGATGCCAGAGATGTTTATGGACTTCTAATAACGCAAGTTATTCCAAGAAAGGAAATTTTTAGGTCATACACTCTTTTGTCCAACCACCGTCCTCTATATGACAGCCATACCATCATCATTATCCTACATTATGAATTATTCATTCTTCAAGCTGTATTATCCTACAGTCATACATACTTATCCTATTGTATTATCCTACATGCTTCTCTTCATCCTCTTTGATTTGTTGTAAAGCTCGCATTTGGAAACTTAACCCTGAACTTCTAAAAACATGCTTTCATTTTTTTAAAGTAAATTTCTTTGGCAGGATCAAGCCAAATCAACCTCATCCGTCTTGGTCCCTAGCGCCCCTAACCACCCGGAATTCAAATCCACCAATCAATCAACTTTATCGCAGTATGGTTGCCTCAAGAATATTAACTAGCTAGAATCCCCACTCCTAATAGCTGATGCACCGAAGTTAAGAACGTCTAATGGAACAGCTTACTCCAAGATTAGACTGTACGAAAATAGGATCACCCCAACTTCTAATTTTTCTCCCCGATTCTAAAATGACTCTCATGCTTAAACCTAGACTACTGAGAACATATGTACTATACAGGAATGGATAACAATTAGGGATTAGCAGAAGCGGGTAATGGGGAGTACCTCAAATCAGAAATAAGCAGATATGGAAGCCGAAGTGGGGAATATATTGTCTACCGGCGCCGGCTTGCACTTGCAGGGACCAGCCACCGCGACACTGCTGCCGGACCTAGGCAGGGCAGGGCGCAGCCCCGTCGCACGCACAGGGTGGTGGGAGCCACCAACGAGCGAGACGGAGAGGGAGGGACAGGACGCGGAGGTTGCGACGCACGATTGCCACTGCCGCCAATCTGATGGAGACGAGTGCCGCGCCCAGCGACCATGCCGAGCTCGAGCGGATCCTTGGGCACTTCGGTGACAGACTCGACGAGAAGGGGCCGAGAAGAGTGGGGAGAGTGCGAGCCTGCGAGACCTCGCTCCGGTGATGGGGACGAAGAGGAGGGGCGGCCTGAGGAGGTAGAGAGAGAGAGAGAGAGAGAGAGAGAGAGAGAGAGAGAGAGAGAGAGAGTGTGTTGGGGGCTTGTAGCCACCATGGAATAGGGAGCAGTGGGGAGACAGTGAAGGGATAAGGTTAGGGGCAGGTTGGTGAGACGAGGTGAGGAGAACTGAGAGGGAGAGACAAGTGTGCTCATTTTTCTTTTTTGAGGGGTCATTTATTCTCTTTTCTGAGTTGGTATTTTAGCCCTTTTGGTCTAAGTCAGATCAGATATTGCGTCCGATGTTGTCCAATTCATTTTTTATCCCTAGTGCTTTTGGTCATTTGGTTTTTATTCAGCATTGGACTTTGTCCAATTCTTTTTTATCAGGTGTGTCCAGTTTGACTATGTGGATGTGCGATCGTTTTATGCAGTCACAAGGGGTAAAAAGAAGTATTCATTCACAATCATTTTGAAAGTTTTATAAAACTATTAAGATTTTTCCGGTATTTGTTATCGAACCTATCAAAATTTAATAATCATGCTAGTTGTGGTCTCCGAATGTTAAATTTCATGGAGTACCTACTGGGCGGTATTTTGTCCGACACTCATATGTTGCTGTATAGGTTGATTCATTGCCAGCCATATAAAGGTTTTGATTTTGAAATATGTCAAGTTCAGTTCAAATTTATTTATACTTAGATTTTCTTCAGCATTATTTTTAGGTTAATTTTTAAATTTATGCCATGAATTTGTTTTTTCAGTTTTACAAGTATTTGTTAAGACAACTGAAAACTTTTATGTTTCGCAGTGAGTGTTTTTGGAAGTGTTCAAGGTCATCAAGAAAATTTTATGATATTAACACTTGAATAGGATTATATGACACTAACACGTATGTAACATTTTCACTCTTTATGATAGTCAGGTGGCAATAAAAATAAGGAGAGAAACAATGAAATCCTTGACGAGGACCTCTAATTCCTAAAAGGATGACCTTCGTATTTTCTTGATTTTACCACCTGCTTGCAAGTTGGAAACTGTGTTCAAATATATTTGTTGTAGGTTGTACCCTAGATGTGTAGAGAATCTTGCCTTGTGCAAGAAAACGTGCATGTAAAAGAGTAAACTTTATGCGTTAATTAAGACGTGCGTTGCACGTGCACATTTACTAGTCCCTATAGGAAGCAACAATTGCCGATGCCACGCGGTTATAAATATGATATATTTGGTACCTTCCGTTGCCACTGCGTGTTGGCCATCCGCGCAACGGGGAGATGCGCGGAGGGGCACCATTCACGTTGGGAGCCAGTCGGCCGCTGCCTTGATGAAAGAACCTTCGCAAATGAGGCAACTAGGCCGCATGGATCAAGGCCGAGGGTCACGTAAGTTGCACACCCCATGTGTTAAATAGTTGATGTTGGATGCCCTGCAAAAAAAAAAGATAGTGCCTAGTTATATCATACACTGCCGGCCAGGGAGTGAAGGAGGATAAACTATGACACATGTGTGCCACCATATTAAAATAGAGGACCTAGAAGGATATTTAGTAATCTTATTGGACTAGGAATGTGTGATATATCTTTCTCCCATTGCAATACACGGACATGTTTCCTAGTATTGCAAAAATGGCTATTAGCTTTGTTTTGGGACGCCATCTGTGGCTCTTTGATCCACCTAGTAACCTTTGTATTCCCAAAAGTCTTGTCGATTAAATAAAGTGTGCTGTCTCGGCTCAAAGAAAAAAGACACGAACTAACAAATTAGCGGTAAGACATAGGTTAATAAATCGGATGACTAATCTGGTCTACTGAGATATTGCAAAACCATTGTGACAAATACTCACTATTAGGAAAAGGGCTATAGATGGAAATGACACTAATGACGCACCAAACATGTGGTGCGCCATTAGTGTCCAAATACTAATGGCGCACCACATCTACGGTGCGCCATTAGTAACAAATTTTTTTTAAATTTTTTTCAAAACTACTAATGGCGGACCGCTCTCACGGTGCTCCATTAGTAAAAAAATTTAAATTTTTTTCAAAACTACTAATGGCGCACCGTGGGAGTGGTGCGCCATTACTAGTAGTAACTTGGCCCAAACATTCGCCCGAATGCACCCCCTCCCCCCCCCCCCCCCCCCCCCCGTGGACCGCCTTCTCAGTTTCAAAAAAAGTAAAAGAAAATGATAGAAATGTCAAAAAAAATAAAATAAAATAAGATTCCCATGTGATATGTGGTCTAGTTGTTAGCAAAATTAACAAACATGAATTTTCGACTTTTTTGCAAAATCTCTCGAGAATTTGTAAAAATGGGCATAACTTTTGCGTACGAACTCGGATGAAAAAAAATTTTATATGAAAAATCATCTACTCCAAAAGTTATATCTGAATTTTCAAAATCCCCAAAAACCTAACAGAAAAAAAGTTACGGGGCTTCTAAGATCCGGAGGCAAAAAAATTCAAAAAATTTCAAACTTACTAGTGGCGCACCATATGCTAGGTGCGCCACTAGTAACAGAAAAAAAATTGGTTTTGAAAAAAAAAATTGAATTATTTTTCAAAATATGATACGTAATATGATCGGGAAGTTTGAAATATTTTTTTCAAAATTTCATCATACTCATGAACATGAACAAAGTCCTAGATATTAGCAAGGTTTAATAGGATTGATATGATAGATATATCAACAAGTGCTTGTGAAGTGAGGTGGTGCTGGGGTTGGATAGAACTATGAAGTTAAGTATGCTTGGGCTGGAGTAGTGTGAGGATGGGTGACCTTTCGGGAAGTTTGACCATAGAGTGTGATTTGACCTGAGATTAAGCATATTGACTCGAGATTAAGCCATAGTGACCCGAGATCAAGAAAAAAAATAAATTTGAAATTTTTTTTAAAAATGAATTTTTTTTTGAATTTTTTAAAAAAATAAAAAAAAATTGAAAAAAATTTATTACTAATGGCGCACTTCTATGTGGTGCGTTATTACTAAGTCAGATAGTAATGGCGCACCTCTAGTATGTGGTATACTAATGGCGCACCAGTGGTGCGCCATTAGTAGGCAAAACTGGTGCGCCATTAGTAGGCATTTTCCTAGTAGTGACTAGGTCGATTGAATTAGTTTTTTTAAGGAAAATGATTCACATCACCCGCCTGATAAAGGCGCGTGCATCCACGGGCTCCGTGGCCGTCAGATCAGATTTTAATCAAATGGCTCGAGAGCAATGTAATTATCTAGACTAGATTTTGCAACTGAGTCGTTGTTGCAATATCCCCCATCGCAACAAGTGATGTATCGCCGGATCTGGATCCCCTCGTGAGCAGTATCGTCCCGTGCTCTCATGAGCTCCCCGTCAAATCGACGCCTCCATGCGCTTCTCCGACCGCCACCACCGCATCTCGCAGCCAGCAGCATACTGACGAGGCTGCCGGAAAGCACGACAACAAAGTCGCCTCTTCCTATGTCCCTGTGTTCGCTCGCCACCAGTGGTCATGGCCACTTGAGCGCGCACGTCGGAGCTCCGCTCCGGCTGCCCGCGCCTAGCTATGCTGCTCCGGCCTCATGCTGCATCCCTCCACCACCACCACCATCGCATATGCAACACCCCTCCTCCCTTCCGCATCTAGACCAAGCACCTGCTTTAGGCCATGACTGCAAGCAATGGAACACGGTCACTTTCTGCAACAAGGCATCTTATGCAAAAAAATGCAAAAATATATTCTTAAAAATATTCTATAGCAAGACCTTTGTTGCCAAAAAAACTTAAATATTTTCAGCAAAAAGACCTCTGTCATAAAAAAATTGCAACACAATATTTGATACAAATTTTTTGCAATGAGACTTGTGTTGCAAAAGGATACTCGCAACACGATTCCTGTTGCAAAAGTGATGACAACGCTTGATCGCAAGATTAAGTTAGATTGGACGGCTCGTAGTCCAGCAGGTCTTTTAGAAAGATCCCCGGGCCGTAGCATGGCCCTTTTTTTAATCTGGTTTAATGCATATGGTTAGCTAGCCCATCTTCTGGCCTATAATTTTCTTTTTAATCTGCCGTAGATGTAGCCTAGCACAAGTTACTTGGTGTATGAGATAGGGAAACAAAGAAGGAAGTCATGAGATCGATTCACGTTGCAACGTATACTTACGTAACGTGCCATGCATGGATACTTTATTTGACGGTGCGATCGATCCTCTCGGTAGCGTGATCGAAGCTGATACGTACGGTGACGGCTTTGGAATATCAACAAAAGGAGGGCGATCGTCGGTAGCTATTTAAAGCGACACAGCGATCGATCGATTTCGTTGCTAACCGTAGCTAGCTTAGCTAAGGCCATGGGGATGTGGAAGACATTACTCGAATCGTTGTTCCATAAAACAGCCGAAGAAACGGCGTATCGTATGACTTCACTTGTACTACCAAGGAGCGCCACCATCAGCGACGAGAAGGCCGTCGTGCATTACGTGACCAACGGCGGGTGCTTCGACGACTTCGCCAAGGCGATGGGCGAGTGCCACCCGAGCCCCCCGACGTCGATCGTGCAGCGGGGGGAGCACGCCGTCGTTGACGCCAAGGCCTGCGTCGAGGCCACGGCGGCGCTGCGCAAGTGCTTCGCCCGCAACCCGGCCATGTTCAAGCACATGTACCTCCGCGTCATGGACGAGTGCCTCGATCAGGATCTCAAGCCGTCGCCCGAGCAGGTAAAGGAAGAAGAACGCGCCGGGTTCAGGTGGTGGACTGGCATGACCAGAAGCTGAACTATGCTCTTGTATGCATAGCTAGTGATCGTGATCAATATTGCCATCTTGCAGTCCTCCTATACTAGATTGTTACACCGATTAGCTAGCGGTGGATGTAGTATATGTTGGATACAACCACACAGCTTGGATTGGGATTGAATTTCCTTTTGCCTTCAAGTTCTAGACTAGAGTTCTTTTCTTTTGCGGGGTACTTGAATTTTTTGATATGTGCACCAAATCTTTACTCTGACAAGTAGAAGTACCAAGCATTGACACTAAAGTAAAAGATGGTATGCCACTGCAATCAATGGTATGAGAGGTTAATACTCCCTCCGTCCGGGTTTATTCGGCCCAAGATATTGCTCCCACGGATCCGGATCGATCGCTAGCAGCCGCGCATTCCTTTTCTCCCTCCTAGATCCGACGGCGGATATCATATGTCACGCAGATCACGCACAATACTCTCTACTATAAAACCCAACGACCAACGTTGGATTAAGTTTATTCACGCAATATCACCCCAAAAAAAAATCTTGAAACGAGTTCAGTACAAATATATATATGAAACTAAAATTTGTTGACATGTTTCTTTTAACTGCAACTATTGTTTCTTTTTCATCACATGGGACCCAACCATCAATGGGCTACCATCACGTCAAACGGAGATATTTCAGCTATTGGGCTGTTGAATATCGATTGGTCAATCATCACCTCCCACAGATCAGTCCCCCACTCCAGCCGTTCCCAATCATTCACCTAGATCAAACGAAGATAGAGCAGCAGTATTTCCCCACATATCCGTGGAGATCGATGGTCGATGGGTCACTGGGAGCATGTCGCCTGAGGCGAAGGGCCATGTCCAGGTGGCGTTGGTGGCGGACGAGAGAGAAGGTGGGCTCTCTCTCGAGGTTTTGGTCTGGGCGGGGCATTGAGCACAGGTGAGCGGTGAGTATATGATGTGCTTCGGCTGGTGGTGATGGCATGGCGACCACCGATCGGGCGCCGTGTTCCACGGTGCGCACAAAGAAAGTTGAAGAAGAAGGAGGTTAGTTTTGTCAAGATGGATCGAGTTCTACCTCTACGTCTAGCTAGATTCAATGGTTGGTTGGTTGTTTTAACATTTAGATGACCGGGAAAAGAAATCTCTATGGAAGTTGAAAAGACGAGGGTCAATGGATAATTCTGTCTGTCCGTCCGTGCGTGCAGCACCACGGCGTACCATCGACCCCGAGAACGGCGGAGCGGCGGCTTGAATGCGGAGCGCGGGAGTGTGTGAATGCGGGGTGGGCGGACGATGCATTTGGCGGCCGGTCATGCGGGGCTCTCAATGCATGGAGGGTTGTTGAGCCCACATGGAGAGAGAGAGAGCTCTGACCTATTTGTATTTTTTGCACTTTTTTTGCCAGTGTATTTTACATATATTTTTTTGTCTGTCGACTTGCCGGTGGCGTATTGTTGACTTGACTCCAGTGGCGTAGCCAGCCCAATACATCAGGGTGGTCCATTAATAGAAATATTAACATAAGTTATTTATTTTTCAAAGAAATGTTTATTTTAGTACATTATATACAAGCTATGGGAAAATTCCAGGATGGTCCATGGACCACCCTGGCCACCCCCTAGCTACGCCACTGCTTGACTCCATACAAAACGATGGATGGATGCAGGGGCGGATCCAGGACAAAAATGACCCGGGGTTCCATGTCTATCGCGTATATGTGGATATCAAGTTATAATATAGATAAAAGTAACACACTTAACAATACAATATACCTAGAATACAATATAACCAAGAATATGATTACCAAAGGTCCAAACTAAAGAGTTCACTTGAAATACTAGTTGATTGTAGGAAATTGAACAGTAAAGGAGAATCAAGTTTCCAAGTTGTGAATAAAGTATAACCGATGATGTGAAAATGCAGCACTAGATCATAATTGTCTACAAATCAAAAGAAACAAAACCACTTAGCAACATATGAATTACAGTTGTGTAATAAGTTTTTTTGCAATAAGTGTAATAAAGTAAGTTAAAACAATTATCTTTTTTAAACGGTTTCTTATTTTCTTTTATTGTCACAAAGCGATCAATTACTGCATCATTAGTAAACTTACCTGACACGCTGCCGGTGCTTCCAGCCGTCCTAGTCTCCTAGAGTATTGAAATAGTGACATATTGTTCTCCACTGGCCACTACAATAGACAAATAGTCCAATAACCAATACGATCAAAATTTCTAGTCTTATCCAATAGCCCTAATTTCCTATGGTTAGAGAAACAAAGCAAGAATTAGAACAGAATTTGCAAACTGCAATAGAGGCAGACACACCCGAATTGGGGTCTGATGCAACATACCTATTCTTGCTTTCTTCACTGATTGGGCGAATTGGGGCGATATGGAGATACGCGGCGACTGCAAGCACAGAGCGTACCGGGGCACGAAGCGAAGCACTGAGTAGACAAATAGAGGAACAGGCGAGGAGACAGGCGAAGGCACGTATGAATCGATCCATTGATCGATCGATATATGTATTGGGCCTTCAGCTGGGTGTCACCCGATGCTGGCTGGGCCATCTGTGGCCTGGTTGGCTAGTTGTGGCCTTTTGGGGAGAAGAGAAAGGTGTAAGAACGGATCTGGTGGTGAGCGAGGCGACCGGGGCGGCTCCCCTCCCCTCCCCCTCTCCGCGAGTCGCCGTCCCCTCCCCTCGCCGCTGCCGTCGTCGGGCGCGGCCGGGCGTTGCCCGCGTGGCGCCCCGCAGCCCGGCCGTGGCGGCCCTCCTTCTTCCCCCGTCGCTGGACCCCGGCTCGGGCGTGGGGTCCTGGCGGCGGAGCCCTTCGGCCGGCGTCGTTCCGGCGCGGATCTGGACAGCGGCGGCACGGTGGCGTTGCCCCTTGGCGGTTGTGACGGCCCATGGCGATGGCGGCGCGGTGGCGTTGCCCCTTGGCGGTGGTGACGGCCCATGGCGATGGCGGCCGGTGGCACCCGGCTGGCCCAGATCTAGGCCCTACGAGCCCGATCTGGGTCGGGGCGGGCCTGGTGGGGGACTGCGGTGGGCTGTTCTCCGGCGGTTCTGGCGAGCTCCTTGCGACAGGGACGGCGGCTGCTGTGCCGCGACTGCTGCAGCATGGCGGCGGAGCTTCACGGGCCCGTTCAGGGCTCGGCCGGACATTTGGTCTGGTGTGCCTCTGCTGCTACGCCCGGTCTGCTACTGCCTAAGCCCGTGGAGGTTGTTCCCTCCCTCATGGCTGCGGTGCTGCCGGTCGTTGTCTACGGGTGTCTCGTTTGGGATCCGACCGGCCTCGCTTCGTTGTCCATCGTGAGACGACGGCGGTGTCCTCGTGACTGTGTTGGCGCATGTTGGTGGGCAGCGGGTGTGGTGGAGCCGAAGGCTGGTCCTGGGTGGTGGGCGCGAGGGGTCGGGAGAAATCCATCTCGGGTCTTGCTGGTACCGACGCGGTGACGCTTACGGGCGCCACCATCCTTCTTGAAGGGCATCGGGTGACCCTCTCCCCACTACCCTCCGTGTACCGGGAGAAATCCTAGGATTCGTCCGGGCAGCAGCGTCGTCATCGTCGCATCCCTTCGTGAAGGTTGTGCTTGGTACACGGCAACTCAGCGGCTTTGGGGCGTGGTGGTTATCTTCGGTGGGCGCAGCAATGGCGGGGTGCCGTAGCTTTCGTTGATCCGGCGTTGTTGGCGTTTTTTCTCTTTATTTTCTCTTGTATTTTCTTTTGGGCGTGCTTGTGCTGTTAGCTCTAGCGTTGATCGGAATGTTGTATTGGATGGTTGCTATATCTATATAGCAGGGCAAAAGCCTATTTCGAGAGTTGAGTACAGGGTGACCCAGTCTTCCTGGGCTCTGTATGTACAAGGTAAAATAGTTTTTACCCGGTGTCATGGGCTACCTGTTGGGTCAACATGGGCCCGCCCTGGATGGATGGAAGCAGGGAAAAGATATAAGAACGCGTCTGTTGACTTGATCGAGTACGTACGTACGTTTATTTTATTTTTTTAATTTTCTTTTTGGGCAGAAGAGAGAACGAGTCGACGCCACTAACCGCCTTGTTGGCGCGCGTCAGCGAGCGAGCGATCTATCGACGTGATCGTTTTTTTTTGAGCGAGCGTGCGAGATGGAAAAAGTGGGTGGAAAGGAGACGGAAATATATATATATATATATATATATATATATATATATATATATATATATATAGCAACAAAGAAAAAAAAGGATGGCGCTGCAAAGTACTCCAACGTACCGTGCATGGACTCTTCGTTATTTGAAGGCGTGATCGTCAAGTTGATACGTACGTAGTGTCACGGATTTTTGGAATATACATATAAACAAGCCCAAGCCAAGCTGATATTCGGTAGCTATTCACGGCGACATAACGATCGATCCATCAATCAGCTTCGTTGCTAGCCCTAGCTAACGCCATGGGAATCTGGAGTACCATCGTGGATGAAACAGCCGGAGCGACGGTGAAGCTTATGACACCGCTGATGCTGTCACAGATCGCCGTCATCAGCGACGAGACGGTTGTCCTGCATCACGTCGCCAACGGCGGTTGCGCCAAGGACTTCGCAACGGCGATGAGGGAGTGCCACCCCAGTCCTCCAATGGAGTTTATCAAGGAGCGAGGTGACGCCGCGAACCGCGTTGTCGATGCCAATGCCTGCATCAAGGCCACTGCGGCACTGCGCAAGTGTTTCGCCAGCAACCCGTCGATGTTCAAGCATCAATACCTCCACCGCATGGATCAGGGCCTTGACCAGGACTGGAGGCCTTCACCGGAGCTGGTCAAGGAAGAAGAGAAAGCCAGGTTTAGGTGGTGGACTGGCATGAGGAGAAGCTAAACTATGCTGTATATGCAAGGTGGTGATCCATCCATCTTACATGCATGCATGTTCTGTAATCGTGTAGATAGATTAAAACGATCATATTGGTGGCACAAACTTATTTCTGGATTGATTTTTCTTTTATCTTTTAGTTATAGAGCTTTTCTTTATGTGCACCCCAAATATACCTAGTTCATTGTTCTTAGCTCCTTCCTGTCCAATCATCGCATAAAATACAGTGCAAAATCTCTTACTGATGGTGATCTTATTCTCAAAGTATTTGTAGTGGGTTTAGCGTTAACCATGGGTATATAGAAAATCAGATTTTTGCCTATTTTTGAACAACGTTTTGCTAAGGCACGTCTAGATAGTACTCCGCCATGCTGGCCAGGGGCGGGCCCAGTACAATTCAAGGGTATTCAGTTGAATACCCATTATATTTGGCAAAAAAAGTTCTATATATATATATATATATATATATAGTGTATTTCATGTGTACTCAGGGGAAAACGAAATAGATGCAGGAAAAAAAGGCCAGCTAAGGATTTCAGCCCCAAAACAAGACTAGCCCACTTCTCTGTATGGTCTCCTCACCACTCCGACATGGCCCAAGTGGCCAAAATCGCTGCAGCAAGACGCAGAGCCCGCACGCGCTTCGCTAATGAGGCATATCGCAAGAGACGAACCGGTGCCTCCCAATTCTGTTCGCACTCGTGGGATCGTGGGTAGGGCATGGCGGCAGGGCTGATCGCGATCCCCTGAAAGCACGCGCGCACGGCGGCACAGGCAGGCGTGCGGCGACGACGAAAACATCTGACGGCATCCATCCCTCAACCCTCGCAGCTTCGCTTCATCTTTAATCCATCTCATCAGTTGGCAGCATCAGGCATCACCGCATCGAAGGCTCTAGGTTTCCAGTTCCAGTCACAATTCAGTCGTTCAAAATCTGATTGATAATTTGATGTGTTTGTGTTTCTAAACATATTAACCGTCTGCCTGTTAAAATAAAGATCTGCAGGTGTCAGCGCATGGTCGTCTTCTTCAGTTGTCTAGCATTGACTTACAACACTAAGTTAACTTGGTTAGTTGGATTTCTACTTCAGTATTTCGAAACTACAAACTTGTTTTAAATGAATTATGAATTGTTTGGACATGACGATTCGCAATTTTCCACATGAATTACAATTTGGGAATGTTTAAAAATTGGGGAATTATTACAACAAACATTATTTATAAAAAATAGTTCTCCTATAGCTTGTAAGTTTTTTCTAATCATTTTCTATTTCCTACCTTTTTGTACTCCTATATGTTAAGATGTTGTCAGTTTGATATGTTGACTTATTAGTCTTTCTATCTGTTGAACGGTTTCTAAGTATGACCATTTTTACGATTCTATTACATTGTGTTACATGGTGCCAAAATAATGGTGCTATAATCAATTATATACGCCAAAAAGAAGAATTTATAGGATTAAAATAACCATTAAAATTTTGAATACACTATCTTTAAATCCTGGGCTCGCCCCTGGTCCTGGCGTCGTGCGTACTCGTTGCACACACGTATACGTGCACCTTGAGCCGCTTAAGTAGTCGCTAGGTTTCCACACCGTGGGCGAGTACCGGTTGCTGGGCCTTCTCACCCTCTTGGTCGGCTCCTGGACCTGGGCCACTGGTTGGATTGCTTCTTCTTGACGCCGCACGTACATGGGCTGCTTCTGGTGACGTAATATGGGCTGACGTGTAGGAAGCTGCAGGCACCGCGCGTTATGGCCGTCTCGCCCTAGTTCCGTAAGGTCAAGCTAGCAAATACGCCTCCGAATCCTTTATATATACTCCCTCCATTCCATATATACCTAAGACAAGAATTTTGAGACGGAGAGAGTATATATATTTGTCTATACCTGTTACGACATGTACCTCCGAGTACTCCAGATCTGAAAGAAAAGGTCAGTTTTTTTTTTTTGATATTAAAGGCAAGTTTTTTCTTGACCCGAAAGAAAAGGCAAGCAACGTACGGTATGGAGGTTGCAACGTACGCACCATGCATATACGAAGGGCCGGCCCTGGGCCAGGGCAGCGGGAGCGACGGCCTGGGGCCCAGCCAAACTAGGGCCCCGACTCAGGCCATATATATGCTAAAGGCTTTAGGTACAGCCATACAAGTGGAAAACCAAAAAGGCCTGAGAGGCCCATCGTGATATGTATGTAGATAAGAAGCCCAAAGAATGCACACGCTGAATTCGTTCCGAATAAAGATCGGTTGTCAGTATATGTACTCACTTCGTTCAGAATTACTTATCGCAGAAATGGATATATTTAGACGTATTTTAGTTCTAGATACATCCATATCCGAGACAAGTAATTCCGAACGGAGGGAGTACGTGTTTGCACGGAGCCATGGCTTTCATTTTTTTTCCTTTTGACCTTTTCGTGGTTCGTGGTTGTTAGTTTGATTGCTTCTTCAATTCTCCAAACCCAATCGATAGCAGTCTTCACGAGCTCGGGGCCTATGGCTTCGTTTCCCATCACAAACGGAGGGCAGAGCGGCCCAATGCCGTAAAACTCTGCCGCAAGCCGGAGCATGCAACGGCTGCCGACTACGCCTAGGGCGAGGAAAACCCGAACGACTGAGGTAATTTATTTTATGAATCGTTCAGCCCTTAATTTTAATCTGATGGATGAAAATTAAGCTGTATTCTTGTTTTTATAACGCTTGCACTCTTTGAGGAGATAGCTGGTCTTGGTCACGTGGTCTCAAAGTTTTGTACTTGGATAGTTGTAGAGCACACCAGTGTTGGAGCACACATTATTGCTGCTAATTTACTCCCAAGTTGAGGTGTGCTCCTTTTTGTTTTTACAAATATGTTGCCTAAAACATTTATCTAATTCCGAGAAGAGAACAAGGAGAAAAGGAGCACATCAGTTAACTAAATTTTAGAAGGAGATTATGAATAAATTTATTTTTTGGAATTACACTACTTTATAATCTAAAGCAATTAGATACCAATATTATTGAAGCACCACAACCTATTATTATCAAATACTTCCTCCGTAAAGAAATATAAGAGTGTTTAGATCACTACTTTAGTGATCTAAATGCTTCTATATTTCTAAGAGCGTTTAGATCACTAAAGTAGTGACCTAGACGCTCTTGTATTTCTTTATAGAGGGAGTACTATTTACAAGGGGAAAATATATCATAGTTTATGGCTTTACAAGAAATTTTCCATATCAAAGTATGGAATTCTTTTTTTCCTCCACCGCAGCCGCTGGGCCCACTCATGGAGTCCGCCCTGGGGCCCTCGAAACTCCAGGGCCGGCCTACGATAGCCAAACTTATATATCATAGCAACGCCTGCGGTTAGTACAACTGCCTGCGGTTAGTACAAGCAGGGATTAATCCCATAATTAACACATGGTTAATTAATTCTAACATGAACCACGATTGTCAAATGTGGCCACCTATACGTTTGTGGACACACCTGGGTGTGTCAGCCGATAGTGACCAATCACTTTCTATTTGCCCTTGCCCACAACCATGCTCCTTAAACGTCCACCTCTCGAATCCATAAATTACAAATTACATCCCAGAGAATTGGAGAAAGCTTTGGCAGTCCAAGATCGCTACACCGGCATGTGGATATTGGCATGTTGCACATATTGGTCGTATGGTTCTTTCAACAACGCATGGTTCTTACAATTAAAAAACAATATTTTCCATGCTCCTCGTGCCACTAATAGTCTCCTTTTCGCATATCAACTTAACAAAGATAATCATGTATATCTTAAAGTTTACTCTGAATTCTTTTTTGCTACGGTTCAGGCCACTCGGAGAATAGTTCTTCATGTCAGGAGTAGGTGGGGCTTGTTCCCCATTGCTGGCCAGTAGGATTTTCCTGGACAACAAGTTCTTGGTGCGGTAAAACCATCAACCTCTCGGTGCCGTAAGAGTCAAGGGCACCCCTCACTTCCGGTGGTCCAACAAATTCTTCAAAATAATAGTCTTCAAGTGTCTAGTGTACAAGTTCATCATTTGGTTTGTGATGTGTGTAAAATGGCCAAAAGCCCTCAATTCCCACACCCTCTATCAACTAGTGAGTCTAAAGCTCCTCTAGAGCTTGTCTTTTCTGCTGTTTGGGGCCCTCATCCTGTTTCTATTGGGAGACAAAAATACTATGTTAGATTTTATGTAGGTTTTTGAAAAACACATCCTTCCATTTACCAGCCCCCATTCAAGCACCAGTGCCCAACTCTGCAAAGAACTCGTTCTTCTTCCATCACATCTCCTTCCATGACATCTTCTTCCTTCACCCCGCTTTGATCAGGGGGCGTAGATGACCATACTGATCACTTGTCAATTTCTAGTAACCTTAATCAAAACTCTAGTGAAAATCTGCAAGAAAAAATAGAAAATGCTAAGGAATTTGGAGAAAATGTACTTAACTTTATGCACGGATTTGAAAATTTGGCAGTGGCCACAGAAGATTCAGCCAGCGCAGCTTACGGGGTTGATTATCCTACAATATCCCCCCCCCCCCCAGGATCGCCTGAGGTAGCTGCAGTCGAAGACTTGGGATCCACGTGCGTGGCAGGCTCGGGTAGGGTATCTGCGTGTCCTTCCCACTAGTAAAAAAATGAGCATTAGCAATTGCTGATGGAGCCTTTTGTGACCAAGCTGATCAAAGCCACCGGTAATACACCTAGTGCAGTGGGTTCACATGGCAATAAACACTAGTAGAAAACGGGCTTTTAGTCCCAGTTTTTTTCAACCGGGACTAAGCAATCGGGAGTCAAGGTCCTCACTTTTAGTCCCGTTGGTTACAAACCGGGACTAAATGGACTCCACGTGGCTGCTGTCTAGAGCGAGGTTGGAGGACCTTTAGTCCCGGTTGATGTTACCAAACCGGACTAAAGGCTCTACCAACTTTTTTGGAAAAAAACGTTTTTATTTTTTTCTAGTTTTCAAAACTTTGAATTATTTGACAATTTAATCTCTAACCACCCCTCCTAATTGCTACACCGTGGAGCAATGATTTCAAATCGTCTAACTTCCCGGCCGGTTACCCATCCTCTTACTACTCCAGCCCGAGCACTCTTAACTTCCGAGTTCTATTTCCCTACTTTCCAAGTCTGCACTTGTTGTTTTCCTGACAATAGTAAGCTATCAATCCTATTAACCCTTAGGTCTTGATGTCACATGATTTATTTTTTTGAATTCCAAAAAAAAATTAAAATAAAATATGTAATAATAATATTGAATTTGAATGAAAATAAAATAAGTAATAATAATATTTTATTCATTTTCCCCATTTATTCATTTAATATGGCATAATTAATATCTTTAAATCTGTAAATCAAAATTCGACAAATAATATATCTATTATTATCAGAAAAATGTGAGGAATCCAAATATGAAATCATTTTCAATTTTTTTCAAAAGTTAAATGGCGATAGCGGGGGGGGGGGGGGGGGTAGAGTTTTAAAATTAAAAATAACTAACATAGCATTAAAGCAATATTGACTATTTATACAAAACAGTAACAAAATTAATATTAATTAGTTCTAAAATTTTATCTACTGTTGTCTAACAGAAGCATACTACAACATGTTAAAATCTACATAAAGAACTAAATGAAAATAATTAAAACAACAATTAAATGACTAAAACAACTATATAAGCAAAACAATACCGTTTTAACTAAAATACTAATTTATATTATTCTAAAAATAACCAAATAAATCTTACTGTGACAACAATCTAACATGTGACTAGGAGCAAAAAGAATTAAATAAAAAACTATATTTAAACACAAGTTATTGACAATCTATGTTTTAAAGCAATTTTGAACAAATTGAAATTTAAACCATTCAAATTTGAAAACTAATGCAAAATGAATCAGTCAAAAACATTAAATGTCCTAAAAGATATAATGAATCAAAAACAGAAAACAAATGAAAAAACAGACCCTTTAGTCCCGGTTGGTGTCTCCAACCTGGACTAAAGATTAGACCTTTAGCTGCGGTTTTTATTACGAGGAGCAGGCGGTGCCCACCGTCACTTCATGTCAGGCTCGTGGCGGTTCCCGGAGTTTCGTATGGGTCTCGTATTTCCCCTTTTTGCATGATTTCTTATATACGATGATGTCGCCAAAATGTTGTGTAGTCAATTTGCTAGAATCCACCGCCTTGGCTTTGCCACCGGACATGAGATTGTGGTGGTGGTGGTGGGGGGGGGGGGGGGGGGGGAGGTGATGCCGAGGAGAACGGCAGAAGCTTTGCTTTACTTTGCATTATTTCTTACAGACTCACCCCTTGGCTTCGCCGGTTGCTTGCTGCATCATCGTGGGGGTGGTGAGGCCAAGGGTGGCGGGAAGAAGGTTTTCTTTACTTAAAGTGACTTTTAGGAAGACACTGGGATCCATTTTACTACCCATTGTATCGCCACAATTAAATTTCTGCTTTTTCATTTTCGGCGTTCTATCTAAGAATTCACTTCATTTTTTTTGCTCTCACCTTCCAAGCATCCTAGGGTCGGACACAAGAGGGAGGGGGGGGGGGGGGGTGTAAGCATGGACATGCCCCAGAAAGGCGCTCGGGACCGAAAGTTCACCAGGAGGACGGATAGGTGCTTTGGTCACCATAAAGGAGCTCAACAAAGATGGCTTAGTCAACAGCGGCGTCCAGACAGGAGATCAACCAAAATCCTATCTATGATCCTGTCTTGTGAGATCAATCTCAAAGATTATTTACTAGTATATATTTGGCCAATTACCTATTTAATATTTTGTTCTACTATAACCCCAAAACTCTTGTTCTGCGTGAAATGATTGGAACAATAAATTACTAAAAAACACCGAGATGGCGTTGACACCGTGGCAGCATCTCTTGTGATGCCTCGCCAGCGCTGCGTAGTTGTGAGTCGATGCAGTGGCGGTCACGGCAGGTAGAATTCTCAGGGACGGCGGCGCCAAGCGGCACATATGCACGTCACGGCAGAAAGAAACCTCTGCAACGGGTGAAAGAAGATGAACAATGTGAATGCGAATGCGTAAGCTTGTCGTCGTCCACTAAGGTGGAGCACGCGGTCACGTCGATTCTGATGTAGTAGCAGCCGGACCTGACCGGCGGTCATGCTTTGGGTGCACGCACTTCATTAGCTGGCTCCATTGTCTCGTGCGTCTTGCGTCTCGCAGCTTCGTGCAGTCCTCGAGCATGAAGGTGGCGATGCCGCCGCGCCCCTCGGCGGCGCAGCTCGAAACGAACAATGGCCCGAGTGAACGATAAACGGTGACGGCTGGAAGGAGAGAGATGTTGAACCATGGAGAAAGCCACTTGTACACTAGTCGGAGGAGATCAAGGATTGCTGGCATGAGCCATAACAACCCGATCAAGGGCCAGGACGCATGGTCGGTGTCGCACAATACGAAGACGAGGTGACCTTAGCGGTAGTTGCGGGTAGCCATCCGGACAACTACGACGACCATCTTTCGCTCGTTGTAGGGCGCAACGGAGAGACCAAGAGAGTTGTCCGGACGTACGGCCAAGCTGTTGGGTGCTTGGGGACCAAAAATACAAAGTAGGGCAGGCCAAGATGTACTTAAACAAACCAGTTGTGAAGGGGAGACGAAAAATATTTTTTTGGTAAGTTGAACTTGTTAGAAATAGGTTATATATTTGTTTTTTTAGGTTTGTTGCTTGCCCAAGTATGTGCATGCAAGCACGTACATGCACGTATACTTGTCATTGCATGGTACACGAAGGAAAAGAATTCTATGAGACCAGGTCTCACGCGAGACCCATCCTGATGAATGACACATGACATTCACAAATCACAAAGCATCCCCCACCTCCCACTTAAAATCAGGGGAGAGAAATATTAGATGCTTTGTGATTTGTGAATGCCACGTGTCATCCATCAGGACGTGTCTCACCTGCTAACCGTGAGACCTGGTCTCATATAATTTTTTTCCGTACACGAATAAGAGCATTCAGAAAAATCCATGCCTAAGTAGTTCCTTTGTTTAAGGTGGGCTATGCATGGTGTGGGCTACCCCTGCCCCCGTCCAACACAATAGGAGCCCAACAACTCCGGAATGGGGGTGTGAGCAACGAGCTGTTCACTGCACTAGAATCCTGGCAGGTTTTAGTACCACCTCGCTAAGGTTCGCCGCTAGAGACCAACATATAAGGTGATCTCTATGTTGTCTTCTAGAATACTAAAAACACATGGATTGCTACACACACATAGCGCATGCGCTCGTGTGAATGTACGCGACTTTAGACGCTTAGCGCGGCGCCGCCTGCCTTTGATTTTTTTTTGGGAAATTTCGTCTTTACTTTCTTTCTAGTTACATCTACGTGAGAGTGAAAATTTTTGTCTTTGTTTTTATTTTATTTTTTCTATTCTAATATTCTTCATCTGCTCCGGTAACGCCTTGATGTCCTCGTCGAGGCCATGGTCCGAGCTGGCGATGCACTGATGCTCGAACCAATTGGTTTTTGCATATGATTTGTAAAGCTTTAATATTAGAGCCTGTTCGGTAGCTCCTCAACTCCTGCAAATTCTCGAATCCTGCTTCTTGTTTTCACCGCCAGCTTCCGATGAGAGCCCTAGCGATCAAAAATACGTTCGGCTTCTCGCGGGAGCAACTATTTACTTTCTTTCTAGTTACATCTACGTGAGAGTGGAATTTTTGTCTTTTTCATTTTTCCTATTCTAATATTCTTCACCTGCTCCGGTACCGCCTTGATGTCCTCGTCAAGGCCATGGTCCGAGCTGGCGATGCACTGATGCTCGAACCAATTGGTTTTTGCATATGATTTGTAAAGCTTTGATATTAGGGCCTGTTCGGTAGCTCCCCAACTCCTGCAAATCCTCGAATCCCGCTTCTCCTTTCAACCGACAGCTTTCGATGAGAGCCCTAGCGATCAAAAATATGTTCGGCTTCTCACGGGAGCAACTAGTTAACGAGCGCTTCTTCGGGAGCCTTGCAACGATCAGCGCCACTTGGCGCGCTCTCAGCCATTCGCCACGTGTCGCGCTCTGGATGCTCCCTCCAGGTTTTATTTTTTTATTATTTTGCATGCGTTTTCGGCTTTTAAACGGGGGTTTTCCCGGTTTTTTTCGACGTTTTGGTTTTCTCCCGGTCTTCCTTAGCTTTTCGATCAATAAAAAATTTCAAAAAAAAAATTTTTTGCACGAAAAAAAACACATTTTCTTTTTTTCTTTCGCGAAAGTCACAATTTTTTTTCGCAAGAGGCACGGTTATGCTTTAGCGAGAGTCACGGCCGTGCCTTTCGGAAACGAAAAAAACGCGTTTTCTGTTTTTTTTTCTTTCACGAGAGTCACGGTTTTGCTTCTGCGAGAGGCACGACTGTGCTTTCGCGAGAGTCACGGCCGTGCCTCTCGGAAAGGAAAAAACAAAACGCGTTTTCTATTTTTTTCTTTTGCGAGAGTCACGGTTTTGCTTCCGCGAGAGGTACGGTTGTGCTTTCGTGAGAGTCACGGCCGTGCCTCTCAGAAAGGGAAAAAAATACGCGTTTTCTGTTTTTTTTTCACGAGAGTCACAGTTTTGCTTCCACGAGAGGCACGGTTGTGCTTTTGCGAGAGTCACGATCGTGCCTCTCGGAAATGAAAAAAAAACGCATTTCCTGTTTTTTCCTTCCACGAGAGTCATGGTTTTGCTTTCACAAGAGGCACGGGTGTGATTTCGCGAGAGGCACGGGCGTGCCTTTTTCGGAAAGAGAAAAAAACCATGCGCCCGGTTCAGTTTTTTCGCTCTGTTTTTTTGTCCGGTTTTTTTCATAATAAAGAAGTTTGTCAAAATCTATCAACATGGAATCTATTTTTGAAGAACTCGACGCGAGGAATCCAATGATGAAAACGGTTCGAGATTTGAATGCACGATTTAAAACATAAAACGTTTTGAATAAACGGATCTACGAAAAAAACAAAAACTCAAAGGTTACGACAAGTGACACGCTGCATATGCGCCACTTGTCATAACCTAGGAAAGTGGAGTGTTCTTTGCAAGAGCTAACGGCGACACCCCGTCCCTTTTTCTAAAGGAGGCAGAGCTAAAAAGCTACGAGGCGGAGATTCGATCTCAGGTTTTGCAGGTTGTGAGATCAACGCACAAACCACTGAGCCAAGCGGGCGAAGGAGCCAACTTACTTCTTTCCTTCTATTTGTTCTTTTTCAAGGTCGTTAATCCTCCAGTTTGGGAAACTTCTCCCAAATCTGTCTTCATTGATTTGGAACGGTTTTTTCTATTATTTGTTTACTTTTCTCTTTCCATTTTGCGTTTCTTTTTTATTTTTACTAAATGCATGAACTTTTTACAATTTGTGTTTTTTTTTCAAAATCGTGAACTTTTTTTGAAATAGATAAACTTTTTTTCAAAATCGATGAATTTTTTTTCAAAATTGATGAACATTTTTAAAAATAGATGAACTTTTTTTCAAAGCAATGAACTTTTTTAACAAATCAATGAATTTTTTTAAAATTGATGAACTTTTTTCGAAATCAGTGAACTTTTTTAACAAATCGATGAACTTTTTTAACAAATCAATGAACTTTTTTTCAAAATCGATGAACTTTTTTCAGATCAATGAACTCTTTTTTCATATTGATGAACTTTCTTTTCAAAATCGATGAACTTTTTTTGAAATCGATGAACTTTTTTCAAAACTTGATGTTTCTTTTTAGAATGAACGGTTTTTTCTCAAAATATTTTCAAATAAATCATAAATAAAAAACGCTAAAGTAAATGGTACTTGTGCAATAAATTTGCGCGGCTACAGGTGTTCTTAAATGTTCCGACCTGCAATTCAAATGAAATCTTTGCTGGGCTCGCCCAATAAAATCGCCTACGAGCGCCAGGAAGCGGAACTCCAATATGTGAAGAGTACCTTTGGAGAAGTTCAAATCCTTTATGTTCCTATATGTCTTGCGCGCAACCAAACAAGCACGTTGCACGGCTCGGCTTAAAAACAAGCACGTTGCAACGTAACGTACCATGCATGGATATGCTTATTATTTGGCGGTGCGCATTGATACCGAGAGTGGTCGAAGCTGGTAAGTACGGTGACAGATTTGGAATATCATCAAACCGAGGCCGATCCTCGGTACGTAGCTATTTATAAAGCGACATAGCGACCGATCGATTTCGTTGCTAATTAACCCTAGCTAGCTCGGTTTATTTGAACCTCGGGCGCAGGCATCTCTCTGAATTTTTTTGAGTAACAGGAATAAGCGGCGGGAAGACCGAGAGGCAGAAGTATCACAAAAATTAGGAGTCGTCTAGTGGACGCTCAAGCGCCAGGTAGAGTTTGGAAGCGGCCGGTGGAAAAGGTAAGTACGTGGTCCGTTGTACATTAAAGGAAGTTGACTATCTAGTTTGCTTTTTAATTTTTGTTTCTTAAAAAGGCCATAACTTTTGAACTAAATATCGAAATTAAGATCCGCTTTCATCACTGAAATCCTCGCGATGTGTTCTTCGAAACTAGATCCCACATGGATATGTTTTGACAAACTTTTTTTTGTGCAATTTTGTCCCTGTTTTGTGTAACTGACTAGCCGTCGATGTGCAACTACCTGACAGGGATGTGCAATTTTTCTTGTACACCGTAGACATGCAGTTTTCCTCTATGGTACCTCCATCCCCAAATTGCCTCCTTCCAGTGAGATGTGCAACTTCGTTTGTTGCCCAGGCCATGCAGTTTTCATTAGTGGCACCACCCCATACTATTCTCTAAAATTGAAATGTGCAATTTCATCTGCTGCCCCGGTGCCCTGGCCAACTGCCTGGTAGTCATCGCGAGCCCCCACAACCGCGTTTGAGGGACTATCCTGTAAGCATGTCCCAACTCCACGGCCACGCATGTGCGACTATGAACACAAGAGTGTGCAACTCCGTGGTCGGATGTGGGCACCTCCCATAGCAATTCATGTGCGACTATGCAGACGATATTGTGCAACTGTGTGGCCATGCATATGTGACTATGCCGACGAGAGTGTGCAACTCCGTGGCTGGGCATGAGCACCTCCCATAAAAACTCATGTGTGACTATGTGGACGAGGTTGTGCAACTCCATGGCCATGTATGTGCGACTGTGCCGACGAGAGTGTGCAACTCCGCAGCCATGCGTGAGCACCTCTCACTACAATTTATGTGTGACTATGCGAACGAGATTGTGCAACTCTGTGGCCATGCATGTGTGACTATACCGACGAGAGTGCGCAACTCCGCGGCCGGGCGTGAGCACCTCCCCCGGCAATTCATGTGCGACTATCCGGACGATATTGTGCAACTCCATGGTCATGCATGTGCGACTATGCCGATAAGATTGTGCAACTCTGTGGCCATGCATGTGTGACTATACCGACGAGAGTGTGCAACTCCATGTAGACAACTTTTCTGCACCCTCATGGTCTATGGATGTGCATTTTTTCACCATTCAACAAATCCATGTCAGTGAGATGTGCAACTTTATCTGTTGCCCTGGCCAACTGCCTAGCAGATTCTGTGCAACTACTTCTATTGCCCCTGCCAACTACTTCCACCTACCTAGCAGTCGATGTGCAACTTCGTCTTCTGCCCGCCAAATGCCTTGTAATCGATGTGCAACTACCCCCTTACTGCATGGATGCGCATTTTTTCACCACTCCTAATTATTCTTGCAGTGAGATGTGCAACTTCATCTGCTGTCCGTGCCAACTGACTAACTAATGATGTGCAACTTCATCAGTTGTCTGTGCCAACCGACTAACAAACAATGTGCAACCATTGTAGCCCGTGTATGATCAACTATGCCGACGAGAGTGTGCAACTCCGCGGCCGTGCATGTGCGACTATACTGATGAGAGTGTGCAACTCCGTGGCTGCGCATGTGCACCTCCACAGCCGTGTGTGGGCAACTATGCCGACAAGAGAGTGTGCAACTTAGAGACCCGTGCGTGTGCGACTATGTGAACAAGAGTGTGCAACTCCGCAATCAGGCGTGTGCAACTCCCGCAGCCTTGTTCATGAGCAACTATGTCTATGAAAGCCTACAACTCCGTGGCCATGCGTGCGACTAGCCGACTATGCCAACGAGAGGTGTGCAACTCCCGGCGCTGTGCACACTACAACTACGCCACCACGTGTGTGCAAATTTCGTAGTCGTGCGTGAGTTACTATCCAAGGAGAGTGTGCAACCCCGCAGTCCATGAGTGAGCAACCATACCAACTAGAGGTGTGGAACTCCACAATCGTCGTGAACTACTACTCCGCCGCATGCGTGCAACTGTCGTAGCCTCGTGCGTGAACAATTATACAGACCAAAAGTGTGCAACTCTGGAACCGTGCTTGTGCGACTATGCCGCCGCGCATGTGCAACTTCGACAACTGTCCAAGCCAACTGACTAGCCGTCATTGTGCAACTTTAACTGCTGCCTTGACCGTCTGCATAGACATGGGTGTACACTATTGCTTGTTCGCCCCTAAATCATAGATTGTTGCTTGATATCGACTGCATAGAACTTGTGGACTGTTACGCTATTCTACTCGTATCTAACCAGTAGCTAGCAATCAATTAACAAGATATATGCTATAAAGCTAGAAGTATCACATGTGATTAACCAATGAAATGTACGGACAACATTTTTCCAAATCCCAAATGCCATGCGTGTGTATTTAGCTTCACGATTTATATCACCTACGGAGATGGGGATTACAGGGAGATGGACAGATTAGAGGAGGCCAGCGTAGGATCGGTGGTTTGCTAAGAGTAGTCAAACATGGAGTACATACGGGCTTCCATGATTTGGCTAGCGAGGATAAGAAGTGAATCACGCCAGCGCAAGAGGAGCAGGTACCTCATCAACGACGAAGCCGCCGCCCTCAACGACGGCGCTGCCGACGGGATCGCTTCAGGTCCAGCTCTGAGAAGGGGGAAACAAGACGGCAGCGCTTCTTCTTCGGTTCCCATCCGGACATCTTGCCGGGCACCTCCGCTCGGCCGCCTCCCCATCGATCTCCCTGGCGATGATGGTGTGCTCCGAACGAGGAAAGGGGATCGGGATAAGTGTTTTGTTCTGGAACGAAGGGACGAAGCGGTGTGCCCCTGCGCAGTGGTTGTCGGGTAGCAAAGTACTGGTGGGCCTCACGATACGGATGCATCGAGCGGTTGAGGCGCAGCCGCCCAATGTCACCAAATAGTGGCCGGCCGCTTTTTAGATTTTAGGCAAAAATTACGACACACAAAAGCACGAGTGTTCTTTTTTTTTTGCAGGGGAAAATCACGAGTGGTTGTGCGGGAATTGCACCCACAGATCCGATCCGGATCCCTAGTAGCCGTCCAATCCTTTTCTCCCTTCTAGATCCGACGGCAGATATCATATGTCACGGGGATCACGCTCACTTCTGTCTACTATAAAACCCAACGACCAACATTGGCTTTTAATGGCAACCATTATTTCTTTTCAATCACGTTGGACCAACTCATCAATGGGCTACCATCACGCGGAATTGAGATATTTCAGTGATTGGGTTATTGAATGTTGATTGGTCAATCATCACATCCCACCTATCGGTCCTCCTCTCCGGCCGTTCCCAATCGTTCACCCAGATCCAACGAAGATAAAGCAAGAGCAATGCGTATCGTCGACCCCCCGGAGTGTGTGATTGCTAGGTGGGCGGACGATGGGTTTGCCGGCCGGTCATGCGGGCTCTGAATGCGTGGAGGGTTGTCGAGGCCACGCGGAGAGAGAGAGAGAGAGAGAGAGAGAGAGAGAGATAGCTGACCTATTTATATTTTTTGCACTTTTTTTGCGAGTATATTTTATGGGAAATGATTCTAATCACCCGACGGATCCCACGCTAAACGTCCACCGTATTCTCTGTGCGCCATGTGCCCATGTGGGCCTGCACCACCTCTCTCCTTTTCCTTCTTATCTCCAACGAACAGATCTCATCCATATCTTCCCTAACCTCGTCTCCTACCTCCAGTTCAGTCCCATGAATACGCATCAAACCGATGCTGCTCCACCTCCCGCGCGGCCGCACCCCTCCTCTTCTCCTACCTTCTCCTTTCTCTCTTTCCTCTGCGAGGCACACCGCCACTGGAGCCACGCCGCAACCGTCCTGGAGGAGCACCAGCGTAGACAGCCATGGCGTCTGCGACGCGGTGACATTTTCAGCAACGTGGTCTTTGTTGCAAAAAATGCAACAACGGTCTTGTTGTAGGAATAAAGAGAAGAGGCTGGTGATGTTGTTGCAAATTTTGCAACAGGGGTCTTGTTGCAGGAATTGTTTCTGCAACCCGGCCGTTGTTTTAGGAATTGTTTATGCAATCTCTATTTTTTTGCAACATGGTAGTTGTTTCTGCAACGCAGACGTTGTTTCAGGAATTGTTTCTGCAACGCAATCGTTGTTTCAGGAATTGTTTCTGCAACTGGTTTGTTGTTTCAGGAATTAATGTGTCGGTAAGGCGACGCGCGCGTGCGAGGATTTAGATCGGACGGCTCGCGCGTAGAGATCTGACGGCTATCGAGGTGGTGGATGTTTACTAAACATCTACTGGCGGACGCGTAGCGGCTCGCATATTTTATTTATTTGTTTGTCTGTCGACTTGCCGGCCGCGTACGGTTGACTCCATGCAATACGATGCATTGATGGAAGCAGGGAAAAGATAGAAGAACGCGTCTGTCGACTTGATCGATTACGTACGGTTTTTTTTGAGAGCGAGTCGACGCACGATCAGCGAGCGAGCGATCGATGTGATGTTTTTTTTAGCGAGCATACGTTGTGATGTAAAAAAGTGGGTGGATAGATGGAGTGGTGCGCCGATCTGTACATCTTTTCGTTTCTCAAGAAAAAAAGAGGAGATGGAGAGCTATATATATGGATCAAGAAACAGAAAAAAAAGAAGGAAGTCCGGGACTCTTCGTTATGTGACGGCGTGCTCGACAAGTTGATACGTACATAGTGTCCCGGATATTTGGAATATATACGCCCAAGCCAAGCTGATTTTCGGAAGCTATTCAAGACGACATAGCGATCAATCGACCAATCAGCTTCGTTGCTAGCCCTAGCTAACGCAATGGGGATCTGGAGCACAATAGTCGATGAAACAGCGGGAGCGACGGTGAAGCTTATGACACCGCTGATGCTGTCACAGATCGCCGTCATCAGCGATGAGACGGTCGTCCTGCATCACGTGGCCAACGGCGGTTGCGCCAAGGACTTCGCCACGGCGATGAGGGAGTGCCACCCCAGTCCTCCAGAGGAGTTCATCAAGGAGCAAGGCGACGCCACTAACCGCGTTGTCAACGCCAGTGCCTGCGTCAAGGCCACTGCGGCGCTGCGCAAGTGTTTCGCCGGCAACCCGGCGATGTTCAAGCATCAGTACCTCCACCGCATGGATCAGGGCCTCGACCAGGATTGGAGGCCTTCACCGGAGCTGGTCAAGGAAGAAGAGAATGCCAGGTTTAGGTGGTGGACTGGCATGAGGAGAAGCTAAGCTATGCTATGCAAGTTGCAAGGCGGTGATTGATCGATCTTACATGCATGCATGTTCTGTAATCGTATAGATAGATTAAAACGATATATACCAAGTTTGTACATTGGATATAGTGGACACAACTTATTTCGGGATTGATTTTTTGTTTATTTTTCAGTTATGGAGCTTCTCTCTATGTGCACGGCAATATACCTAGTTTTTTTTTCGGGTAAAAATATACCTAGTTAATTGCTCTTAGTTACTTCGTGTCCAATCATCCCATGAAATATAGTACAAAATCTCTCACTGATGGCGATCTTTATTCTCAATGTACTCTTAGTGGTTTTTTTGGATACGGGGTGTTTGCCACGGTATATAGAAATAATTCTTTATCCTATTTTTAAACAACAATTTTGCCAAATCACATTTAGATGGGACATAAGTATTGCATATCTAAGTCCTATATCGTTGATCTTACGTGGAGATTCGTGGGGTATTTTCTTTTTCTTTCTATGCTTGATTGGGTATGTGCAATAACTAGGCACATCTAGATGTGCAATAGACTTATATCCTTTTAAGAAAGGCCAGTACTCTGCGCCGGCGCAACTTTTGGCCGGTCCAACCCTGACTGTTAGATGCGATGTCTGTAAACCGTCAGATTGAATCATCCCTTCCCCACTCCCACATGCCCTTGGCCGTCAGATCGAAACTCAGGCCACCGCTCGTCGCTGGAACAAGACGTCGTTCAGGGCGCCGCTCGCTTCCTCCACTACTGCATCTGCCCCCGACTCAAATCGCCGGCAAGCCCTACTCGCAGCGCTGCTCAAACTCTTGGTAAAAGCCCCCTCATAGCACATCCACCTCTGCTAGCCGTAGGATGACGCCTCGCCGCGGACTTATCCGACGAGGCTGCTCGCAGCGGCAAGGCCGCGTGTCGTCTCCGGTGCCGGTGGGTACCGTTTGCAACACGCCGTGCTCCTCATCTCCGTCATCTGCATGTGCTGGATCCAGCAAAAACCATCGCCGGTTGTAGCATCCACCAT
Organism: Triticum urartu; assembly: GCF_056163025.1. Lineage (NCBI taxonomy): Eukaryota > Viridiplantae > Streptophyta > Magnoliopsida > Poales > Poaceae > Triticum > Triticum urartu. The sequence goes on along the minus strand of NC_141879.1, from coordinate 746,644,176 downwards.
CACGATTGCAGCAAAAACGTCGCCAAATTAAATACACCAAAATACAAGGACAGGTCCGACGCGAATATATCAACTCTGATGGCCGGTTCCAGCAAATTCCAACGCTGGTTCCAGCAAAACTTGTCACTGGTTCCAGCAAAAATCCGATGAATGTCGCAGCAAAGACCATCACTTGCACCGGTTCCCCAACAAGTTCATAGAACGGTTCCAGCAAAAAATGTAGCTGGTTCTAGCAGAAATCCGATGAGTGTCGCAGAAAAGATCATAACTTACCCGGGGTCCCCAACAAATTCAGACAATGGTTACAACAGAAATTGTAGCTGGTTCCAGCAAAAATCTGATGAATGTCGCAGAAAAGATCGCCACGTACCCGGGTTCCCCAACAAATTCAGACAATGGTCCTAGTAAAAAATGTAGCTAGTTCTAGCAAAATATGTGGCAGCAAAAAATCAGAACCTACGCGTGATCCCCAGCAAAATCAGACACCAGTTCCAGCAAAAATCATTGCCGGTCCCAGCAAAAAATCTGACCGGTTGAAGCAGAGGTACTGGCTGGGCATGAAAAGAGAGCGCCCCCCTTCTTCCTCGCCGCAGCTCACAGCCGTCGGCTCCCCCTACTTGCAGCAACACCCTGAGGGCATTCAGGCAAGGCGAAACCGTCAGCAGCCCCATGCATCAACTGTCCGGGACGCGCGGGGATGCGCAATGCCCTCTGTACATACATCAGCTTCCAAGCAGGGGAAAGGGAGAGATGCTTGCATTAGTGGGGCAGGGAGGTCTCGCGGCAGCAGGCGATCGGACCCTCAATGGCAACGAGCTCCACATGCGGTGGTGAGGGGACATGCACTGGGCGCCATGGAGATAGCAGAAAAAAAGGAAGAAAGCTGCGAAGGAGAAAGAAGGGATGCGAGGATAAGAGATGAGAGGTGGGCCTACTAGCAGACACACGTAAGTGAGTGCACGGGTGCGACCGGCCGAAGCTTCGGCCAGCGCCCCGGCTTGAAACATTTACCTTTAACAAAACCCGTTTTAGAAAATCCAATTTTGCTAAAGCACATTTAATGTATAATAAGTACTGCAAATCTAAGTCCTATATCGTTGATCTTACACGGAGATTCGTAAGGGTATTTTTTTTTTCCTTTTTTCCGTTTTTATGCTTGAATAGATCACTTATGCAATAGCTATGACACATCTATATGTGTTTTGTAGACACACTTCTTTGTTTGCATGGCGATTAGCCTATGGTAGCTCTCCCTGCTTTCCCCGCTCGGCCGTCATTGACAACCTTCCAAGATCCAGCCTAGGACTCCTTCGTTGATGCTGCTCGCGTCGCCTCCGGCCACAACGATCTCGTCCGCAGACGTTGGCGGGCGCTTCCCCAGGTCGTGGAGGTTTTCACCCCCAGTATAGAATCTTGCCCGGGCTGCTGCTCGCCTTCCATCTGACCAAAAAACTCCATGTGCGGCCGCCGATAGGGCGTTTACCCTGGTCGCCGAGCTCGTCTTGCCCGCAAAGACTACTCTAGGCTGCTGCATTTCGGTATCACGGAAGTACTCCGCCGTCGTGGTGTCGTGCGTACTTGTTGCAGTCAACCATACATCAGCGGCCATGCCGGGGCCAGTCAACGAGCGTCCTGACGCCGCACTCCAGGTTCTTCAGGGAAACAGGCAACGCATCTTGTCATCAGGGAGGAACACGATGTCCCCGTCAGCGTGGCCGTACACGGCGCAGTCACCGCTCCATCATTTCTTTCCTATGTATTGCGGCTGGTAGGATACGGCCGTACTGAATTAGACCGACACCAAGCCCTGGTCTCGGATCGATCTATGGCATCTGGGTGTCCAAATTACAGGTAATTCATGCCAACAGCAAGTGTGACCCGGTCTCGAGTTTCGGGGTGAAAACCTTAGGTCTGACCTGAATTGGTTATACCTGGCGATGGCGATGTTTTTGCGTCGTTACCTTGATGAAGGCATTGCTCGGATGTGCTCGGACTTATTCTTCAAGATGAAAACCTAGAGTCTGGCCTTTGTTGGTCGGGTCGACTGATGGCGATGTTTAAGCGTCGTTTCCTTCCTGAAGGCGTTGCCGTTGAAGAAACTTTTTCGTTGCGCTTGTTCTGTCAAGAGATGGTTGGTGCGGATATGGTCGTTGATGTAGTTTATCGACCGTTGTTTTGATTGTTTCAGAGTTTCTCTCTCTTTCTTTTCCCTCGCTTAGGCATAGCTTGAGTCTTATATGACTTTGCTCTTTGCTGGCGTTTGTGTGTGTGTGTATTGGTGTTGGCTGTGTGCATCTTGGTTATGCAGTGGCCGGGTGTATGCTCAATGTGTTTGTATCCCCATGATGCTTTATTTTGAGTCAATAAAATTCACCCTTTGTCGAAAGAAAGAAAAAACAGCAAGTGTTGGTAGGAGGAGAGAAGGAGAACGAGATTTTGTTTTTTTGAGGGGGAGGAGAACGAGATAAGATGTCGCCGCCTACTGCCCTCTACGGTGGGTCTCCGTGGGCGGTACCGGCCTGGGCCGTAACAAGCACGGCCTAAGGCGATGGTAGCAAGAGAACACCCTAGTTACATGGGCTGCTTCTGGTTACGTAACAAGCACCGCGCGTTACGACCGTCTCGCCCTAGTTGCGTCCAAAAAAGGTCAAGCTAGCAAGTACGCCTCCGAATCCTAGTATATTTACAGGTGCAATCCTAGTATATATAAGCCGGCCGGTGCAATTGCCGTACGTATCCTCTAGCTAGTCGATTGATCGATCCAGAAATCAAGGCCGGTCCATGGGGAACTTTTTGCCCGGACGTGCGTCCATGAAGGACGCCCTGGACGAAAGCATGCACCTGGTCGACACCAAGATGGTCTGGCATCACGTCGCCAACGGCGGGTGCCTCCAAGAGTTCTTGATCTCAATGGACGTGTGCAACCCCGATTACATGAAGCAGCGGCACCCCCAGTTTTACAAGAAGCAGCAACGCAAGGCCACCCCCGTCGACAAGGAGGCATGCATCAAGGCCACGACGGCACTGCGCGAGTGCTTCGCCGGCAACCCTATCATGTTCAAGCACGAGTACCTCCACCGCATGGACGAGGGCCTCGACCAGGACCGCAACCCCTCCCCGGCCCAGATCAAGAAGGAGTGGGCCAGCGAATATAGGTGGTGGACTGGCATGAGGAGAAGCTAGTAGATTTTGTGCAGATATATCAATGGCGCTAGATGGATACTCCATAGATACATCGGTTCATCTTATGATACGGTCTTTTTGTTTAGTATATAAGTTAGATTTTTCTTTACCATGCATTATTGGCAACCAAGTGTAACACGTGATGTTAAAGCTGTGTATAAGAGCAACTCTAGCAGATTTTGTAAAATTACTCCCTTCTGTAAAACTATCAACATCTACAGATTTTCTATTGCTTGTATTATTACATGTCCTCTCTAAAACCGCCCGGTTCATTCTGTTGATATATATGTGAAAACGAGATTGCTAATTCTCAGTTGACTCGGACTTAACCAAGTCTCAGTCGGTGCTATAGTAGTGAGATTTTACGTGGAGATCCATGCAATTTTAAAAAAAAATTATCTCATTCTTTCCTATGATCTGTCACTTGACTATGACTTGGTTAAATCTCGTTTCACTAAGATCTAGCCACACCCATGTGGGAAATCAATCTGTGTATACATTCTATATCCCTTCTACATTAACCAGGAGAAGTTCCGGAAATGGACAATCTATTCATCAAACATCACAGCAGTAAAAATATACAAAACGTAACCAAAATTACATCCATATTCATAGACCACTTAGCGATGACTACAAGAACTTGAGCAAGATAAAGGAGCGTCACCGTCATCGCCTCTCCCTCACTAGAGCCGGCCGGCAAGTCGTCGTAACACCCCAAAGGACCAGCGCACAAGAACATCACCCGCCCCGATAATGGTCATTTTATCTTACATGCATGCATGTCCTATAGTAGTCGTATAGATTAGATCAACTACTACCTCCGAACGAGTTTAAAGGGCTCGTCAGCCACCAAGTCTGGCCTGAAAAAAAAAGGGTTTCGTACATTATATTGGATAGCATAGACTATTTCTTTGGGTTTCGTACATACACCATACACATACTTACTTGCATACGACCATTATGTGTTGCCATTCTGAGCTCTTTGTATTTACTAGCTAAGAGCATCTACAACCGGTCCTTGCCATTGGGAGGGCTCTTGCTTCATTTTTAGCCTCTTTTTTTTTCTGTTTAGGGTTTGTGTCATGCTCAGGAAGGCGAGGGGGCGGTGACTTCCTGAAGATGGAATAAGGTTCTCTCCAACGGAATACTATAACAAGGTTTGCCTGCCTCTGATGCGGGACCGACAATGATGACAACGTATCTTCGGCTCGCTCCAGTGCTTGTAATCGTTGCTAGATTATCTACGAACATGGATGTATTTTTTGTTACTTCTCGTGTTTTACGTACTGCCATATGTTTTACGAATACATTGTAAGGTTTTCCGAAAAGAATGGAGCATCTACAACCTCGATTGCCAAATGTGCCCCTCGTATACGTCCACAAATAGTGACCGGTCACCTGCTATTTGTCCTTGCCCACAGGCGTGCTCCTCAGACACCCACCCCCAAATTCATACAACAAATACAACAACGTAGATCAAATGTACATATAAATGTAGCATTATCCAACCAAACATATAGAGTTCATCATAGGACAGAGTTTGTCGGACCTAGTTCATCACCATACAGATTAATTATTTAGAAAATAAACTAGATAGACAAAGTGGTGTGGGGGACATCACCATTTTCTCGCCTGGCCCTTCCTCTTGCGTTCACGGGAGCGGCGACACTATTCCTTTGTACATGCATCCGCAGCAGGAGGTGTGTGGTCCTCAACAATGCTCGTCATGCCGTTGTCCGACAACATCAAGATGGTGCCAGCAAGATGTCTCCTTCATTGCGAGGCATTCTGACACTTTGATGCAATGGCAGAGCTACTTAGCATTCTTACGACGGAGGCGCCCCGCGTCCGCCTCTGACGTGTTCAACGACTGGCGGAGGACATCGCACAGTAGCTGATCCTATGAGTCGAGAGGCATGGATATCGTGCATATGAGGGAGGAGCCAACCTCCACCGCCCTCTTTGCATTGTGTCACCGGCCTCCGGGGATGGTGTGGATGGAGCAGAATTCGAGATACCGGCATTGCCTACCCGTAAACGCTTGATGGCAATGCAGAGTGCGAGTTCCTCATCATCCGAAGCCTTCCTCCGTCCAGCGCCCACCCCATTTGATGGGATCGAACTCATTGTTGGAGATGTTGCCGGAGCTGTTGCAAGAGCCAGCCATGGTAGTGGGAGGGGACTAGAAGGGAGGACACTGAGAGTGAAAACGGAGCGGTTGTGTGTGGACTTTGACTAGGATTTCGACTGGCGGTGTGGGGTACTAGTGGGGTCATGATGTGCCATAGTGTGCCACATCCTATGTGGCAGACACGTCCGGGCACGTCTGGGCCACCCTTATATCCGCCCCATATATGTGATGGGTATGGGAGTGTCGAAAAGCCCCAATTTTTGGGCTGCGTTTGCCAGATTCAGTTGGCTTGCAATTTGCTGTCCGGATAGTGTCCAATGGAAAGGTAAAAAAAGAGTGCGAGAAACTTCCTCGCTTTTTTTAGCGAGAAAACTTCCGATCTATACATTTTCAATCATGACAGTACAACGAACACCAGAAATCAAGGTCGTTCCTGAGATTTCGGGGGCCCGGGGAGAACCAAGAATTCGGGGCCCTTTATATGCAGATTTGTCTAAAAAAATTGAGTGAAGAGATATCAACCAATGGTGATATATACATTTTTCTTTAGGTTCTATTACAAATAAGGATGCAAGCTTTGCAGCCACCACAATCCGGTAAACAACTCTCACAGTAAATTTTACTCCCTCCGTAAAAAATATAAGTGTGTTTATAGATCACTAAAGTAGTGATCTAAATGTCTTTTTATTTTTTTTATAGAGGGAGTACTAATTATCTCAAAAGCCTATTTCAGCTCATTTGGGTAGCAAAACACAAGAAGCGGATAGTTGTGTCGCGCCACTTGCATCCCAAGTTACAAATGATAACCCGCAGTAGTTCTACTGTTGCAGCAAGCGGCAAGTCTTCATGAATCTGTTGATCATTTTTCAAATAATATGAGGTTATTGATTCTACATTGTTGTAATATGTCTGCAATGCAACCAAATCCACCATGTAGAGTAAACACCATGGTAAAAGGTAATTTAAAAAGGAATAGTTGTGTGCAATCTAATGGCTTTTCCAAGAAAACCCAGTGTCCTGCAGTCAATCCGCGAGAAGAACGCCCTAGATCGAGTAGATAAGCATCACAAATGCGTGTACCTGCTGGCCGTAGAACCCTAGTTTGCTTCGCCGGCGATTCAGAATACCTTCACCGCTGCTTACCTCTCCATAAGGTTCCGCACACAGCCTCGGCCTTGTTGTCACTGCCGCCGTCGCCGTTCCTATGAGGTGGCGGTGATTTGGTGATCAGCCAAGAGCGCAATCGGGAGGTGAGGAAACGATGAAAAGGTGCGCTCCTACCTAGCTGCCTGTTGAGTTCGACTCGAAACAAACGGTTGCTACGTTTTCCAGGATTAGGAAACCAAACCAGTGCTATCCTTGCACAAAACGTGAGCTCCGCGATCTCCGTTAATTGAATGTTCCTGGGAGAGGATTATGAGCCCTGCCAGAAATAATAAAGAATACATTCAGATTCGTAAACCAGGATGACTACAAGCACTGAAGCGAGCCGAAAGCTCTGCCGCCATCGCCCCTCCTCGTCGGAGCCGGGCAAAACTTATTGTAAGTGGGGAAGTCGTCGCTTGCCATGCTACATCTACATGTGAGGGCATTCCTTGCCTCTTTTCCATTGTTCCTGTAGGGACGCATTGCTAAGTGAAATACAAAGATCGGGTACGTGATTATACATCGTTGTGGTACAAAAACATTCTCATAAAGTTGCAAATTTTTAACCTTTCTGTGCAATATTTGTGCAGCCGTGCTAGAGTTACGATAGATTTGTACGTAAGCTACAGACAGCGTGAAATGACATCATGTAATTGGATTTCTCCAGCCCCACCACTGGATTCAGGGTGGAAGATTACGAAGCTATAAGAATTTTTTTTGTATGGTAAGACATTCTCATTTATATAGAATAAAGATTCAAGTTACAAGGCACGTAAGCACCGACCATACATAACTGAAAAGATAGAAAAACCAGTGCCTGTCCCTTTCCTTCGACACCACCGAAGCGGCCAACAAAGGATAAAAAGACAGATCACCTCTTCACCCAAACTCGATGCGGCTCCATCGCTGATCAACAGCTTTACGGACCTTCAAAGTAGTTTGTTAGAAGCAAAACCATAGCCGTTGAAGGAATCAGACCGGGGCAACATGTCCCCGGACACGCCATCGAACTTCAGAACTGACACCCTCGCATGACGACGACGTCGGAGGAGGAAATCAAAATTGTCAGCCTTCGACCACAAACCCAATACAAGATACTCCATCTTCCAGCTATCACTTGCGTAGACAACCGCCTACGCGTACTCCTGAACGACAAAACCTCCCTGCTCCAGCATGATGTCGGAGACAACGCCGCAGCAACGAAGCCCATAAGTATGGCATACTATATTTGAGACTGTGCGTCCACACCTGTTACGACATGTACTTCTGTAGATGTAGAATATACGACTAGATCAGAAAGAAAAGACAAGGTTTTTCTTTACCCGAAAGAAAAGGCAAGTAACGTCCGGTATGGAGGTTGCAACGCGTATGCGATCCAAGTTGATACGTCTGGTCACAGATTTGGAAAATCAACAAACGTGCTCCATCCAAGGCGGTACAATAGCCAAACTATATTATAGCAAGACGGCCATCTACTGATCTCCTCTTCAACCCTCCCTAGCTCTATGGGGATCTGGCGTACAATAGTCGAAGCAGTAGCCAAAGATTCAGCGGATGTCATCATACCCAAGGCAGCGGATGTCATCTTACCGCAGGCACCAAATCCCATTGATAGTTCAGAACATGGTTGTCATACCATTGTACCTGAAAGATCTGTCTCCCCCTTCCTCGCTCCCTCTCTAGTAGCTGTCTCATGAGCCGGTCGTCATTGTTGTTGTTGATGGCGATGACAATAATGAGGAGGAACACCACAAGAGCTAGATGTTCTTGACCTCTTCCCTATGGTAACTGCCGCCTCTGCATTGGGTGTCGTTCATCAACACCACCGCTGCGCCAGCTGCTACTTGTATAGAAAATAAGAAGATAGAAACTTTGTGTGTTGGGTCGCCAGCTGCTCATTTGCTTGTATGATTGTGGAGACTGCGCTAAACAAGCAGGCTGGTAATTGTACTCCAGCTTGAATGGAGATGCACCAAGTTCACTTGATCCACCAATCAACTTTGGACTGTGGATCCCAAGTCCGAGAACAAAAACTCGCTGAAAGTCTGCATGTGTATCCAACAATCATGACATGTACTCCATATGTAAAGAAATATAAGAGCGTTTAGATCACTTCTTTAGTGATCTAAACACTCTTATATTTCTTTGAGGAGGGATTATGGACCAAAAGAAGAAAATAAACATTGCATGCTACAGAAATGGATAATAAAATCTATCTGCATGAGATGCCACATGAACGTCACAAACATAAGCATAGTTTCGATGCACACTATCTCATGTTGCATGTTAAATACATGTTTGTGCACGTTGACTTTTGCTGGTAGATGGAGATACTAAGGTGAAAAAATGGTCACACAAAAATTGCTTTTCAAATGTTAATATTACCAAGACTAATCCATGAATAAAATGTATGCAACTATGCACAGTAAAGATACTTAAAATAGTTACTGGACTAAACTCACTGATATAGAGCTATCAAAACCGGAGCCAAGGCTCAAATCTTGAACAACGATCAAAGCAGACTTCAGCCTTGTGGTTGCCACATAGGCTCACCACACTGACAACACCAACTCTCTTCCGTCTTCTCAGTTTCTTGACAAAAAATGATACTGCTATTTGCACATTAGGGAGTAAATTATGCTTCAAGCATTACTCAAACCAAATTGGCAATATGTAGGCTTAAAATATCAGCAGGCATCCACACAGATTTCTACAGCTGAAATATAGTGTTGTGATTTGTGTACCCATAATGCAGAATAACCTATTGTTCTATTTGGTGGTTAAATAAATAAACATTATTGTTTTAGGCTAGTGCCTGTAGAGCTACTAAATGATAGTCAGCGTCACCGTATATTTCTAAGAAAGAAAATTGTAAGACTTCATTGGTTGTAAATAACGCTAATTGTATTGGTTGCCACCAATGTCGACTTGAAAAGAAAATTATGGAGCTTCAGTTCATATGCATGTAGTCATATAAAAAAAATAAGAACACATATGCTTCAACTCCTGTTAGTTCAGTCACAAAAAAATCATCACCAAAATCAGAAGACAAAGTATCATTGTTATATTTGTTGACTTGATTGATTACTGTAGGTTAACACACCCAACTGGAATTAACCTGCAATAGGATAAAAGAAATTAAGATTTGAGACGTGTGTTATAGGGTTCATAGAAGAGAGAAGAGGGAGGTACCATATCAAATCATTGGTCGCACAGTTTGACATTCAACTTTCCATTTTTCCAATGAGACCTCAGGGATTCATATACATAAACGTTGATTGATATATCAGGTCCAACTCCCTGTAACACATAAAATTTACTGGGAAGTCAACTAAAAAACAATTCTCAGCAGAAACATACGGCTTACCAATAAGGTGGACCAAAGGCCTTTATACAATCCTCTACCATTCTCTTCTCTACAAATTGTAGACAACGTGTGAAAGGTGCCCTTGTAATACCTAGTGGTTTTCTGCAGAATTTTATAGACATGAAAGTTTAGCTTACTAAAACCTGTTCCTTTGGTCTGTAAAACTGCATTGCATGAAAGCGTTAGGTAAAGATGCTCTAAGTTCTAACTGGAAGTTATATTGATTGATTGGTTGGCTTAGTGTTATTCACAAATCACGAAAGGAAGAAAAGCATCACCTGTGTTGTCAGGTGATTTCGAAGAACATCCAATGGGTAAGTTACAGATGCATGTGTCACTCACGCTAGACCACCACCAAGTAAACATATAGACACTAACATAATTTGGGCCGTCCATTCCGTGAAGCTGCAACTATATTTCGAAATTTATAAACCTATAACAAAAAAAACATAGTCGTGAGAAATCTTGCAAGTTAACATACTAAAATTCAGTGCTGAACTTTTTGTATCGCTCATATCAATAGAAGCTGATGACGGAATAAGAAAATCGATGTATAATTTTCACAAGATTGCCTTTCGAATATGCCCAAAACACTTCTTGTCAAACAACCCATGAAGCCATGTGCCATATACTACCCTTCCTTAGAGCCGCAACATCTGAATGCATACCTGCCACCTGTCGGATCAGTATGCCACAAGCTCATACAACAAACTTTATCATCAGCATATGGGTTATGTGACAAAAAATTTACTGTATTCAAGAACATTTTCGCGAGATTGCGATTTTGTAGCTATGAACAGCATATGGTACATACAATGAATCCACAACCAAGTTGAAGTTTGGACCATGATTGGACAATACAGCGCAGAGTGTTGTAAATTAACAACGGTAATAATAGGCCATGACTGTCAACCAGAGATATATTGTTTGGGGCAATCAATTCAAAGCGAGGGAAGAATATATATCACATTCAGGGAACTTAGTTGATATTATCAGCATCCAATTCCTTTGAAGAATCTATATATGTGCAGTGTGAAAGCAGAAGGAGCACAGCAGCACCATGAAATAGAAGAGAAATATTCCTTCACGCTCACAATCCGTGCACACGAGAACGCCGGAGATAAAAGAGGGGGCGGAAAGCCTATTACCTGCAAGAGGATGGAGAGTGGCGAGGATCGAGATGCAGATCTTGCCGACCACGCCGGTGAGGTATGCGACGGTGATCCAGCCAAGAAGCCGCTGTGCTTGGCAGGGGAAGGCCCCGACGACGCCATGGAAGAGGAGACGGTGGCCGCCGCCAGTCGACGGCGACGGGGACCTGGCGGATATCACCTCCATCATCCCAGACACGCCTTCATGGTGGGCACCCTCACGGCCCCTTGAAACCGCAGCAGCTTCTCCTTGCATCCCCGTCGCCAGATCATAGCAACCTACACACACGCCCGAATCAGATCAAGATGCGGAAATAACCAAACCAGAAGAAGTGGAGGAGAGATTCGTACCTAGTCGAGGCCATGGACCAGAGGGTGATCTGCGGCGCCAACGCCAGATCGGTCATCATGGCCGCGGGCGAGGGAGGCGGCGGCGCCTCGTTCCCCGGCGGCGGCGGCGGCGGCGGCGGCGGCGGATCCTATCGGGGCTGGGGCGTCTCCTCTCGGCGGCGGCGGCGGCTCCTCTCGGGGCTGGAGGCTGAGATGAAACAGATCGAGATTGAGGTTTGTTTTACGTGCGGGGTGAGATACGAAAGAAAAACCAGACGAAATCGAGATCGCACAGTTTGCCGTTTTTTTTCGCTGGTTAATTTTCGCCGGTTTGTGCTCCGTGGTTTATTTTCGATCCTTTTAGTTAATAACGACGGGAGTTTGGGCATGTGCGGGACTTGATCACGGGGTTTTCCTTGGTTTTTCGCGGCTGAGGGAGAGGTGGCAGGAAGTACCAAAGAAGTACCAAAAAAGACCGGGTGAGGTGGGATGAAAATAAAAGCCGGAACGCGACCTACCAACTGAGACATTAGGAGTAGAGATAAAGCTCTAAAAAAAGGGTATTTCTTGCACCGCAAGTATCAGATCTGCGCGCACGTGCTACGTATAAAGTGTGGCTGCATGCGCTATTTAATTAGCAGATCGATCGATCCGTAGACTAACCCGAGATTAATTATACTACTTCTACATCCGTTAACACCGCCGGCCGGCCATGGGGAGCGTCGTGTCCTTCATAAACCACACCAGCGACATCAACTTGGTCAACCACCACATGGAAAACGGCGGGTGCCTCGACGAGTTCATGACGGCCATAAGCGAGTGCCACCCTGACGTGATCATGCTGCGGGCCGACCCAGCCAAGCGCGACGTCGACGCAGAGGAGTGCGCCAGGGCGACGGCGGCTCTGCGCAAGTGCTTCGGCCGCAACCCGCAGTGGTTCGAGCACCAGTACATCGACCGCTTGGACCACCGCCTCGACCAGGACGTCAAGCCGTCGCCCAAGCAGGTGAAGGAGGAGGATGATTACAGGTGGAGGTGGTGGACTGGCATGAGGAGAAGCTAGCTGCTTAATGTGTGCCACGATCCGATCTACTCGTATGGCCATCGATTTTGCATACGCATATTAGTTACTATCTTTTTTTGAGAGTTAGTAAAAAAAATTTGGATACGCATGTTAGTTATTAATCGATGTGACTATATCAATCATTCAGCCATGTACTTTGAAGATTACTGCGCATGGGGTACGGCACGCCTCGTATATGTGCACGGGAAACTATCCAGATTTAGATCATTTTCATTGTCTCTCCTTGTGTATATGTTTGTGGATCGATAGTAAAGCTCATGCGCTACATACATGAATCAGCTCTTACCTTGATTTCATGGTGTAAATAGTACTCCCTTGCCCGCCCCCCTACCCCCCTCCGTTTCCGTTCATCTATCAATAAAATTAGCTGGACCATGACGCGCATGGGAAAGCCGGATTTGGCGCGGCCAACTAGGGTTGCTAGCACCGCTACCCTCTCTCACCTCCATCTCCCTCACCACCGCCGATCAAACTCGTCCGACCGCCAAGTCCTTGGATAACGATGAGTCCTCAAAGACCATCTCTCTCAGCATGTTCATCTTCAATTGAAACGATTCTACTCAATTGAATTGGACAAAGAAAAACAAGACAAAAAAAACCAAAAAAATTAACCTAGGCAAAACATCGAACAATTGCAAGGTGGTGGAGGTCTACCGGCGGCCGACAGCTTTGAGCCCAAAATAGCGGCCATCAAGGCACGAGGATGACCGACAAAGGTGTGCAAGCATGGTAAGATGTCGAGTAGCCAACGAGGAAGAAAATCCGAGGGGTTTGCAACGAATCGTGGACGACAAGTGCTTGGCACGGTCAAACGTCTCAGTGACATAATAGTCTAGGGCATCCCTCACTTTCGGCGGTGCAGCAAATTCTTCAAAATAATAGTCTTTCAAAGTCTAGTAAATATGATCATCGTTTGCATTGTGATGGGTGTCAAATGCCCAAGAGCCCTCAATTACCATACCCTCAATCAACTAGCGAGTCTAAATGTCCTATAGAGCTTGTTTTTTAAGTTGTTTGGAGGCACTCGGCCTGTTTCTGTTGAGAGACAAAAATACTATGTTAGCTTTATCGATCATTTTAGCAAGTTCAGATGGATATTATTTGCTTAAAAATAAGTCTGTTGTGCTTTAGAAGTTTCAGTTTTTTTAATAACATGTTGAATGACTATTTTATCTAAAGATTATTGCTATGCAAGCCGACTGGGGGCGAGTATCAAAAGCTCAACTCCTTCTTTGAGCGTATTTGTACCATGCTTCACGTGCCATGCACCCATGCTAATCAGCAGAACGGATCCGCTGAATGCAAGAATAAACATATTGTGCAAATTGGTCTTCCCTTACTTGCCCATGCTTTCATGCCTCTCAAATTTTGAGATGAGGCATTCCTTACTATTTGGAAAAAGCCAGATTATTCTTTGCTTCGAATTTTTGGTTGTGCCGCTTGGCATAACTTCTGCCCCTTTTAGTAAACACAAACTCGCTATTCCCGTTGAAGCATTATATTTTTCTAGGATATAACAGTCTCCACAAAGGATACAAGTGTTTTGATGTCTCTTTGAGCCGTTTCTATGTTTACAGAGATATAGTTTCTGACAAACATGTCTTTCCCTTTGCCAGCCTCCATTCAAGCACCAGCGCTCAACTCCGCAAAGAAATCATTCTCCGCCCTTCACTCCATTTTGATCAAATGGGCGGTTGATGACTGTACTGTTTACTTGTCAATTTCTAATAACTTTGATAAAAATTCTGCTAAAAGTGTCCACAAATAGGAGAATATGCTGATGAAATTGGAGAAAATGCACTTGATTTATGTAAAACCCGGCAGCAACCATAAAAGATCCAGCCCGCGCAGCGTACGGGGTTGATTATTCTGCAAGATCCGCCTCAGGATCACCCGTGGGAGCTGCAGCCGAAGACTCGGGATCCACGCATGTGACAGGCTAAGGTGGGGCATCTGTGCGATCTTCCCATTAATAAAAAAAGAACATTAGCAATTTCAGTCAGAGGCTTTTGAGACCAAGCTGATCAGAGCTGCCTACACCCAGCGCAGGAGCGCATGCAGTTGATATGGCTATAAACCGCTTCGGACGCGGTCAGAACAATGAAACCGCCTCCGAGAAACTATAGAGACGGTTTCTAACTTCTAAACGCCTCAAATTTGTTGTCATAGTAGGTGGTCTCATAACCTAAACACTATATGGCTTGTGTGGATGCCCAACCTTTCCTTTTCAATGCATAGGTTCTTAGCCTTGTCCGATCCACAGACACACCCTAGTAGCAACTAGGACCACTCCATCTTTGGCTTCCGTGACGGCATGTGCTTTAAGATTCTCATGCGGAATCCGACGTACCTTAGAGCCTTCGCATGGAAACGGCGGTGACCTCAATTCAATTCAATATAATTTAGGTTTATATTTTGTATCATGCGGTAATTGTATTGGATACAACATCCCCTTGTGAACCGGTGTCCTCGTAAAAATGCGTGCAACTAACATTTACCAACATTGACTCAAAATATGTACAGAAAATTTTAAGATCAGATAGATGTAAAAAAATATAGTTATATCAATTTATCATAAAAAATATTACCATCAATTTTGATCGACAAAGAAGCAATGCCAAAGTCCCATATTTGAAACACTGTGTCCATCTCTATTACGACGTGTGTCTCGGAAGGTGTTGTTCACAAACTTCTTTGAAAATATTACCCATCTCTGGCATAGTACTGGAGTAGCTAATTAAACCTCTGCAGGACATTTCTTGCTCGGCAAGTCTCGAGTCCCTTTTTGTTTGCATGGCGCAAGTCTCGATTCTGCACGCAGGTACTATATGTATAATCTACGTATATACAGTGTATATAGCGTGTCTGCGTGCGCTATTTAATTAGGAAGCCCGATCGATCGTGGGGTAGATTAGATTACATCAGCCAACGACGCCGGCCATGGGGATCATCGTGTCCTTGTTAAGCTACGCCAACGACGCGAGCATAGTCAAACACCACATGCTCAACGGCGGGTGCCCCCAGGAGTTCGCCGTAGCGGTGAGCCAGTGCCACCCCGACCTAGCCAAGCCCGTCGTCGACGCCGAGGCATGCGCCAGGGCTACGGCTGCGCTGCGCAAGTGCTTCGGCCGCAACCACCGGTGGTTTGAGCACCAATACATCCCCCGCTTGGACCACGGCCTCGACGAGGACGTCAAGCCGTCGCCGGAGCAGGTGGAGAAGGAGAATGAACGGAGTTGGAGGTGGTGGACTGGCATGAGGAGAAGCTAGCTAGCTGCTTAATATGTGCAACGATCCGACCTAGCTAGCTATGGCGATCGATCTTGCACATGCATGTTAATTAGTACTTTAATTGATGTGACTTCATCGATCAATCAGCCATGTACTTTGATTATTACTAGGGATTGGGTAAGCCACAGCTCATATATGATATATGTGCACGGGAACTATCCAGATTTAGATCGATTTTCGTTGTCTATGTCTCTGTATATGATTGTGGATCCATACTAAAGCTCATGCGCTACATACATCGTCAGCTACTACCTTAATTTCCTGGCGTACATAGTACTCTCATCTGTCAAACTTAGCTGGACCATGACGTCCACGGGGAACCCCGGTTTGGCCCGGTGAGTCCTCGTTCTTGGGCAAAAGCCCAATCATCCACGGATTGGGTGGTGGCGAGGCCATGTGTGTCATATCTCCTAGGGGAGACGTCGACTAGGAAATATTGAGGTCATGGGTGAGGGGTGTTATCGTTGTTTATCGTCTAGCGGCTTTTCGAGCGAAGCATTGGTCCAGGTTTGATATTTAGCAAGTTCGTTGAGCCTGTTTGGGGCTCTCTCAGTCCATGTCGGCCCATCTCGCACGCCCCGAGTAATGCTAGACCCAAGTAAAACTACGTGAGGATTTTGGAGCCAGGGGAGTTGGAGTGATCTTTGCAACGAGTACTCCTAACTAGTGATTTCAGTGTGTTGTGAGATAACTAATTGGATAAGGGTTAGTGGCTGGGGCCCACTCTGGTTGAAATTGTGTGTGTGTGTGTAGGGGGGGGGGGGGGGGGGGTTGGGTGGGATGTTTAGTTAAGAAAGATTGCGTAACAACCCGTAGACTGTACGTAGATGTAGCATTTTTGTGCACAGCCCTGTTCGTCAAACCATCTATTGACGCTCGCATGGCTTTGCTTGCACGGCAAGTGCATTGCGCAGAAAAAGGGTATGTTCAAATATGTACTCTACATGTGTATATATAACAAACATAAACCTTCCGCCGGCCATCGGCTTTCGGCGAGCTTAATCTATTCATTCACTTCGTGCAGTACGTATTCCAGCGCCAAATCGACCGACCATGCGGAGCATGTATTCCACAGTAGTAGTGGATCCTGCCCTTTTCGTAAGCACCATCGTGAGCGACATGACGTGCACCATGCATCACGTGGAGGACGGCGGGTGCCACGCCGACTTCACCACGGCGATGCTCTGCGGCCACCCCGATTACATGGAGCCGCCTGGGGACGGCGAGGGGTGCGTCAAGGCCACGGCGGCACTGCGCCAGCGCTTCGCCGGAAACCCTGAGTGGTTCAAGCACAAGTAATCCCACGCATGGACGTGGGTCTCGATGAGGACCTGAAGCCGTCCCCGGAGCAGGTCAAGGAGGAGAACCGTGAAAGCTTTAGGTGGTGGACTGGCATGAAGAGAAGCTACTCTCTCTCCTACAGCGGCTCGTCTATAGTATTTCATTCTATTTTTGGGATCTCATTTTGCTTTTACTAGTAACATATACTACGAGCAAGACCAACGTGCTTCTAATGTCAGATATTTTTGGCTTCACCAAACCTATAGAGGATTAGCACGCAGTATTATTCTTTCGGTGCAGCGACAGATAGATACACAAGCAAATACCATAGCATGTTTTATAAAAATAACAAGGTAGAATTAAATTGGCAACCAGCTAAACAAGCACAGTAAAACATCCCTGGCAGCTAATTCTTGTGACAGCTGAAAAGCTTTATGAAATGACATGGCAACTTAGTAGAGGAAAACCGACAAGCACGGTAAAACACCTTGGCAACTAGGTTTTGCAAACCTCTGGCAAACTTTATGAAACGGCAACTTAATAGAATTAAACTGTGAAGCGCGACAAAACACCATCGTCACTAGGTTTTAAAAGTTCCTGACAAACTTATCAAACGACAAATTGATTGAATTAATCTGTCAAACGTCAAAGTAGATTTTAAAGCACCTCACAAACTTTATGAAATGACAACTTGATAGAATTAAACCGGCAGGCTTGACAAAACTTTTATTACACGACAACTTGAGAGAATTAAACTAACAAGAGCGACAAAACACTATCACAACTAGGTGTTAAAAATTGGACAATCGGCAATATTAGAAGAACAGATCAATTCGAACGATTTTCTCCATACGCTATTTTTTTTGGAAGCATCCATATGCTAATATTTACTCAGTACAGGTTGCATGTAAACATTGGTATATGCTAATCTTTGGAAGAATAAGTCATCAACGCAGAGCCCTGTATGTGTATAGCGGCTTAAATTGTTGGTAGAACCCCTTGCAACAGAAGTTGTATTACTGAATTTTTTTCCCGTCTTCACCATTTTGTAACATAGAGGATGTTGCGGACTGACTTTTGCAACATGGATGATGTTGCAGTAATTTTTTTGCAATGAAAGATGGTGTCGCCAAAGCAACGTAGTCATTGTCGTCGTCGTTTGCAGCTCCATCGTTGTTGCAGAAACTCCTCGGCACGCAGCCTAGCGGTTATGGGTGGCTTCCGCTGCACGCACGAGGCCGAGCTGGTAGTGTCGCGATGTTGGACCTGCACCGGTTCCGGCGGTGGTCAGCACGGGTCACGGCGCTGGCGGATCTGGCGAGGACGCCAGACAAAGGAGATGCACAGAGCGGTAGTGATTGCTTAGGGTGGCAGTGGCGAGCTCCTAGCAACGCAAGGGAGATCGGGCGGTGGAGTTTGACGACTGGCGGTGGAGTTTGGTGGTGGAGGTCGGCCATGGCAGTGGTAGGTTAAGCTCCGAGTGCTTTGGCTGCAGTGGTGGATCGTACTTGGATGAGTCTGGAAGGCCACTGCCAGGAGGGATCACAGTTGTCGTGACTATTGTCGTCGCCATCTTCTTGTACCTATTGCATATAGGTTTGTAACTAACCACTTGTTGCGGTCGAGGGGGTGCAATTGTGGCTTAGTTGCCGGGGGGGGGGGGGGGGGTTATGGATAGAGGATGTTATTAGTTGCCCGATCAAATTAGATTTGACAGTCACGGACACAACTGAAACGCATCTAATAACATGAGTACCTTATTCCATCTATAGAGAGCCACCGCTGCCTCGCATCTCTGAGCAGGACACAAACCCTAGCAAAACTTAGAAAAACATAAAAAAGGGAAATATTGTGTCTACGGGAATTGATGACCTACAGGGAGGACAAAGGGGGTTATGTGGATCAGTAACTGACAGAGTCGGGGAGGGTGGCGGTGGCAGGGACATGCGTCATGGTCGTCATTGTTGTCGCGGAATTTGTGTTGGCCATCCCTTTAGAATGTGTTGTCGCCGCTGCAGGATCCATCCACCGCAGCCCCTAGCGCATGGTCAGTCCGCAACAAAATCATTTATCTCAATGCAGGTGATGCGGATGTTCATAGGATTACTCCACACCACGTCGTACAAGGAGGATTCTTCCTTGGTCTTTGTGCGAGGGTAAACTTTGAGGCGAAAGGCAACGATTCGATTAGGTATACATCATCTTCCTTACAGTTGGTAATTTATTATTCACTTTCATATTTATTCCCACAATCTAGTTTCGCTGCACTACTACAAATTATGGTTTTTCCTAGAACCATATACCCTAGGTGAAATTGGGACAAGGAAGACTTTACTTAGCCTTGGCTACTGAAGGAGACGTTTGTCTACGGTGTCTTTGACGAGAGCCCGATCTAGCCCACGTTAGGAATCTCGCTCGGAGTTGCGTGGTGTTCCATGGTTGTGATCAATGACGTGAGATCGATTGTGCTGGAGGCGGCCGTTGTGCTGATGCAGACGTTGGAGCTTAGCATCTGTCTCTCATACACAGTGACAGGCCAGCCATTCATCTCAACACTGGAGTTGCGAATGTTCAAAGGATCACTCTATGACACACCATACGAGGCAGGATTTTTGCTTGGTCTTTCCGCGAGGGCCATATGGGAAGTAACGCCGACAAATAACATGCATATGTTACTAGTAATGTCCCCCTCCCAACCCCATTTTTAACAAAAATTGGGAAAAAAATTATTGAGGCCTTAAGTTAAAGAAAATTGAGTGTTTTGCCCCCTCAAACATACAAATTTATAATTGATCTTGATTTGTTTTTCATCATTCAATAGTAAAATAATTGTTGTCCTTCAAGTGATGCTGGTTTCCTTAGCCTACAGTTTAGTGGGAAGACCGCAGATGACAAAGATGAAAATAGAATCCATTGGACCTCTGGTTTCAGATTCATCCTCGGTTGTCAGACGGCAACATTGTCTCACAGACCGAGCTGCTTCAGAAGAAATATAGGAGTCTGCGCTACTTCCCGGTAGACAATAACAAATACTGCTATAACATCATTGTCAATGAGAGGGCATGTTACCAAGTGAGGGCAACATTTCTCTATGACATTTTCGACGAGAGCCCAATCTACCCCAACTTCGGCGCGGAAAGCAACGAGTCGACCAATTATACATCATATTCCTTACAGGGAATTTATTACCCATTTTCATATTCTTCCCACAATCTAGTCTCAATGCACTACTAGAAATTATGGTTTTCCCCAGAGCCGGCCATATACCCTATGTGTAATAGGAAAAACTACAAGGAAAGTTTGGCTTTCCCTAGATGGGTAGGTGTAGTATAGGCAAAGGCCCTGGTCACAGAGGGTACATCTAGCAAGCTCCGGGGAAATTTCTTTACCTAGGGAAAGATTTTTTTTGTGTATGTTATATCCAACATGGAAAGATATTAGGCCATAGGGAAAGATTGTGGGAGCCTTTTGCTCTGCCACGACACCATACTTCCAAGAGAGTTATATCACGTAGGGAAACACCCTTTTCATACATGCCATAATCTAATTGTGTAATATAAATTTGAATTCACAGCTACATTAATTCACATAACTCAAATTAGGGACATGATTATCACGTGTGCGCTACCCAGTCAGGCCTTAGGACATCGGCCACCTAATATGTCAACATGGCTATTTGAATCGGATTGAGCTGATAGCGGAACTAGGTAAGAAGGTAACAAACTTCTTTGTATTCATGGGACATGGGAGGCTTGAGGAGTTCATTCTTTGCGAGATAACACTTTTCCCCGCCATGAATGGGAGTTGATTTGGCTCTCTGAAATAGAGACCTTTTTTGTTTATAACCTATTTACAAAATTTCTAGATTATGCACATGTCATTTAAGGAGAGCCAAGTCAGGGTACATAATACAAGGTATGTTTCTCTAAACATAATGATGATATTAAAACCTTTGCCCTTTCCACGTGTAAACTAAACTGTTCATACCGTATTTTTCGTTCGGTCATATTTTTCTCATTAAATGATAACAGGGTAGGAGAAGATTCATGTCGGCCGATGAATGTAAACTATAAAGCATGTTAGCACTGCTCTCGTATTTATGAATGTAACTATAAGTTGATACTTGCTTCCCTTTGTTGAACCATAGCTGCAAATGATATCCTATCTGAGTCATGGATTACTTATGCCATTTTCGGCCTATGGAACAATGACAATTCATGTAAATATATCACCAACTCTTGCCTACATACCTCTGCAGGACAAAGGGAAAATCTGGGAGAATTGAAGAGACAAGGGAAAAGGGATTTTTTCGCGAATATGCAAAGGATGCTCTTTTCATTGATAGAATGATAGTTTTACAAGCATGAGGTTACAACGGCACACCAAGCCAAATACACAAGAAAGCATGGAAGTGATCATCGAGGAAACAGATGGGATTGCTCATCCCCGCTACATCATAGTTTAACTCCCCAGGATTATGCTCTTGATCGCGGTTGCATCGACCCTAGCCCAAAGGCGCGCTTCATCTTTGATTGTAGAGCAGAGGTGGGAGACCGATGACCGGTCGCCGTCGATGACAAAACCGTTCCGGTGTTTCCATAGCCACCAGGCGGTGAGGATGATGAGAGAGCCCAGTACCTTGCGCTTGCCGGTGGGCAAGAAAACACAAATTGTAGCCCACAATGTGTGGAAATCCGTGTCCTTGTTTGGTAGTTCAGCAGTAGATCTAGCCCAAGCCAGAATCTCGTGCCACACTTGCCTAGAGAAGGAGCAACCCGCTAGCAAGTGCTGCATTGTCTCCTCTTCTTGGGATAGATATGATCTAAATGGAGATGATATATTAAAAACGAGGCGTGAAGCCTGAACTCGTAAAAAATCTATGTATGTGCTTCACAGTGAAAGGAAACTTCATCTAACACACCAGTAGGCATAACGTTTGAGGCATGCGTTGCAAGTGCGCACTTACTAGTATGAAACCAAAAAGAAGGAATGACAAAAAAGGTGTACGTAGATGGAAGGATAAATTATGATGTGGAAAACAAGCCAGGGGTTCAATCCTGTCATCCCTACATATTACATCTCCTATGGGAAGTAACGAGGGGCCAATTGAGATCGATTCAAATTGCACAAAATTCACAGTTTCATTTTTCTATATGAAAGCGGTAAGAAAATTATCCTTTTCTTTACTGCTTTCCCCCCCCAAAGCGCTCTTACTTCAGTTCAGTAGAACGTGTGTCTCCAAAACCAAATGTCATAGCTTCAAAATCCTACATAGCATGATTATGTTCTTGTTATGTCGAATAAAAATTAATTTAACAAAGTGGAATATGACTATTGCTCTTAACCAAAATCAAAGAAAACAACGATCATACTTGACCTGGAGTGGAGAGGAGACCACTGACCAATCTCTGTCCATTATCCCATGTATTTCCATTACTGGTATGCTTGTAGTAATAATAGTCTAGTAGACTAACTAGAAGATTATATGAATCCTTCGTGAATTGCCTTGCCTTGCTCATAGATGTTTATTTAAATCCGCCCATGGTACTATTGTTCTTAGAGAGCAATGAACGTTGTCTTTTTTCGTTCTAAAAAACGGAGGAACGGAGGGGTGAGATCCTCAATGCAGAATGAGGCAAGGCTTTCTTCTATAATACTCACTCCGTCCTATAATATAAGAACGTTTTTGACACTAGTATAGTGCCAAAAACGTTCTTATATTATGGGACAGAGGGAGTACATCCTACCCAATTTTTGTTGACAATAGCGTTCTATTCAAAATATTCACTTGTTTTTCTTCTCATCGTGGCGTGACCAGATGGGAGAGAGAGAGAGAGAGAGAGAGAGAGAGAGAGAGAGCTAGTTCCATTTTGATTTAGACCCCAAGCCGAGGTTGGAAGAATTCTTTATTTTCTTGTAGGTTCCTTCTTTATGATTTATTGAAAGTTTTTCTCTTCCATTCATTGCTTCTAATATGCTTAAAGGCTATGATCAATGCAATGAACATTTTTCACGTGGAAATTAATAGGAAAGGAATTCAAATCATAGTTCAGTACAAACTTTTTCTCTTTTAAGAAGGGTGATAGTTTCTTTCCAATGCTTCTGCGCTCTACCCATATCTACTGATCAAACCTACTACACATCTACTGGCAGGGTACGTCCGTAGGACTTTTTCAAGGACATTCAAAACAAAATGTCTATAAATTTCTATAGAAAGTGGTGCTCGATAGAGAATTCTGACCTTTTCATGGGTTGGGCAATCTTCAAATTCTTGTTTTTCTAGCGAAAGAACACCCTTCCAAGCGATGCTCTCCTATAAACTCTGGTAATGTTGATTTCAATTGAGACAAAAATGTCAGTGGTCTGTTCCTTAGCATGAAAATTGACACCACTTTCTTAGTACATAAGAGATTAGATGGGAAATGCTACCTACTACAATCTAAGCCCATCAATTTGAGATTGACGGCCTACAAGCAGGGGAAAGGGGATCTGTTGATCGATACCTGATTGAGTCGTGGAGGCCCGCAGCGGCAGGACTTGTGTCGTCGTCGTCACGGAATCAACTTCATTGTCCCCATAGACTAGGTCGTCGCCGCTGCAGGATCCAACCATCGCCACCCTCCCTAGCACATGGTTGTCCTCAAGATACCCCTTGTTGAGATTGAAATGATTGCAACAACACGCAAGTTACAGTATTGTACAATGGGTAGAGGTTGCTCCTGAGCCTTCCTGTCGAAATCAGATCAGATGGCCATGGAGGTGATTAACACTCGCAAAGTGATCGGTCGGGTGGGCCATAGCTTTTTCGTATAATTTTTATTTCTTCAGTTTGAAATTGATACTATCTAAAAATTATCAAGGTGTGTACTTTTATATGCATAATCATTGTTTTGGTCCTAAATACCTTTTTAAATAAATATAGATAAATACTCAATTGTCTAATGTGGATCTATTCCTTGTAACTTCAAACCAGACTCAACTGAACAGTTCAAATACTTGTAACACACCAGAGTTTCAAACCCTATTAATATTGCCTTATTATTAACGCAATATGTCATTTCTACTTTTCATTTGAAGTGATGTTGACTAAAACCTAACTTCTATTTTATTAAATTTTGCAACTTAAATGAAATTTGAATAAATAAATTGTATAGATCACTGATCTATTTAAATTGAGGGGATTCACATGGTGGATCTCTTTATAACCCATGAACATATCCTCACAATATTATTAGGGAGTTACTTAAACTGAGGGGGTTCACATGGTGGTTCTCTTTAGAACCCATGAACATATCCTCACAGTATTTTTTTGAGGGAAATATCCTCACAATATTATTAGGGAGCTAAATAAAACAATCATTCCATTAATTTGGAATAAAGGATAGCCCACTTGCAATTTAAATCCCTTTGGTTCCAAATATTATAAATCCATGCATGTGGAGCTTTGAAAAATGTCAGAGTGGCCACCTGTAAATTTTTAGCTCAAATGCAAAATATTTGGAAGTATTATTTTGTCAATTTGAAACAGAAGCATTTTCATAATGCTACAGTTCATTAAATTTTGATAGACATATTCTTGCGCCAAAGTCTGCATAGTGGAGACCATGTGTCCGTTTCTATTACTTCGGATCTCAGAAGGGATTTGTTTCAAATTTAGGCCGGTCGCAATAGTGCGGATGCATGCGTGCTATTTAAATAGCTACAACTTGTACCGCAAGAATAGGATCTTCAGGGCAATCGTGCGGCAGCATGAGCTATTTAATTAGGCTGATCGATTGATCGAGGGTGAGATTAATTAACCCCAGCTAAAGCACACACCAATTAGGATTTAGCGCTGCCGGCCATAGGGCTCACCGTGTCGGTGCTCGGCTTGGGGCTCCTCGGCGCGATGAACTTGTTCGTCAGGTTCCCACCTATCACCAACCATCACCACCCTCCCTAGCACATGGTTGTCCTCACGAGACCACTTGTTGAGATCGAAATGATTGCAATGACAGGCAAGTTACAATATACTAAAAATGGGTAGAGGTTGCTCCTTCCGATCAAAATCAGATCTGATGGCCACGGAGGTGATCGACACTCACAAAGTGATCAGTTGGGTGTGCGATAGCTTTTTCCGTTTAATTTTTATTTATTCAGTTTGAAATTGATACTATCAAAAATTATCAAGGGGTGTACTTTTGTATGGATAATTACTGTTTTTTGTTTTAAATACAAATTTTAAAATAAATATAGATAAATAATTATTCCATAGTAACTCAATTGTCTAATGTGGATCTGTTCCTTGTAACTTCAAAAGTACTCAGGTTGGACAGGACCAGACACAACAGTTAAAATGCTTGTAACATCCCAGAGTTTCAGACCCTATTAATATTGCCTTATTATTAATGTAATATGTCAGTTCTGCTTTTCCAGTCATCATGCTTTCATTTGAAGTGATGTTGACTAAAATCTCACTTGAATTTTATCAAAATTTGCCAATTCCAATGAAATTTGAATAAATAAATCGCATAGATCCTTGATCTATTTAAACTAAGGGTATTCACATGGTGGATCTCTTTATAACCCATGAACATATCCACAATATTATTAGAGAGCTATTTAAACTGAGGGGATTCACATGGTGCTTCTCTTTATAACCCATGAACATATCCTCACAATAGTATTAGGGAGCTAAAACAATCATTCCATTAATTTGGAATAAAGGATAACACACATGCAATTTAAATCGCTTTGGTTCCAAATATTATAGATTTTGAGCTCAACTGCAAAATAATTGGAAGTATTGTTATGTCGACTTGAAACAGAAGCCTTTCCATAATGCTAGAATTTTTTTATTGTTTGAATTGCTTACCACACGTGTCACATGCTTCCATAATGCTAGAATTTAACAAACTTTGACTGACATATTCTTGCGAAGAGCGATACTCAAAGTCGCATCGTGGAGACCGGGTGTCCGTTTCTTGCGAAGGGATTTGTTTCAAGTTAGGCCGATAGCAATAGTGCGGCTGCATGTATACTCTACTTTAAATTGATGCAACTTGTACCGCAAGAATAGGATCTCCCAGGCAGGCAATCGTGCGGCCGCATGTGCTATTTAATCTAGGCCGATCGACCGATCGACCGATCGAAAGCCAGATTAATTAATTAACCCTAGTAGCTAGCTAAAGCACACACCAGTCAGATCAGATTTAGCGCTAGCTGCCGGCCATGGGGCTCACCGCGTCCGCCATGATCGGCTTGGGGCTCTTGAGCGCCGCGGCCGTCTCCCACGGCGCTGAAGTCGACAACGACAAAACCGCAGTCACACACTACGTGGCCAACGGCGGCTGCCTCAAGGAGTTCCGGACGGCCATGAGGACGTGCGACCCCTACGAACCCAATTCCGCCAAGCGCCGCGCCGTGGACGTCGAGGCGTGCGTCGGTGCCACCAAGGCGCTGCGCGAGTGCTTCGGCCGCAACCCGGACTACTTTGAGCACCAGTACATCAAGCGCTTGGACAGCGGCCTCGTCCAGGACCGCGGCTCGTCGCCGAGGCAGGAGGATGTGGGGGAGTACAGGTGGTGGCAGTACATGAGGAGAAGCTAGATTGCATTACATAGTACGTAGTAGTAGTTAGTATCGTGATTCCTTACATATGGCATGCTGCATGCATATCGATCGTTTGTTCTAATAATAGTACTAGCAGAGTAGTTATAATAAGATATTTGTATTTTGCGGGGTCGTATTGAGACTTTACTCTGTCTATCTATATTGTTTTTATGGTGATAATCCATATTTTACTATTGTACAGCGTTTTTTCCGAGATGAGGCAGTAGCCCCAATGCTGCTCCACCTGGAGAATAACCTGGTGTAAACCTTGTTTTGACCATTCATGTGTCTAAAACGTTTTCTCCTCCTCTACAAGGGACTCCCAAGCGTTAGGGTTTCCCCACCTTCTGGTTGGTCCCGTCGCCAATCTGCCGTGTCTCCTGTGGCATTAGAGCCATGGAGGCTCGATGGATCCCTGTCATACTTCGTTTTTAGGTATTTTTTTTATATTTTGATTAGGGAGAATTTCATGTGGAACTACGCACATGCATACAAATGGGCAGGTAAATCAACAAATTATTCTTTAAAAACAACGACAAAAAATTTGTACGATTTCTTGTGCTTGATTATTTTACATGATTTCTTGACTTGCAATTAGATTCCATTAAAGAAATTATTTTACCATCTCGGTTTACTACAGACATAAAGTAGATTAGATAGTTGGCGGAGTCTTCAGATTTAGGGAGATAACCATAATTAAAAAAGGTATTTGGCAGTCTTCAGATTTAAGGAGATAACCAAAATAGTTTGCACACATTTGGTACACAAAGAGAATAATTGTCTCTTTGTACAAAAGTTATAATTTAAAATTCTAGAATTCACTTTGACAAGGAGAACTATATACAAAATTTCAAATAATCTAGGTATGCTACTGTTGAGCACAGACATTTATACTGCCGAAAAGCTTAATGCTTCTGTAGTTACATCATAATTCAGCAGCTTAATATTTTCATATATAGAAGATCCTATTTAAGCATTCATGTCATCACCAATTATGTGTGGAGTTTAATATTAGTTGCAATTATATAGTGTTGGATACAATAGGTGCCTCCGCCCAGTAAGAAAACTCTGCATAAATTCTGTGACTTATGGTCTAACTATTTGCGCGCGCGCGCGCGTGTGTGTGTGTGTGTGTTATTATGTCGATTTCAAACAGAAGCATTTACATAATGGTACAATTTAATAAATTTTGACGGAAATATTCTTGCGGAAAGCAACGGCCAAAGTCACATAGTGTAGACCGTGTGTCCGTTTCTATTGCGACTTCAAATTAGGCCGATAGCAATATATAGTGCGGCTGGACGAGGATCCTCTGCCGAGCGGCACGTGTAGGGCGAATAAGCCACGGCGACGAAGCCGGGCACGTCGAGTGCAGGTATGGGCGCGCACTGGACCTGCTGGGCGAGCGCCTCCGTAGAGTAGGGCGTGCGTGTGTGCGTGTGTTGGGTGCATGGGCGTGTCCGTGCACCGGGGTAGTGTGTGTGTGTCTGTTGGCGAGCCGTGCGGGGCGGTCGGGCCGCCTAGTTGATGCTCAGTGCGAGACGCGGGCGCACGCGAGTGTGTAGCGGGCGTGGCGAGAGCATGCAGGGCGTGGAGAAGATCGCGGGTGAGTGGAGGCGTGGGTGCGTGCCCAGTGCGCCGGCTCGGGGATATAAGGCCGCGGGGTGATCGTTGTAACAGCTGACATAGTCGAGTTCGTGCTCGAGGAGTAAAGGGGGCGTTCGAGCGCCGGGAAAAACTCTGTGTCCACCACTTTTCTGAACTTCTCTGAATCTCTTCTTCCTCCTTTCGTTGAGCAAACCACGGCAAGCCAGAGCGAGCAGAGTGCGAGGGAGAGGAGAGTTGCAGCGAGGAGTTGGCGGTTCCAACAATTGGCATCAGAGCCACGTGGAGCGGGGAGCTCGCCTGCGATGTCCATTGTGCCGTAGGCCGTTGGATCGGGCAACACGGTGGCGCATGCAGTGCCGGTGCTCACGGGGGAGAACTACGTCACCTGGGCCATCAAGGTGGAGGCCGACCTGGACGCCGCTGGGCTGTGGGAGGCGGTGGTGCCGCCGGAGGACGCTGCGTCGGCGGTGATCGCCAAAAAGGATAAGCCGGCGAGGGCTTATCTGCTCCGGGCGCTCGCCGACGACTTGTTGCTGCAGGTGGCCGGGAAGAAGACCGCGGCGGAGATCTGGAGCAGCCTGAAGGCCCGGTTCGTCGGGGATGATTGCGTGCGGACGGCGAGGCTGGGCACGTTGCGCGGGGAGTTCGAGCTCCTGCGCATGGCGAGCGACGAGTCGCTAGACGCGTTCGCAGGGAAGATCAGCGGCATGGCGGCGCGCTACACCGGGCTGGGAGCGACCCTCGACGACGCGGCGATGGTGAGGAAGCTCCTGGATTGCGTCCCGGATCGTCTGTACGCGGCGGTGGCGGGGATGGAGCAGTTCTGCGACCTCTCGACGCTGCTCTTCGACGACGCGCTCGGGCGCCTGAAGGCGTTCGACGAGCGGCTGCGTCGGCGTGGTCAGGCAGGCGGCGAGCGGGCAGACGGTGAGCAGCTCATGCTCACCGCAGCACAGTGGCGTGCACGCGAGCGGCGGCGAGGCGGTGCACACGGTGAAGACGACGACGACGGCGCGGCGAGCACGGCATCAGGCGGCGGGGACAACCGTCGCGGGAAGTGCTACAAGTGTGGCGTCAGAGGTCATTTCAAGAGGGAGTGCCCCCTGCTGCGGAAGGAGCCGGCCGCGGGGCATGCCCTGATGGTGGACGCGGACGTCGAGGACGCCGACCTGCTCTGAGCCGTCGCTTAGGGCGTGAATGTAGGGCGAATAAGCCATGGCGACGAAGCTGGGCACATCGAGTGCGGGTATGGGCGCGCACTGGACTTGCTGGGCGGGCGCCTCCGTAGAGTAGGGCGTGCGTGTGTGCGTGCGTTGGGTGCATGGGCGTGTCCGTGCACCGGGGTAGTGTGTGTGTGTCTGTTGGCGAGCCGTGCGGGGCGGTCGGGCCGCCTAGTTGATGCTCAGCGCGAGACGCGGGCGCACGCGAGTGTGTAGCGGGCGTGACGAGAGCATGCAGGGCGTGGAGAAGATCGCAGGTGAGTGGAGGCATGGGTGCGTGCCCAGTGCGCCGGCTCGGGGATATAAGGCTGCGGGGTGATCGTTGTAACAGCTGACACAGTCGAGTTCGTGCTCGAGGAGTAAAGGGGGCGTTCGAGCGCCGGGAAAAACTCTGTGTCCACCACTTTTCTGAACTTCTCTGAATTTCTTCTTCCTCCTTTCGTTGAGCAAACCACGGCAAGCCAGAGCGAGCAGAGTGCGAGGGAGAGGAGAGTTGCAGCGAGGAGTTGGCGGTTCCAACAGCATGGTACCGTTCGGCCACTGACAGGTGGGCCCGTCGGGAATCAGGCCCACACATCAGTGCCCCAACGGCATGTGCAGTACGTCAGGGGAGCTGCTTCCAGTGCGGCTGCATGCATGGAGAAGTACTACTGTATTTACTAGTAAATCGCTCCAACTTGTACACCAAGAATATGATAGGATCTCCCAGCCGGGCAATCGTGCGATAGCATGTGCTATTTAATTAGGCCGATCGACCGATCGATCGAGGGCCAGATTAATTAGGAGTAATTAATAACCCTAGCTAAAGCACACACCAATCAGATTTAGCGCTGCCGGCCATGGGGAACACCACGACGAGGCTCCCCTTGTTGATGGTCTGCACCACGCCCGTCTCCCACAGCACCCAAGTCGAGAACGACAAAACGGCGGTCACAAACTACGTGGCCAAGATCAAGTGCGACCCCGTCTGGGATCACGATGCCGCCAAGCGCCGCGTCGCGTGCATCGGCGCCACCAAGGCGCTGCGAGAGTGCTTCGGCCGCAACCCCGACTACTTCGAGCACCAGTACATCAAGCACCTGGACAGCGGCCTCGACCAGGACCGCGGCCCGTCGCCGACGCAGGAGGATGTCGGCAAGTACAGGTGGTGGAAGCACATGAGGAGAAGCTAGCTAGAGATTGCATTACTACGTACATGTTCCATGGCTTCATCATGCATAGTTATAATAAAAGTAGCAGAGTAGTTATATTATTAAGAGATTTGTCTTTTGCGGGGTTATATTAAGAGACTTTACTTTGTCTATATTTTCTTTCAATTTTGCTAAAGCACATTTAGATGTATAATAGCTATTGCACATTTAAGTCCTACATCACTGGTAGTCTTTGCATGATGATAACATGGATACATGTTCTACCTAGGTTAGGGATATCTCTAAGAGATAACACAGTATGTCCTACATTGATTGTATTGATTGAGGGGCTACAAAATACAGACTGATTTACCATAATATTGTGTGTGTATGAGTTGCCCTCTCCGACCCTCACGCCTCAGCTTACACAGACATCAGTCATCAGGGGTGCCTAGAGTTACACATAGATCAGTTGCATCAAAGGGTAAAGGTGACAAAACACGCCTGTCAAGTTTTGAGAAAATCCTTCTTGATGCTCCTGGGCCTGACAAACGTGGCCTAGTGGTTGATAGCCTTGGGGTCATCAGCCCGACCCATGCATATTCCTAGGAGCGGACGTGGCTAGTACCCCGCATCTATTTCTCGCATTAAGCGAGACGAGAGGCTGCTCGCTGTCACGACTGACAGAGCGGTCCCACTGCCATCAGTGGGCCACGACGAACGCGGCAAGCTAGAGGACGAAGGGCGTGCGGAACAAGCCAACGAAGAGCTGGCAAGTGGGGCCAAGGTCAGGGGTAGTGGGTGAGTGCGGCTGTGCCCGCGGGTATTAGTTCTCCACAGATGTGTGTTGGAGGGTATCGAGAAATATCTAGAAACTGAAAAGAGAAGCTGCTCTTCTCCTGGCCTCCTCTTCCTTCCCTTTCCGATCCCCAACTTTGTAATACATCTCGCCTTAGATCGGAACCATTCCAAGTGGTATCAGAGGTCCAGACGATCTGGAGACTGCCTACCCCAAGCCCCGTTACCAGACCAAGCAGGCGGCGGCGATGGAGGCGTAGTGGGAAGATCTGATCAGATCGGTCAACGAAGGCCGCGCGGCTAACGACGCCCGGCTGGAGGCGATACAGACGTCACTCGAGCTCTGGCGGCCCGCCTTCACCAACCTCCAGCAGCAGCTCGACGAGTTGCGCACCCAAGTGGGGCGAATCGCGCTTCACCCGGCGCTCGCGACTCCGTATCCACCGACGGAGGACGTGGTGAGGCGGACGGCGCCGCCTCCAGCGGTCGCCGACCTCACGCACCACAGGCCCGACGGCCACGGTGATGTCTACAACTCCGGGGGTCTGGCTCATGGGGTGGTCACCACCCTACAGCAGCCTCCGGTCAAGGGTGCGCGTCCTTCTCCACCTGAAATTTCAGCATCTAGGGGTTTGGAGTTAGACTGCACTGCTGGCTGGGGGTCACCGCATGGCGCACAACACAACCATCACACACAGCAGGCGCACTGGGCGTTGCCGAAACTGGACTTTCCACAGTTCGACGGCGAGAACCCGCAGTTCTGGAAGGCTAGATGCGAAACATACTTCGATGTGTGTGGGGTTCAGAGAGATCTTTGGGTTCATGTGTCAATGTTGCATTTCACAGGAGCCGCGGCACGCTGGCTCCAGTTGCACGAATCGGACAGTAGATCCTTTACCTGGCAGGGTCTCTGCACCGCTCTGAATGAGAAATTTGGTCGCGACCAATACCAATTGCATCTTCGTCAGTTTAATATGCTGAAACAATCTGGGTCAGTTGCGGAGTATATGAGTGTCTTTATGGAGTTGATGCACAACATCCCAGCTCACAATCCCAGCTTCGACGCGGTTTACTTTACTACGCAATTCCTTGATGGTCTACGCCCTTGAGGTACATGCAGGCGTGGTTTTGCATCGCCGCCAAACTTTGGACTCTGCTTTTTCCCTGGCTGTCTTGCAGGAGGAGTTGGTGGCAGCATGGCCACAACGGGAGTACAAGCGTTATGATCCGGTGATGCCGCCCCCCCCCCCCCCCCCAGCGCGGCCGATGGTGGCTGCTGTGGCGCTACCCCCGCCTCGACTAGGGCATCCTGCACCACCTGCAGCAGCGGAAGATCGGAGGGGACTGGAAGCGGCTCGAGTGGCTGATTGCCGCCCTGACCCAGGACGCGGCGATGATCGAGTGGCAGCACTACGCAACTACCGCCGGGCCTGAGGACCTTGTTTCAAATGTGGGGAACGTCGGGGTCAAGGCCACCAGTGTGCAGCCACAATCCAATTGCATATAGTGGAAGAACTGCTCGAGTTACTGCAAGCTGAAGTTCAGGACATACAAAATGCAGAACCCGACTCGGACGAAGAGGTGCTAATGTCAATCTCCAAAATAGCTACTACAGGACTGACCACAGCACACACGGTGCGTTTGCTCGGCAGGATAGATGGACAGGTAGTCCTAATCCTTGTTGACTCGGGTAGCTCGCACAGCTTCATCAGTGAAGAAGTGGCAGCTAATTTGGCAGATCGTGTGCACCAGATGACCCCAATGTCTGTAAAGATTGCCGATGGAGGAATGCTTTCATGCTCAGGATACATCCCCGGCTGTACGTGGGTGACACAAGGACACGAGTTTACCACGGATCAATCTATGGCGGTCACAAACTACGTGGCCAACGGCGGGTGCCTCGCGGAGTTCCGGACGGCCATGATCAAGTGCGACCCCATCTGGGATCACGATGCCGCCAAGCGCCGCGTCGCGTGCATCGGCGCCACCAAGGCGCTGCGAGAGTGCTTCGGCCGCAACCCCGACTACTTCGAGCACCAGTACATCAAGCACCTGGACAGCGGCCTCGACCAGGACGTTGGCTGGCAGGAGGACGCCGGCAAGTTCAGGTGGTGGACCGGCGTGAGGAGAAGCTAGCCATTGCATTACGTAATTAGCATCGTGATTCCTTAAGTTCATGTTCCATGGCATGCTGTATGCATCCCATAGATTGATCCTTTTTTGTTATAATAGTACTGCAGCAGAGCAGTTATATTAAGAGATTTGTCTTAAAGAGACTTTACTTTGTCTATATCGTTTTTATTGTGATCCATATTTTTGTACTGTACTGTGTTTCTCTGAGATAAGGCAGTAGCCTCAATGCTGGTCCACCTGGAGAAGACCAGGCCACGGCCCGGTATGGTCCCCAAGACTGTCCGCGAGTGGCATTAGGGCAAGGAGGCTCAACGGATCACAGTCCTACTTCGTTTTTAGGTGTTTTTTAAGTCTGTTTAGGATTTGTGTCCCTCTCAAGATAGCGAAGTAGCGGCGTTTACTTGAAAATAGAATAAGGTTCTCCTCGCCTAGACCCTTTTGGGCAGTGCATCTTGTCAGGTTAGAGGGCATGTGGAGTTGTGCTTTCGATGGATCTCACGGGATTCGGTCGGTGCTTATATTCGGTGGATCATGTTGTATCCTTCCGATCTATTGTTCTCTTCATCGACGACAGATGTTATTCTGGTGCGATTGTCCTTTGAAATTGTAGCATAATGACTTTCTGACTGTCTACTATATCAAGGTTTTCTCCTCTCCTAGGACCAGGGACGGAGCTCACGTGTGGGCACCGGTGTCAATTGACATCAGTGCCTTTCGATGCTTCAAGCTAATAGCCTGAGCGATTTGTGTGTTTGACCGTCCCCAGCAAAAAAATTCAATTGACACCAGCCCACCGCAGAACATAAGCCCAAAGTCTTAGCTTAGTTAGATAGTCAAGAAGTATCATTCTGGCCGGTAGCATAGCACGGAGCCCACATAGCACGGAGTTACGCGGCACGGAAAAACACAAGACCAAAACCTTCCTTCGCTACTAACGGGCCTGGCCCATCCCGCTTTTGGTTATATGTTTATAATAAGGCAAAAAAAGGGCGCTGGAGGAGAATCGAACCTTGGACCGTCTACATCGAGGAGCGATGCAATTACCACCGCGCCAGCTATCACACTATAATCTATTACATCTTTTTCCTGCCTTTCTTCTTCCATCTTTCCTTTTTCCCTTTTTCCAAAGCTTATTTTTCAAATTCGAGATTTTTTCTTTTTCTTCGTTTTTTTTCTGCAAAATGGATGAACATTTTTTTTCAAATTCAATGACATTTTTCCAGTTTTGATGAACTTTTTTCAAAGTCGATGAACTTTTTTTCGAATTTGATGAACTTTTTTCAAATCCGATGAACTTTTTTTTATAATTCGATGAACTTTTTTCAAATTCGATGAACTTTTTTCAAATTTGATGAACTTTTTTTTCAATTCTGGTGAACTTTTTTGAAATTCGATGAACTTTTTTCAAAACCGATGAACTTTTTTCAAAGTCAATGAACTTTTTTTCGAATTTGTTGAACTTTTTCAAATCCGATGAATTTTTTTTAGAATTCGATGAACTTTTTTCAAATTCAATGAACTTTTTTCAAATCTGATGAACTTTTTTTCAATTTTGGTGAACTTTTTTCAATTTTTCATTTTTTTTAAATTCGATGATTTTTTTTTCAAAATCGATGAACTATTTGCCTAAAAACTGTAGTACATACTGTAGTAAACCGATTGGGTTTTTCTAAGAAAATCAGTACCTAATGTATCAGTTTTTGGCGAGAGAAAAAAACGATCGAGCTGGGACCAGCGATCGAGCGGGAGAACGAAGGGAAGCGAAGAGGGAGCAATGGTTTAATGGGCCGGCCCAGAAGGAGGCGCGCGCGGGCGCCACGATCGCTTGCTGGCGCTGAAGGCGCTGACGAGGAGGACTCAAACACAAGGACGGTCCAGATGCACGCGTAGACCAGTCGTAGAGCCCTGTATGAGCCCGCGCCGGCCCGTGTACTATTGTACGCCGGGCGTGTACGTGTATTATACGCTGGTGGTTGCGTTTCCCCGCGGTCGTGCGCGTGCACGTGTTCGTGGGTAGTTTCCAAAAAAAGCCCCCTAGTATAAGAGGAGGGGAACGGGCACCAGCCGCATCGCCCACCCCATTTCCCCCAAACTGCCTCCCTCTCCCTCCTCTCTGCTCTGCCTCATCGTCTCCCTCACCGGCCACCCCACCTGCTCGCTCACCACCGCCGCCTCCCTCTCTTTTCCTGCTTGCTTCCGGCTTGGATGGAGCAAGGCCGTCGCGAAGCCGCAGTCACGGGCGGAGATCTGTAGAAGACGGGCACGGAGACCGTGGCAGATGCCGTGCAAACCCTCGTCGACGGTGCGGGTGCAGGAGCTGCTGCATCCCCACGCGCTGGATCGGTCGCTGCGGCGGTGGATCTGGAGGAGAAGAAGGTGGCCGTGGCGGACTCCGCCGTGGCGGACTCAGCCGTGCTGGTGCTTGGCGTGACGGCGTCGAGCGGCCCGTCTAATGGACCTGCGAAGGTCGGCGGCGAGCACGTGGACCTGCAGGTAATCCTTGCCAGCAATCCCCTCAGTTGCTAGTTACCCCCGTTAAGTAGTAGTTTTGGGTGTTAGTGTTTTTTGTAGTTGCTAGTTGCTGCATCCCCTTCTGATAGTTAGGGTTTTTAGATGTTTGATTGATTTATAGTGAAGGTTAAGTTTCGATTCTGTGATTGAATCATCCAGTAGATCAAGTAGTTAGGGTTTTTTAATGAGATGTTAAGTTGGGGATATATTGTATTGGATTCAATTAGAGCCACAGATATGTTGTATCTGTGATTGAATCACATCCAGTAGATGTACTAGTTAGGGTTTCTTAATTAGATGTTTAGTTGATTCTGTGATCGAATCATCCAGTAGATCAAGTAGTTAGGTTTTTTTAATGAGATGTTAAGTTGGGGATTTTTTGTATTGGATTCAATTAGAGCCACAGATATGTTGTATCTGTGATTGAATCACATCCAATAGATGTACTAGTTAGGGTTTCTTAATTAGATGTTTAGTTAGGGTTTTTTTGTATTGGCTTCATTTATAGCCTCTGATATGTAGAATGTGTGAATGAATCACATCCAGTAGATGTAGTAGTTAGGGTTTTTTAATTAGATGGTTAGTTGGGGATTTTTTGTACTGGATTCAATTAGAGCCACTGATAAGTAGAATTTGTGATTGAATCACATCCAGTAGATGTAGTAGTTATGGTTTTTAAGGTTTATTTGTATTGGATTCAATTATAGACAGATATATACAGAATCTGTGATTGAATCATCTAGTAGATGTAGTAGTTAGGGTTTTTTTAATTAGATGTTTAGTTAGGGTTTTGTTGTATTGGATTCATTTATAGCCAGTTATATGTAGGATGTATGATTGAATAATCCAGTAGATGTAGTAGTTATGGTTTTTTAATTTGTTGGTTAGTTAAGGTTTATTTGTATTATTCATTTATAGACAGTTATATAGATTCTGTGATTGAATGATGTAGTAGATGTACTAGTTAGTGTTTCTTAATTAGATGTTTAGTTAGGTTTCTTTTGTATTGGATTCATTTATAGGCAGAGATAAATGTAATTAAATGGTGTGACTGAATGATGCAGTAGAAGTAAGAGTTATGATATTTTAATTAGATGTATGAGTTAGTGTTATTTGTAGTGGATTCATTTATATCCAATGATATATGTAAGTAAATTTTGTGATTCAATGTTCCAGTGGATCTAGGAGTTAGTGTTTTTTAATTAGATGCTGGAGTTAGGGTATTTTAGTTAGATGTAGGAGTTAGGCTTCACCATTTCACTTATTCTGACTTATGAGTGATCATTGAGAACTGCTTTGAACTAAATATTTATTAAGATTTACAAATTAAATGAAAACCTGGCATGTTTGTGAAGTTATATATGAAGGTCCTATTTGCATTGTCTGTCAAAAACTGCTATATCATGGGTTAATAAGAGAGGAATGATATTCATTTATACCTTCATATGCATGTTTAAAAGCAAAAATTGAAATTGTATGTCCATATGAATGAACTTGTATTTTCATAAGCCACTTGTTTAGTATCTATATAGCTTCATATATAGTCTATGAAATATAGTTAGGAGCTTCCCATCATTATGCAAAATAAACTTGTTTGTAATGACATTATTTGAACTGCAAATCAATTCCTTGTAAATGACTTGCTTGGTTGACAATATAGAAGAAGGAGGATCTTGTTGGCAAGAAGAGGAAGTGGGACTCATCTGCCTACTACCCTTATGACAGTGATGAGGATGAACCGTACGAGGTAAGGCCTAGCTGAAATGTTATTTGTGCATTGACTTAGTGTTAGATGTTTATAGTATTTGAATGCATAATGTATTAATGTCAGTCATTAATGTGTGCAGTATCAATATGGAGATGATGTGGTCGAGGGGAACGTCGAGTCCTTTGAAGAGAAGGAGGTGCTGAAGATCAGGGCCCAAGGATCTGCTATGTACTACAACTGGAGGTCTGACAAGTACCGGTGCCCCTACTGCAGCAGGCCCAAGCCCAGGTCTGGGTTGCTGGAGCATCTGATGGAACATTATCGGGCTACATCCATCAACAGTGATGACTACAAGATCAGGGCACAACATTCTGCCCTCCACAAGGTCCTGAGAAACCCTGACATGTAGTTGCCCTAGACCCTCGTTGTCGTATGATGTAGGAAGGCTCAGTCCTTTTGGTGAACTTTATGTGGTATTCTGATGGTGGAAACTTGTAGTGGTAATTTAGTATGAACTTTATCTAAGTGTAGTACTGTGATGTGCGGTCCAAACATATCTAATATGCTAGTGGTCTGCATCAGCAAGTGTGCTGTGTGGATGCTGCTATCTATGGCAGTAGTATATATTGCTATCTATATTTATGTTCCTTAAGTTGCCATTATGGTTCCTTAGATGTATGATTTGCTTGAATTTAGATGCTGCAATGATCAGACATGCCGCATCAGTGTTGCTTCACTGATCAGGCATGCTACAAACACTTCCCATGCTGCGGCCATGTGGAACATGCTGCGGCAATGGTGCAATAAATTCCCATGCGGTGGCCATGTGCAACATGCTCTGGCCGTAAGCAAATCGGACCCAATGTAAAACTTTGCGTTAAGTAAATTAAAGTTTTTTAGTGAAGTAAGTGGAAATTGTTCGTCGACACATATGACATCTTTCCTTCATTTGAGTAAGCAAAAATAGCAAATACTCCACCATATGATCAAATATTCCAATAACTGAGCACATATTCCTTCATTTCATCAAATACTAATAAAAATGTAGTTAAAGATGGTGTGTGTGTGTGTGTGCAAAACACAATATTTGAATAAAGGTGTAATGATTATTTGTAACATGAAGGTTTCATGAAATGCAAGTTGATTATATGTAATATGAAAGATCTCCTTTAGTACAATTTATAGTGGCTCCGTGAAGCCGCATGTTTCGAACCGGCATTGGGCAGGGCATAAAAAATTCAGAAACAATTCAAAAATTGTGACCCAAGTTTTCTTGTACATGGTGACCCACATGTGCCAAACATGGCTATGATAGAAAATTTGAAAAAATAATACTTTAGAATGACCCCTTGAGGTATAGACCGATGGTTTGACCAGTCAGTCTAGAGGACATTATAAAAAAAAAATTTCAAAAAATATAAAACCTTGGAAAACTAGCTTTGTTTGTGCAAGAGATCATGTGTGCCAAATAGAGGTGATTTAGAGGTGGTCTACAAAATCATCGCATTCCGGAGGGGCCATTTGGTCTAACTTAAGCCAGTTTTTGAACATACGTGATTTTTTCCACCACCTCCAAATCACCCAAATTTTGTTGTACATGGTGACCCACATGTGCCAAACATGGCTATGAAACAAAATTTGGGAAAATAATACTTTAGAATGCCCCCTTGAGGTATAGACTGATGGTTTGACCAGTCAGTCTAGAGGGCATTATAAATTAATAAAAAAATTAAAAAAAAATATAAAACCTTGGAAAACTAGCTTTGTTTGTGCAAGAGATCATGTGTGCGAAAATAGAGGTGATTTGGAGCTGGTCGAAAAAATCATCGCATTCCGGAGGAGTTTTTGAACATACGTGATTTTTTCCACCACCTCCAAATCACACAAATTTTGTTGTACATGGTGACCCACATGTGCCAAACATGGTTATGAAAGAAAATTTGGAAAAATAATACTTTACAATGCCCCCTTGAGGTATAGACCGATGGTTTGACCAGTCAGTCTAGAGGGCATTATAAATTAATAAAAAATCAAAAAAATATAAAACCTTGGAAAACTAGCTTTGTTTGTGCAATAGATGATGTGTGCCAAAATAGAGGTTATTTGGAGGTGGTCGAAAAAATCATCGCATTCCAGAGGGGCCATTTGGTCTTAACTTAAGCCAGTTTTTGAACATACATGATTTTTTCCACCACCTCCAAATCACCCAAATTTTCTTGTACATGGTGACCCATATGTGCCAAACATGGCTATGCAAGAAAATTTGGAAAAATAATACATTACAATGCCCCCTTGACGTATAGACCGATGGTTTGACCAGTCAGTTTAGAGGGCATTATAAATTAATAAAAAATTCAAAAAATATAGAACCTTGGAAAACTGGCTTTGTTTGTTCAAGAGACCATGTGTGCCAAAATAGAGGTGATTTGGAGGTGGTCGAAAAAACCATCGCATTCCGGAGGGGCCATTTGAACATACGTGATTTTTTCCACCACCTCCAAATCACCCAAATTTTCTTGTACATGGTGACCCACATGTGCCAAACATGGCTATGAAAGAAAATTTGGAAAATTAATATTTTACAATGCCCCCTTGAGGTATAGACCGATGGTTTGACCAGTCAGTCTAGAGGGCATTATAAATTAATAAAAAATTCAAAAAAATTTAAAACCTTGGAAAACTAGCTTTGTTTGTGCAAGAGATCATGTGTGCCAAAATAGAGGTGATTTGGAGGTGGTCCTGACATGTGTGCCAAATTTGACATGTGACATATGCAAAAAAATTGACATGTGACATATTTTGTTTCAAACTTGTGTGCAAAATTAGACATTTGACATATGCAAAAAATTGAATACAAATTTAAAAAATTACTTTGGGTATCCTCACATGGTGGAAATGTTTGGTCCAAATATTTTAAATATTTTGTAAAATTTATATTTAATTTAAAATTTGAAAATTTAATGCTTCAAACTTGTTTGCAAAATTTGACATGTGACATATGCAAAAAAATTGACATGTGACATATTTTGTTTCAAACTTGTGTGCAAAATTAGACATTTGACATATGCAAAAAAATGAATACAAATTTAAAAAATTACTTTGGGTATCCTCACATGGTGGAAATGTTTGGTCCAAATATTTTAAATATTTTGTAAAATTTATATTTAATTTAAAATTTGAAAATTTAATGCTTCAAACTTGTTTGCAAAATTTGACATGTGACATATGCAAAAAAATTGACATGTGACATACTTTGTTTCAAACTTGTGTGCAAAATTAGATATTTGACATATGCAAAATATTGAATACAAATTAAAAAAATTACTTTGGGTATCCTCACATGGTGGAAATGTTTGGTCCAAATATTTTAAATATTTTGTAAATTTATATTTAATTTATAATTTGAAAATTTAATGCTTCAAACTTGTTTGCAAAACATGACATGTGACATATGCAAAAAATTAGACATGTGACATATGCAAAAAAATTAAATAAATAATAAAAAAATGCCAGCCTACCCAACAACATTTATATGAAACCCCACGGCCTGCATACGACTAGTAACCCATTGGGCGAGGATGCAGGCCCGCGGTGAATGTATATAAGTTGCCGGTAGGCCCAACGGGGCAGAGAGAGACTGGTTAGGCAATGAGCTGCCTGCTTTAGATAGGAACTTGAGATGATTATCTCAGGTGGGTTTACAAACCGGTGCGAGCTCCTCTGCATTGGCGAGGTGGGACTAAACTCCGACCACCCCGAGATAGTGCCCGCCGCGGCTTTGATTTGGGCCTAATTTGGGTGGGCCGTACCAGGCAGGCCTCACACGCGGTTATCAGCTGGAGAGGGGAAAAATTCCCCATTTCTTCTGGCAGATATGAACCCTAGGTATTTGCTTCTGTTCCCCATTCACTCCGTGAGCTCAAATCTCACATCTGGCGTCGCCGGCGATGGGGGCCAAGAAGGGAAGGAGGTCGCGGTCGGCAAGTGATTGCCGCCGCGCTCAAGAGAAGTGGGAGGAGGCAGTTGGGAAGTTCTGTCAGGGCGATCTGGAGAAGAGGGCGAATGTGGAGGAGATCTGCAGCTGGTTTCCCAGCTTGCAGATGTTCATCGACCATGGTAGGGGTCTCATCAAGGTGCTTACGGGAAATGAGAAGAAATCGTTGTTTGGTCCTGCTCGAGGAGTTGTTCCAGTCCAGGTTTTCCTCTAGGCTATGAACGAAGTGGAGAACTCCCCGGATCCGCGTCAGCGTGCGAGGTGGTACATGTACCGCTCCCGCTGCTGCGCCCCCCCAATTCCAGTGCCAGATCTTGTCGGAGTGTTGCTCGCGGTGCCTGCTCCGGTTGATCGGTCCAATGTTCACTCTGACAGTGATGTGGAGCAGAGCAAGGATGACAGTGATAGTGAAGATGTGGAGCATAGCGAGGATGAGATTGGTAGCGAAGATGTGGAGCAGAGCAAGGATGAGAGCGGGGAAGATGAGGTTGTCCTGCTGCTGGACGATAGTGCTGGAGAGGAGGAGCAGGATGATGTTGTCCAGGAGCAGCCGGTGGATGTGCAGATTGTGGGTCCAGGGATCCCGCAGCTAGGAGACAGGACCATGCCGATTGAAGCGGAGACCTACATCCGTATGGGCATTCGTCACTCAGAGCGCATCAACAAGTTGAAGGACAAGAAAACAGAGTGATGGCATGTCAGTGTCTTCAGTTAGTCTATCTGAGTGAGTCAGTTTGGACCTGTTTGATAGCATACTATGTTCTAAGTTCTTTGAGAATACTTCAGTATTTGAGATTATGTTAGTTTTATTTACAGTGAGCTGTTTGGTTGCGCCTGATAAATGTGATTTTACTACTGCAGTATTGGGAAAAATATAGTTATTTCTCTGCATGAAAAATGTAGCCTCTTTTTAAGAAACAAAGTTTGTGAGTGCTTAAATGCAATGGCTATGCAGCACAATTTACAGCATACCAAACAGTTGTATGTATTGTGAATACTCCAGAAATCTCTGTTTTAGTCAAACCATGTTATCTCATATGTATACGCAAGAATACTGTAGTTTTTAATACGTTGGTTCATATAGTACCATGCTACCAAACCCAGAGAACTGCAGTAAGTGTTAAGTTATGTAATGATGAAGTTTATGTAGTGCAACTGTGATGTGTTCAAACTGTTAAGTTATGTAATGCAGTTGTTAATGTAATGCATGTGTTATCCTTTTATTTTCATAAATAATCCCATTTCTACTTTCTCTATAACCAAACTAATGAGCCATTGGATTGTTGATTGATCTATTCTGCAGACAAAGGTGTTGGGGAACGCAGTAATTTCTAAAAGTTTCCTATGCACACGCAAGATCATGGTGATGCATAGCAACGAGAGGGGAGAGTATGATCTACGTACCCTTGTAGATCGTAACGGAAGCGTTGACACAACGTAGAGGAAGTAGTCGTACGTCCTCTTCCCGATCCGACCGATCCAAGCACCGTTACTCCGGCACCTCTGAGTTCTTAGCACACGTACAGCTCGATGACGATCCCCGGACTCCGATCCAGCAAAGTGTCGGGGAAGAGTTCCGTCAGCACGACGGCGTGGTGACGATCTTGATGTACTATTGCTGCAGGGCTTCGCCTAAGCACCGCTACAATATTATCGAGGACTATGGTGGCTGAGGGCGCCGCACACGGCTAAGGAATAGATCACGTGGATCAACTTGTGTATATGGGGTGCCCCTTGCCTCAGTATATAAAGGATGGAGGAGGAGGAGGCCGACCAAGGCTAGGTGCGGCCAGGATGTGGAGTCCTACTAGGACTCCAAGTCCTAGTAGGAGTCCACCAAGAGGGGAGGAAGGGAGAAGGAAGTGGAGGAGAAGGAGAGGTGGCCGGCCCCCTTTTCCCAAGTCCAATTCGGACTAGAGGGGAGGGGGGGCGCAGCAGCCCCTTGGCCCTTTCTCCTCTTCGCACTAAAGCCCATCAAGGCCCATTGCTTCTCCCGTAACTACCCGGTACTCCGAAAAATACCCGAATCACTCGGAACCTTTCCGATGTCCGAATATAGTCGTCCAATATATCGATCTTTACGTCTCGACCATTTCGAGACTCCTCGTCAAGTCCCCGATCTCATCCGGGACTCCGAACTCCTTCGGTACATCAAAACTCATAAACTCATAATATAACTGTCATCGAAACCTTAAGCGTGCGGACCCTATCCTACGGGTTCGAGAACAATGTAGACATGACCGAGACACGTCTCCGGTCAATAACCAATAGCGGGACCTGGATGCCCATATTGGCTCCTACATATTCTACGAAGATCTTTATCGGTCAGACCGCATAACAACATACGTTGTTCCCTTTGTCATCGGTATGTTACTTGCCCGAGATTCGATCGTCGGTATCTTAATACCTAGTTCAATCTCGTTACCGGCAAGTCTCTTCACTCGTTCCGTAATACATCATCTCACAACTAACTCATTAGTTGCAATGCTTGCAAGGCTTATGTGACGTGCATTACCGAGAGGGCCCAGAGATACCTCTCCGACAATCGGAGTGACAAATCGTAATCTCGAAATACGCCAACCCAACATGTACCTTTGGAGACACCTGTAGAGCTCCTTTATAATCACCCAGTTACGTTGTGACGTTTGGTAGCACACAAAGTGTTCCTCCGGCAAACGGGAGTTGCATAATCTCAAAGTCATAGGAACATGTATAAGTCATGAAGAAAGCAATAGCAACATACTAAACGATCGGGTGCTAAGCTAATGGAATGGGTCATGTCAATCACATCATTCTCCTAATGATGTGATCCCGTTAATCAAATAAAAACTCTTTTGTTTATGGTTAGGAAACATAGCCATCTTCGATTAACGAGCTAGTCAAGTAGAGGCATACTAGTGACACTTTCTTTGTCTATGTATTCACACAAGTATTATGTTTCCGGTTAGTAAAATTCTAGCATGAATAATAAACATTTATCATGATATAAGGAAATAAATAATAACTTTATTATTGCCTCTAGGGCATATTTCCTTCAGTCTCCCACTTGCACTAGATTCAATAATCTAGTTCACATCGCCATGTGATTTAACAGCAATAGTTCACATCACCTTGT
Organism: Triticum urartu; assembly: GCF_056163025.1. Taxonomy (NCBI): domain Eukaryota; kingdom Viridiplantae; phylum Streptophyta; class Magnoliopsida; order Poales; family Poaceae; genus Triticum; species Triticum urartu. The sequence goes on along the minus strand of NC_141879.1, from coordinate 746,599,404 downwards.
GATTAACACCCATAGTTCACATCGATATGTGATCAACACCCAAAGGGTTTACCAGAGTCAGTAATCTAGTTCACATCGCTATGTGATTAACACCCAAAGAGTACTAAGGTGTGATCATGTTTTGCTTGTGAGATAATTTTAGTCAACGGGCCTGTCACATTCAGATCCGTAAGTATTTTGCGAATTTCTATTTCAACAATGCTCTGCACGGAGCTACTCTAGCTTATTGCTCCCACTTTCAATATGTATCTAGATCGAGACTTAGAGTCATCCAGATCTGTGTCAAAACTTGCATCGACGTAACCTTTTACGACAAACCTTTTTGTCACCTCCATAATTGAGAAATATTTCCTTATTCCACTAAGGATAATTTTGACCGCTGTCCAGTGATCTACTCTTAGATCACCATTGTACTCCCTTGCTTAACACAGTGTAGGGTATACAATAGATCTGGTACACAGCATGGCATACTTTATAGAACCTATGGCTGAGGCATAGGGAATGACTTTCATTCTCTTTCTATCTTCTACCGTGGTCGGGTTTTGAGTCTTACTCAACTTCACACCTTGTAACACAGGCAAGAAACTTTTTCTTTGACTGTTCCATTTTGAACTACTTCAAAATCTTGTCAAGGTATGTACTCATTGAAAAACTTATCTAGCATCTTGATCTATCTCTATAGATCTTGATACTCAATATGTAAGCAGCTTTACCGAGGTCTTTCTTTGAAAAACTCCTTTCAAACACTCCTTTATGCTTTGTAGAATAATTCTACATTATTTCCGATCAACAATATGTCATTCACATATACTTATCAGAAATGTTGTAGTGCTCCCACTCACTTTCTTGTAAATACAGGCTTCACCGCAAGTCTGTATAAAACTATATGCTTTGATCAACTTATCAAAGCGTATATTCCAACTCCGAGATTCTTGCACCAGTCCATAGATGGATCGCTGGAGCTTGCATATTTAGTTAACACCTTTAGGATCGACAAAACCTTCTAGTTGCATCGTATACAACTCTTCTTTAGTAAATCCATTAAGGAATGCAGTTTTGTTTATCCATTTGCCAGATTTCATAAAATGCGGCAATTGCTAACATGATTCGGACAGACTTAAGCATAGATACAAGTGAGAAAATCTCATCGTAGTCAACACCTTGAACTTGTCGAAAACCTTTTGCGATAATTCTAGCTTTGAGATAGTAACACTACTATCAGCGTCCGTCTTCCTCTTGAAGATCCATTTATTTTCTATGGCTTGCCGATCATCGGGCAAGTCAACCAAAGTCCATACTTTGTTCTCATACATGGATCATATCTCAGATTTCATGGCCTCAAACCATTTCGCGGAATCTGGGCTCATCATCGCTTCCTCATAGTTCGCAAGTTCGTCATGGTCTAGTAACATGACTTCCAGAACAGGATTACCGTACCACTCTGGTGCGGACCTCACTCTGGTTTACCTACGAGATTTGGTAGTAACTTGATCTGAAGTTACATGATCATCATCATTAGCTTCCTCACTAATTGGTGTAGTAGTCACAGGAACAGATTTCTGTGATGAACTACTTTCCAATAAGGGAGCAGGTACAGTTACCTCATAAGGTTCTACTTTCCTCCCACTCACTTCTTTCGAGAGAAACTCCTTCTCTAGAAAAACTCCGAATTTAGCAACAAAAGTCTTGCCTTCGGATTTGTGATAGAAGGTGTACCCAACAGTCTCCTTTGGGTATCCTATGAAGACATATTTCTCCGATTTGGGTTTGAGCTTATTAGGATGAAACTTTTTCATATAAGCATCACAACCCCAAACTTTAAGAAACGTCAACTTTGGTTTCTTGCCAAACCACAGTTCAGATTGTGTCGTCTCAACGGATTTAGATGGTGCCCTTTTAACGTGAATGCAGCTGTCTCTAATGCATAACCCCAAAATGATAGTGGTAGATCGGTAAGAGACATCTAGATCGCACCATATCTAATAAAGTACGGTTATGACGTTCGGACACACCATTACATTGTGGTGTTCCAGGTGGCGTGAGTAGTGAAACTATTTCACATTGTTTTAAACTGAAGGCCAAACTCGTAACTCAAATACTCTTCTCTACGATCAGATCGTAGAAACTTTATTTTTTTGTTACGATGATTTTTCACTTCACTCTGAAACTCTTTGAACTTTTCAAATGTTTCAGACTTATGTTTCATCAAGTAGATATACTCATATCTGCTCAAATCATCTGTGAAGATCAGAAAATAATGATACTTGTCGCGAGCCTCAATATTTATCGGACCACATACATCAGTATGTATGATTTCCAACAAATCTGTTGCTCGCTCCATTGTTCCGAAGAACAGAGTCTTAGTCATCTTGCCCATGAGGCATGGTTCGCAAGCATCAACTGATTCATAATCAAGTGATTCCAAAAGCCCATCAGCATGGAGTTTCTTCATGCGCTTTACACCAATATGACCTAAACGGTAGTGCCACAAATAAGTTGTGTTGGAAATATGCCCTAGAGGCAATAATAAAAGTATTATTATTATATTTCTTTGATCATGATAATTTTCTTTATTCATGCTATAACTGTATTATCCGGAAATCGTAATACACGTGTGAATACATAGACCATAATATGTCCCTAGTAAGCCTCTAGTTGACTAGCTCGTTGATCAATAGATAGTCATGGTTTCCTGGCTATGGACATTGGATGTCATTGATAACGGGATCACATCATTAGGAGAATGATGTGATGGACAAGACCTAATCCTAAGCATAGCACAAGATCGTGTAGTTCGTTTGCTAGAGCTTTTCCAATGTCAAGTATCTTTTCCTTCGACCATGAGATCGTGTAACTCCCGGATACCGTAAGAGTGCTTTGGGTGTATCAAACGTCACAACGTAACTAGGTGACTATAAAGGTGCACTACAGGTATCTCCGAAAGTGTCTGTTGGGTTGACACGGATCAAGACTGGGATTTGTCACTCCATATAACGGAGAGGTATCACTGGGCCCACTCGGTAATGCATCATCATTATGAGCTCAAGGTGACCAAGTGATTGATCACGGGATCATGCATTACGGTACGAGTAAAGTGACTTGCCGGTAACGAGACTGAACAAGGTATTGGGATACCAACGATCGAGTCTCGGGCAAGTAACATACCGATTGACAAAGGGAATTGTATACGGGGTTGATTAAATCCTCGACATCGTGGTACATCCGATGAGATCATCGTGGAGCATGTGGGAGCCATCATGGGTATCCAGATCCCGCTGTTGGTTATTGACCGGAGAGTCGTCTCGGTCATGTCTGCGTGTCTTCAGAACCCGTAGGGTCTACACACTTAAGGTTCGGTGACGCTAGGGTTGTGAAGATATGTATATGCGGTAACCCGAATGTTGTTTGGAGTCCCGGATGAGATCCCGGACGTCACAAGGAGTTCTGGAATGGTCCGGAGGTAAAGAATTATATAAAGGAAGTGCTGTTTCGGCCATCGGGACAAGTTTCGCGGTTATCGGTATTGTACCGGGACCACCGGAGGGGTCCTGGGGGCCCACAGGGTGGGGCCACCTGCCCCGGGGGTCCACATGGGCTATAGGAGGTGCGCCTTGGCCTATATGGTCCAAGGGCACCAGCCCCTATATGCCCATGCGCCTAGGGTTTCCATATGGGAGGAGTCCCACTAGTGGAAGGCACCCCTAAGTGCCTTGGGGGGGGAGGGAAACCTCCCCTGGCCGCCGCACCTAGGAGATTGGATCTCCTAGGCTGGCGCACCACCCCCCCTTGGCCCTCCTATATATAGTTGAGGAGAGGGAGGACTTCATACCTCAGCCTTTGGTGCTTCCCTCTCCCCTGTTACATCTCTCTCTCGTAGTATAGGCGAAGCCCTGCTACTGTGACGCCCTGCATCCACCACCACGCCGTCGTGTTGCTGGATCTTCATCAACCTCTCCTCCCCCTTTGCTGGATCAAGAAAGGAGGAGACGTCATCCGTTCCGTATGTGTGTTGAACGCGGAGGCACCGTCCGTTCGGCGCTTGGTCATCGGTGATTTGAATCACGTCGTGTTCGACTACATCATCCCCGTTCTTTGAACGCTTCCGCTCGCGATCTACAAAGGTATGTAGATGCATCCGATCACTCATTGCTAGATGAACTCCTAGATGGATCTTGGTGAAACGAGTAGGAAAATTTTTGTTTTCTGCAACGTTCCCCAACAGTGGCATCATGAGCTAGGTCTATGCGTAGTTCTCTTGCGCGAGTAGAACACAATTTGTTGTGGGCGTAGATGTTGTCAATTTTTCTTGCCGCTACTAGTCTTATCTTGCTTCAACGGTATTGTGGGATGAAGCGGCCCGGACCAACCTTACACGTATGCTTACGTGAGACCGGTTCCACCGACTAACATGCACTAGATGCATAAGGTGGCTGGCGGGTGTCTGTCTCTCCTACTTTAGTTGGAGCAGATTCGATGAACATGGTCCTTATGAAGGGTAAATAGAAGTTGACAAATCACGTTGTGGCTTTCACGTAGGTAAGAAAACGTTCTTGTTAGAACCCTACTTCAGCCACGTAAAACCTGCAACAACAATTAGAGGACGTCTAACTTGTTTTGCAGCAAGTGCTTTGTGATATGATATGGCCAAAGTTGTGATGAATGATCTATATGTGATGTATGAGATGTTCATGCTATTGTACAAGGAATCACAACTTACATGTCGATGAGTATGACGGTGACAGGATGATCATGGAGCCCCAAGATGGAGTTCAAAGGAGCTATGTGATATTGGCCATATCATGTCACTATTATTATTTGATTGCATGTGATGTTTATCATGTTTTGCATCTTGTTTACTTAGAACGACGGTAGTAAATAAGATGATCCCTTACAACAATTTCAAGAAGTGTTCTCCCCTAACTGTGCACCATTGCTACAGTTCGTCGTTTCGAAGCATCACGTGTTAATCGGGTGTGATAGATCCTTACGTTCACATACAACGGGTGTAAGACAGTTTTACACATGCAAAAACACTTAGGGTTAACTTGACGAGCCTAGCATGTACAGACATGGCCTCGGAACACAGAGACCGAAAGGTCGAACACGATTCGTATGGAAGATACGATCAACATGAAGATGTTCACCGACGATGACTAGTCCGTCTCACGTGTTAATCAGACACGGCTTAGTCGACTTGGATCGTGTAACACTTAGATGACTAGAGGGATGTCTAATCTGAGTGGGAGTTCATTAATAATTTGATTAGATGAACTTAATTATCATGAACTTAGTCTAAAATCTTTACAATATGTCCTGTAGATCAAATGGCCAACGTTGTATTCAATTTCAACGCGTTCCTAGAGAAAACCAAGCTGAAAGACGATGACAGCAACTATACGGACTGGGTCCGGAACCTGAGGATCATCCTCATAGCTGCCAAGAAAGATTATGTCCTACAAGCACCGCTAGGTGATCCACCCGTCCCACAGAACCAAGACGCTATGAACGCTTGGCAGACATGTACTGATGACTACTCCCTCGTTCAGTGCGGCATGCTTTACAGCTTAGAGCCGGGGCTCCAAAAGCGTTTTGAGAGACATGGAGCATATGAGATGTTCGAAGAGCTAAAAATGGTTTTTCAAGCTCATGCCCGGATCGAGAGATATGAAGTCTCCGATAAGTTCTTCAGCTGTAAGATGGAGGAAAATAGTTCTGTCAGTGAGCACATAATCACTATGTCTGGGTTACATAACCGCTTGACTCAGCTGGGAGTTAATCTCCCGGATGACGCGGTCATTGACAGAATCCTCCAGTCGCTTCCACCAAGCTACAAGAGCTTTGTGATGAACTTCAATATGCAGGGGATGGTAAAGACCATTCCTGAAGTATTTGCTATGCTGAAATCAGCAGAGGTAGAAGTCAAGAAGGAACATCAAGTGTTGATGATGAATAAAACCACTAAGTTCAAGAAGGGCAAGGGTAAAAAGAACTTCAAGAAGGATGGCAAGGAAGTTGCTGCGCCCGGCAAGCAAGCTGTCGGGAAGAAGTCAAAGAATGGACCCAAGCCTGAGACAGAGTGCTTTTATTGCAAAGGGAAGGGTCACTGGAAGCGGAACTGCCCCAAATACTTAGCGGACAAGAAGGCCGGCAACACCAAAGGTATATTTGATATACATGTAATTGATGTGTACCTTACCAGTACTCGTAGTAACTCCTGGGTATTTGATACCGGTGCCGTTGCTCATATTTGTAACTCACCGCAGGAGCTGCGGAATAAACGGAAACTGGAAAAGGACGAGGTGACAATGCGTGTCGGGAATGGTTCCAAGGTCGATGTGATCGCCGTCGGCACGCTAACTCTACATTTACCTACGGGATTAGTTATAAACCTCAATAATTGTTATTTAGTGCCATGTTTGAGCATGAACATTGTATCAGGATCTCGTTTAATACGAGATGGCTACTCATTTAAATCCGAGAATAATGGTTGTTCTATTTATATGAGAGATATGTTTTATGGTCATGCTCCGATTGTCAATGGTTTATTCTTAATGAATCTCGAGCGTATTACTACACATATTCATAGTGTGAGTACCAAAAGATGTAAGGTTGATAATGATAGTCCCACATACTTGTGGCACTGCCGCCTTGGTCACATAGGTGTCAAACGCATGAAGAAGCTCCATGCAGATGGACTTTTAGAGTCTCTTGATTATGAATCATTTGACACGTGCGAACCATGCCTCATGGGAAAAATGACCAAGACTCCGTTCTCAGGAACAATGGAGCGAGCAACCAACTTATTGGAAATCATACATACTAATGTGTACGGTCCAATGAGTGTTGAGGCTCGCGGTGGCTATCGTTATGTTCTCACCCTCACTGATGACTTGAGTAGATATGGATATGTCTACTTAATGAAACACAAGTCTGAAACCTTTGAAAAGTTCAAGGAATTTCAGAGTGAGGTTGAGAATCAACGTGACAGGAAAATCAAGTTTCTACGATCAGATCGTGGAGGAGAATACTTGAGTCACGAATTTGGCACACACTTAAGAAAATGTGGAATAGTTTCACAACTCATGCCGCCTGGAACACCTCAGCGTAATGGTGTGTCCGAACGTCGTAATCGCACTCTATTAGATATGGTACGATCTATGATGTCTCTTACCGATTTACCGCTATCTTTTTGGGGCTATGCTTTAGAGACTGCCGTATTCACTTTAAATAGGGCTCCGTCGAAATCCATTGAGACGACACCGTATGAATTATGGTTTGGGAAGAAACCTAAGCTGTCGTTTCTAAAAGTTTGGGGATGCGATGCTTATGTCAAGAAACTTCAACCTGAAAAGCTCGAACCCAAGTCGGAAAAATGCGTCTTCATAGGATACCCTAAAGAAATTGCTGGGTATACCTTCTACCTCAGATCCGAAGGCAAGATCTTTGTTGCCAGGAATGGATCCTTTCTAGAGAAAGAGTTTCTCTCGAAAGAAGTAAGTGGGAGGAAAGTAGAACTTGATGAAGTATTGCCTCTTGAACCGGTAAAAGGCGCAACTCAAGAAAATGTTCCTGAGGTGCCTGCACCGACTAGAGAGGAAGTTATTCATGATGATCAAGATACTTCTGATCAAGCTCCTACTGAAATTCGAAGGTCCACAAGGACACGTTCTGCACCAGAGTGGTACGGCAACCCTGTCTTGGAAATCATGTTGTTGGACAACGGTGAACCTTCGAACTATGAAGAAGCGATGGCGGGCCCGGATTCCAACAAATGGCTAGAAGCCATGAAATCCGAGATAGGATCCATGTATGAAAACGAAGTATGGACTTTGACTGACTTGCCTGTTGAACGGCGAGCCATAGAAAATAAATGAATCTTTAAGAAGAAGACACACGCGGATGGTAATGTGACCATCTATAAAGCTAGGCTTGTCGCTAAGGGTTATCGACAAGTTCAAGGGGTTGACTACGATGAGACTTTCTCACCGGTAGCGAAGCTGAAGTCCGTCCGAATCATGTTAGCAATTGCCGCATTCTACGATTATGAAATATGGCAAATGGACGTCAAAAGGGCATTCCTTAATGGTTTCCTTAAGGAAGAATTGTATATGATGCAGCCGGAAGGTTTTGTCGATCCTAAGAATGCTGACAAGGTGTGCAAGCTCCAACGCTTGATTTATGGGCTGGTGCAAGCATCTCGGAGTTGGAACATTCGCTTTGATGAGATGATCAAAGAGTTTGGGTTTACGCAGACTTATGGAGAAGCCTGCGTTTACAAGAAAGTGAGTGGGAGCTCTGTAGCATTCCTCATATTATATGTAGATGACATACTTTTGATGGGAAATGATATAGAACTCTTGGACAGCATCAAGGCCTACTTGAATAAGAGTTTTTCAATGAAGGACCTTGGAGAAGCTGCTTATATATTAGGCATCAAGATCTATAGGGATAGATCGAGACGCCTCATAGGTCTTTCACAAAGCACGTACCTTGATAAGATTTTGAAGAAGTTCAAAATGGATCAGTCCAAGAAAGGGTTCTTGCCTGTTCTGCAATGTATGAAATTGAGCTCGGCTCAATGCCCGACCACGACAGAAGATATAGAAGAGATGAGTATCATCCCCTATGCCTCGGCCATAGGTTCTATTATGTATGCCATGCTGTGTACCAGACCTGATGTAAACCTTGCCGTAAGTTTGGTAGGAAGGTACCAAAGTAATCCCGGCAAGGAACACTGGATAGCGGTCAAGAATATCCTGAAGTACCTGAAAAGGACTAAGGAAATGTTTCTCGTTTATGGAGGTGACGAAGAGCTTGTCGTAAAGGGTTACGTCGACGCTAGCTTCGACACAGATCTGGATGACTCTAAGTCAGAAACCGGATACGTGTATATGTTGAATGGTGGAGCAGTGAGCTGGTGCAGCTGCAAGCAGAGCGTCGTGGCGGGATCTACATGTGAAGCGGAGTACATGGCAGCCTCGGAGGCAGCACATGAAGCAATATGGGTGAAGGAGTTCATCACCGACCTAGGAGTCATACCCAATGCGTCGGGGCCAATCAAACTCTTTTGTGACAACACTGGGGCTATTGCACTTGCCAAGGAGCCTAGGTTTCACAAGAAGACAAGGCACATCAAGCGTCGCTTCAACTCCATTCGTGAAAATGTTCAAGATGGAGACATAGAGATTTGTAAAGTACATACGGACCTGAATATAGCAGATCCATTGACTAAACCTCTCCCTAGGGCAAAACATGATCAACACCAAAATTCCATGGGTGTTCGATTCATCACAATCTAACTAGATTATTGACTCTAGTGCAAGTGGGAGACTGTTGGAAATATGCCCTAGAGGCAATAATAAAAGTATTATTATTATATTTCTTTGATCATGATAATTGTCTTTATTCATGCTATAACTGTATTATCCGGAAATCGTAATACACGTGTGAATACATAGACCATAATATGTCCCTAGTAAGCCTCTAGTTGACTAGCTCGTTGATCAATAGATAGTCATGGTTTCCTGGCTATGGACATTGGATGTCATTGATAACGGGATCACATCATTAGGAGAATGATGTGATGGACAAGACCTAATCCTAAGCATAGCACAAGATCGTGTAGTTCGTTTGCTAGAGCTTTTCCAATGTCAAGTATCTTTTCCTTCGACCATGAGATCGTGTAACTCCCGGATACCGTAAGAGTGCTTTGGGTGTATCAAACGTCACAACGTAACTGGGTGACTATAAAGGTGCACTACAGGTATCTCCGAAAGTGTCTGTTGGGTTGACACGGATCAAGACTGGGATTTGTCACTCCATATAACGGAGAGGTATCACTGGGCCCACTCGGTAATGCATCATCAGTATGAGCTCAAGGTGACCAAGTGATTGATCACGGGATCATGCATTACGGTACGAGTAAAGTGACTTGCCGGTAACGAGACTGAACAAGGTATTGGGATACCAACGATCCAGTCTCGGGCAAGTAACATATCGATTGACAAAGGGAATTGTATACGGGGTTGATTAAATCCTCGACATCGTGGTTCATCTGATGGGATCATCGTGGAGCATGTGGGAGCCATCATGGGTATCCAGATCCCGCTGTTGGTTATTGACCGGAGAGTCATCTCGGTCATGTCTGCTTGTCTCCCGAACCCGTAGGGTCTACACACTTAAGGTTCGGTGACGCTAGGGTTGTGAAGATATGTATATGCAGTAACCCGAATGTTGTTCGGAGTCCCGGATGAGATCCCGGACGTCACGAGGAGTTCCGGAATGGTCCGGAGGTAAAGAATTATATATAGGAAGTGCTGTTTCGGCCATCGGGACAAGTTTCGGGGTTATCGGTATTGTACCGGGACCACCGGAGGGGTCCCGGGGGCCCACAGGGTGGGGCCACCTGCCCCGGGGGTCCACATGGGCTATAGGAGGTGCGCCTTGGCCTATATGGGCCAAGGGCACCAGCCCCTATAGGCCCATGCGCCTAGGGTTTCCATATGGGAGGAGTCCCACTAGTGGAAGGCACCCCTAAGTGCCTTGGGGGGGAGGGAAACCTCCCCTGGCCGCCGCACCTAGGAGATTGGATCTTCTAGGCTGGCGCACCCCCCCTTGGCCCTCCTATATATAGTTGCGGAGAGGGAGGACTTCATACCTCAGCCGTTGGTGCTTCCCTCTCCCCTGTTACATCTCTCTCTCGTAGTATAGGCGAAGCCCTGCTACTGTGACGCCCTGCATCCACCACCACGCCATCGTGTTGCTGGATCTTCATCAACCTCTCCTCCCCCCTTGCTGGATCAAGAAAGGAGGAGACGTCATCCGTTCCATATGTGTGTTGAACGCGGAGGCACCGTCCGTTCGGCGCTTGGTCATCGGTGATTTGAATCACGTCGTGTTCGACTACATCATCCCCGTTCTTTGAACGCTTCCGCTCGCGATCTACAAAGGTATGTAGATGCATCCGATCACTCGTTGCTAGATGAACTCCTAGATGGATCTTGGTGAAACGAGTAGGAAATTTTTTGTTTTCTGCAACGTTCCCCAACAAGTTGCACTATCATTATTAATTTTGCATCTTTTGGTTTCAATATTATGATTATGTGTATCACTACGATCGAGATCCAACGAACTATTTTCATTGGGTGTGTAACCATATAAGGTTTTTTATTCATGTAAACAGAACAACAATTTATTCTCTTACTTAAATGAATAACCGTATTACAATAAACATGATCAAATCATATTCATGCTAAACGCAAACACCAAATAACACTTATTCAGGTTCAACACTAATCCCGAAAGTATAGGGAGTGTGCGATGATGATCATATCAATCTTGGAACCACTTCCAACACACATCGTCACTTCACCCTTAACTAGTCTCTGTTTATTCTGCAACTCCCGTTTCGAGTTACTAATCTTAGCAACTGAACTAGTATCAAATACTGAGGGGTTGCTATAAACACTAGTAAAGTACACATCAATGACATGTATATCAAATATACTTATGTTCACTTTGCCATCCTTCTTATCTGCCAATCACTTGGGGTAGTTCCGCTTCCAGTGACCAGTCTCTTTGCAGTAGAAACACTTAGTCTCAGGCTTTGGACCAGACTTGGGCTTCTTCACTTGAGCAGCAACTTGCTTACTGTTCTTCTTGAAGTTCCCCTTCTTCCCTCTGCCCTTTTCTTGAAACTAGTGGTCTTGTCTACCATCAGCACTTGATGTTTTTCTCGATTTCTACCTTCGTCAATTTCCGCATTACGAAGAGCTTGGGAATCGTTTCCGTTATCCCTTGCATATCATAGTTCATCACAAAGTTCTACTAACTTGGTGATGGTGACTAGAGAATTCTGTCAATCACTATCTTATCTGGAAGATTAACTCCCACTTGATTCAAGCGATTGTTGTACTCAGACAATCTGGGCACATGCTCACTAGTTGAGCGATTCTCCTCCATCTTTTAGCTATAGAACTTGTTGGAGACTTCCATATCTCTCAACTCGGGTATTTGCTTGAAATATTAACTTCAACTCCTATGCTCCATGACGTTCAAAACATCTTTGAAGTCCCGATTCTAAGCCATTAAGCATGGTGCACTAAACTATCAAGTAGTCATCATATTGAGCTAGCCAAACGTTCATAACGTCTGCATCTGCTCCTGCAATAGGTCCGTCACCTAGCGGTGCATCAAGGACATAATTCTTCTGTGCAGCAATGAGGATAAACCTCAGATCACGGATCCAAACCGCATCATTGCTACTAACATCTTTCAACACAATTTTCTCTAGGAACATATCAAAATAAACATATGAAAGCAACAACGCGAGCTATTGATCTACAATATAATTTGCAAAATACTACCAGGACTAAGTTCATGATAAATTTAAGTTCAATTAATCATATTACTTAAGAACTCCCCCTTAGATAGACATCCCTCTAATCCTCTAAGTGATTACGTGATCCAAATCAACTAAACCATGTCCGATCATCACGTGAGATGGAGTAGTTTCATTGGTGAACATCGCTATGTTGATCATATCTACTATATGATTCACGCTCGACCTTTCGGTCTCCGTGTTCCGAGGCCATATCTGTATATGCTTGGCTCGTCAAGTATAACCTGAGTATTCCGCGTGTGCAACTGTTTTGCACCCGTTGTATTTGAACGTAGAGCCTATCACACCCGATCATCACGTGGTGTCTCAGCACGAAGAACTTTCGCAACGGTGCATACTCAGGGAGAACACTTCTTGATAATTTAGTGAGAGATCATCTTATAATGCTACCGTCAATCAAACCAAGATAAGATGCATAAAGGATAAACATCACATGCAATCAATATAAGTGATATGATATGGCCATCAACATCTTGTGCCTGTGATCTCCATCTCCGAAGCACCGTCATGATCACCATTGTCACCGGCGCGACACCTTGATCTCCATCGTAGCATCATTGTCGTCTCGCCGATCTTATGCTTCCACGACTATCACTACCGCTTAGTAATAAAGTAAAGCATTACATCGTGATTGCATTGCATACAATAAAGCGACAACCATATGGCTCCTGCTAGTTGCCGATAACTCGTTTACAAAACATGGTCATCTCATACAATAAAATTTAGCATCATGTCTTGGCCATATCACATCACAACATGCCCTGCAAAAACAAGTTAGACGTCCTCTACTTTGTTGTTGCAAGTTTTACGTGGCTGCTATGGGCTTAAGTAAGAACCAATCTCACCTACGCATGAAAACCACAACGATAGTTTGTCAATTTGACTCCATTTTAACCTTCGCAAGGACCGGGTGTAGCCACACTTGGTTCAAGTAAAGTTGGAGAGACTGTCGCCCGCAAGACATCTATGTGCAAAGCACGTCGGGAGAACCGGTCTCGAGTAAGCGTACGCGTAATGTCGGTCCGGGTCGTCTCGTCCAACAATACTGCCGAACCAAAGTATGACATGCTGGTAGGCAGTATGACTTATATCGCCCACAACTCACTTGTGTTCTACTCGTGCATATAACATCAAACCATACAACCTAGGCTCTGATACCACTGTTGGGGAATGTACTTATTTCAAAAAAGTTCCTACGCACACGCAAGATCATGGTGATGCATAGCAACGAGAGGGGAGAGTATGATCTACGTACCCTTGTAGATCGCAACGGAAGCGTTGACACAACGTAGAGGAAGTAGTCGTACGTCTTCTTCCTGATCCGACCGATCCAAGCACCGTTACTCCGGCACCTCTGAGTTCTTAGCACACGTACAGCTCGATGACGATCCCCGGACTCCGATCCAGCAAAGTGTCGGAGAAGAGTTCCGTCAGCACGACGGCGTGGTGACGATCTTGATGTACTACTGCTGCAGGGCTTCTCCTAAGCACCGCTACAATATTATCGAGGACTATGGTGGCTGGAGGCGCCGCACACGGCTAAGGAATAGATCACGTGGATCAACTTGTGTATATGGGGTGCCCCTTGCCTCAGTATATAAAGGATGGAGGAGGAGGAGGCCGACCAAGGCTAGGTGCGGCCAGGATGTTGAGTCCTACTAGGACTCCAAGTCCTAGTAGGAGTCCACCAAGAGGGGAGGAAGGGAGAAGGAAGTGGAGGAGAAGGAGAGGTGGCCGGCCCCCTTTTCCCAAGTCCAATTCAGACTAGAGGGGAGGGGGGGGCGCAGCAGCCCCTTGGCCCTTTCTCCTCTTCCCACTAAAGCCCATCAAGGCCCATTGCTTCTCCCGTAACTACCCGGTACTCCGAAAAATACCCGAATCACTCGGAACCTTTCCGATGTCCGAATATAGTCGTCCAATATATCGATCTTTACGTCTCGACCATTTCGAGACTCCTCGTCATGTCCCTGATCTCATACGGGACTCCGAACTCCTTCGGTACATCAAAACTCATAAACTCATAATATAACTGTCATCGAAACCTTAAGCGTGCGGACCCTACGGGTTCGAGAACAATGTAGACATGACCGAGACACGTCTCCGGTCAATAACCAATAGCGGGACCTGGATGTCCATATTGGCTCCTACATATTCTACGAAGATCTTTATCGGTCAGACCGCATAACAACATACATTGTTCCCTTTGTCATCGGTATGTTACTTGCCCGAGATTCGATCGTCGGTATCTTAATACCTAGTTCAATCTCGTTACCGGCAAGTCTCTTTACTCGTTCCGTAATACATCATCTCACAACTAACTCATTAGTTGCAATGCTTGCAAGGCTTATGTGATGTGCATTACCGAGAGGGTCCAGAGATACCTCTCCGACAATCGGAGTGACAAATCCTAATCTCGAAATACGCCAACCCAACATGTACCTTTGGAGACACCTGTAGAGCTCCTTTATAATCACCCAGTTACGTTGTGACGTTTGGTAGCACACAAAGTGTTCCTCCGGCAAACGGGAGTTGCATAATCTCAAAGTCATAGGAACATGTATAAGTCATGAAGAAAGCAATAGCAACATACTAAACGATCGGGTGCTAAGCTAATGGAATGGGTCATGTCAATCACATCATTCTCCTAATGATGTGATCCCGTTAATCAAATAACAACTCTTTTGTTTATGGTTAGGAAACATAACCATCTTCGATTAACGAGCTAGTCAAGTAGAGGCATACTAGTGACACTTTGTTTGTCTATGTATTCACACAAGTATTATGTTTCCGGTTAATACAATTCTAGCATGAATAATAAACATTTATCATGATATAAGGAAATAAATAATAACTTTATTATTGCCTCTAGGGCATATTTCCTTCAAAAGGAGCCACAAAAAAGGTGCTGGAGGTGGGAGCAAGACTACTAGAGCGAGTAGCAAGTGAAGTGTACATAGCGAAGCAGGGGTGGAGAATCATCGGGACAAGACTGGAAGGATAAAAAGGAAGACTCTACTTCCTGCTGAAGATGTGGCCTTTACTTTGTTGCGATGTTTTAGTAGTTGTTGCAGTTATTTTGCGGTGCTCATGAACTTTGTAAGCCTAGGATGATGGGTTAGGCAGACTGCAGGCCATGTTGGCTTTTGGTTATATAGGTTTATGCTGGCTTGAAGTGAAAATAGAGCATATTATTGATATATGGATCAGCAACTTCTTAACACTGCAAGGTTATCATAATCTCATATTTGTGTTTGGAAACAATCCTAGTTAGCCTAAATTACTGGTTGCAATGGAAATGTGTGCACTACCATGATGTTTACGTATTTCATTTCTTATATATATTTCAAATATTTTAAAATCAAATCTATTTCTCCTCTTTCATTAATTCCGACAGCTTTACAATTCAAATTATGCAAGATAATGCGTTCTCTTTCATTTCACTTGTTAAATAAAATATTTCTTTTTAGTTTTATCTTTGAAAAAAATTTAAATCACATATATATTTTTCTGTATTACTGGTTCTGATAGTTAGAAAATTCATGAATGTGCGAAAAATTGTTGTGTTATATTCTTTTATGAGGTGATATGAAGAACAACAAATAATGGTGACAAATGCAAAAAGTGAAATATGACAAAAAAGCCCGCCTACTAGCTGCATACTACACAATTCAACGGCCAGCATACGACTAGAAACCTAATCATTTGTTGGGCCAGGATGCAGGCCCGCCAGATTGTGATAATAGGCAGCTAGTAGGCCCCACTAGGCAGGGACTGACAGGCTTAGGCATATGCTGCCTGGTTTAGAAAGGAACTTGAAAAGGGAAGCTCAGCCCGGTATATAAACCGGTGCGAGCTCCCCTCGCTTGGCGAGGTGGGACTAAACTCCCAGCACCGCTGGGATGTGCCCGGCGCGACGCTCGCTTGGGGCTAATTCGGGTGGGACGTCGCAGGCCAGCCTCACCCACGCGCAGATTATTACCACATTTAAAACTGAGCTGCCTCAATGTGTTATATTTCACTTATTCAATGTGTACGAAAAATTAATGTCTTATATTTCACTTATTGAATTAAATATTTATTTTGTTTTATCTATACAATAATTTAATATATTTTTACTTCTTCAGTTATTCTCACACTATTAAAATTCAAAAAATGCAATATAATATGTTTCATCTTTATTATTTCTTCTTAGAGTTTTAAAATTGAAGTATATGTTTTGTATTTTATTTCTTATTATAGTTATAAAAATCAAAATTCGATGAATGTATGTTGTCTTCTGTTTCACTTAAATATAATTTTCATTCAATTTTCAAAATTCCATTTGGTTGACTCTAGAAAAACAACGTCCTTCGGGCTGCCCCTCCGACAGACCCGAATGATGGTGATTGCACATGTGCTATGTGCTGACCTGCATGAAATGACACCAAACTTTGGCACCATGTGAGGATGCCCAATTTAGGCCCCCATGGAACATGTGAGCCATTCCTGACACCGAACGAATGTTGCGTCACGTCCGGGCAGCGTTTCGGGTTCTTTTCGCCGGCAAAATCCTAGTAAATGCATCGAGTGTCGAAAATCGATGAGAATTGGCATGCATGATGTCCATGGTCATCCCATTGTGTGAAAAAATTTGGGTCCATTTGGTTGAGTCCAGAAAAACAACGTCATTCGGGCTCCCCCTCCGGCAGACCTGAATGATGGTGATTGCATATGTGCTATGTGCTGGCCTGCATGAAATGACACCAAACTTTGGCACCATGTGAGGATGCCCAATGTAGGCCCCCATGAAACATGTGAGCCATTCCTGACACCGAACGAACGTTGCGTCACGTTCGGGCAGCGTTTCGGGTTCTTTTCGCTGGCAAAATCCTAGTAAATGCATCAAGTGTCGGAAATCGATGAGAATTGGTATGCATGATGTCCATGGTCATCCCATTGTGTGAAAAAAATTGGGGCCATTTGTTTGAGTCCAGAAAAACAACGTCCTTCGGGCACCCCCTCCGGCAGACCGTGATGGTGATTGCACATGTGCTATGTGCTGGCCTGCATGAAATGACACCAAACTTTGGCACCATGTGAGGATGCCCAATGTAGGCCCCCATGCAACATGTGAGCCATTCCTGACACCGAACGAACGTTGCGTCACGTCCGGGCAGCATTTTGGGTTCTTTTCGCCGGCAAAATCCTAGTAAATGCATCGAGTGTCGGAATTCGATGAGAATTGGCATGCATGATGTCCATGGTCATCCCATTGTGTGAAAAAAAATTTGGACCATTTGGTTGAGTCCAGATAAACAACGTCCATGGTCATCCCATTTGGTTTTTTGTTTGTGCGTGTATTAGATTAGATAAGCCTATGACACTAGATTTGTTTGTGTGTGTATTAGATTAGATAGCCCTACGATTGCAAATTAGTTTCTGCATGTTGTTTGTTGTCTTTCACTTGTAGGTTGGATTGATGAATAAACAATAATTTTAAATCAGTGTTAGTTATAGCATAGTCACTTTAAGTTATAGCAATGCCCTAAGACATCCATGTTTCAACTATGAGACGCCCACTAATATTTTATGTGTTGCACATTTGTTTGATGCATGTTCCAGTATGCATAATTTCGTTTTATTCTTTTTGATTTACTGTTAATTAGGCACTGTCACCAATTCTTATATCTATTTGTACAGTACCATATGAAAATAAATGATTAGATAAATTATGTTACATTTGATTATGAAACTAATTGGTTAAATAAGTACTTGTTAAACTGTCATTTTATGTGTTGCACGTGTCTCTACTGAATGTTTCAGTATGAATAAATTATGTTCTATAGTTTTCTATATACTGTGGGATAGTGTATTCCATATTATATGTTTTATGCAACAATATGTTAGGAAAAAAGTTGATCACATAATTTATGGTACTGTAACCAAGTATATTTTTTAACAGGATGGATGAACTCAACGGAGAAATTGTTTGCGCCGTTGAAAAATGGTGCAAACTTATTGCCGGTCTATCTTCCGGTCAACGGGCCGCACTTGCCGAAACACCACTCCGTAGCATGCTTCAGATACCTTCGTTGAAGATGCGTACGCTGCTGATCCGGTACAGGGTTGAGATTTTTTATCCTAGCAAGGGCAGATTCATTGTACAAGACTTGGTTGGCGAAGTGTCTCTCGGTGCCATGGATGTTGAGTGCATCTTGGCCTTGGAGAACCACAGACTGTCGACAGAAGGTATTCTCGGTGAGAAAGGTGAGGATGTTAAAGATCGAGTGCCGCCTTAATTCCTGAGCAAGACCACAGGTAACATAGTCATCGATGATCTGATTGTGGACATCACAAAAAAAATCTGCCGACGACGATTTTCTTCGGAGAGTTGTCCTCGTGTTGCTTGGAACAGTTCTTTCTCCCATGTCGAGCAAGACTGTACCAAAGCAATATTACGCATTGGTCGACGATGTGAAGCATATATCCAAGATTAATTGGAATGCATTCACCCTCCGATTTTCTGCTGGACTGCCTTCGCAACGTGAGGAAAGGCAAACGCCTCCGCCAATGGCGGAGAGGGAACTTAGCTCTCCTGCAGGTACAACTTTCAGACTTGTACCATTACAAAAAAAATATGATTGCTAATTTACGTGCTGTATAGTACTAACTGTAATTTTTCATATTCATGCAGTACCTGTACTGGGAGAAGGTTCAGCCTCTGGAAGGTGAATGCGCATTCAATCCTAGCTTGTCCATGGAACCTTAATGAGAAATTGGACTGAAGCTGCAACATCAAGGAGAGACAAGTTTGATTATGACCACGGCGTGGCCGTGGTAACATCAAGGTAATTCATTATGTTGGGTACTTCTTAAATCTTTTATATAACATAATTAGTTGTATTAATATTTTTATTGATCACATATACTTGTATTTCACATGCAGATTGAAGACAACATAACCAAGGAGTATAGGGCGCAGGAGCGCAAAGTACCCGAACTAGAAAAGACAAAAATGAAGCCCGCCGTTGGTGCGGCAAAGAAGTCTAAGTTAGCCTCAAACACGGACGAGATGATGAACCTTATCATGAAGCGGTGTATGGATTACATACGCAGCCAAATGAAGGAAATACCGGAACAAGTAGCTGAGGTGACACACCCTTAATTCTATGTTTACAACATTTTTGAAGTTGCATAACCGTGCCGACATTAATTAATATTTTTTATGTAATGAAGAGATTGTTAGAGAAGTTGAACCCAAATGGTGTGATGTACAAGCCAGCGGCTGCTGCGGCTTCCGACAACAACGATGCAGACCTAGAAGTGGATTCCTTTGAGAATGGTCCGCCAGAAAAAAAAGGAATTCGTGTACAAGGATGACTCTGACGGTGTAGAGCCGGTGATTGATTTGACACAGCCTGACGAGCCTGTTGTCAACAAGAACAACGATGATGAGGAAGTATGTTTTCATTTATTTGTCTTCATTTATCTCAATTATGCATCTTCATTTTCGTTAACTGAACTTATCACATTATTTCTTTGTTAACCAGAAAACACCTGCCAAGTTAAATGTTGACAAGACAATGGAGTGCAGCGCAACATCGGAGAACCCTTGGATTGTAGGTAATTCTCCTTGAGCAGAATCATCCGACATTGACATTTCTGCAAGTTCTATCGACAGGATGGTGGGTAAGAGCAAGGGGAAAAAGTCTGCAGCAACCGCAAAAGAAGACGATGTTATATCCGGGAAGCGCCGACGGACTGTTCCCAAGAAATTTGAATCCCCCTTTAAATTTGACAAGCCCAGCAAGCGAAGCGCTCGTGGTACTAAGCCATCCGGCAACACTACCACAACTAGAGGTACCGTTAGTAGCTATCTCAGTGCTTAATTTACTACCATTTCATGTACTCACCGTTCGTGACGTTCGTAATTTATCATGCAGCTCTGTTTAGTAACAGTGACGTGGAAGGCTCTGTTAAGGACGATCTCACACCGGAACTCATTGATGCTGCTGTTACGTTTGTGGAGGCAGCCGCTTAGTCTGAGAAGAATATGAATAAAAGAGTTTACTACAATGAACGTGGCACCTCTGTGACTGTGGAGAGTATACGACCGGTACTTGAGCATACATGGCTGGCGGATGACGTAAGATCTATTACCATGTCCTGCTATTTAAGTGCATAATCTAGGTGTCACCTATGAAAATAAAATGTTCTATTATTTTACGCAGATTATCGATGCTTATCAGACACATTTGGCTCTGTGCGTTGGTCATGATCGACACCTCTGTCCAGACTGGAGGTCCAAATACCTTGTTGATCGTGCTAAGGCACGAGACAACCCTAAACCGTCGACATACAACATGGATAGTGCGCTGAGCAGAGCTGGAGCAGTACGTAGGGTTGTGGACGAGTATACCGTCCGTGATAAGGTACCATATGTTCTTACTAGTTCATTAACACTCATTTCAACAAGCATAATTGCATCTGATTACAAATGTGTTCCACATTTTAGTCGTTTATCCCGTTGAACGTCAGCAATACACACTGGATCACCGTGGTGATGCACAACCGCAAGAAAGAATTCCGAGTTTTTGATTCGTTGTATCCTCTCGAGTTCTCTCTCGACATTGTGCAAGCACGGGTACTCTCCCCAACATTGAGCATTCTTCATATGAAATGTCATATGGTTTCTCACTACTACTTTCTTTCAAATAGCGACTAGCAATAGCAATTAATATGGAAGAGGCAAACCGTATTACACCTGGCAAATATCCAGACGTCACTAAGTGGCCTATCTTACCTCAGATCGACATGCCACTACAAGAGGACAGGTGAGTTACAGTTCATCATTTTCTACTTACGAAACACATGTCCGTGTGCACGGTGACTAATGTTTGCATATATATTAGGAACTCTTGTGGCCTTTTTGTGATTCAAGTTATGGAGCATTGGGACGGGGATCGATGGACCACCGATTTTACCCACGTAATTTGTCCTCACTTTTCGTACACTTGTACAATTGTCGTATAATACCAACTTCTATTCATTAAACATTGTTCTAAAAATTGCAGGCCACGGTTAATGCAAGGAGAAGGCGTCTCGTCGCCGAGTTGGTTCTCTCACCTACCAACACGCTCGAATGTGTGAAGAACAAAATCCGCGACATCGCAAAGAAAAGCAAGGCGTGAAGACATGATTCAAGATTCTAGTTTTAGTCATTTGTTTTAAGTTCGGAAGCATGTTTCCCGGCTGTGACACCCCCGGTTTGACCGTACACTAATCATACAAGCAAACGTGTACGATCAAGATCAGGGACTCACGGGAAGATATCACAACACAACTCTACAAATAAAATAAGTCATACAAGCATCATATTACAAGCTAGGGGCCTCGAAGGCTCGAATACAAGAGCTCGATCATAGACGAGTCAGCGGAACCAACAATATCTGAGTACAGACATAAGTTAAACAAGTTTGCCTTAAGAAGGCTAGCACAAACTGGGATACAGATCGAAAGAGGCGCAGGCCTCCTGCCTGGGATCCTCCTAAACTATTCCTGGTCGTCGTCAGTGGGCATCACGTAGTAGTAGGCACCTACGGTGTAGTAGGAGTCGTCGTCGAAGGTGGCGTCTGGCTCCTGGGCTCCAAGATCTGGTTGCGACAACCAGGTAGAAGGGATAGGTGGAAAAGAGGGAGAAAGCAACCGTGAGTACTCATTTTGATTAAGTGTTTAAAGGCTCTAAAACAAATAAAACAATAGCTTAGACATTTAAATAAATTCCTTTCATAATTTATAGAGTATCTATTTTAATTAGGTGTGGACTTTTTGTGGCAGTGGTAAAACTATTCACACTAATTTAGGTGCTTCTGTATATATTTTGTAAAACAAAATTAAATGAGCATAAAGATAAAACAATAAAGCAAAATTACTAATATAAAAAGGAAACAAAAGAATAAAAGTAAGACAACCCCCCCTCCCGACTGGGCCTTGGCCCAGTTGGCCGTGCAGCCTAGCTAGCCAAGCGGCCCAACTGCACCCCCCTCTCTGGCCTACAAGGCCACCTCTCCCTCCCACGTAACCCTAAATCCCCAATTCCCCACCCACGATCCCCCTCTCCTCCACGATCTGGATCGGGGGGAACGAACCCACGACGCCCATCCCCGTCGCCCCGCACAACCACCCCACTCCCTCTCGTTCTCCATCGTCGCCGAGCACCCCGCGCCCGATCCCTTGCCGCGTCGGAGCCCCACCTCGCCCGCGCGACCCCGCCCGAGGAACCGTCGCTTGCCGCCGTCCCCAGCCCCCGAGGACGACCCCGCCGTCGCTTCTCGCCGCTACCCGGAGCTCCTCCGCCTCGACTCCGTCGACGCACGCGTCCCCGTCCTCCTCCCCGACGGCCTCCTTCGAGCCTTGTCGCCCCGGTCTCTACTCGACCGTGAGGACCCCAACCCCTCTCTTCTCCTCTCTCTCCCGTTCGTCCGCCGCGGTCATCTCCGTCGATCTCCACCGTCGGCGCCTCCCGGCCTTGCTGAGCTCGTCCATGGCCTCCCCGGGGTGAGCCTTCGCCCGTTCCCCCTGTTTGCCCCTCCCCAACGCTGTTTTGTCGCCGCCCCACGCCGTCCCAGGCTCCGGCTGTTGGCCGCGGTCACGGCGCGCCCTACGGCGCCTACACCTCGCACCACAGTCAACCCACGTGCGCCCCACGCCGCCCCCTTGCCGCGACCGGCCGCGCGCTGGCCGTCCTCTGGCCGCGCCTCGCGCGTGCACGCGCGCCCGCGTATCTGCTGCTGCTGGTGCCGCCCCGCTCGACCCTGCTCGCCATCGCTGCGAGCCCTGCCGGCCTCACCCGCCTGCGTGCCGCCCTGGCCTCCTGCTCGCCCCGGCCATCCCTCCGCCGCCACCCCTGGCACTGGCCGCCGGCGCCGGTGTGCGCCGTGCGCGTCCAGCGCCCTTCAGGCTCACGCCCGTTCGGGTGCGCGCCCCGCTGCTCGCCCGAACCCGATTGGCCCCTGGGCCATTGACAAGTGGGGCCCTGCCCCTGAACGTTTTAGGGTAAAGAAAAAAAAAGAAAATTAATTAGAAAAATATTAATTAATTAATTAGATATTTAATTAACTTAATTAAATCTGTTAAATTAACCTAATGACTTAATTAAACTAATTAAACCTGCTTAGTTAGTCTAAGGCAATGACGAACGGGCCCCACCTGTAAGTTTGACCGGTCAACGGTCACAGTGGACCGCTGATGTCATGCTGGTGTAGTAAACCTATTTTTGGTTTAAATTAAATCTGTTAATTCATGAAAATGATTAAATACTTTTTAAATTAATATAAAATAAACCGTAGCTCGAATGGAAAAACTTTATACATGAAAGTTGCTCAGAACGACGAGACGAATCCGGATACGCAGTCCGTTTGTCAGCCACACGTCCCTAGCATATCAAACATGCAACTTTTCCCCTCCGGCCTATCTATAAAAAAAACGCGAAACACCGGGAATACTTTCCCGGATGTTTGCCCCCCTTCACAAGTATCACTTAATACCGCATTAGGTCACCTCTAGCATCGCGCATTGCCATGTTATACTTTGATTGCTCTGTTATTTATTGTGTTCCCCCTCCGTTACTTCTTTCCGGTAGACCCCGAGACTGCCGGCGAACCCCACTTCAACTACAGTGTTGACGACATGTCCTCCTTGCCAGAACAACCAGGCAAGCCCCCCCCCTTTGATCACCAGATATCTCCTACTCTTCTCTATACTGCTTGCATTAGAGTAGTGTAGCATGTTACTGCTTTCCGTTATTCCTATCCTGATGCATAGCCTGTCCTTGCTACTACTGTTGTTACCATTACCGGCTATCCTACTGCTTACTATAGGATGGTAGTGTTCCATCAGTGGCCCTACACTCTTGTCCGTCTGCCATGCTATACTACTAGGCCGTGATCACTTCGGGAGGTGATCACGGGCATATACAATATACTTTACACAGTTACATTACCTGTGATGCTGTTCGGAGATGGGGGCTGAAGGGGCAGGTGGCTCCATCCCGGTAGAGGTGGGCCTGGTTTCCCGACGGCCCCCGACTGTTACTGTGTGGCGGAGCGACAGGGCAGGGTGAGACCACCTAGGAGATAGGTGGGCCTGGCCCTGGTCGGTGTTCGCGGATACCTAACACGTTTAACGAGATCTTGGTATTTGATCCGAGTCTGGCTATTGGCCTATACGCACTAACCATCTACGCGGGGACAGTTATGGGCACTCGACGTCGTGGTATCACCCGAAGCCTTGGTGACGTCAGCGACTGAGTGACGCACGCCGGATTGGACCGTAAGCCTGCTCTTGTATTAAGGGGGCTAGTTCTGCTTCCGGCCGCGTACGCAACGTGCAGGTGTGCAATGGGCGATGGGCCCAGACCCCTGCGCCATAGGATTTAGACCGGCGTGCTGACCTCTCTGTTGTGCCTAGGTAGGGCTGCGACGTGTTGATCTTCCGAGGCCGGGCATGACCCAGGAAAGTGTGTCCGGCCAAATGGGATCGAGCGTGTTGGTTATGTGGTGCACCCCTGCAGGGAAGTTAATCTATTCGAATAGCCGTGATCTTCGGTAACAGGACGACTTGGAGTTGTACCTTGACCTTATGACAACTAGAACCGGATACTTAATAAAACACACCCTTCCAAGTGCTAGATACAACCGGTGATCGCTCTCTCACAGGGCGTCGAGGGGAGGATCATCGGTTAGGGTTATGCTATGCAATGCTACTTGGAGGAATTCAGTCTACTCTCTTCTACATGCTGCACGACGGAGGCTGCCAGAAGCGTAGTCTTCGAAAGGACTAGCTATCCCCCTCTTATTCCGGCATTCTGCAGTTCAGTCCACATATGATAGCCTTATTCTAGTTGATACCAATGCTTACATATGTAGTGTAGCTCCTTGCTTGCGAGTACTTTGGATGAGTACTCACGGTTGCTTTCTCCCTCTTTTCCACCTATCCCTTCTACCTGGTTGTCGCAACCAGATGTTGGAGCCCAGGAGCCAGACGCCACCTTCGACGACGACTCCTACTACACCGGAGGTGCCTACTACTACGTGCTGCCCACTGACGACGACCAGGAATAGTTTAGGAGGATCCCAGGCAAGAGGCCTGCGCCTCTTTCGATCTGTATCCTAGTTTGTGCTAGCCTTCTTAAGGCAAACTTGTTTAACTTATGTCTGTACTCAGATATTGTTGCTTCCGCTGACTTGTCTATGATCGAGCTCTTGTATTCGAGCCTTCGAGGCCCCTGGCTTGTAATATGATGCTTGTATGACTTATTTTATTTGTAGATTTGTGTTGTGATATCTTCCCGTGAGTCCCTGATCTTGATCGTACACGTTTGCGTGTATGATTAGTGTACGGTCAAACCGGGGGCGTCACAAGTTGGTATCAGAGCCGACTGCCTGTAGGAATCCCCCTTCCACACTCCTTGGCCGAAGTTGAGTCTAGACATTACAAAACTTTTTACTAACATGGCTGTGTGTCTTATGGGCACACGACGCCATTGGGTGGTAGTAGGATCTTTTATTCCTCGATCTATACTCTGGGACTCTGATCTCTCTTCTATTCGGGTTAACTGATTTTGCTAAAATCTAACTCTCGGTTCTCGTTACCACTTCCTGCCGGAGAACCCTTTCATTACGGATGATCGACTGTTTCAACAGAAGATTCTGACAATACTCTCCAATATTTTCTCGAGACCCTGTGCCTGTTGCTTTTGCAATTCCCTACCATCGAAAAATCCCTGTGGATAAATACTTACACTTGTCGTTCTTACTTTAATTCCTAGTTGGTCTTGTTATTACAAGATACCCCGACATACTCGTCGTTCTTTCGATAATCCTTTGAGCTTACTGCCTTGCAGTTCTTTGCCACCTGAATACCCCTACGAATAATTCCTCACACTTATCGAGTATCCGCTCATCCTCAGTTCTTGTTCTTCAAAAAAGTCTCTGTAATACCATTCGTTCTTGTGAAAATCCTCAACAGCCTATTGTTCTTGAATTTCCTGCTTGCTTGCATTATGGTTATTACCATAAGTCTAGTAATCTTATTGTCAGCCTTTGTCATTATCATTTTGAGTCCGTTGATACAATATGCTGCGGATGCTCGCAATCCTCGGGATTTATCCTTCTGACTCAGATGTCATTTTGACTAGGAGCTGGTTCTCGACCAATCAAATTGTCGTCGATTGTACCCCTAAGTCTATAAACTTATCCATCCTTAACTAGAGTGTTTGCTTCTGATCCCTTGATTTGGAGCTCATAATTCCTTTGCATTTTAGCTTTGAATTAGTCAGTTGTTTCGATAATCCGATCTCATTGCATTCCTTCTTCCTCTGATTGAGTACCGATACTCACATCAGCCTCGT
This sequence comes from Triticum urartu, assembly GCF_056163025.1. NCBI lineage: Eukaryota > Viridiplantae > Streptophyta > Magnoliopsida > Poales > Poaceae > Triticum > Triticum urartu. The sequence goes on along the minus strand of NC_141879.1, from coordinate 746,572,615 downwards.
TGTGGACCGCCATACCCGTTGCCGGGTTATTATCCGATAGTGTCCTTCACAAGCAAAATTCTTGTGAGTTCTTTACCTGATACATAATTCCTTTGGTAAATTGTATCCTCTACTTTTTTCAACCATGCTCTACTTTTGAGCTTGTGTTAATTACTCCTGAAGTTCATGGTATATGTTCTAAGAAGCCCCGATGGGTTGAACCTATGCCTTCCTTAATCTGTGTGAACCCGAAAGTTTTCACGGGTCATACTCCTCTGGTAATTCACCAGGTAGGTTTTGACACTATAATTATTTTTATCTAGAGCAGTGACTGAAAGGTTATGCATTGAAGAAGTGGGAGTCGACTTTGAACTTTGTGTTCATGCCCATGGACACGATGTAGATCTTATCATTAAAGCTTCTCTTAAATTAATTATTCCCTTGGTATAAGTTCTTATATCTAGGATCCAGCCTTTTGCAATCATGGTTCGAACCATGTTCTCCTTTAAACACCATTTCTCGTGCAAGTTTAAGCACCTGTCTTCTACAGAGCAATACCCTAGTCCAACCTCTACTTTGATCTGTCGTCGAGTATTACCCCCCTGGTATCTCGAGATTATCATGGAACTGCATGCTTATTATGAGTTCTTCATCAAGTGCTAGATTCTCACTGATTCCAATTTTTCACGGGCTCTGAGTTATTAAACACTAAAAGACACCTATAATTGACTCAAGTCCGCACCACGATTAAACAAATCTTGGTAACCTTCATTACTTACAAGTTTGTACCCGATCACGTCCTTCCTACCCTATTTGGCTATATCATTATTGTGATGATTTTAAATGTGCTACCTAGTGCTTATTCCCAGAGCACAACTTTCGACGATGAGCTAAGCTTACGTCGACCTTCCTCATCATACCATTTCGCCTTAAACAACGAGCTTGGTTTCGTTTGTGTCATACCCTTGGTTTCAGTAACCTTTCGCTTCATCATTCCTTTGGCTTGATGTCATCGTCGACCGATTACATCTTCATGAAATCTCTCAACAATTGTGTCGTGATCATCATCGGCATTCTAAGCTCTTCCAGGATGTCAATTGAGTTCATGATGAGGAATACCATCTTTGCCCTCGATGATCTGTATTATCATCGCCCACTTTATTGACTTCCCTCCAACACAAACTTGTTCGTGTTGTGTGTTATACCTTGAGATGCTTTCTATCCGGAAATTATTCTTCTTTACCCTGGAGTATTACTATCTTATATGTCAAGAATGTCGTGAGAATTTCACCACCTCTTAAGAATTCGTGATACAGTGATGCTTCTCGCCATCACCATTCTTTACTTGGTCCCCGTGTTGAGTGAACTCCGTTGTGCAAATTTAATATCTCCAGCAACCCTATTGCTTCAGAGTTATTGGATAATGATTCCAATTTGGTGTGTTGGTTGCCCAATCGCCATTCCGACGTTGGTCGTACAACCCAACCCATATTTCTGGTGCACCTTTCAACCAATGTTTAATTATGTATGGTTTCCTCCAGCATACATCATTAAGTCATTTGATCTGACTAATGTTATCTCCTTGTTCACATAATTGTGGAAATCCATCTTTTGGAAATCTCATTGAAATGTCGCTGAGTTCATCAGCCACCTCCTCATTCTCTCCTTGATTTAATGACGAACTCTTGTTTCGGAACTCGCTTCCATAGTTCAATTCCCGAGAATCTTACAATGTCATCTCGGCAATTTGTGTTGCACCTTCTTCTCAGGCATCCCGAGTCTGAGTTATCCTGACAGCAATCATATCTGAATCTCGGTCAGATATGATGGTTGGGACCTATTTCCAAGAGTTATAACATTGGTCCTTATATATAGGTAAGGTGAGGTCATGCCTATCACCCCTGGCCAGAGGACCTATTGTTATAGTTCCCTTTTTAGCAAGCTTAGTGATTCTTCCCTGAGGAAATCATAAGACTTATGCTATAAGTTGTTCCTGATGAATCCTTTGTGCATCCAAATTCCGACCCCTTACTTGATGAGCATGTCAATGCTATCTTGAAGCCTGTCTGTGGTACTCTGATCATCGATAAGAACATTTGAAGCCCAATGCTAAATATTTCCTGCTCAATTATCCAAACCCTGTTGTATGGGCAATGTCATGAAGTTTCTCTCCCCTTTCCTAAAGGGTTTTCTACATTATATCCTGTCATGGATATCTTGCTCTGCTTGCCCTTGGGAAGGATATACCCCTGAAATATGTGTTAAAACACATTGTTCTTTCATTTTTTCTGAATAAACCTGATAGACATTTTTCCCTTTCCATTGGTTTGTTTAAACCCTTTCTATGATCTATATGATATAAGCAGTTATAATTCCCTGCTTGTACAAACATCTCGGTGTACAATTCTGTCAGCAAGACCCTGTTACTATGTTGATAACATTCCGGTAACCACCAATGGACGAGAACTTTGCCTATTGGTCCGCCTTGTTCAACGAGCAGGAAAATTGTTCTCTTCGTCCCTCGCCCTTGGTATCGATGTTGTTGCCGACGTAACTGACAGGCTACCCTCTGACACGCCTTACTATCGTGACCGTGCAAGATGTCGGCCCCTTACTACTTTCAACCACATGGTGGGCCCATAACCCACAGTTCCACATGATCGAAACCTGACTCTCCTGCACCCCCTCTTCCCAAGGTTGTTCCTCGCGTGTGGCCTCGTATGTAATTCATGAACCACCTTCCGAGAGATCATCAAATATGTTACTGGACGCAATACTTATTCCCGATTGCTTTGAGCCGCTTTCCCGCCCTATTTCAGGCATTGAACTGTTGCCTGCTCGCTCGAAACTTCCCATGAAACCTCATTATTTTGCTCTCATTAATTTCTTAAGTTTCAACTCGAGAGTTACTTTCTGCCACCTTCCCTAATACTATCTACCGGATAAGCAGCCTTGTAGAGGTCTGTCCTTTTGAAGCTGCCCCTTTCCTATTTGTAAGTACGATGGAGTTCCCAAAGAAAGGATACCGACTTCATCATGATGACCTCAAGCTGAAGTATGAAGACATCAGCGTTATGGATCGACCTCTTCGAGGAGAGCAATCATGACTGAGAAGGCCCGCTAGATTCGTAACCAATCCTTTCCCCCTTTCACTACCTCTTAAATCTCGGGACGAGATTTCTTATAGTGGAGGAGAATTGTGACGCCCGGATAATCAAGCTACAGCAACCTCTGCTAATGATGCCACGTCACCTCGATTACTATTGTTAATCTCGGGTTAGTTCAAAAACCGATTCAAAATTCAAATTCAAAATAGAGGCAAACAATAAAAGTTTTAAAATATTAAAACTTAAATGTTCGGAGTAATCCAAATATTGCATAGGTAATTGTGGCGGAGAAACCAAACTTTGATAAAGTGTTTAAAGGCTCTAAAATAAATAAAACAATAGCTTAGACATTTAAATAAATGCCTTTCATAATTTATAGAGTATTAAACTATTTTAATTAGGTGTGGACTTTTTGTGGCAGTGGTAAAACTATTCACACTAATTTAGGTGCTTCTGTATATATTTTGTAAAACAAAATTAAATGAGCATAAAGATAAAACAATAAAGCAAAATTACTAATATATAAAGGAAACAAAAGAATAAAAGGAAGACAACCCCCCCCCCCCCCAAACTGGGCCTTGGCCCAGTTGGCCGTGCGGCCTAGCTAGCCAAGCGGCCCAACCGCACCCCCCCCTCTCTGGCCTACAAGGCCACCTCTCCCTCCCACGTAACCCTAAATCCCCAATTCCCCACCCACGATCCCCCTCTCCTCCACGATCTCGATCGGGGGGAACGAACCCACGACGCCCATCCCCGTCGCCCCGCACGACCACCCCACTCCCTCTCGTTCTCCATCGTCGCCGAGCACCCCGCGCCTGATCCCTTGCCGCGTCGGAGCCCCACCTCGCCCGCGCGACCCCGCCCGAGGAACCGTCGCTTGCCGCCGTCCCCAGCGCCCGAGGACGACCCCGCCGTCGCTTCTCGCCACTACCCGGAGCTCCTCCGCCTCGACTACGTCGACGCACGCGTCCCCGTCCTCCTCCCCGACGGCCTCCTTCGAGCCTCGTCGCCCCGATCTCTACTCGACCGTGAGGACCCCAACCCCTCTCTTCTCCTCTCTCTCCCGTTCGTCTGCCGCGGTCATCTCCGTCGATCTCCACCGTCGGCTCCTCCCGGCCTTGCCGAGCTCGTCCACGGCCTCCCCGGGGTGAGCCTTCGCCCGTTCCCCCTATTTGCCCCTCCCCAATGCTGTTTTGTCGCCGCCCCACGCCGTCCCAGGCTCCGGCTGTTGGCCGCGGTCATGGCGCGCCCTACGGCGCCTACACCTCGCACCACGGTCACCCCACGTGCGCCCCACGCCGCCCCCTTGCCGTGACCGGCCGCGCGCTGGCCGTCCTCTGGCCACGCCTCGCGCGTGCACGCGCGGCCGCGTATCTGCTGCTGCTGGTGCCGCCCCGCTCGACCCCGCTCGCCATCGCTGCGAGCCCTGCCGGCCTCACCCACGTGCGCGCCGCCCTAGCCTCCTGCTCGCCCCTGCCATCCCTCCGCCGTCACCCCTGGCACTGTCCGCCGGCGCCGGTGTGCACCGTGCGCGTCCAGCGCCCTTCGAGCTCACGCCCGTTCGGGTGCCCGCCCCGCTGCTCGCCCGAACCCGATTGGCCCCTGGGCCATTGACAAGTGGGGCCCCGCCCCTGAACGTTTTAGGGTAAAGAAAAAAATAGAAAATTAATTAGAAAAATATTAATTAATTAATTAGATAATTAATTAACTTAATTAAATCTGTTAAATTAACCTAATGACTTAATTAAACTAATTAAACCTGCTTAGTTAGTCTAAGGCAATGACAAACGGGCCCCACCTGTTAGTTTGACCGGTCAACGGTCACAGTTGACCGCTGACGTCATGCTGACGTCATGCTGGTGTAGTAAACCTATTTTTGGTTTAAATTAAATCTGTTAATTCCTGAAAAAGATTAAATCCTTTTTAAATTAATATAAAATAAACCATAGCTCGGATGGAAAAACTTTGTACATGAAAGTTGCTCAAAACGACGTGACGAATCCGGATACGCAGTCCGTTTGTCAGCCACACGTCCCTAGCATATCAAACCTGCAACTTTTCCCCTCCGGCCTGTCTATCAAAAAAAAGCGAAACACCGGGAATACTTTCCCGGATGTTTGCCCCCCTTCACCAGTATCACTTACTACCGCGTTAGGTCACCTCTAGCATCGCGCATTGCCATGTTATACTTTGATTGCTCTGTTATTTATTGTGTTCCCCCTCCGTTACTTCTTTCCGGTAGACCCCGAGACTGCCGGCGAACCCCACTTCAACTACAGTGTTGACGACACGTCCTCCTTGCCAGAACAACCAGGCAAGCCCCCCCCCTTTGATCACCAGATATCGCCTACTCTTCTCTATACTGCTTGCATTAGAGTAGTGTAGCATGTTACTGCTTTCCGTTATTCCTATCATGATGCATAGCCTGTCCTTGCTACTACTGTTGTTACCATTACCGGCTATCCTACTGCTTAGTATAGGATGGTAGTGTTCCATCAGTGGCCCTACACTCTTGTCCGTCTGCCATGCTATACTACTGGGCCGTGATCACTTCGGGAGGTGATCATGGGCATATACAATATACTTTACACAGTTACATTACCTGTGATACTGTTCGGAGATGGGGGCTGAAGGGGCAGGTGGCTCCATCCCGGTAGAGGTGGGCCTGGGTTCCCGACGGCCCCCGACTGTTACTGTGTGGCGGAGCGACAGGGCAGGTTGAGACCACCTAGGAGAGAGGTGGGCCTGGCCCTGGTTGGTGTTCACGGATACCTAACACATTTAACGAGATCTTGGTATTTGATCTGAGTCTGGCTATTGGCCTATACGCACTAACCATCTACGCGGGGACAGTTATGGGCACTCGACGTCGTGGTATCACCCGAAGCCTTCGTGACATCAGCGACTGAGTGACGCGCGCCGGAATTGACCGTAAGCCTGCTCTTGTATTAAGGGGGCTAGTTCTGCTTCCGGCCGCGTACGCAACGTGCAGGTGTGCAATGGGCGATGGGCCCAGACCCCTGCGCCATAGGATTTAGACCGGCGTGCTGACCTCTCTGTTGTGCCTAGGTAGGGCTGCGACGTGTTGATCTTCCGAGGCCGGGCATGACCCAGGAAAGTGTGTCCGGCCAAATGGGATCGAGCGTGTTGGTTATGTGGTGCACCCCTGCAGGGAAGTTAATCTATTCGAATAGCCGTGATCTTCGGTAACAGGACGACTTGGAGTTGTACCTTGACCTTATGACAACTAGAACCGGATACTTAATAAAACACACCCTTCCAAGTGCTAGATACAACTGGTGATCGCTCTCTCACAGGGCGTCGAGGGGAGGATCATCGGTTAGGGTTATGCTATGCAATGCTACTTGGAGGACTTCAGTCTACTCTCTTCTACATGCTGCAGGACGGAGGCTGCCAGAAGCGTAGTCTTCGAAAGGACTAGCTATCCCCCTCTTATTCTGGCATTCTGCAGTTCAGTCCACATATGATAGCCTTATTCTAGTTGATACCAATGCTTACATATGTAGTGTAGCATTCCGCTGACTCGTCTATGATCGAGCTCTTGTATTCGAGCCTTCGAGGCCCCTGGCTTGTAATATGATGCTTGTATGACTTATTTTATTTGTAGATTTGTGTTGTGATATCTTCCCGTGAGTCCCTGATCTTGATCGTACACGTTTTTGTGTATGATTAGTGTACGGTCAAACCGGGGGCGTCACACCGGCATGGACAACTTTGATTTTCAATCATTCATGTAATAAGCACGATACCATGGATTTTGTGTGGATTTTTGGTCGCTCACACATACTTGTGTATGTGTAATACAGTTAGACTATACGTTTCGTACCAATAAATTTTTGCTTCCCTTCATTTGTTCTACCTTAATGTTTTTTGCTGCTGTGTTCATTCTTTTTCTTCCATGGAAGATTAGTTCATTTCCTTTTTAATTTTGCATATTTTGTTGATTTGATTTGGCATTATTCAACAATAAGAAAAAAATTGATAAATTCCTTTTTGTTTGCCTGAGAACCAACCTCGCCTGTCGTGCCATCTGGTGCGGGATCCCGCGCCCGAGACAACGACAGATCCGCTCCCCGCGCAGGCGACCCAGTCGATGAGCGCCATTTGGCGCGGGGGGACGCGCCAGGTCCGGACCCGCCCGACCGCTCGGTTGAGACAGCCCGCGTGTCGGACGCAGACGGGCCACCCGTGGATCCTGCGGTTCGGTGGAGTAGGCGTGATTGCCGCTGGATCTCTCGGGATCGGCGTCCGCAGGTGGATCTTCCTCGTGTCTTCCGCCAGACTCCCTTGGCGTTATGTGTTGCTTGAAATCACGTTGCACAGTTTTTTTTGCTACATTTTTGTTACCCTTTTCCTTTTCTGCATCATGAAGATCAGGATCAGTAGCACCATCAATCACATGATCAACTACTCTTTCGCCCCCTTGATCAATACGATTTAGAGCTCCGGTGGAAGCAAAAGAATTTCAGTGCTTAGCCGAGAACCCGCATTAGGATGCAGGTCAAACAAGGGAAAACTATTTCGAAAGTGATATAATTTATTGGTTAATATAATATACTTAGACCTTACACAAATGAACTGGCCACAATGCAGATAGGACTTGATCATTCAGTTCAACAATAAACCACAAAACATACTTAAAATTCATCACAAATCTCCTTCAGCTTCTTGATCTTATCAACGTACCCATGTTTCTGTTTGAGAAAATCTGCAATAATGTACTCAAGTTTTGCTTCTCTTGCTTCAGCTGGTCCCTCTCTCTCATCACTTGGTCTCTCTCTAGCACCACCCGGTCCCGGTCTTGCTCAGCCTTTACCCTCAGGACCTGATGTAGATTGGCACAACCATGGTCTGCCATCTTATTCTTCTCCAGCTCCTCTTTGAGATCGCTAAGTGACAATCTTGCATTGCCCAACTGCGTGAGAGCATCCTCCTTATTAGCCACCAGTTTAGCAAAGTCCATTTTGAAAAATCTCAGCTCTTCCTCCGTCCTCCTCTTTTCTCCAATTAACATGCATTTGTCTTCAGCATTCTTAATATTCTGTCTCAGCTTCTCGTCATACATGCTCCACAGTTCTCTCAGGCAGAATTTTGTAGCCACTGACCACTCCGGGTCTACCCATTCCACATAGTTACATTTCACTTCTTCCTACAGTATGAAAAAATATGGTCTAAATCATATATGCACAAATGCAATACAATTCCATGCAATGCACTAAAAATATGGTCTCAATCATATAAACACAAAATGTAGCATGCAATGATATACATATATATGTATATGGATCAATTAACTACAAGTATATGCTATTATATGCTAAAACAAATATTAGACCCTGAAAAAGACAACATAAATACGGAATTTGTAAATGCACGAATTAATTGAAATTGTATGCAATTTTGGGCAGATCAATGGATTACCACGAAGTAAATCAAGCACGAGGTAATGTAAACATATATTTACAGTACGGAACAACATACCTTCTGACCACAGGCAAGAAAACGTCTGCCAGTGTCCAAGGAATCAAAAGAAACTAGCCTGACGCAAGGTTCTCGATGCAGACAACGAGAAGATAGATCGTGAGCAATGCCACTCCATTCATAGCAAGGGATAGTCGTAGGAAGCTAAACGAAACAACAGAGATAATGCACAAATCAACGCCCTGCGTTAATTACCGGAAATGAAGAACCCTAACCCTAAGCCTAGCACTATCTAGGGATTATATAGTAGGAGCATACCTGCAGGCTAGTCACGGATTCACCATCCGAAGAAGAGCTCGACTTTGGCTGGCGACCAGGAACCAGGCCGCCGCCACCAAGAGAGCCAACCTTTCTGGCGCCGTCTTGCGGCGGCTCCCCTCCGCTGGCCACCTCTTGGTCGTCGGTGGTGAGGGGTCGCCGGATCCCACGCGTGCGGATCGACTAGATTTAGGTTCTAGGACCTTAGTAGTTTAGGCTTTTGGGTAGTTCGACGTCTTGGCTACGGCGGCGGCAATGACAATGGTGAATAAAGAAACTCCGGATTCTTCTCCGGCGAGGCGATCTTCTCTATGGTCGATAATAGACTCAGGAACCAGTCTGTTCAAGCGGGCATGTCGTGGCGGCGGCGGCGGCATACCCGTGTTGCGATTGATGTGCCAATCGTGACCAGATCTAAAAGAATTTTCTCTTTTGAGGATGATTTGATGGGATTCTTCGCTTGAAGTTAGCAGACGATTACCAAGTCTATAGACTATACTATGTATTTCCTTTGCTTCCAACACCCTAAGAAAACACAATGCCTTCGTGCGTCCTAGTCCAAGTGGTACTAGTATAGTAGTCTAGTTCATGTTCTATACTAGACCAGTAGAATGCCTGTGCGTTGCTACCGGCACAAGAGAAATATAGATAAGCACAAAGGCATAAGTTGTGGTCATCTTTTATCTTGTTCGCCAAGATGCAATCCCTCGGCTTTTCTACATACATAGATAATGTAATTCTAGATACATATCAAAATTGTGGGAATACATAAGACAATCATTCTTTTCTCTCTGTTTCTTTCTATTTACTCCTCGCTCAAAACCGCATCAAGACATTGACACCATCTTCATTCTATTTACTCCTCAGTCAAAACCGCAACAAGACATGACACCATCTTCATTCTCCCTTCCCGCGTCCTATTTTTAGCGAACCCTACGACCTCATCTCCGATATTGCTATCACATAGTGATTGCTCTTCTTTGTCATGGTTCATATCCTTTATATCCATGGATGATAGTACATTAAACTCCTTACGTTAATATTCTCTCACTATCACATACATTTGACAATAGTGACAAGTGTCTAGACATATCAACATATTGGTTATGCATTTCTAGAAATCTATTATACACATACCGTGGTCCTAATATGTGTTGTCATCTTTCTTTGTTTCCTTTCATATTTATAACACTGAGTTAAAATAGTCCATTGCCTCCAATGCCATTGTGACATTGCATTGCTCCACATTGTGTCGTAGATGTTGTGACACGCCAGGGTTCTCTTTTAGATGAAAATTTGATAAAATAGCTAGTCCTTGCTAGCAATTATAAGGAGTAAAATACATAATTACAAAGAAGGTTGGTTCTGTTTATATCTTTGTAATTTCTTATCTACAAAATCACATCAAAATGTTCAGACGTGCATTCATGTGTGTACATGCTAGTATTACCATGAGTCAATCTAAAAAAGAAATGGCAATTTACTTCCAAGACAGGTTAAAAAAATCAGGAACTTTTGTGTACGATTCACAGCAAAGATTATGAGTTGAAATCTTCCATGGGTTCAATTTAACCTGTACCACCAGCGCCCCTGCACTTTCACACAAACTCTCTACCCCTATAAAATCTGCAAAAGAAAAAACAACATTTCCAACATTAGAACATGATTTAGAATTTCCAAGGACTTGAAATGGCAGGATACAAAGTAACATGGCACTCTTCTGTTAGTAACATGACGCTCTTCTGGTAGGTATAGAACGGCAAATATTAACCCCCCCTCCACCCACCCACCCAAAATCATATAAATATAATTTTGAACTTATGTTTTTAAAACATAAGGGTATGATGATACATAGGCGTAAATCAAACTGAAATCGAAATTGTCGTTCATTGATCCAACATTACCATCTACAGGCCTACATAAATATTTGTGGTGATTTTTATAAAGAAACAATGACATTTGTTGTCCGCAGTTGTTATCTACACATGCTTATCCTGTATATTTGTTGTCTACCCATCAAGATCTTTCATAAGATATTTCTACAATCGAATATCCTATTCCGAAATAAGAAGTACAATCATAAAAGGAGAACTCAAAGTTTCTTCTCGAACGTAAATGGACCCCCACCCCCGTCCCCCACCAGCCTGTTCTTGTTGCATTGAACCGTACACAAACCTTTTCTCCTACACATCTGTGTATTCATAAAGTAAAAGACAAATCCTATGTTATTGAATATTTCCAATATATAATATGGTAGTGTGACCTATAAAACAAAATGCATGAAGAATTATTGGGGTGCATTTTGGAGTGTCAAAGAATACAACTTTTGGATGTAAAACATGAATCGGTTTTACCAAACAGCACATGGAGTTAAATGGAGCGGCATCCAGTAGTGCAAACAAGCTTGGACTGTACCAAAAAAACAAGTTATGGAAGCTTGTTACATGGGTGCACTTCTTAGAAGCAATGAGCTTGTTAATGATGTGATGGAATTAGGGCAAGAATAATATAAAATAAACAACCTTCAGAGTCATAGTATATTTATGAAATGATAAATTTATGAAATATGATATTACTGAACTAAATGATAAATGTTCTCTTTTGTTTCTCCATTGTGCTGACCACATGATGTACTCCCTCCGTCCCAAAATTCTTGTCTTAGATTTGTCTAAATACGGATGTATCAAGTCATATTTTAGTATCAGATACATCAGTATCTAGACAAATGTAAGACAAGAATTTTGGGATGGAGGGAGTAAGAAACAAGATATTTTTCTGAACTACAAAGCTTACACGACAATTCGTCAAATATATTACATAGTTAACTCACATAGCGTGTTTCTTTAGAAGTTTAGATACATGCCTTCTATTATCTAAAAGAAGATGCATACCTCAATCGCACCAATAACTTGGTGATGTGAAGCAATGAATGAAACAAGCATGATTTTAGAGAAGGTAAGCACAATTTTATGGCGTGCTACCAATTCCTCCGATCCCCTCAACACAGCATGTGCAGACTGCAGTGATGTAGTAGTGCCGATTGCGCTTGTTCCTGGAAGGGAAATCAATCCAATTTGAGAAAGCATACATACGTTCAAGACCAACATAGTTTGTGCCATACTAATTGACCCTAGAAACCTCATTAGTCCAAAATAGATCACCAAAATTTACTATGTACAACGATTAACATAGAGAACCAAGATCCAATCTGATGGTAGCTAACAAACATCGGAACATGAGGGGGATAAGAAAGGAAGTCAAGCGCAGGTTTACCTTGGGCGATGAAGGATCCCCGACGTGCCACTGGCGCCGCGGTATGTAGGGGCATCCGCATCTCCAGACCCGACGCCGCAGACGTGCAAGCAATCTCAACATAATTAACATCCGTATTAACGATCTCAGCTTGCAGCCGCCGCCGTCTTCTGCCGATCCATCTCCAGAGCAGGTACTGACGCATCCACCTTGCCAGGCCTATCGTCGATGCCACCACGGCGTTAGACAACGCCACCATCCTGCACATATCCATCCACACGCGCCCGTCGTCGGAACTCCATGGCGCCTTGGAGTAGATGTAACACCGTTCCCCCTCTTGTCCTCTCTAGCCAGCACTTGATCCAAAACAATGCCCCCAGGAGGGAGAACGACACCGAAGGCGCCATCATTGTCCGATCTGGTAGACCCAGATCTAGGGTTTCCCCAAGAACATCCCGATCGAGTTGACATGACCTGCAACAACAAGGCCTTGAGAAGGAAACGACATCAGAGACACCGCCATCGTCCGCCAAGACCGCAGTCAGACGCGGTTTTCACCGGAAGCCACGTCGTCCCGATCTCGCGGCTGGCTGGAACCATGCAGAGCTTTGTCATAAAGACGTATGCTGCCGCCGGAACTCCGACGGAGATCCTCCGTCCCTTCACCGGGGCCCTCATCGCGCCACCGACCATCCACATGAAGAATCAACGACGGATCTGGATGGAATCCAGATCCGCGGCCGCCACCATGCCCACCATCACCAGCACCACCAGCCATAGGGTTGTCGGTTGTCGCCGCACGGCCAGGGAGCTGCCCTGGACTCCGCGCAAAGCCCCCAGCCCGAGGTGCCCCAGCCGCCTCGAGTGACTGCCGCCGCCTCCGCCATCCACGTGAAGAAAAAGCCAAGTGACTTTGAAGGGGCACTAATTTGGGTTGGTTATGAATCTCCCCTTTAAAAGATAATGGGTACTAATTTTCTGAAATTGTACTGGAATAAGAACGCAGAATAAAACAATCGAGAAATTGCACTAATTTTTTAACTTTTGCTTTGTCTAAAGGCTAAACTTATCTTCATAAAGAAGGGCCAACATCTACAGCTAGGCACTGCTCCCTGCTTCAGCTAGATCAAGATCTGTATTAGAAAATTGTTGTCGGTGATGCCAATCACCGATGCACAAACAGGAGAAGTTCACATACTCTAAGTCGGTCTGACGAGCTTAGGTTGAGATGGAAGTTGCAAAATCGAGCAACAATATTAAGAGTTTTCTTACGTTTTTGTAGTAGTTTTAACTGAAGCTCAGCTATTGATAAGCAGTTCAAGGTTAGATTACAACTTGTAAGGAAATAAGCAAACAGGACAAAGTTTCAGAAATAATCCCATAGGAATCGGTCACTATCAGACTGAAAGTACAATAGACACGGACCTTCTCGAAGTTTTGTGGCATTTCTTCACTTTTGAAAACTGAGCCTTCACTTCTACAAGTGTGTCATTCTCCTCAGGGTGTTGGTCACAATACCTCACTTGTTCTTTAAGCTTAGGCCTGGAAAAAGAAGATATCCGCTGTAATGGAATAGTAACTCACATTGTTTACTCTTTTCTGAACCATGCACACTTCTCATACTAATAGTAATTTGTTATTCACGTTATATGAATAGACACTTGCTAAAACTTTTGAAATATTGCACAGATATCACAGAAAGAATCCATTTTCTTGTTTGAGGCTATTGGTAGTAGCACTTATGGCCTCTTCTCCGTTTTTTTTTCTTGGTGAAATCCTCCTTAACCCTGTAGATGAAGCCAACTGGAAGTTACTCACCAGCAGACTCGTAGCAACAACACCATATGCTGAAAACCATATGCACTCTCACATAAAAACTAACTGAATCTGAGCCCCTCGTGCATAAGTTTCCAACATTAACTATTCTATCTCTCATACTGAACCACAGTGCAAAAAACACAAAATGCAGTGACTTATCAAGATGAAGATAAAAAGGTGTTATTCACAAAAAACACAACATGGCATTTCCATACCTGCGCAGCTTGGTAGTATGCTCGCAAGATGGACGATGCTGCCGTTGGTGTTGATAGTCATCTGCCCAATCACCACGAAGCAAAATATTCATTGCATCTTGGTCTGGTGTCTCCTCTTACTCCACATTTCACCTATCAAATTCAGCAAGCATGAGTTTATTTTATGAACATTATATACTGGAAAAAGAAGAGTTTGCGGTCACACATACGAAGGAGTTCTTTGTAGAACCAGGACCTGTTATCTGGTACTCTTAGTAACTTCAAGATTCGTGCAAACATTTAACAGGTGTACAGAAGCAAAACTCTTTAAACCAAATTACTAACAGGGTCGATGTTCTGACCATGATATAGTTACAATGCCCTTCCTAGGGAAAACAAAAACAGACCGATGATTGCACATGCCTTATTTTATAAAATATGTAAGATGCTCCCAGACTTAATAAACAGGGTGGAGAAAATAATCCTGGACTTTACGCATCAAAGCAGATTCCGGAACCAACATGATAAATATCACTGGATGGAGAAATGAATCCTGAACCAACGTGCTACTCTTTGCTTATATCCTATTCCTACCCATGTGAGCCTAAGGTACCAAGAAAAAAGAAAAACCTAAAAACTGCAGAGATGAATACTTCGATGCATATATTTTGTAGGCTGCATATACATGGGATGTAAAAATGCTTATTAAATTATATGTGCATTTGGAACAACCAAATCTTCCCACCTCTCCACTGACCGCAACACCTTCCTGAGGAACCCGATGCACTAATTCACCACTCTGCACCTCCCAAGTCCCAAGCGACCCTCGGACATACCTTGCTAGGAGTTGGCCAGTGTGGCAACAAGCTGCATGTGGGGGGGGGGGCGCAAAAGAAGCAAGGAGCATGGTGTACAAGGAATACAGGGAACGAGATTATCTACAGGGATTCACCATGGCTGCCATGGATGTCCATAGTGGGCCGCTGCCTGTGCAGATCTACTAAGGCCCGAGATAAAGAGAGCGGCGAGGATTGATGGATACGGTGGCCATGAGCGAGGGGCGACGGTGGGGCGATGGATGAGACATATCGGTGACGACCAACAAGAGACGCTTGGGTAGAGAGGGGATGGTTTCATGGCCTCACCTCGGTTCTTCCCACCTCGTCCCCGATCTCGATCCCTCCATGGCGCCGCGGTGGGCAGTGGAGGTAGCACGACGAAGGGAGGGGGGAGGGGAATAGCGCGACCACGGAGGGGAGGCGGCATGGCCTCGGCGTCCCTGGTGATCGGTGGCGGCGGAGTCCCTAGGGATCGGCAGAGGCGGGCAGCGTGCCCTGCGGTTCCGTGATGGCGGAGGCGGACGCGAGGAGCCCTAGAAAGAAATCGAGGGATGTCGAGGGAGGAGTGGCGGCACGATTTTTTGTCTTCCGTAATATGTTGCACCTAGAATAAAATCTAGGTTGTGGTGGAGGTGAGATGAAAAAAACCAGCGAAAAAAAACGGTTGAAGATGATGGGACAAAAATAAACCGTACTATTCAACCAACTCAGACAATAATATAAGGGACAAAAATAAACCGTACTATTCAACCAACTCAGACAATAATATAACTAGTAGAGTGCCCGTGCGTTGCCACGGGCTCTTGAAATAGTTTACCAAAGTTACATGTTAAAATCCACACATACAAACAATATAACACAAACTGAAGTCCATTATTGCAATGTAACAAACTGAGTGATGTCACAACTTAACATCTATTACAAAAATATTAATATCTAGATGATGCGTTTAAGAAATTCTTTCACCATATCAGGAAAGTTTCCTCTAGCTTCATTCCCACGATGTTTTAGCAAGTATAATAAAAAATGCTTCCTCAATTCATACCCATCCTGTAGAAAAAATAAATGTAGTTAGTATGAAAATTTCACGCCGAAGGTCTTAAAACATGTAACCCACAATACTCACCGCGCAAACCGGCTTGACCAATTCTGTACCGTTCCACCAGAGCATAAAATGAAAAACAAAATAGCCAGACACATTCCTGGAAAACTTTCAATTAATAATGTAAATAATATAATGATAACAAAAGTAAATATTCTTGTTATGAATTCATTACCCGTCTATACTCGTTGGAACATCGGCCGGAAATACACGATGCCATTTAGATATATCAGAATTCCACCCAGGCAGTTTTATTTCGAGTGCTTCTTTGAAATCTCTTGAAAAACTTTTTAATTTCAGTGAATGCCTCAAGTTCTTATCCTCTGACGATTGTGATGATTGAATAGGATCCATAATATATAGACGACGTGCCTCTTTGTTGATGATGTACAGGATGTATCGGCCGATGGATGCATAGGGAAGATAAATCTACAAGTGGAGCTATTAGAAACAAAAACAAACCATGATAACAAAGGTCAAAATATTTTATTTACCTTATTGCAAGATGAGATGTCGGTCTCCATCCCAGGCCAGCTATCAAATAATGTTGCCAATGTCTGGATAGTTTCCTTCTCACAAAACTTCTGACCTCGTGTTGACTCTAGCAACATGGACTAAGTGAAAGAAAAAAATATTGTTTCAACATGTTGATACTAATGGCACCTAGAATGAAGAGTTACGGTAACTTACACAAAATCGTAGATCCATGTAGTGTATAGGAGGGTCTGTGAACAATACTCCCTTGTCACATGCCAGCATAAGCACCGCGGTGTTGAAGCAATCATTGTCCATGGGCTGCTCCATGTTAAGTATCCACTGAAGTTTCTTAAGACTTAAGCTCATTGGATCGGGTGTGGAGCTCCGGACCCATACCTTTCTGTAATTTGGATGGTAAGAAGAACAATAATATACATCCGCACATTAAATATTGATACATGATACTTACTCCAAACATCCAGCATCATTGATCGACATGATGTAGTTGCAGAGGCCGGCAAGTATTTCACGTTGGTCCGTGGGAATGATAGTGATTTGGGCGGGACGTTTCTCTTCGACCACGTCAGATGGATTATCCAGGATCTCAAGATCAGAATTAGCTAAAGTTTCTTCGTTGAGAGGTTGATGGTACATGGGACATCCTTTTAACTTATTAAGCTCTGAATCGAGCAAAATAATTGCTAATTTTTTCGAAAATGTTTCATATCCTCCTATAGAAAAAATATGAAAACAATTTATAAGATATTTTGATAAAAAATTATGAGATAATGTATAAAACTGAAATACCTGCGTAAACTGGTCTGACAGTCCATGTGATGTCCAGTATTCCATATAATTTAGCATAAACAATCCACATGATACGCTATAATATTATAAAATAATGCTTTAGAATATCACACAGATGAATCTAAAAACAAACCATTATAACATGTGCTTACCCATCGGTTTGTATTGCCTTCTGAATTTGCTCTACAACCGTCCATGTTGTAACATTGAGATCAGGCCACTTATGACCTCTGATAAACTCCGGACTATGCTCTGCAAGTTTCAGCCATTTCTCGAGCCCTAGTAACTTTTATATATATTTGAGAAATGGTAAGGATGAAGTCAAACAAAATAAATGCTAAGACGAGAAAAGAAATAGATAGTTACCGTAGTAGCAAGGTCATTGCGTGTGACATTCTCACCAAGTGAGTCCAATACTTGTATCTCTCATTTTTTGGCGTTGGCAACTGCTAGATACCAATGGTAGCCCGGCATGTTAATCGGAATGAATAACTGGTGTAAATAAGATACAAGTCACAGTCACAATTAGATATAGTTATTAATAAATCATTAAACATATGAACTAAATAAAAACAATCCATAATTATATGCATGGATTACGGGACAAAAACTAACCATATCTTGTTGTAGATAACTATTAACATGAGGCACGATGCGACGATATTTTGATGGGTCTATGTCTCTTTCCCCGTCTTCTTTTATCTGGCCCGATACAAACGTGCTAATAATGTGTACCTTTTCACCGGCCCTGTCTTGTAGATGTTCGTGAGCAAGCATGCAATATATGTAAGCATTTATCACCTGCAAACAATATTTAGATTATATTTATAAATTATGATATTATATATAATCAATTAATTACATAGGTTGTGCAATTGGTCTTACACCGTCATGTAAGAACATGTCATTTTTAATAAGGCATTCCAAATCGTCAGTTGCTAACAAGGCATCTCCAATGTCCACAAACTGGGTATTCTTAGGGGCAGACTTGATTGATTCGATGACTGTAATATATCTAGGGGTACAAACATAGTCTGTCGAATATGTAAATAAATGAGCCAATTTAGCAATCAAACTGAGAAAAATTAGTTGAATACAGAAGGCAATATCATCACAAAAATAAGAGTTGATAGTAATATTAAAAAATACCTTGTGGGATAACATGTAAATTAGCATCCTTTTTTGGTTTGTTATGAGATATAACCTCTTCGACATTTTTATGTTGTGAATTTTCGTCCCCTTTCAGCAACATCGCATCTGAACCCTCAATGGATACTTTCCGTGCATCTCCAAAGTCCATATCCATGTCTCCTATATTCTGAAAAAAATAAAAATATAAAAATAGTCCTTTCGTGTTTTCATGTATAATATACATACAGAACCCATCACTTTGTATCTACGATGAAATATATATGATGAAATATAAACGATGTTTTCTACTGCATAATATAATCATATATAGTATCTGAAAAAATAGTAGTGAAAATAACACACTATTTTCTCTATAGAAAACATAAATGACATTATTAGGAAAATATATTGATTACATAATTTAAATAATTGTACTAACACAAAATTAGGGGAAAACAAGAAACTATAATGTTCATATATAATGAGTAGTCATATGAAAATTATTTAAATTATTTATATAGGCCATGGAAATTTGTCTAACAAAAGTAAAAACATGCACCCAAGGTAGATTACATAATTTAAATTATTTATAATGAGTAGATTTATTTATACATCAACCACGTTTTGTTGTGGTACCCTTAATATATGAAAGATAAATATAAAAAATGTTTATTTTTATGAACAATATTTGACAAATATATATGCTTTTATTGTTTCTGCGAGGTATGTATACTTTTAAAAACCTACACATGCGAGTCTAGCATTTATATCGTTGAGCAAAATTTGCACACAAGGCCCAAATTAGCTACCCAGCACGGCCGAACCTGCACCCAAACTTAGCCCCATAAAAAAATAACTATAAAATTAATTACCTTATTATCCACATTATATTTTTTCTGAGGGATTACATTTAACACGACAAATGGGCCGGCACTTACCGGCCAGTAAGGCGTGGTGGCCTCCACGGCCTAGGTTGCCTAATGGGCCGGCTCGACGGCCCACCTGGCACGCTGGCGTCTGGGCCCAAACCCTAACCCGACTCACACACCACACTGGGCCCAAACCATAACCCCACTAACTGGCAACCCTAGCCTTATCCACTCCCCCCGCCGCATCCAAAACCTAACCCCACTCACTCACCACACTCCCCCCCACTCACTCATTTCCTCTCGCCATCTCCCCTTCCCCGACGCGTGCGTCGACGACTCATTTCCTCTCGCCGTCTCGCCTTCCCCGCCGCGTGCGTCGACGAGCCCTCGCTCGCGCGACTCCGCCCGCGGACCGCCGGATCCCATGCCGCGGCAAATCTTCGGGCGGCCTCACCGGCCCTCTCCACCCCCACCAGCAGCTCGGCCCTCTCTCCTCCCCCTGCCGTATGGCCGCGCGCGTCGACGAGCCGGCGGCCGCGCGACTCCGCCCGTCGGATCCATCCCATGCCGCGGCATATATTGGGGCGGCCTCATCGGTACTCTACACCCCCACCAGCAGCTCGGCCATCTCCACTCCCCCCGCCGCATGGTCGCGCGCGTCGACCATGTGACTCCGCCCACCGACCACCTACCTGTGCGGCCAGGGGATCCGACGAGCTGTGTGCGGCGCGACCAACGGGGACGGACGCGGGTGCTCGGTCCGGTCCCGTTCCCCTCGCATCCGCGGCGGTGTTTGTCTCCTCGATCTGCATCGCCAGCAGCTCCGGTACGTCGCCCCCCTTTCTTGATCACGACCCTCTCCTCCTCTTAGTATTCCTTTATATCATGGTTTGATGTGGTTCATCTTTCCTAATGAGCCGACGCGCCGTGACCCGGCCTCACAGCCACGGGAAGGAGCGACGAATCCCCAACTCTGCGGCATGGCGTGCTTTGCCAGTTCGTCACAAGTCCCCAACGCTGTCACCGGCCGGACCTACGACGGTGCTAAGATGAGTCATCCTCTCTAAAAGCTTCTGTTTAATCTCTAATGGATCTAGTAGCAAGTTCGTTTCTCGTTGGTTAGTTGTAAGCACCCACTGGATGTTAAAGGGAAGTACCAATCAGTCTTGTGCCTCTTCTCTACGTGTATGTTCGAGATGCCTTTTCTCTAGGTGTATGCTCGGGTTATTTACTAATTGTATATGTGCTAGACATTCCTGATGGTCCATTGCCAGGCATAGAAAGCCTACAATTTTGATTTTCTGTCAAGTCTTGTGATCTTAGTTTCTTGGAAAGACTGAGTTTCCACTTCTCTAATGTGCTAAATGATCTCCAGCTAACTTTTGTATATTGATTGATACACCTCTCCAGCTTCCAATTTTTGTACATCCTTATGTTATGGCCGGCCGGCTTAGGCCCGCAAGTTATCTTAGTTTTTATTTTCAGATTAGGCAAGTTATCTTAGGCAAGTTATCTTAGGTTGATTCTTCTACAAGTTATCTAGGATATAAATATAGGTTGTAAGGCTCTTTTTGAAGGCAGGCAATAAGAAGAATATTATCTCCTATTGCCCAGCTCCCTGAGGAGCCGGAACCCTAGCCGCCAACAGCCCTAGCCACCGCCCTTCTCCTAGCCGCGACGGCGCCCTGCCGCCGGCGCGCCCGATCCTCGCCACGTCTCCCTCCATCCTTCCCTTACCACCTACGCCCTAGACCTGGTAGAGTACTTGATCCTACCAATTTGGTATCAGGTAACCGGGTTTTGACCATGTCTCCGCCAATTCCACCGCCACCACCACCGCTGCCCGCCAACTCCTCCACCACCGCCGCCTCTGCGCCGGGCGTCACGGCCTAACTCTCGGCTGGCACCACTACGTCGCTCTCAGCGCCGTTCCTAACGGCACCCGGCACCACGCCGGGCCAAGGGCAGCCACAGGCCCCCGTCCAACACTCGCCGCCGCCATCACCTCCCCCGCAGCCACAACAGTTCACGCCGGAGGCCATGGCGGGCGTCCTCAACGACCTCGTCACCGCGGTTCAAGGGATCCGCCTCTACCTGGCAGGTCTGTACGGGCCGCCCCCACCACTCCATCCAGCCATGGCCGCGGGTCAGCAGGCGCTTCCGTGGTACTCGGCACCGGGGGCCATCACCGGACTCCATCCAGCCATTGTCGAAGGTCAGCAGGCGCTTCCATGGTACTCGGCACCGGGGGCCATCACCGGAGGCTACCCGGCGCTCCCCGCCCCAGCGGCCGCACCGCCGCCTTGGGTGCAGTGGCCGCCACAGATCGCGTCGGCAGCCCCGCCACTTCTCGCCACCTCGGGGCCGCAGTGGCCCACTTGGACCGCGCCGGCCGCGCCGTCCTCCGTCGCGCCCTACCTTCCAGCGGCCTCGGAGCAGGATCCTCCACCGGCCCCGCCCAGCCCTAACCTGGGCACCGGCGCCTCGGAGCAGGGCCAGACCCAGCAGCTTCTTCTGGCGTCACCGCCGGCCCCCACGCAGCAGGCGCCGGTGCAGCTCCACCAGGCGCCGCCGCCATCGACAGTACCACCACCCGCGCCTAGGGCTACGGGTCGGCCCCTGCACCAGGTGCAGTTTCCACTGTCACCATCGCCGATCCCCGCTTGGGCGACCGGCTCGTCTTCGGGGCCGGTCTACTCCACGGCGCCGGAACACCCGACGCCCTCCCTGCGGTTTGATCACCCCTCCAGCTCGGCGAACTACGCCCCGGCGCTTCCCGACCCAGCATACGCGCTAGCGGCGACTACGGCCGCCCCCGGGCACGGCGGGCCGACACCCCCTCGCTTCGCCAAACTGGACTTCGCCACCTACGAGGGCACGGAGGACCCCCTCAACTGGCTCAACCAGTGCGAGCAGTTCTTTCGAGGGCAGCGGACGCTCGCTTCGGATCGCACCTGGCTCACGTCCTATCATCTTTGAGGCGCAGCGCAGACCTGGTACTACGCCCTCGAGCAGGACGAGGGCGGCATGCCACCATGGGAGCGCTTCCGGGAGCTCTGTCTCCTCCGGTTCGGGCCTCCTATCCGCGGGAGCCGACTGGCGGCCCTCGGCCGCTTACCTTTCACATCCATGGTGCAGGACTACGCCGACCGCTTCGAGGCCCTGGCGTGCCACGCGCCGGGCGTCTCCGCCACTCAGCGCGCCGAGTTATTTATGGGTGGTCTACCGGACCATATCCGCGTGGACGTGGAGCTTCGGGGACCCCAGGATCTCCAGTCGGCCATGTATTACGCCCGCGCGCTCGAGCGCCGCGCGGTGGCCATCCAGCAGGAATCACCGTCCCAGACTGCTGGGTCGCTACCTGGACCGGATTTCGCGCAGGGTCGGCCTGTGCAGGCTTCTGCGGCACCCCTCGCCGCGACCGCGGGGCGCCCGTTCCGCCGGCTTACCCCAGCTGAGATACTCGAGCGTCGCCGCCAAGGGTTGTGCTTCAACTGCGACGAACCCTACAAGCCCGGCCACGCCTGCCCGCGACTCTTCTACATGGAGGTGGCAGACTACATTCCGGAGGACGCCGTCGCCGCTGACCTGGCCGCCCCAGATGTTGAGAAGGTGTTTGACGCTGGTTGATTACCTCGAAGAGTTCAAGCAAGCGCTTCCCCACCTTACATCTCGAGGACGAGCTGTTTGTGCAGGCGGGGAGAAGTGTTATGGCCGGCCGGCTTAGGCCCGCAAGTTATCTTAGTTTTTATTTTCAGATTAGGCAAGTTATCTTAGGCAAGTTATCTTAGGTTGATTCTTCTACAAGTTATCTAGGATATAAATATAGGTTGTAAGGCTCTTTTTGAAGGCAAGCAATAAGAAGAATATTATCTCCTATTGCTCGGCTCCCTGAGGAGCCGGAACCCTAGCCGCCAACAGCCCTAGCCACCGCCCTTCTCCTAGCCGCGACGGCGCCCTGCCGCCGGCGCGCCCGATCCTCGCCACGTCTCCCTCCATCCTTCCCTTACCACCTACGCCCTAGACCTGGTAGAGTACTTGATCCTACCACCTTAACTGAGTGCATCCTTATTATGTCATGTTCATTCTAAAATGCAACAGTATTGGTAAGGTGCTCAATCAAATTCTTCTGCTGGCTTGGTTATGTTCTTGATACTAACATGGATAGTGCATAGGTACTCACTTAATTTCTACTGAGCTATAATGGCCAACAACAGTAGCTCACTTAATTTCTTGATACTAACGTTGAATTTTGTTTCTTTGTTCGCAGGCAGCGGAAGGGGCTTTGAGATCTCCAAGTTGGAGGAGAGGAAGTGTCCTCTGATGCTGCAGCCAAGGGAAATGAGACCAGGTGATTTGTTCTTTGTCATGGATTTTGTATTTTTTCGGGGAGTCGATCACTTGTGTGTGTGAAGAATTGAGTACACGCGGATTGGTAGGATTGAAAGAGATTGCACTGAGCTAATAACACATTTTTTGATTAATAGCTGGAGTATAATTCCATTCAGCTGGCAATTATCCATGTAGTCCTATAAGCTATTGCCTACATGACTTAAGGTGTGGTGCATATATTAATCATTATTATGATAATTAAGATTAGCACAAGTTATTTAGACATATTTGTGAATCTCAACTAAGATAAACTTCTTCACAAAGTATATGCAAATACTCCCTCTGTAAACAAATAAAAGACGTTTTAGATATGATATTTGCAGAGGGAGTAGTTTACAGAGGAAGTAGTATATATCAAGAGAACATCTATTGGTATGATATTTATAGCACTTCAGTTATTATGGTTCTTTCAGCTCCAAAGAACACAAATATTTACTTGAGATAATTTGCATGTGTAGCAATGTAGTTGTATATAGGGCATGCAAGTAACGGAGTAAGTCAAAATTATGAAACAAAGGTCCTATTTAATTGGTCCAGGTTTGCTTTTTCATTGTTTTCATTTCTTTAATTAATGTACATGTGGAGGTATAACAGTTTCTTAGACCACATATATATATATAGAAAGTGCTTGCCTGTTCTCTGCACACACCTTGAGTTGGCTCTAATTAATCCCCAGTATGGCGTAAATTTTTTCGCTGGTTGGTGAATAGTTGCATCAGCTAAACCCACTATAAATTTTTGTGAGATGCCTAGGAATATGGAATTTGCCCCTGATGACGTATGGATCACACTTTTGCCAACATATGATCAATAAAGCCAATTTTGTTGTGCGGCAAAGTGCCCATCATGACTGAAGTATGTAGTCCAATGATCAATCATGCTGTGACCACCCAAAAAATTGACCCAGTGAATGAAGAACGGCGTGGCAAAGCGCGCGACAGCTTCTAGATAGCTAATAGTTAATAAATCTATAAAGTACAACCTGGTAATACTATCATCGTCAATAGTTGTTGTTCCCTATGTGCCATGTGCATCACCTTGATGAATATCTTGGGAATATGAGTTTGTTATAGACAAAACAGTCTTTGATTGTAAATCTTCACAATATATTTTTATTTTAGAACATCTTGTGTATATTTTTAAAGATTTCAAAAGGAAGACTTTTTAGGTGTTATCATCTATTACCTGTAGTTATGCACATACCTTAACTGTTTTACGTTTCTCATGACAGATCTTTCCCCAGCCTAGATATTCTCGCTGAGAGCTCGTTGATGGAATCACTAAGATGGACTTACAAGACAGGCATGGATAAAACCATGAGGTCCTCAAATGGACAGATTGCTCTGGTAAATTGTTCTGCTTGCTTAACTTGATGTTCAACTTATGACTGTTCACTAAATTTTAGCACCACATACATAACATGCAAGATAAAACATACTTTTGATACTATACAACAACCAAACATGATCCTAATATAACAACTATTACACTTATAGAGAATATAAGATCCAGAATTGTTCGTACCTAGAGCAACTCGCCTTCTTGATGCTCCTTGCTTACACAAGGTACTCCTTGGGAAATTTTCCTCCGGGTCTGCTGTTGTGATGGACGAAGGAAGAGCAAGGAGAGGGAGGAGGGATGGCAGAGCAGAATAACATATATAGGTAGCCCATGCGGAGAATAACTGGGTAGCAGATCATGGCTGAATATAGTTATACCATATATACCATTGTTTTCTACCATATATACCATTGTTTTCCATCAAATGCACACCTGTTAATAAATTAGGAAAGATGTAAAAAAATCATAACTTACTAAGAAGAATTAAATTACTGTATTAATTAAATAAAGAACTTTTCATTGCTTGCATGCCAAGTTTAGCTACAGCAAAGTTAAATTCACGGCATGCACACTAATCATTTTCCTGCTTAGCTAATTTTGTATGATTTAACAGATTGTACTAATACTTAATTCCATAATTTCGTACTAATGTACAATCTCAATATACTATTTGCAGTTGTAATATATCAGAGACCACACAAGTTCGATGAATGATTTCAATTCCAGTTTCTCCATGGTTTCCCAATGCCAAAGGTAACCAATACTAATTCCAGTTTCTCAGTTGTTGTATATAGTTCTTTTTGCCAATTATAATTCATGACTTTATGGTTCGTGCGTTAATATGGGAGTTGTAGGATTTATATAAGTATAGTAAGCTATAAATCTGCTACGTACTCTACATGGAATACAACTTAGATTCACTGCTATAATTCAGCATTTGGTGTGAGCCTAAGACAACATACAACAACTGAATATTGCAGAATGTTGAGAAATATTGGCCTACCTAGAAAGCTAGAAATATTTGCAACAAAAAGGCACCAAATCTCTATCTTCTGCCACATAGAGATCCCCAAGACCACCTGAACATTCAATGAAATGGATGATTAATCACTACACATCAACATTAGCTCCCTCAAAAAAGTAGAAACCAAACTGTGACTTGAGAGGGAGATAAACAGATCGAGTTTATTCATGGTCCCACATATTCCAAGTTTCTCTTGCTATTGTTATGCCGTACCCACTACCTCGGCTTCTTGCTCGTCCTCTTCTTCCTTACAATATTCCTGCTCATCCCAAATTCCGAGCGTGGCAGAGGTCAGAGCAGAGGGCGAGGGAGAGGCGCATGGTGCCGGCAAGCGAGTGGAATAGGATCATGGAGGAAGAAGGAGAACTCCTTATGCGCCACCCCCATTGCCATCAACGACCAGTCGTCAACATCCAAGACGCTCATGATCCATAGCTAACCCACGTCCGCCTCCACATCCTTCTTTGGTTTTCGTAGGCGCCCTGAGCGGTGGGGGCGAGAGTTAGTTGTGGTTGAAGGCAATGGAAACCAGTGGGGGTTTAGAGGGAAGGAGCAGCGAGAGGGAGAGGGGCACGGGGATCTCGGGAACATCGGCAATGGGAGTGATCCTCGGCATAATTTTTCGTGAATGGAGCGGGGCACGGCGGGTGAATATTCGTCCTCCCGGCAGAGTATAGACCGTCAATTAATTGCTACGTGCAATCCTAACCTCCGTTTTAGGCCATTAGATATCATTAAGTGGGATAATCTGATGGCACAAATTAATGTTGGTACACATAATGGGGTGGTTATAGAAAAGACAATTGATGGTACGTGCCTTATATCCACCATGTTTTTAATTTGGCTATTCCATAGCTGGCATGTGACGATTGCCGACAAAGTAAACCTCGTATCGTATAGCAGTGCGTGTATGGATGGAGTTACACGATACGAGTTAGTATATGATGTGAGGCATGACTGAAAACCTCATTTGCCGGCTGAACCTGCAATGGTCCTTTACAAAATGCCTCTGGTTCAACTGGAGCAACAAACCTGCTCCTGACCGCACGGATATTATAGTACAAAATATACATAGAAGCCAAAATATATAGATAGAACCAAAACAAGCAGACAACGTTTAAGCGAATACGAAGCTAGAGGATGCCATCAAACAGTTTATTCCCTACATATATATAATCAAATCCATTATTCATAATGCCAAAAGGATAAATCTCAATTTGATCCCTAACAAGGTTCTATTAGCTTATTATATTTGCGACATTCGAATTAGCATTAGTCCATAGTCATTCCTCCAAAAACCTCAAGCATGCTGTAATTTCAGCTGGGATGTTTCCAGCTGCTTCATTGCCTTTGATCATCAGCATCTGGACTAGCAGGTGCTTTCTGAGCTGTAGTGAATCCTAGAAAACATAAACAACAATTTAATAAATAGCTGAAAAATGAATTGCACAACAGACCTACGTGATAGGATGCCCATAAATTTATAATTAACAAAGCTATGTAAGACAGAAACTTGTTATATATGCACATACCGAAGTCCTGGACATGTTATGCCCGAGAGTATCATCTTGGTGAGCCATCTCCTGTAGGACTTTGAATCCAGAGTCCAGGCTGTGACCAAAAAACTCAATATGTTAGAACCTATATCAGTGTGGCTATAATATGCATGACCAATTTAAACTATTACCGCGGAGCTGTAATATAGGTATGATCTTGTGGCCAATCCACGAGTTGGGGATTCAACCCAGGCCTCCCCTGTTGTAGTACACTGCCAAATTCTTGCAAAACTATCAGGGCTTCCTTCTTAATTTCCTTGTCATGAAAGTCCTCTCAGCCTAGGAATGACTCATTGGAATGATCAATTATGAGAGTCCTCCTATTTTCAATATTAACTGCAAGGAGGCCATAGGAGGAATCCACCAAATACAACGACAATAGGTATTACAATAGGTATATAAAGTTAATGGCGAACAGATAGTATACAAACCAATTTTTAAGAATGAAAATCCTTACAATGGACGGGGTCATGAGCACGTTGTATTTCGGCAAAGGCCGTTCAATGACATGGTTGATCAACAAGTTGGTGCGTTCAGCTTGGCCTAAGCCAGTCCGACTCATCACCCGTGCTAGGCGATGGAATTGCAAATCAAACATATGCGTGGAGCCAACAAAGTCTGTTCCTGCGTTCCTCTGTATGGCGTCGCTAATAAGCTTACGAACTGCAAGATCGAAGCAGCTCGGATTGACCCATGTATCACCTCGCATGGTGTCTTGGATAGTCCGTAGACTTAACTCGATTAAGAATGGACGAGGGCTCCTAATCCATATTGTGCTACAAACAAACCAGCATGATAGCAAATCTGTTAGAAAAATAAGGGGTATCAAAAACATGTAGTACTTAAATGTGTGGGCAAACAACAGTACATTTTTTCAAAACTTTAGTAAGGTCTGAAATGTATGTATCTTATAATTAGAGTTGTACTGTCATTTGAGGAGAGAAGTACTATTGAAAGGTCAAGTTGACTTTCTGTAGTATTATAGTAAGAAAAATTCTGTAGATTGCAATGTATTGTTGTAGTATCAAAAACATGTAGTACTTAAATGTGTGGGCAAACAACAGTACATTTTTTCAAAACTTTAGTAAGGTCTGAAATGTATGTATCTTATAATTAGAGTTGTACTGTCATTTGAGGAGAGAAGTACTATTGAAAGGTCAGGTTGACTTTCTGTAGTATTATAGTAAGAAAAATTCTGTAGATTGCAATGTATTGTTGTAGTATCAAAAACATGTAGTACTTAAATGTGTGGGCAAACAACAGTACATTTTTTCAAAACTTTAGTAAGGTCTGAAATGTATGTATCTTATAATTAGAGTTGTACTGTCATTTGAGGAGATAAGTACTATTGAAAGGTCAGGTTGACTTTCTGTAGTATTACGGTAAGAAAAGTTAACAAAATCTATTATGACATGTTAGGTTGCAATGTATTTCTGTAGTATTACACTAAAAAAAATTATGTATATGGTACATGTATCATGCAGCAGGACCCGTTACAATATACTACCGTCCATGGCCAGTTTTTTGCAGCCACTACGTTAGATCTTAAGAAGATTTTGGAATTTGAAAGGATAGCATGATCCTAACCAGTACATGCATGCAACCACTTATGAACGTGACCAACTAATCGCCATGGATTAGGTGAAAGAACAGATTTTTACTCGGGTTTAAAAAAAGAAGCCGATAATGCAAACTATAATGGTAGTGATCTGCAGCTAACAATTGCAAATACAGTATAGATGGAGTTTAGGGCTGCCAGAACAAACTCTAATTCCTCCTCGTCGGAGGAAACAATGACGTAGTTGTAGATGTACTCGACTGCGTCGTCCACTCCATCAAAAATCGGCATTGCAGCCATTACCGTGGGCAGAAAGTAGTCTTAGCACTAGGATGAGCGAGCGATGGGAAATTAGACTATGGTGGACCCTCATCCGAACGATATATATATGAGAGTCGGAGGGGAATTGTCCGGCTAACCAGGTTGGAAAGTGCCCCTTATCATTCCATCCTTGCATTTTCCATTACAAAACCTTGCTAATAAACGGGAAAACATTTATTTTTGTTCCTTACTGCACTTGCTTAATAAATAAACGCCGGATTACATATCTATTACATAAGGAAACAATAATTACAAAATCGGGAAATGAATAAACTCTGTTGATCACAATCACAGAGTATTTAATGGAATCAGATTTGTTATTCAATGTGATCAACACAATAGTATATTACAAGGAAAAACACCGAACATGCCTTTATATAAACACCGGATATGATCACCTGCCGTAATAAATACTAAGTATGCCGATAATATATTATTTGTTTCCGGATATTATATCTGTATAATGGCTTCTTTTATTTTGGATATATATTATTAAGTCTACATTTATTAAAATTAAGTTATTTCCTATTTCGGTTTGAGTTATGTTTTAAACATGCCAATAAACTATAACCTGCATGCTAAATAGTAGGACACAAACTTAATATTGAACTAATGGCATCGACTTTGGAAGGCCAGTGCGTTGCTACTTCGCACTCGTGAGTATCCAGATGGATCATTTTGTGAAATAAATTATATTGTATTTATTGCTAAAATATGGAAGTTATTTCTCTTGCGTTTTACAAAATAGTAAGCGTGCACGTGCAATGCACGTTCGATAATGCAATCCATTTTCTGAATTCCATCTTCGTCTACAATTTTTTTTCAAATAGGCAAAGCAAAAAAATGGAATGAAATTTGTAATGAACAACCATCACTGTACAACATGATAAGTGCAATATTTTGCAACATTAATTGTTTGAAACGAATACTCTGATAAATATTTTCAGTCTATTTTTAGATCATACGTAGTGTTGTGGAAATCCCACCAGTACAATGATCAAATCATCAAATATCATCTAATCAAACACATGTGTAAAATCGTGTAGTACAAATGTACAGCAAGGTGGACAACATGTTCCTCTCTAATTGCTTATATGCTTCTTTAGATCCAGAGTCCATCAAAAAGAAAAGTCTTCCAATCTACATGTGATAGGCTAGAATGTCAACAACATAGAAATTGCATAATAATCATATTCAGAAGAAAATTAAAAGATCATAATTAGACATTTTATTTTCACACATTGGTGACACTTATTTGGGATTAGTATAGCACCAAAATAATTGCTCTAACATTACATGTGGACATTTGCCTAAAAATAAAATTAAAAGGCAGCAATAGTCCAATCCAAATTTCTTTAGAATATGTTAGTGAAAATTGCAACTACCTATAAACGATTTATAAAACATGTCAAAAATATTCCAACGCTGGAAAGATCTCCTGTACAAGGAATGCAATCTCTCATTCCATGACCAGAAAATACCACACGCCATATGATAGGATCAAGGTAATAACAAATGTCTTTAAATAGGACTATCGGGTTCTCCTTAGATATTCACATAGAAATTAAAGAATAAACAATCTGTTACTGAACCAGAATTTTCATACACTCCATTTCATCTGCAGTCTAGTTCGATTGTCATCAGATACCTTGTGGACATAAGAAAATCTACACAAACAAACAAACCTGCAATTTGCTTGTAGTTACATACACAATGTTGATAAGAAAATCGGCACAACCAAATATTAGAATTAACAACTCAGGACATCAAGCATGTAAACATAGAGGTATGGACGTAAGTGCAATCAATTCTTATAATTCCAAAATGAAGAAGCACGTCGAAACTCTGCTCTGCATACAATCTGGTGTATCTGTCCTACTTGTTCCATTGCCCATTTACATTTTACATGGTATTCTATTTACCACAGTAACTAAATCATGCCCAAAGAACTCAGTCCTCTTAATTCAGAACTTGGTCTACATAAATACATTTGATACCTGCACAGCCAATCGTATTGTCTGGGTGCAACGTACATTTCCTCCACAACAGCCCAACCAATATCCTTTTGATACTGGTTCAAACTACAATGAAATAAGAAATGAAATATCATATTCTCCAGAAGCCGACAGCCTCCTGACGCTGCTGTCATTCTAAGTCAAATCCTTCTTGTCCCGCTACAGCACCACAATACAGGATGCTCGATAACAGCCAACACAAGTTCTCAAGGACCAGACTCCCATGAAATGCAGCATTGTACAATTTGTTACGTCTGAACTATTTCAGATGCGCAGTAAATTCATGAGGGTAAATGAACCAATGCAAGAAAATTATATGTAACCTAAACTGAACTGTTAAGTAATTAGTTTAGATAAGTAAAAGTACCAACTATTAATAAATTTTTCCCAAAGATTGTACACTTCAGCGATCAGACATGTGAGTTGTCACATTTTCCAAAGTCGCACGGGCATTTAAACTTATTCGCAAGTATGCAGGCTATCATTTTATTATTTATTTGAAGTACATATGCAAAATATATCTTCACAACCTACACAATATCCCTCCTGCTACAGCACCAATCAGAATTATATAGTGCTGACCTAGCAGATGATTTCATAGGACAATAAGGTCATCCATAAACTTACATTCAAACATACTATCAAAATACCAAAATAATAACAACAGATATGTTAAATTGCCGTAATACAAAAGATTCATTGCATGTTCCAGGTCTTTATCCTACCAATCAATATATCTGAAGCACATAGTAAGCATGAAAAAGTACGCTTGTAGAATATCTTTAACTGCGAATTTCAAAATATCAAAATAGAAATATATATGTAAATAGACAAATTAAGGTTCATCTTAACCATCGCAAGAGTAAATGCTCTGTCATTACTAAACCTGCCAGTCTATTAAGACCAAACTTCAGCCTGTAAGAACTTCCTTGTAGACGATGTTCTTCATCGAGGTCAGTAAGGACACAGTCGGTCTTTTTCGCTTCTTTGGATTGTCCTTTAGCTTGTTGGCCTTCTCCTTCGGCTTCTCATTCTGAATGAGTATCTTTATGTTTCTCTCCGCGGTGGCTCGAGACAAAGCAACATATAGCTGACCATGAGAGAACACAGGATTGGGTAGATAGACACCAACAATCGGGATGGTCTGCCCTTGAGCCTTGTTAATGGTCATAGAAAAGCTAAGCCTTATTGGAAATTGCTTTCTCTTAAACTTGAACGGAAACATGTCGTTTTCAGATGGGCAGAGAGGTATTCGAGGAAGGAAGACCCTCCTGCCAGCATGTTGTCCAATCACGATTTCTGCATCAATGGTGTTCCTCTCAAAACCTCTTACAACAAGCCTAGTGCCATTACACAGACCATTAGCTGGATCAATGTTCCTTAGAAGTATGATAGGGCAGTTCAGCTTTAGCTTGAGTGCATGCGGAGGAAGACCATTAGGAGTCAATCCATTCAGAAACTCCTGAGCGTAGTAGCCATATGGGTCGTCCTCCGCACTGTCAAAGCTATGGTATATTACTTCATCTCCATGAAAACGCTCTATCATGCGGATGTTTATCTTGTCGACATTGTCATTTGTCGTGGAAAGGATTGCTCGAGATGTCATGTAATTAGAATCAGACATGTTGTCATCTAGACTCGGAAACACGTGGTCAATAAGTTTTTCTAGGTCGTCAACCTTGCCTGTTGACGGCAGACAAATATCTTCAGGGAGTAGTATGTTGCCTTGATTATCTACATCCTCAGTGCCATTGCCGATCCTTAGCAAGTAATCTGCGAACCACGTGTCGTTATGAGCCCTCATGTTAGTGATGAGCCGAAGCTGCCGCATACCCTTCCACAGATGAGAACTTCGCAGGGTTGCATCAATTATCTGGCCCCGCGACCCCCTTCTAACGACCGGAAGCACCTGCCTAAAGTCCCTGCCAAAAACAACAGTATTTCCTCCAAAGGGTCGGTCACGTATTCCCATGATGTCGCGCATGCTATTGTCGAATGCCTCGACCGCTTGTCGCTTTGTCATGCTGGCCTCGTCCCATATTATCAATGAGGCCATCCTTAGCAGCTTGGCGGTCCCACTCTGCTTGGTGAAGCTGCACGAGGCTCCATCATCACAACTCAATGGAATCTTGAACCTCGAGTGGGCAGTCCTGCCTCCAGGCATGATAGAAGCGGCGACACCCGACGTCGCGGTAGCGATACCAATCTTGCCCTCGCTCCTCACCTTTGCAAGCATCGCCCTGTATAGGAAGGTCTTACCTGTACCTCCAGGGCCATCAACAAAGAATACACCACCATCACCGCGTTCAACAGCCGTTAATATCTCGTCGAATGCGGCCCTCTGTTCCAAGTTCAGGGAAGATGCCAACTTAGTGTCATCCATGTCGAACTCAACGGTTGATTCCTCGACGACCTCTCTTGCCTCGCCCTCTGTTGGGTCAAACGCATCATCTATGCATGGAAGAGCGAAATCAACAATGTCTTTACCCATGGACTGCAACATACCCCTAATGTCTAGCAACACCATCTGCTCCACCTCGTCAGGGGATGTGCGTGATCGACGATAGTCATCTGACATAGGCTCGAGGTGCCTATCCCATAAACCACCCACGTCGCCTGGCTCGCAGTGCACCAAGATGGTTGCGAAGAGCCTCCTAAGAGAACATGGCATCGCCCACTGCTCAGCCTCAGTAAGACAGTCGTCCAGCGTGTTGTCTGCCTCGATGAGTCCCAACCTTTCAGTAGCCTCTCTAAAGCTCCCACATAGCACGCCGTCCATGGTGAGCAAGTCGTCAAAGGATGTTTTGCCCGTAACATGGTTTAGCAACACACGCAGATAGTATCGGCCCCCCTCGGCAGGATTGGCAGACACGATGCGACCTATTTGAAAATGCTCGACCCGCGGCTTCCAAAACTTCTTTTTCTTCTGCCACGTGAAGCTTCCGGGGAAATCCTTGTACAATATATTTCTAGCCCGAGGGTGTTCCTGGTTAGCCTTGAAATACTCCGTTAACATGGATTTTGAATTATTTTCTGAGGCGACAACATTTTTCAAGTCAGCCTGGGCATTGAATGCGACCTTGTGCATATTCGGGAGATGAAGAGGCAACTGCAATACAGGAGGGTAGTTGGCGCAAAGTGGAAAGCCAAATATCCTCCACATAGCCTTCGGAGGGGTGATCCACCTTGCGTCAACGTATCTCTTGATCTCATCAATGTTACCATCGGCGTCGGGCTGGTCGATGCTGAAAGAAGCCTTATCATGGCCCTTGTAAATGTACTTGTAAAGATATTTTACGGCCTTTATGCTCGAGCACACCTCAACGTTGATGTGGCAATTGAACATCCGCAGAAGGTATGGTTTATAAGGGACAACCCATCTGTTATCTAACATCTTCCCTCGGACCTTAGCACGCCTTCCATCGTCTCTATGTCGATAAACTGGGTACGAGTCCTTCTCCTGTGCTGTGTTTTTCATTGAACGACCGCGGGTATCTGCATTTGCATCTGTTTTCTTGCATGCAAACAATCTTCGGGTTTAGAGCACCGCACGGTCCGTGCATCATATGTTTTACAACCATTGCATACAATTCCGGATACTTCTGCTTGTCTGGGAGCTCTGCGGAAATGAGTCGGTCATACTGCTCAGGGACAATAAGCTTATATGTTGAGCCCATGATCAACAGAAAATGTGCGTGTGGGAGGACCCTTTTTTGAAACTCGACAACATATACATATGCGATAACAACACCCAGGATGTTCTTCTTGAACAACATGTCCTTCATAGCATCTAGTTTGCCAAAGAACACGCGAGCCACAATATCAGGTCGGTCTTGCGCCGTCTGACCAGGCAGCAACTCATTCGTTATCTCTTCCCATTTTGGATTGCAAGTCATGGTCAAGAAGATGTCAGGCTTCCCGTATGTATGTACAATTGCCATGGCATCCATATGCCTCTTCTTCATGTCGCGGTCACCACCAGGGTATGTTCCAGGGAGAACTATTCTTACCTCAACAGCGCTTGCTCGTGTCTCCCCCGATGTGATCGCATCAACAACCCCTTTATACAAGTCGGCACGAATCTGCGTATGGTTCTTCCTGTACCACCTTAACCGACAACTTTCAATCTTGACGTACATGTCGACGGCCCATCGCTGCAACAGGCGTGCTCCACAGAGTATGGGATTAAAGATCGCAGGCCGTGTCTGCAGCATGTAACAGTAGTAGTCTCTGACAGAGACGCACAACCTGCTGTTGCCCTCTGCACATGATTGAGTACCATCAAAATGAGGATATAATCGACAAATAAAATAATATTTCTAGCAAAATGGGACGCAGACGGCATACCTGCATCCTCATCATCATCATGGACCAGTTGAGGATTTAGTACAACCTCCCAAGGAACATCACGTTTAGGTAGCTTCGGATGCCAACCTAGTTCCCCCCTTGGATAGAATAGGGGATAAGACAAAGGGTCATATGCTCCGGAGGTCACACGTATACTGTGCCTTTCGTTGTTGTTACCACAAAGTGTTATCCTCCGGTCAAACCTTTTAGCTATGTCGCTGCCCTCATCCCAAATTGCAGCGACATCAGATGACAACGGTCTGTTATATCTTCTTTCGTCAAGCCTTTTATCGGTGTTTAGGTCTATCCTCTAATCATCCAGGTTGTCCTTGTGTGCACCCAAACTCCTAAATTGCTGGGAGTACGGGTTTTCTTTGAGTGTGTCTACTAACTTCTTCACGACATCCTGGTCTAGTTGCTTGGTGGCCGCCTTACGATGAGTGATGGTTGGGTCATCATCAAAGAAGTACAACTGCAGATGCTCAGGACGGGAGCTAGGCCCGAACGAATGCACATTGTGGTAGATGGTGCCGTGTGCCCGGAATGTGTACACCCCAGACTTCATGTTTGTGTAGTTCTCATCAAGGCTGACGCCAAGGGTTGTGAAGGCGAAATGCCCGTTGAAGAAGCGTATGTTATCCCGAAAATGTCTAGAGTCTGCATCCATGCTTGACCATAGCCTCATCAGCTCTGGGATTGGCTCGGGTTGTTGAAGTTCGATCTGGCCACTGCGACAGCAGAAACCATCAGTCTCAGACACAAACTTTTTGGCCTTGCAGTGTATGCAGTTTGCGTCGAGCTTCAGGATGTGAGTGGTATCTGGGATGTTTGTGTAGACAAAGTCTAATGGATCATCCTTGGAAGGTATAGCAGACGACATGATCGCTTCCTCGTCATCCTCCAAGGTGTCATTATCGGATCCTACGTGAATTTGTTGAAACATGATGTTCAAAACATTATTAAATACGAACTATAATAATGTAAAAGATCCACGAACTCATAGTTTATCGCTGAGAATACCTTCCCCGCGAAACATGTAGTACTCCTCATCCATAAAGTCGGATGGTGTCGTCTCATCGCCCATGATGCAGTCTCGGAACCCATCGATGTCGTCTGCATTATCTCCCAGACGAATGTGACAATAGACAGCGTCATGTCAGATGATGGTTGCTGAGAATGAGCACAAATATGTACTGCCAATGAAATTCTGCATGATCGTCAGAGGGTCACCATCAGATGAATCATCTATGGAGGCCAGAGAGAGGGGTTTTGTCTGGGATAAGCTTGCTAGGTCTGGACGTGGGAGTGCGAGGGATTCTTTGCACGGGGTCTTTTTTTGGAAGCATAAACTGCCTTTCTTTTTGCACTTAACTCCCCCTTCGCTTTGCTGCATGCCCTCCATTCTCGCAGCGTGCTGTTTTTTTCTTCAAGATCGATAGCTCCGTGCTCTAGATGTTTCCGATATGTTGCTCGCCTCCGCGCGTTTGATTGCTCCATTTGATCATGAGTTAAGTTAGTTATGCCCTGCTTACCACGCTGCTTCCTAGGTAGTTGGTTATCATGAATGACATCTGTTGTGATTGTAGTGGTATGAGGCAAGACCGCCTCATCTTGTGACAATGACGTATAGGTGGACCTAGTTGGGTCGGCTGATTATACAACAGTATAAAACGCTAATTAGTACTGCATTAATTGGTAATTGATACAAAAGGTGCCAGCAGATTATGTAGGTCATATCATCTGACTCCTTCCGTTTATTTTCATAAGGTCTTAATGTCTAATCAAAAGTCATATGAGCGATAGGTGGAACACTGAGTTTATAAAGCTTCTTTAGCATGCTTACTTATTAAAAATATGTATTCAAAAACATTAGGAATATATATACTATCAAAAGGGAGCTGAATCAAAAATCATTCTAACCTGTACTTGTAAGGGCAGGAAGGTTATCATCTTTGTGATTCACGGTAGCTCGCCCTAGAGCCTTGATCTGGCTATTTTTGTGCACAACAAGCTTAGACTCCGCTTGTACCCCATTAATGATATCACCGAGAGCGCTCCGTGTCACATTTTGCATACCTGCATTATGGTTGCAGGTGTCATGCTCAATGATTCTCAGATAATAATCATAATGTTATCAACAGAGGGAGTATAATCAATAGACGTCGGCCTGTAATATAGAAATAGTCGTACCCGACATGTCAACAAATTTCATATTTTGATGGAGATGCTTGCCGGCGGCGTCATCATGCTTTTTTCGAGAACCATCTATCAACGGAGCTTTCATCTGTTCCTTGTTAATGTCAGCATTTTCCTTGTTCTTAAGATACGTTGCCCGTCTCCGCGCATTAATTAGGTCCCTCTTGTCATCTAGTAATAGATGCATGAAGGTGTGAGAGTAGTGAATGCATGAATGTACAGTGTCTTGATTTAAAATCAAACAATCATACCAGGTATTGAAAGGTCAGGTTGACTTCCATGCTGTATTTTTTCTGCTTCCTCTTCTTTTTTCCTCCGATAAGCAGCTCCTCTGGGCGTTTATCTGCTCCCTTTTTTCATCAGACAAGATAATTTTCATAGAAGGTTTGGAGACACTCACGACAGATCTTGTAGTAATGTGCTTGGATGTTGAACCGGATTGGGTTAAAACTTGAGGAGTTGCATTGATGTTTACAGGATTTCCTCCATATATATGAGTCACATCTAGAGTTTCTGGAACAAAACCAAAGCAAAATGATAATGTTCATAGTATTTATAATGAACATCTGCAACACAACCTCTAAAAGATAGATACGGTTCACAACGGTAGACGAATCTTGTAGTACCGTTTACACTTTGTGCTAAGGCTGCGGCACACTCTTCAGTGAAACAACTGAGAGACACAAACGTTGATGAGTTTGCCGGGTTGCCTGCTTGATGTAAAAATAACCGATAGTGGTCATAACGGGTAAGATTAGTGCTATCCGAAGAGTAGAGAGTACTCATTATGTTTTATACTAACCTGAGTTCAGTTCGTAAGGCCGCGGTACACGTGTGATATCACCATCAGTGCTTTTAGGAACAACAACAACTGCGGTCTGTTCAGTGATGGACTGATCTGAAATTGGTTCATAAAAGTAAATAGACGATCTTGTAATAGATTCAGCAAGTTGTGAGGGTAGTCAAAGCAGGAATGCACATTGTTTTCATTATAAATCAAACAATCATACCAGAAATTGAAAGGTAAGCTTGACTTTCATGCTCAAGTTTCTTTGCTTCCTCCTCTTTTTTCCGGCGATAAGTAGCTCGCCTCTTGGCGTTTATCTGCTCCCTTTTTTTCATCAGATAAGATACCTTTTTTAGGCTGTTTGGTGACGTTGTCGAAAGATCCTGTAGTCATGTGCTCGGATGTTGAAACGGTTTGGGATAAAACTTGAGTAGTTGACATAGTGTACAGGTGTATTCCTCCATCAATAGGAGACACATCAAGAACATCTGGAACAAAACAAAAGCAAAATGATATTTTTCTTATGCTGTTCTTGAACATATGCAACACGATCTCTATAAGCATGATATTTTTCTTATGCTGTTCTTTTTGCCGGTTCTCATTTTCAATATGTGTTTTGCTCACGTGAGATCAAATCGGGAGGCTGCTGATCACATGTGATATCACCATCACTGGGTTGGGGAACGACCGGGTCCGCGGTCTGTTCAGGTATGGAGTGGCCTGGAGCATGGTTCATACAAGTTACTGAGATTGAAGTCAAGAACATAAGAGAATAAAATGACGAGTACTCTATCCGCACAGCCTCATACCTGGACTAATAGGGTGATTATCAACAATGTTTGTCCCAGCCGTCTGATATCCTACACCTTCAGTACCCACAAGTTCATTATCCGGAAGAACCGGTTGTCCAGACGGTTCAACACTCAGCCCATCTGAGTGTCATTCATACAAGTAAGCGAGATAAATTCGATAAATAATTAGTATTAAATCATGCAAAAAAATTAGTCAAAGATTTACCTCTAGGGACACCTGACGATGTTGTATGTTCTGCAAATTTGCTTTGTGGATTCCCCATACATACCTACAAGCAAAGATTTCATCATATTAACAATTGGTTGTGAACTGAAGTTATCTACCATCATATTAATCAGGTGGGATTGTCTTCCTGCTTAGCTGTCATAATATCCATTTTTGAATTTTTTATATAGTCAAGTCGGAATTGTGATGACCTAAAAGCATATAGGATTTGGTGCTTGTTCTGACTATAGATTTCTAATTCAGGAAGATTTTGATGAATTTAGTGATGTTGAGGATCTCTATACCACATTCCCTATGGAGAAGGTTGAAGCACTCGAAGACATGGTTTCATTTGCTCCTTCCATTCTTATCAACGTGAGATGTGAGCTGTTAATAGAATCGACTGGGAAACTTTCTTATGTTTTTCCCCACTCATACTGCTACTCTGCTATGCTGGTGTAGACCATTTCTCTAACATGTTTTTATGGGTAATTATATATTTCTCAACATCGCTTCTTGTTTGGTTGCCAGGGTGTTGCTGCTGTTTCCACTACTGCAGTTTTGAGTACGAAGAGTCCGACAGCAACTTCACCTACTCAGGTACATGTTATTAAATCCTAGTATTAGTATATCGAATAGTCAGAACACAATGGTTGTATATCGAATCCCAGTGTCAACTTAGTTGGCATCCTGGATGCTGTAATCTTGTCAACCTTCACATGCTAGTATTGATTTATTTGATCATATTATTACAAGCTAATCCTTGAATATAAATACATGTGGTTGTTGCTAGTATTGCTATTTGGTTGCAAGTTTGAGGAATTGGTCATTTCTGATATATTCAGGTATACAACGGTCCTGGCCTCCGTATTGGGAGGTTTTCTTTAATGAGAATGTTTCTGAACTTTTTTTTTCAACATTCATGTACTTTCGTTAGTGAACTTGGAGACAACATTAAGTATGTAAACAGTCTGCTTCTAAATTGTTTGACTATGCTTATTGGACAGGCTGCTTCTTGGCAGTGCAAAGTTAGCAGACCAAGCCACACAACCAACCAATCAAAGTAAGTAAAAGCTGCACACTCATTTATGCAAACATGTACAGAAACTAAACATGATCAGCATCATGCGTAAAGATCTCCTAAACGATTCTGTTGCAAATTTCAGAAATGGTGCCCGGCATACCATGCTCCAGGAAAGGAGGTCATGTGCTTGATGTATATGTAATATAAGATTGCCGACAGTGAGCATTCCATGTAAGCACTTGCAACCAACTCAAATATGCATTTTCTTTACTGCTGTTTGGCCTACCATGCTCCAGCAAATATAGTCATAACCGAGGGATTATTAAGTAAATTAAGTAATGAGCGATTATTGAGTATAAACTTGCAATACGTACAACACAAGTTGGATCTTGGGCGCGTCCAGGAGGGGATCACCAGGGGATATATAGTCTACCGAAGAGATCACACAGCAGATCGCTTCGCGTCTCCTGAAGCGATCCCACGACAGTTCACCGCCTCCTGAGACGATTTTTTGTATGGCCTTCAGTATGTAATATTAAGTACAAAATAATGTGTATGAACTTGCATTACGTTGAGAACCTATGGGTGGTCACAGGGTGGCGCCGTCGGATCGGGGTCG
Source organism: Triticum urartu (assembly GCF_056163025.1). Classification (NCBI taxonomy): domain Eukaryota; kingdom Viridiplantae; phylum Streptophyta; class Magnoliopsida; order Poales; family Poaceae; genus Triticum; species Triticum urartu. The sequence continues at coordinate 746,531,083 of NC_141879.1, read as the reverse complement.
TGATCGCCGGCGAACACGACACGCGGGATCGTGTCCCCGTTTCCTCGCCCGATCCAACAGCAGACCGCCGCCTCCTGCAACTTCGACGGTGAAGGTTTCGTTAGGCCGCGTTAGAGGGATGGATCGGCGCGGCGCAGGGATTGATCTACCGCGGCGCGGCACAGGATGGATCCGCCGCGGCGCGGTCCAGGGATGGATCCGCCACGGAGTGGGCGTAGGGTTGGATCGGGCGTGCGATCGGGCGGCGTCGGAGATCGATCTGCTGTTTCGGGTGGGGCCGGAGATAGATCAGCTGCGTGAACGAGGGAGCGAAACCAGCGGTTTTTGATGTAGCGGGTTTTTTCGTTCGAGGGTAGTGCACAGGTCGTACGACGACGAAAAAAATCGGTGGTGGGAGTATGACGAAAATAAACCAGCGAAAAAAACCACGCGGACTATTCACCAACTGCTCCATTAGGAGTAGCGACTAGTCCAAGTGGTTAGCTGCTGGCTCGGCTACACGTCAAGGCCGTGTAAGCAAGACGGTGAAAGTGAGAGTGTTTCGTTATGAGGATGTTTGGCAGACACATGGTGACTACGATCAGCTAGTACTTCAACAATGGAAGAAGGGATCTGGACAACATGGTCTGGCCGGCGTGGTTGCTGCTCTGAACGACATGCAACTACAGCTTGCTAGTTGGGGAGCAAAGGAGTTTGGGAATTTAACATGCAAAGTCTGAAAACTGCGCGCAAAGCTCGATCGTCTACGAGCCTGGTCCATGGGGCGGGGCCCTACAAATGAGGAACGTGCAGTTGGAAAGCAACTGCGTGAAGCTCTCCGATAGGAGGAAATATGGCTGCGGCAGAGATGTAGAGTTCTCTGGCTTCGCAAGGGGGACCGTAACCCAGGCTAATTCCATGCCCAGGCAGCTCAACGAAAGCGTTTAAATAAAATTGAGTTCTTGGAGAAAACCGATGGTTCAACGTGTCAGGCTTTTGAAGAGAATTGTGCAGAAGTTCAAGGTTTTTATGAAGCATTATATACATCCCAGGGTTATCGGCCTATGGACGAGTTGATCAATCAAGTTCTCCCAAGGTGACGCCGGTTATGAATGAATACCTGGATAAACCTTTCACAGCCCTTGAGGTCAAGACGACATTGTTTCAAATGGCACCATCCAAAGCACCAGGGGTAGATGGATCCACAGCGGGCTTTTTTCAGCGGCATCGGGAACTTCTTCAAGAAGACATAGTGCTGGCTGTTTTGGACTTTTTGAATGGAGGCGAGCTGCCTGTGGGAATGAATGACACCTCCATTACTCTTATACCTAAGGTAAGGTACCCACAACGCATCTCGCAGTACAGACCCATCTTGTTATGCTCTGTATTATACAAAATCGCTTCCAAATGTATTGCCAACAGAGCGAGGGAGTTCCTCGGAGAGATTGTAAGTGAGGAGCAGAGTGCTTTTGTTCCCGGCCGTCTTATCACTGATAATGTACTAATTGCTTATGAGAGTGTTCATGTGATGAGGAGGCGAAAGAAGGGGAGAAATCATGTGTGTGCAGTCAAGCTTGACATGATAAAAGCGTATGACCGTGTCGAGTGGCACTATCTGGAAGCCATCATGCTCAGATTGGGCTTTAGCACAAGTTTTGTTACACTGACAATGAAATGTGTGACATCAGTCAGGTTCACTGTATGAGTTAATGGTGAATTGCTGCCTTATTTCACACCATCGAGGGGTTTACGTCAAGGGGACCCCTACTCACCCTATTTGTTCTTACTTTGCGCAGAAGGTTTCATCAGTCTGTTGAACAATTTGGGTGGGGCACAGGTGGACAGAGGAATTAGGGTGAGCAATCATTCGCCTTGGGTGAATCACTTGCTATTTGCTGATGATAGTTTAATTTTTATGAATGCAAAAGAAGAAAGCTCCCAAAGGTTGAATCAAGTTCTAAGGATATATGGTGAGTGCTCTGGACAGTTTCTAAACAAAGGAAAAAGCTCTATCTTTTTGAGTCCCAACACACCTGATCCAGTCAGACAAAGGCTTAACTGTCTTCTAGGAATCACGGTTGAAGCCTTCAGTGAGAGATATCTTGGTTTACCTACTGCAACTGGGCGGATCACAAGTGGCACTTTTGATCACCTAAATGAGAGAATGATAAGCAAGCTGCAGGGGGTACAGAACGCTTGATTTCATGTGCAGGAAGAGAGGTTCGGCTCAAATCCATGGATCAGGCGATACCGGCATTTTCTATGAGCTGCTTAAGGCTAACGAAGAAAGTTTGCAAGGGTTTATCATCATGTATGGCACGCTACTGGTGGAGCAGCTCGCTTGATCGTCGATCCTTGCACTGGATCGATTGGGATTCCCTTGCTACCCCAAAGGAGAAGGGAGGGATGGGCTTCAGAAACTTGCAGCTATTTAACTTGGACCTTCTAGGGAAACATGGTTGGAGACTCGTCACTAGCCCTCACTCGCTATGTGCATGGGTGCTCAAAGGGAAGTATTTCCCGAATACTGATTTCTGGGAGGCCTCAGCGCATCCACATGCTTCGTCCACTTGGTGTGCTATCTTGGCAGGAAGAGAGGCTCTAGGTATTGGTATGATCAAAAGGATTGGGGATGGCACAACAGTTTCGATTTGGGGCGACCCTTGGATTCTAGGGCTGCTTTCCATGAGGCCGTCGGTGCAGATAGGGGGTGCTATTTTAGCCAGGGTCTCAGACTTGATCGATGGGGAAACCGGGAGATGGAAGATCAATGTAGTGAGGGAAAATTTTATACCTCCTGAAGCAGATGCAATACTCAATATTCCCTTAAGGCGACTGGGAGGGGAGGATTTTTGGGCATGGTCAGCGGAGAAGGATGGAGTCTATACTGTAAAATCAGCGTACCGAACTCTAATGATTCGTAACGAGCATCGTGCTCTGGAAGAAGGGTCGGCTACCAAAGCTTCGAAGACAAATAAACAGTTATGGACAAGACTTTGGAAGTTGAACGTGGTACCAAAAGTACATGTGTTCTGGTGCCGAGTGCTTCGAGGAATTCTCCCTGTCGAAAGTGCGTATCATGCATTGATAAAATGTAACCTTGCTAGGAGGTTCTGGAGAGAAGCAGGCGAGTTGCTTAATATCAAGCTCCCAGAATTGCATGAATTGACATGGTCTAGAGATATTCTCTGTGATGCTAGGTTTGATTCGGCAGACAGGGCAAAAATCATTACGGTGATGTGGGCTATCTGGATTTCGCGCAACAATATTACCCATGACAAGGCCAGTATGGAACCAGTTCAGTCACTTAAGATGATCAGAGATGCTCTTATGGTGTTGGAGCTCCCGAGCAAGCACGCAAGCATATTGACGGGCCATGGGTGGAGACCACCAGAGGGAGAGTTGATTAAGATCAATACCGACACTGGCATTTCTATGCAGGAGCATAGAGGAGGGATTGGAGGTGTGTGAGGGAGTCCTGGATTAGGGGGTGTCCGGATAGCCGGACTATACCTTTGGCCGGACTCTTGGACTATGAAGATACAAGATTGAAGACTTCGTCCCGTGTACGGATGGGACTTTCCTTGGCGATACGAATATGTAGATCTCCTCCCATTGTAGCTGACTCTGTGTAACCCTAGCCCTCTCCGGTGACTATATAAACTGGTGGGTTTTAGTCCATAGGACGAAAAAACAATCATACCATAGGCTAGCTTCTAAGGTTTAGCCTCTCTGATCTCGTGGTAGATCTACTCTTGTACTACCCATATCATCAATATTAATCAAGCAGGAGTAGGGTTTTACCTCCATCGAGAGGGCCCGAACCTGGGTAAAAACATCATGTCCCTTGTCTCCTTTACCATCCGCCTAGACGCACAGTTCGGGACCCCCTACCCGAGATCCGCCGGTTTTGACACCGACATTGGTGCTTTCATTGAGAGTTCCTATGTGTCGTCGCCACCAAGAAGGATGCCTCATCCCGTCTTTAAAGACGGCATTGTTGCTAAAGGAGCTTTGGCTATCGGCCAAACTCTCCGGCTAGGTGGTTTTCTTATGACCGCCTGTTCGGCCGCTGCGCCGACGATGACTTCTCGGGTCATCGAAAGCAATCTTCACGTCAACTCGGAACTCGCTGAGCAGTTAGATTCGATGGAGCTCTCTTCCCTAAACGAGCTCTTGGATCGCATCGCCGCCCTGGGAGTCGCTATAGACTACGATCAGATTGGGCCTAAACACGATCTGAGAGAGATTAAGGGCCAGATTCCTCCTGGTAATGAACAGGATCAAGGACTGCCGCGAGGAAGACGCAATCTCGTTCTTCTGCAATAATTGCACGGATAAGGGGATCCTCAACGCCATAAGTCGCCGTGAAATTACACGCTTCGCCGACTTGGCGTCCATAGTATGAAAGTACTGTGCGATGGAAAGCGCCTGGAAAACCGAAATAAAATTTTGGGACAATCCGGCCCTGAATGCAAACCCAATCCGAAATAAAAGGATGCATTATCGCCAGACACCCGGGTTAAATACCAAAAAGCCAAAACCCTCTACAGGGCATGGAACCGTATTGGAGGGATGGCTCAATGGACCCTGTAAAATTCACAGTACAGAGGGCGCCACACCAACTCATAGCCTTAGAGCATGTTGGATACTCCGGCAGGTGGCCAGAAGTGGAGAAGATCTTCTAACCCCAGAAGCCACAGAGCACCAGCCCAGGGATACCAGTACGGTATTAACAGTCTTCGAGACTTTCGCATCAAATAATATGCGGAAACGAACACTCCGCAGCCTTGCCGAAGTCTACCACGTAGCAAAAATATATCCATGGAGTGACACGGCTATTACTTTTAATGCCAGTGATGAACCTAAATTTCGAACAGCCTGAGCACCAGCCGCATTGGTCCTCAGTCCAATAGTGGACGGCTTTCGCCTTACCAAGGTACTCATGGACGGTGGCAGCGGATTGAACCTCATTTATGAGGAAACCCTTCAAAAAATGGAAATAGACTGGAACAGCATTGAGCGAAGCAGCACAACCTTTAGAGGAATAATCCCCAGTCGGGAAGCGCGCTGTACAGGAAAAATCACACTAGATGTGGTGTTCGGCACGCCAGATAATTACAGGCCCGAAGAGATCACGTTCCAAGTGGCCCCGTTCAGTAGCGGATACCACGCTTTGTTAGGGCGGGAGGCATTTACAATCTTCCAAGCCATACCCCATTATGGGTACATGAAGCTCAAAATGCCCGGGCCCAACGGAATCATCACTCTTGCTAGTGATCCGGACATAGCACTCCGCGCCGAAAATAAGACAGCCGCACTGGCCCTCGAGGCACTATCCGAAGCCCTAGCGGCTGAGGAACTGACCGCGCTGCGCTCCACGGCGAATAGGGACGATGTGATACTCGACAAAAGATCCAAGTCCACCTCCTTTAAACCAGCGGATGAAATAGTCAAATTCCAAGTCCATCCAACGGACCCTACGAAAACAGCTTCCATCGGGGCACAATTAAACCCTGATGTAGACTCCGCACTGCGAGAGTTCCTACGAGAGAACTGGAACATCTTTGCCTGGCACCCTTCAGACATGCCAGAAATCCCACGCAGGCTGGCTGAGCACAGCTTAAATATCATAAAAGGATTCAAGCCAGTCAAGTAGGCTCTTCGGCGTTTCTCCGAACCTAGGAGACAAGCCATGGCAGAGGAACTAGCCAAGCTATTGGAGGCCAGATTCATCAGAGACATAAAACATCCGGACTGGCTAGCAAACATGGTGATGGTACCAAAGAAGGACAAATCCTGGCGCCTGTGCGTCGATTTTAAAGACCTCAACAAGGCTTGCCCAAAGGATCCCTTCCCCCTCCCCCGCATCGATCGAATTATCGATGCTACCGCAGGACACGAGTCATTGTGTTTCCTCGACGCATACTCCGACGACCATCAAATTAAGATGACAGAGCCAGACCAAGCCGCAACGACATTCATCACACCATACGGCCCCTTCTGCTTCAACACAATGCCCTTTGGGCTCAAAAACGCTGGCGCAACATATCAGCGCATGATTCAGACATGTCTGGCAAACCAGATCGGCAAAACAGTGGAGGCATACGTAGACAACGTGGTCGTCAAAACAAAACATGTCGAATCTCTAGTAGACGACTTGAGGCTCACATTCGATAACCTCCGAACATACGACATCAAGCTCAACCCGGAAAAATGCGTTTTCGGAGTACCAACCGGAAAGCTCTTAGGCTTCATTGTATCCGGCAGAGGAATTGAAGCAAATCCGGCCAAGATCCGAGCTCTGTCACAATTGGATATCCCAAAAGACCTCAAACAAATACAAAAATTGACTGGATGCGTGGCGGCTCTAAGCCGCTTCATCTCCCGCTTGGGAGAAAAGGCATTACCCCTTTATCGCCTCCTCCGGCGCACCGAACACTTCTAATGGACGGATGCCGCCACGGCCGGACTCGACGAAATAAAAGCCATATTGGCAACAAACCTAGTCCTGGCCACGCCAAACATTGGCGAATCAATGCTATTATACATTGCGGCAACTCATCAAGTTGTAAGCGCCGTGCTCGTCGTCGAACGAGAAACGGACGGACATAAATACCCCCTTCAAAAGCCGGTTTACTATGTATCCAATGTCCTCACTCCATGCAAGTGACGGTACCCACATTATCAAAAGATAGCGTACGCGGTATTCATGGCATCCCGGAAGCTGCGACACTACTTTCAAGAGTGTTCGATAACGGTAGCCTCGGAAGTGCCACTTAATGATATCATAAACACCCGCGACGCGACGGGCCGGATTGCCAAATGGGCCATTGAGCTCCTCCCGTTCGACATAATCTACAAGCCACGGCGAAATATTAAGTCACAAGTATTGGCCGATTTCTCACCGAATGGACGGAAGCCGAACTCCCTAAAGAGTACGGCACATATTCCAATTGGATCATGCACTTCGACGGCTCCAAAATGTTGGCCGGTCTGGGGGCTGGCGTCGTTTTGACGTCCCCAACAGGAGATACAGTTCAATACGTACTCCAGATAATGTATACAGAATCCAACAATGCAGCCGAATACGAGGCCCTTCTACATGGTCTCCGGATGGCAGTATCCATGGGCATTCAACACCTAGAGGTGCGCAGGGATTCAAACCTCACGATATCCCAAATAAATGGAGATTTTGATGCCAAGGATCCGAAAATGGCAGCTTACCGCAACGCCGTCCTAAAAATGTCAGCTCGGTTCGAGGGGCTCGAATTTCACCATATAGCCCGGGAAAATAATCAGGCGGCAGACGTCTTGGCACGCATTGGCGCAAAACGGGATGCAGTCCCCCCCCCAACATCTTCTTGGAGGGGCTGTTCAAGCCATCCGTAGTATGGGAAGGGGAACCCGGTAATAACAGCCCGGACCCAACCGCACTGCCCGATACCGAACACTCTGATATAATTGGAGGCTCTGCCAATGAAATAACATCTTCAGCCCACGTAATAATGGCCGTCATCGCCCCGTGGACAGAACCATTCCTAGCCTACCTTACTAGGCAGGAACTCCCCGAGGACCTAAACGAGGCACGCTGCGTAGTGCGGCGATCTAAAGCCTATAAAGTCCATGAGGGAGAACTTTATAAGAAAAGCACCACCGGAGTCCTTCAAAGGTGCATCTCCGAAGAGGAAGGGCGGAATCTTCTGGCTGAAATTCATGCCGGACTCGGCGGTCACCATGCTGCAGCTCGAGCCCTTGTAAGCAAGGCCTTCCGTACAGGATTTTATTGGCCGACGGCCCGGGCAGATGCTCAGGACTTAGTCCAACGCTGCGTTGGTTGCCAGCTTTTTGCAAACCAAAGCCACATGCCACCCACCGCCCTCCAAACTATCCCCATCACCTGGCCCTTCGCGGTCTGGGGGCTTGACATGGTTGGACCCCTTAAAGGAGGAACCCACAAGAAAAAATACTTGCTGGTCAAGGTGGACAAGTTCACCAAATGGATAGAAGCCAAGCCTGTTAAGACGGCCGAATCCAGACCGGTGATAGACTTCATATCTGGGGTCATACACCGTTACGGCGTCCCACACAGCATCATCACTGATAACGGCACGAACTTTACGGCCGACGAGGTAAAACTCTGGTGCAAAAACATGGGCATCAAGCTCGATTATGCTTCAGTCTATCACCCACAAACTAACGGTCAGGTCGAGCGAGCAAATGGTCTTATCATGAGCGGCATCAAACCCAGATTAGTGCGGTCCCTCAAGGAATCTAACACGCACTGGGTAGAGGAGCTCAACTCCGTACTCTGGGGGCTGCGGACCACGCCGAATCGCACCACCGGATACACACCATTCTTTATGGTATATGGCGCAGAGGCGGTTCTGCCCTGCGACATAATTCATAACTCACCTCGAGTGCGCATGTACGAGGAAAGAGAAGCCGAGCTCGATCGGCAGGACAGTTTGGACGCCTTGGAGGAGGAGCGTGACGTGGAAAAAGCCCGTTCCGCATTCTATCAACAGCAGGCTCGAAGATACCAAAGCAGGGAAGTACGGGCCAAAACTTACAATGTTGGCGAGTTAGTTCTACGCCTGCCGGATAAGAAAAAGGACAAATTGAAGCCCAAATGGGAAGGTCCCTTCATTATTGACCAAGTCCTGACTGGTGGAGCGTACCGTCTGCGGGATGCATCGGATAATCGAATCGAGCCGAACCCATGGAACCCAGCCCGGCTCCGAAGATTTTACGCCTACCGCCGGACTCTGTGTTCGTCTCCTTCCTCTGTCCATTTTTTATACATTATCTGTCCTAGATTTTTCTCCTTTTCTTTTTTCACACAGCCTTTAAGGGCCCATTTGTGTCTTGTTTGCACACAAAGGACGCGCCATCCGCGTTCATCATACCTGGGGGCTTCTTTAACAGAAGCTTATTCATACGGGCTTCATGCCCAACACATGTGGCATACTTCCGCATGTACCTTTTATTCACCATTATATGCATCGATATGACTTATGTTTTGGCCAAGCTGGGTTGCCTGGCTCTTGTATTTATGCCCTACGTTCCCATTAATTCGGCTAGGGCATAAGGGGAGCACCTCTGCGATTGTTACTGCCGGGTCAGCCGGATGTGTACCTCAGACTGGGTGAAGCCGAAAGCTAGCGTTCTTAAGGGAATATTCGGTCGGTGAACTAAAGATGATTTCCCACTTATTTACTTATGCGCCCCCAGATGTTTTTCCTGCATCTCTTTTCGCAGTCCGGACATGCACTTTAGGGCATGCCTCCCGGGGAAAGGAACCCCTAACGGAACTATTCTCCCTGGAAGATGTTTCTTACTAACCATGTAATATAACATAACTAGTTGGGCACTTGTCTGTTCAAGCACTAATGACCCCTACGCCTGGTCTCCATGCATGCCCCGGTTCTTACATAACCAAGAGGGTATTCGGACACACTCTGGACCGTCGGGTCCCGAGGTTGAAGCGAAAATGTCCGCCATGACAAACGATCTACAATCCGGCTAGAAGGCATTATACATGTCACTGTAAATTACATAAGTCAATTTGACTGATTGTATTCCTCTTCAATACCATCCAATAGGCTGTCTAGTTTACAGTCCTGTTGGGAATACTTTGCGGCCAATTCTACTTGGTCGTACACTAAGCTCACAGGGATCTCCTTCCCATCGGGCCCCACAGGTCCGACCTCGGCCATGTGGTTTGGGTCAGCCTTCGTGTACCGCGTCTTCACCATGGCCCAGGCCTCCCTGGCGCCTTGACGGCAGGCCGATATCTTCCATAATCAGAAGCGCCGCCGCGCTCCCTTCAGCTTCTTTGCAAGCTCTCCAAGGCCTTCGGGCATGGAGACGGATGGCCACAAGGCGTGGGCGGCGCCTTGCATCACCTGCCGAATTCGTTCGTGCAGTTGTGAGAGCTCGGGAAGAAGGTCACCCGTAGAACCGGGCATTTCCTCTGCAGGACGACCTGTTAGCATACCTACAGACATAACTCTGTTAGTCGACTTCCTCGCCGAACTCTTTTTCAAAGTTCGCTCAAGCACTTACTAAATATGCCGCGTCGAAGCCGCCGATTCTCCTTAACGGAGTCCGACAGTTGGGCACGAACATCCTTTAGTTCCACGCCCAGCTGGGTGTTGGCATCTTGGAGATTATTCTTCTCCCGCCTCACCTTTGTAAGCACGCTCTCGCCGGCCTTTAATTGGCGCAGGAGTTGTTGCTTATCCGGATCTACTCCGGCGCCATCTGCAATGTTCTTGTCAGATTTGCACACACGCCGCACTTCACATAATACTTATCATTCGAAGCGTATAGTACCAGAGGGGGGTCTCCTTGGGCTCCCCTGCTACGGCTAGTGCGGCCTCAAGTTGTGCTCTGCACTCTTCCAGCTCCTGGGACAGTTGGGTATTCTTTTCTGTAAGAACCTGCATAACAAATGATCCTTAAATCAGTTATTCTAACTGTTTCATGTCTCGGGGGCTACTGGTATATATAATCACCAAATTTTCTTACCCGTATGTCCTTTACATACTGCTCCATGGCTCTGGTTAGACCATTTTGAGCAGCACGGAGATACGCATCTCCCGAGTTAAAGGCCTCCAACGCCTCCTGGGAGAAACAAGCATCGCGAAGAACTATTCGGTGACGCCGGTGGTTCATGGCACTCTCCACCTCGGAATTGGTGGCAGACAGCCTGTCCGCATCCTCTGTCGGAGGAGCGTCCGGTGCGCGCCTTGTGTTCGCCTCCGCTTTCGGACCCGGCCTTGGAGCCTGGCTGGTGGAGGCGCGATTGGCAACCTCTCCGGATATAGTCCGGTGAGCGCTCTTTTTCCAAAAGAGAGCATGGGCGTTAGTATCCCTCTGAGAATAATGTCTCGGAATACGATGGCGCGCCATACCGTTGCACCGGCGTCTCAATCCGGCAGCACTTCTTTTCAGCCTGTTGGGCCTCGCGGCCCCTTGTTGGCTAGTCGCCGCAGGCTCGGCCTTCCGCCTCAAGGACTTCCCCTGCTAAACACGGTTGTTATATGGTAATCAAAAACGTGCGAGGACGGATCCCTTTTCAAAGTGCTGGGACTTCGGTCTCAGTTACCTGTGAGGCTGGAAGTAGCCCTGGGTAATCGGCCGTAATGGCCACCAAGGTGTTGTCACTGCTCAATTGGTAAAATACCCCATCAATCAGCTTCACAGATATGTCCGCATCCTCTTGGGAATCCGGGTTGAGGGACCATTCCGGATCCTCGGGTTGTGGAGGAGGGATGTTTATCTCCTTTACGGCTTGACGCAGTTCCTACGTCGAAATCGCAAGATAGGATACTTAACTATGGGAATATGGAACGGATGGGCAAGAAGAAGTGTCCGCTTACCCAGCTTGGAGGATTGTACATAGAAAATCCACCCAATGGATTGACGCGGAGAAATTCCTCCTCTTCTCCCTTGTACAAAGCGGACAAGATCTTCGTTAGAGCGGCAACCGATTCCGGCCCCTTACGGCCGCAGTGGGTGGCATCATCCTCCCTGTTGAAATCCCACATGGGGTGGCCTCTATACTAAAGCGGCTGCACCCCCCGCATGATGCATGTGGCCATGACCTCGATCATGGTCAGTCCAGAATGAGCTAACAACCTTATCCGGCTCGTCAGATAAAGAACGTCCTTGTCATTTTCCTTCTGAGGGCTCCGTGGATGCCAGCTTAGGCGTTTCTTCAAGGGAGCATTGTCGAACTCAGGGAGGCCGATCCGAATAGGATCCGGAAGGGGGGCGTCTTCTACATAAAACCATTCTGAAGGCCATTCTTCGGACGCCTTCTTTGGGGTTCCGGATAGATACCCGGTCCCGGCGATGCGCCACACTTCGGCTCCGCCCACTTGATATACTGACCCCTTCTGAGAACGGGGCACAAGGTAGAACAGCTTCTTCCACAGCGCGAAATGAGCCTCGCAGCCCAAAAACAGCTCTCAAAGGGCTACGAAGCCCGCGATATGCAATATGGAGGCAGGCGTAAGGTTGTGCCACTGGAGGCCGTAGAACTCCAGGAGCCCCTGGAGAAACGGATGAATTGGAAATCCGAGCCCTCTTATCAAATAAGGGACAAGGCATACCCGCTCTCCTTTGGAGGGATTGGGGATGCTCTCCGCTTGCTCTCTGCCATTATAGGTGGCGAGTGTCGGTGTCAGAACCGGCGGATCTCGGGTAGGGGTCCCGAACTGTGCGTCTAAGGCGGATGGTAACAGGAGACAAGGGACACAACGTTTTACCCAGGTTCGGGCCCTCTTGATGGAGGTAAAACCCTACGTCATTCTTGATTAATATTGATGATATGGGTAGTACAAGAGTAGATCTACCACGAGATCAAGGAGGCTAAACCCTAGAAGCTAGCCTATGGTATCATTGTTGTATATGCTATCGACTAGCCTGGCCCTGGTTTATATAATGCACCAGAGGTCTAGGTTAACAAGAGTCCTAGCCGAATACGCCGGTGGGGAGAAGTCCTTGTCTTGATCGCCAAGTCTTTGTGGAATCTTCCTTGTATGCGGTAGCTGTCCGAACTAGCCCATGAGTATACGGCCATGGGGGGCCTCGGCCCAATCTAATAGATCGGGAGACGACGTGGTGAGTACCCCCTAGTCCAGGACACCGTCAGTAGCCCCCTGAACAGGTCTTCAAGTTGGGGACTCTCCTCGATTCTTCCGAACTGTTCTTCATCTTCGGTCGTCGGTCTTGAAAACTGGTTCAACAAATCTTCTTTATCTTCGATCTTGAGGATCGCCGAAATGCATTCGACGAGTTTACACGTCGGGTATCCGAGGAACCCCTTTAAGTTTCCGGCCTTTACCAATGCCTTGTTATTTTTATGCCACACCTCGGGTTTGAAGTTGTTCCCGGGCGGCAGCTGTTGGGTTTCGTAGTAATTTCAAAAAATTTCCTACGCACACGCAAGATCATGTGATGTACAGCAACGGGAAGGGAGAGTGTTGTCTACGTACCCAATGTAGACCGACTGCGGAAGCGCTGACATGACGTAGAGGAAGTAGTCGTACGTCTTCACGATCCAACCGATCAAGCACCGAAACTACGGCACCTCCGAGTTCGAGCACACGTTCAGCTCGATGATGATCCCCGGACTCCGATCCAGCAAAGTGTCGGGGAAGAGTTTCGTCAGCACGACGGCGTGGTGACGATCTTGATGAACTACAGCAGCAGGGCTTCGCCTAAACTCCGCTACAATATTATCGAGGTATATGGTGGCAGGGGGCACCGCACACAGCTAAGGAATAGATCACGTGGATCAACTTGTGTGTCTAGAGGTGCCCCCTGCCTCCGTATATAAAGGATTAGAGGGGGAGGCTGGCGGGCCAAGGAGGAGGGCGCAGGAGAGTCCTACTCCCTCTGGGAGTAGGATTCCCCCCCCCCCCCCAATCCTAGTCGGAATAGGATTCGCGGAGGGGGAAAAGAGGAGGAGGGGGCCGGCCACCTCTCCTAGTCCTAATAGGACTAGGGGAAGGGGGAGGCGCGCAGCCCATCTAGGGCAGCCCCTTCTCTTTTCCACTAAGGCCCACTATGGCCCATATACCTCCCGGGGGGTTCCGGTAACCCTCCCGGTATTCCGGTAAAATCCCGATTTCACCCGGAACACTTCCGATATCCAAACATAGGCTTCCAATATATCAATCTTTACGTCTCGACCATTTCGAGACTCCTCGTCATGTCCATGATCACATCCGGGACTCCGAACAACCTTCGGTACATCAAAATGCATAAACTCATAATATAACTGTCATCGTAACCTTAACCGTGCGGACCCTACGGGTTCGAGAACAATGTAGACATGACCGAGACATGTCTCCGGTCAATAACCAATAGCGGGACCTGGATGCCCATATTGGCTCCTACATATTCTACGAAGATCTTTATCGGTCAGACCGCATAACAACATACGTTGTTCCCTTTGTCATCGGTATGTTACTTGCCCGAGATTCAATCGTCGTTATCCAATACCTAGTTCAATCTCGTTACCGGCAAGTCTCTTTACTCGTTCCGTAATACATCATCTCGCAACTAACTCATTAGTTGTAATGCTTGCAAGGCTTATGTGATGTGCATTACCGGGAGGGCCCAGAGATACCTCTCCGACAATCGGAGTGACAAATCCTAATCTCGAAATACGCCAACCCAACATCCACCTTTGGAGACACCTGTAATGCTCCTTTATAATCACCCAGTTACGTTGTGACGTTTGGTAGCACCCAAAGTGTTCCTCCAGTAAACGGGAGTTGCATAATCTCATAGTCATAGGAACATGTATAAGTCATGAAGAAAGCAATAGCAACATACTAAACGATCGGGTGCTAAGCTAATGGAATGGGTCATGTCAATCAGATCATTCAACTAATGATGTGACCTCATTAATCAAATAACAACTCATTGTTCATGGTCGGGAAACATAACCATCTTTGATTAACGAGCTAGTCAAGTAGAGGCATACTAGTGACACTTTGTTTGTCTATGTATTCACACATGTATTATGTTTCCGGTTAATACAATTCTAGCATGAATAATAAACATTTATCATGATTATAAGGAAATAAATAATAACTTTATTATTGCCTCTAGGGCATATTTCCTTCAGTCTCCCACTTGCACTAGAGTCAATAATCTAGATTACACTGTAATGAATCTAACACCCATGGAGCCTTGGTGCTGATCATGTTTTGCTCGTGGAAGAGGCTTAGTCAACGGGTCTGCAACATTCAGATCCATATGTATCTTGCAAATCTCTATATCTCCCACCTGGACTAGATCCCGGATGGAGTTGAAGCGTCTCTTGATGTGTTTGTTCCTTTTGTGAAATCTGGATTCCTTTGCCAAGGCAATTGCACCAGTATTGTCACAATAGATTTTCATTGGACCCGATGCATTAGGTATAACACCTAGATCGGATATGAACTCCTTCATCCAGACTCCTTCGTTCGCTGCTTTCGAAGCAGCTATGTACTCCGCTTCACATGTAGATCCCGCTACGACGCTTTGTTTAGAACTGCACCAACTGACAGCTCCACCGTTTAATGTAAACACGTATCCGGTTTGCGATTTAGAATCGTCCGGATCAGTGTCAAAGCTTGCATCAACGTAACCTTTTACGGTGAGCTCTTTGTCACCTCCATATACGAGAAACATATCCTTAGTCCTTTTCAGGTATTTCAGGATGTTCTTGACCGCTGTCCAGTGATCCACTCCTGGATTACTTTGGTACCTCCCTGCTAAACTTATAGCAAGGCACACATCAGGTCTGGTACACAGCATTGCATACATGATAGATCCTATGGCTGATGCATAGGGAACATCTTTCATATTCTCTCTACCTTCTGCAGTGGTCGGGCATTGAGTCTTACTCAACTTCACACCTTGTAACACAGGCAAGAACCCTTTCTTTGCTTGATCCATTTTGAACTTCTTCAAAATTTTGTCAAGGTATGTGCTTTGTGAAAGTCCAATCAAGCGTCTTGATCTATCTCTATAGATCTTAATGCCTAATATGTAAGCAGCTTCACCGAGGTCTTTCATTGAAAAACTTTTATTCAAGTATCCCTTTATGCTATCCAGAAATTCTATATCATTTCCAATCAGCAATATGTCATCCACATATAATATCAGAAATGCTACAGAGCTCCCACTCACTTTCTTGTAAATACAGGCTTCTCCGAAAGTCTGTATAAAACCAAATGCTTTGATCACACCATCAAAACGTTTATTCCAACTCCGAGAGGCTTGCACCAGTCCATAAATGGATCGCTGGAGCTTGCACACTTTGTTAGCTCCCTTTGGATCGACAAAACCTTCCGGTTGCATCATATACAACTCTTCTTCCAGAAATCCATTCAGGAATGCAGTTTTGACATCCATCTGCCAAATTTCATAATCATAAAATGCGGCAATCGCTAACATGATTCGGACGGACTTAAGCATCGCTACGGGTGAGAAGGTCTCATCGTAGTCAATCCCTTGAACTTGCCGAAAACCTTTTGCGACAAGTCGAGCTTTGTAGACAGTAACATTACCATCAGCGTCAGTCTTCTTCTTAAAGATCCATTTATTTTCAATTGCTTGCCGATCATCGGGCAAGTCAACCAAAGTCCATACTTTGTTCTCATACATGGATCCCATCTCAGATTTCATGGCTTCAAGCCACTTTGCGGAATATGGGATCACCATCGCTTCTTCATAGTTCGTAGGTTCATCATGATCTAGTAGCATGACTTGCAGAACAGGATTACCGTACCACTCTGGTGCGGATCTTACTCTGGTTGATCTACGAGGTTCAGTAGTATCTTGATCCGAAGTTTCATGATCATTATCATTGGCTTCCTCACTAACTGGTGTAGGTGTCACTAAAACAGTTTTCTGTGATGTACTACTTTACAGTAAGGGAGCAGGTACAGTTACCTCATCAAGTTCTACTTTCCTCCCACTCACTTCTTTCGAGAGAAACTCCTTCTCTAGAAAGGATCCATTCTTGGCAACGAATGTCTTGCCTTCGGATCTGTGATAGAAGGTGTACCCAACAGTTTCCTTTGGGTATCCTATGAAGACACATTTCTCCGATTTGGGTTCGAGCTTATCAGGTTGAAGCTTTTTCACATAAGCATCGCAGCCCCAAACTTTAAGAAACGACAACTTTGGTTTCTTGCCAAACCACAGTTCATAAGGCGTCGTCTCAACGGATTTTGATGGTGCCCTATTTAACGTGCATGCGGCCGTCTCTAGAGCATAACCCCAAAACGATAGCGGTAAATCAGTAAGAGACATCATAGATCGCACCATATCCAGTAAAGTACGATTACGACGTTCGGACACACCATTACGCTGTGGTGTTCCAGGTGGCGTGAGTTGCGAAACTATTCCACAATTTTTCAAATGTACACCAAACTCGTAACTCAAATATTCTCCTCCACGATCAGATCGTAGAAACTTTATTTTCTTGTTACGATGATTTTCAACTTCACTCTGAAATACTTTGAACTTTTCAAATGTTTCAGACTTATGTTTCATTAAGTAGATATACCCATATCTGCTTAAATCATCTGTGAAGGTGAGAAAATAACGGTATCCGCCACGAGCCTCAATACTCATCGGACCACATACATCGGTATGTATGATTTCCAACAAATCCGTTGCTCTCTCCATAGTACCGGAGAACGGTGTTTTAGTCATCTTGCCCATGAGGCACGGTTCGCAAGTACCAAGTGATTCATAATCAAGTGGTTCCAAAAGTCCATCAGTATGGAGTTTCTTCATGTGTTTTATACCGATATGACCTAAACGACAGTGCCACAAATAAGTTGCACTTTCATTATCAACTCTGCATCTTTTGGCTTCAACATTATGAATATGTGTATTACTACTATCGAGATTCAATAAGAATAGACCACTCTTCAAGGGTGCATGTCCATAAAAGATATTACTCATATAAATAGAACAACCATTATTCTCTGATTTAAATGAATAACCGTCTCGCATTAAACAAGATCCAGATATAATGTTCATGCTCAACGCTGGCACCAAATAACAATTATTTAGGTCTAATATTAATCCCGAAGGTAGATGTAGAGGTAGCGTGCCGACCGCGATCACATCGACTTTGGAACCGTTTCCCACGCGTATTGTCACCTCGTCCTTTGCCAGTGCCCGCTTATTCTGTACTCCCTGTTTCGAGTTGCAAATATTAGCAACAGAACCAGTATCAAATACCCAGTTGCTACTGCGAGCTCTAGTAAGGTACACATCAATAACATGTATATCACATATACCTTTGTTCACCTTGCCATCCTTCTTATCCGCCAAATATTTGGGGCAGTTCCGCTTCCAGTGACCAGTCTGCTTGCAGTAGAAGCACTCAGTTTCAGGCTTAGGTCCAGACTTGGGTTTCTTCTCCTGAGCAGCAACTTGTTTGCTGTTCTTCTTGAAGTTCCCTTTCTTCTTCCCTTTGCCCTTTTTCTTGAAACTAGTGGTCTTGTTAACCATCAACACTTGATGCTCCTTCTTGATTTCTACCTCCGCAGCTTTCAGCATTGCGAAGAGCTTGGGAATAGTCTTGTTCATCCCTTGCATATTATAGTTCATCACGAAGCTCTTGTAGCTTGGTGGCAGTGATTGGAGAATTCTGTCAATGACGCAATCATCTGGAAGATTAACTCCCAATTGAATCAAGTGATTATTATACCCAGACATTTTGAGTATATGCTCACTGACAGAACTGTTCTCCTCCATCTTGCAGCTATAGAACTTATTGGAGACTTCATATCTCTCAATCCGGGCATTTGCTTGAAATATTAACTTCAACTCCTGGAACATCTCATATGCTCCATGACGTTCAAAACGTTGTTGAAGTCCCGATTCTAAGCCGTAAAGCATGGCACACTGAACTATCGAGTAGTCATCAGCTTTGCTCTGCCAGACGTTCATAACATCTGGTGTTGCTCCAGTAGCAGGCCTGGCACCTAGCGGTGCTTCCAGGACGTAATTCTTCTGAGCAGCAATGAGGATAATCCTCAAGTTACGGACCCAGTCCGTATCATTGCTACCATCATCTTTCAACTTTGCTTTCTCAAGGAACGCATTAAAATTCAACGGAACAACAGCACGAGCCATCTATCTACAATCAACATAAACAAGCAAGATACTATCAGGGACTAAGTTCATGATAAATTTAAGTTCAATTAATCATATTACTAAAGAACTCCCACTTAGATAGACATCCCTCTAATCTTCTAAGTGATTACGTGATCCAAATCAACTAAACCATAACCGATCATCACGTGAGATGGATTAGTTTTCAATGGTGAACATCGTTTATGTTGATCATATCTACTATATGATTCACGCTCGACCTTTTGGTCTCCGTGTTCCGAGGCCATATCTGCATATTCTAGGCTCGTCAAGTTTAACCTGAGTATTCTGCTTGTGCAAAAACTGGCTTGCACCCGTTGTAGATGGACGTAGAGCTTATCACACCCGATCATCACGTGGTGTCTGGGCACGACGAACTTTGGCAACGGTGCATACTCAGGGAGAACACTTCTTGATAATTTTAGTGAGAGATCATCTTATAATGCTACCGTCAATCAAAGCAAGATAACATGCATAAAAGGATAAACATCACATGCAATCAATTTAAGTGATATGATATGGCCATCATCATCTTGTGCTTGTGATCTCCATCTCCGAAGCACTGTCATGATCACCATCGTCACCGGCGCGACACCTTGATCTCCATCGTAGCATCGTTGTCGTCTCGCCAATCTTATGCTTCCACGACTATCACTACCGTTTAGTAATAAAGTAAAGCATTACATCGCGATTGCATTGCATACAATAAAGCGACAACCATATGGCTCCTGCCAGTTGCCGATAACTTGGTTACAAAACATGATCATCTCATACAATAAAATTCAGCATCATGCCTTGACCATATCACATCACAACATGCCCTGCAAAAACAAGTTAGACGTCCTCTACTTTGTTGTTGCAAGTTTTACGTGGCTGCTACGGGCTTAAGTAAGAACCAATCTCACCTACGCATCAAAACCACAACGATAGTTTGTCAAATAGACTCCGTTTTAACCTTCGCAAGGACCGAGCGTAGCCATACTTGGTTCAACTAAAGTTGGAGAGACAGTCGCCCGCAAGCCATCTATGTGCAAAGCACGTCGAGGGAACCGGTCTCGCGTAAGCGTACGCGTAAGGTTGGTCCGGGTCGTCTCGTCCAACAATACCGCCGAACCAAAGTATGACATGCTGGTAGGCAGTATGACTTGTATCGTCCACAACTCACTTGTGTTCTACTCGTGCATATAACATCAACATAAATAACCTAGGCTCGGATGCCACTGTTGGGTTTCGTAGTAATTTCAAAAAATTTCCTACGCACACGCAAGATCATGTGATGTACAGCAACGAGAGGGGAGAGTGTTGTCTACGTACCCAACGCAGACCGACTGCGGAAGCGCTGACACGACGTAGAGGAAGTAGTCGTACGTCTTCACGATCCAACCGATCAAGCACCGAAACTACGGCACCTTCGAGTTCGAGCACACGTTCAGCTCGATGACGATCCCCGGACTCCGATCCAGCAAAGTGTCGGGGAAGAGTTTCATTAGCACGACGGCGTGGTGACGATCTTGATGAACTACAGCAGCTGGGCTTCGCCTAAACTCCGCTACAATATTATCGAGGTATATGGTGGCAGGGGGCACCGCACACGGCTAAGGAATAGATCACGTGGATCAACTTGTGTGTCTAGAGGTGCCCCCTGCCTCCGTATATAAAGGAGTAGAGGGGGGAGGCTGGCCGGCCAAGGAGGAGGGCAAAGGAGAGTCCTACTCCCTCTGGGAGTAGGATTCCCCCCCCCCAATCCTAGTCGGAATAGGATTCGCGGAGGGGGAAAAGAGGAGGAGGGGGCCGGCCACCTCTCCTAGTCCTAATAGGACTAGGGGAAGGGGGAGGCGCGCAGCCCATCTAGGGCAGCCCCTTCTCTTTTCCACTAAGGCCCACTATGGCCCATATAGCTCCCGGGGGGTTCCGGTAACCCTCCCGGTATTCCAGTAAAATCCCGATTTCACCCGGAACACTTCCGATATCCAAACATAGGCTTCCAATATATCAATCTTTACGTCTCGACCATTTCGAGACTCCTCATCATGTCCATGATCACATCCGGGACTCCGAACAACCTTCGGTACATCAAAATGCATAAACTCATAATATAACTGTCATCGTAACCTTAAGCGTGCGGACCCTACGGGTTCGAGAACAATGTAGACATGACCGAGACATGTCTCCGGTCAATAACCAATAGCGGGACCTGGATGCCCATATTGGCTCCTACATATTCTACGAAGATCTTTATCGGTCAGACCGCATAACAACATACGTTGTTCCCTTTGTCATCGGTATGTTACTTGCCCGAGATTCGATCGTCGGTATCCAATACCTAGTTCAATCTCGTTACCGGCAAGTCTCTTTACTCGTTCCGTAATACATCATCTCGCAACTAACTCATTAGTTGTAATGCTTGCAAGGCTTATGTGATGTGCATTACCGAGAGGGCCCAGAGATACCTCTCCGACAATCGGAGTGACAAATCCTAATCTCGAAATACGCCAACCCAACATCCACCTTTGGAGACACCTGTAATGCTCCTTTATAATCACCCAGTTACGTTGTGACGTTTGGTAGCACCCAAAGTGTTCCTCCGGTAAACGGGAGTTGCATAATCTCATAGTCATAGGAACATGTATAAGTCATGAAGAAAGCAATAGCAACATACTAAACGATCGGGTGCTAAGCTAATGGAATGGGTCATGTCAATCAGATCATTCAACTAATGATGTGACCTCGTTAATCAAATAACAACTCATTGTTCATGGTCAGGAAACATAACCATCTTTGATTAACGAGCTAGTCAAGTAGAGGCATACTAGTGACACTTTGTTTGTCTATGTATTCACACATGTATTATGTTTCCGGTTAATACAATTCTAGCATGAATAATAAACATTTATCATGATTATAAGGAAATAAATAATAACTTTATTATTGCCTCTAGGGCATATTTCCTTCAGCAGCGTCCTCTTGCGTCCGAGCTCCAACGCCAGACTATATTCGAGGTATCTTTTGCAACCGAGCACCAACGCCGGACCGCTTCCTAGCTCTAACGCCGGAATGTATCCGAGCTCCAACGCCGGACTATGTATCCGAGCTCCAACGCCGGACTGTATCCGAGCTCCAACGCCGGACTATATCCGAGGTGTCGTAAATCACCTTGGTTCAAAGAAGTTTGAAGGAGTTTAGCCGAGCTTAATGCGGGAAATGTCCTCTATGGAGCCAGCCACTTGCACCCGAGCTTTATGCCGGGCTGCTTCCGAGGTGGTGCACCACCCCGAATGTGGGCCG